>NC_080187.1:99044887-99669887 GCF_030028045.1 Hippopotamus amphibius kiboko
TAGCTAATTTTCTAGCTGATGTTGAACAGCCAGAGTCCATTAGCCGAAACATGAACTATTTTTGACATGAATTTCTTTACCAGGCATTCGGAGTGTTAACACCTACTGACACATTCTTTCATTACACTCAATTAACTAAAAACTCCAGTATTGCCCTAAAATTAATTTGTAAAGATAGCTCATCAGCCAGAGCTCCCCTTGGGTGGATTGCAAACATGAGAAGGATATTGTAGGTTTATTATGGAACAGTTCTTAAAACTGGAATATGAAATATCTAGACATGAAGTATCTGAGGTTCTTAAGTGAAACTGTAGATAAATTAATAATCAATTAATATAATTATTTTTATTTGGTTTTAGAATTTTGCCATGTGCTTGCTTGTTTGGCAGAATTCTTTGCTTGTTTATATTTTCTTTAAACTTGTACAGTATATGAGTGTGTTCATGTATGTGTTTTTCAGTTTTTTGTTTGTTTTGCTAAATCTTTTTTAGAGTAAGTAAAAAAAGCATCATTCTGAGAGAAAAAATCAGCCGTGTATGCAATCTGAAAAATAACTCAAGGAAGCATAATTCTTTAGCATTTAAATGCACAAACTCTAGACAGACTGCCTGGGTTCCAGTCCCAGCTCACTGTGTGGCCTTGGACAAATTACTCAGCTTGTCTGAGCCTTAATTTTCTTGGATGTAAAATGAGATTAATGATACTCTTAGGTTGTTATGAAAACTGAGATGATGCATACATAATGCTTAGCATTATGTCTAATGCGTGTGTTCAGTAAATATTAACTTGTATTACTATTATGCACTATGTGGCTGTGTGTTTAGCCAAGGTATGTAATAAAAACACCTAGTGAGTCACAAGTCTCTTAAGAGGACACTTTACTTTTCAGCTTTGCAGGTGGCAAGCGTACTTGTTGCTTGTCTCCCACAAGCAGTGGAATGCTACTTGGGGCTGCTAACTTCTCCTCCTCTCTGTGGACATGATGGAAATTATTGGGGCCAGCGTCTTTCAAAAATGCCAAGTGATTTCATTCTAGGATGTGTTTCAGTGGTCAGCATTTAAATGTGGTCATGAGGAAGTAGAGGGAGAATAGGAAATTCAGCCCTGGTGTTTGGTGGTTGAGTGCCTGTGACCTGGCCCCTATTTAGAGAAAGGGGCCAGCTTATTGCCAGCCTGCAGGGCTCCGCGAATGTGTGATAGAGTACTCCAGCAAGGTCTCAGAGAGCAGAGCTTATTTTGTTTGATGACTCACACTGATCGAGTGGTTAATTAACTACATGTCAGGCTCTGGCTAGGTGCTTTGGATACGAGATCATGTGAGCCTCAAAAAACAACCCTGTTAGGTAGAGGGTGGATTCTTTTGTTGATCCCATTCTACAGGCCAGGAAACTGAGTCTTTGACAATTTAAATAGCATGGTCTTGGTTGTATAGTTACTAAGTGGCAGAGGCAGATTTCAAGTCTGGGCAGTTAGGTTCCAAGGTAAAGTTCTTCACCCCTTCACTCAATGTTTTAGTAATAGAGTTCAGTAAGAAGGCCATTCATTAACTGCTTACCTTTCATACCTCCCACCTTTCCTCCATGTACACCTTTTCACACGTGTGAATTGTCACTCAGTGAGCATTTCTTGACTGTCTGCTCTGTACACGTGGTGCCATGAGATAAATAAAACACAGGGTCCTTTGCTATAGGTGGAGAAGGAAAGATAGAATAAATGAAGTAAACAATTTTAAGGTAGGATGATGTCCTAAGACAAAGTGAAAGCAGGAGCAATTATGGTTTTAGAATTTAGACAACTAGCTCCCATCATTCATCTGATGAATGAAAAAAAAAATGTGTTTATTGTTACAAGACATCTCACAAGTCAGTGAATTTTTTATACTATGTGTGAAGGTAGTGTTTGCAGGAGATCGAGGGATTTTTATGAAATTCAATTTTTTGTTTGTTAATTTTTATCTTCTCTCTTCAGCCTTCTCCAGAGTTCTGATCAAGAAGTTGCAAGTAAAGTCAAAACTGGACTGAAAAACCTGATTCCCACATTGGAAAAAACCAAAAACGCCAGCAAAGGGATAGAAATGCTACTTGAAAAACTGACTGCCTAGGTGGAAACAGTTAAGAACAAGTTGGAGTCATTTTTCCTCTTCTGTTTTCCCAGCGCAGAAAAGAAGGGCTAGGGTCCATCTTTCTTGGTAATTTGAGTGCTCTGTATATGTGTTTCTTCTTTGTATAAGAATCTATTTATAAAATAATTTCTAAAAATGGCCTTTTTAAGAAAAAAATCTCAGCCTTCTCTTTTATCGTATTGAACAGTACGCAAATCACAATGTGAAAGGTTTAACAGTCATACGCAGTGGGACCAACCAAATTTATATAAAGTAGTTGCATGCATTGATTCAGGGGAGAAGACATCTGCAGTGAGCAGTAGTCTGAGAGGGCTTCCTGAAGGAGGAGGAACCTGAATGGGCTTCAGAGGAAGGCAGGACATGGTAAAGAAGGGCCACAGGGAGTCCTTGGTGGGAGTCGTGAGGTGGCAGTTAATGGCTTTGAGCTGGACTTCAGAAGCCTTGGGGCTTGATGGGTGCAGGGATGGGGGTACAGTGCCTCCAGGGCAGCTGCCTGCCTAGCTACCTGTGGCTTAGGTGCTGTGCTAGCTTGTGTTTGAAACAGGCCACTCCTGCAGGTTAAGATTTGTAGGGGGGATTGTGCTGGAGGAATTAGGGGGTCATAGTGGGTAGCAGTGTTAAGGTCAAGGTCACAGGAGAATCTTCCTGTCTTTGAAACGGGGCCTTCCAAGTAAATTGCTCCTTTTAATGAGCCTTTCTCTCTTGGGACTTTCCCTCAAGTAGTTGAGGCCTATAGGGTTTGAGTTAGAAGAAAGGAGATGCAGATTTGTTAATCGTGCAGAAATTTGAATTCAAGTACAGTTAGGGTGTTTGAATTTTAAAATTACAGTTGGTTTCCAAGCAACAAAGGATTGGTAGCCCTTGGAAGGATTCAGTCAGGCTCACGTAGCCATGCCTGTGAATACCTGACTGCTTGCTTGCTCTAAGCAGCCTGCTGTAGCAGGACACCCACTCGGCTCGTCACGGCAGCTGCACCTAAGGAGAATGGCTGTGCCTTTCCTACCAGGACTACTCCCATCGCACAGGCTGCCAGTGTGTCGCTTGGTGCTCTTTCCTGTGGGTGCAGGGAACCCTGCAGGAGCAAAAGAGCAGATGCCTGTAATTCTCTTTTGGCATAGACTTTCCCCCTACCCTGTCCCCTCCACCAGCCAGGTCTAAGGGTGGAGATGGGACTGCTAGGGGAACTGGGAGTGGGGTGAGGGGATAGTGGGGAAGAGCTTGCTTTTGTTTGACTGCTATATTGTGAGTTTGTTTTCCATATAAAGGGCCCATTTAGAAGGAGAGGGAGACAAAAAATCTGCTGTTTGTTCCATCTGTAAGACTAAAAACATAAAATAACATCCATAGTTTTGAAAGAGTACTGTGAAGCATATAATAAAAGTAGAAATCCTTCCTCTGCCCCACTCCTCCACACCCCTGCCTTGTCCTCCCCAGAAGCAATGACTTTCAGTTCTTTTTACCTCTGCTAAGTTTTTTAATATGTAGTTTTTGAGGGTTTTTTTTTTTAAATCTGTCAGTTTTAGACATTTTCTTTTGACTTCCTACTATGGAAAAATACAGATTGAGAGTTTTCACCACCACTGTCCCCCTACTTCTTTTCTTTCCATGTTCCTACTAGAATTGGATTATTTTTGATAAATTGGTGTTGGTTTATATGATTATGCTGACGTCAACTGTTAAATACTGAAGGAAGTAGTGAACTGTCCTGATATTTCCTATACCATTTTCTTTTTCCCAGAGTTAATAAATTGCTTCATTTATTTTTATTTGCTTACTTTCCTACATTCCTATTACTAATTTTTCTCAAATTGTCCATCAGAATTGCATGCACTCTTCTCCAGCAGGCATTTTCCTCTTTTTTCAGCCTGGCAAGGCTCCCATGTTTTTCTGGTGTCCACCCTTTCCCCATGGCTCTGATATGTCCCATCTAGTGTGCCTCCAGTGGGTCATAGGTGTGCTAAGATTTTAACAGCCTCATCTCTTACTCCACTGGGCCATACAAACATTTCCCTTGTGTGGCTTGTGCAAAAGAGCACTGGTGTGAACAGATCCCGGGGGCCCTTCCTTAAGTCAGTGAAGGATTTAGGAAGGAGCCTGGCCAGTGAACCTCAGAAGAGAAGTATATTCCCCGGAAAGGTTCCTTAGATCTCAGACCCACAGGGAACAACTGGCCTGCTGGCCAACTTTAGTATATGCAGAAAGCATCCTGAGGATGGCTGAGCAAAAGCTTGAAAGAATCTGGAACTTTGATTTTGAGCTGCTGAATAAATCAACTCCTGGAGCTGCCCTTCTCATGAACTTCCTGTTAGGTGAGAGAATTAACTTTCATTTATCATTTAGGCCATTTTGAGCTGACTCTTTAGAAACTTGCAGCCAAGATGGTGCCAACCTGTCGCTGCATACGAATTCCCGCGCTATCCAGTACATCAGGTCCGCTGGCAGACACCCCTCCTGGAGCCAGCTGGCTTTCTGAGTGTCCTAACACCACAGCACAGCCATCCTCATCATCCTGGGCCTTCCCTTCATGTCTCCTATGGGAAGCCCATTTCCAGGATCCCATGCATTTCATTTTCTGGCTGAACATCCCCTTCTGAAGGGCGCACAGTCTCTAGTAGCTTCCTGAGAAAGAATGCATACAAGGTAAAATTTTACAGTCCAAATGTCTTTATTCTACACTTTCTCACCTGGGCACCTATTTTAGTTTAGCTGGATATAGAATTCTAGTTTGAAATTAGTTTTGCCTTGGATAAAGACATTGGTCAATACTTTCTTCGGCTTGCAGAGTTACTATGGAAGTCCAGTGCCATTCTTATTCTCAGTCTTTTATATGTGGCCTTTTTTTGGGGGTGAGGGGGGGTGTAAGGGGTTTCTCTGAAAGGTTTCCAGACTTTTTTTAATCCCCAGCCTCCTTCTTGCGTTTCAGGATCACATGTGTTGCTATGTGTCATGTGTGTCTGCTCTTCATTCTGCATGCTGGGTACTTGTTGAGGATTTTAGTCGGAGAAGTGAAGCCCTTCTATCTGGGGGCTGTGTTTGTATTGTCTCCCTAACCCCTTCCTCCTCCAACCCTGTTTTCTCTATTCTTTCTCTTTGAAACTCCTGTTAAGCAGATTTCGAATGCCAGTTTGATCCTCTAATTTTCTTTTTCAGTTCTTTGGCTTTTCACTTTCTGGGTGAGAAATTTCCTCCACTTTCTCTGGCAGCCCTTCCATTGACGTGTTCTTTTCTTGTTTTTGAATGAAATCGCTCTTAAATCCCTGGGAATGTTGTCTTTTATGTTTAATTTGTTTTACTTTGCTTTGTCTTTTTTCTGGTGCCTACACTTTTTGTTTATTTTGGTCTCTCATGTTTGAGACTTTCAAGGAGAGATCTTTGGCTCTCCTTTATATACTTAAGACACCTAAAACTGATTAGAAAGGGGGCAGGCCCCAGTGAACTGCTGACTGTTCGTTGCACAGGTGACGAGGTGTGGATGCCGCTGTTTCACTGGAGTCCTCCAGATGTCAGGATCCGAAGGCCTTATGTCTGGGCCATTGTGTGCCTCTAGAGGGAAATCTACCTGGCAGCCAGAATTCTGGTTGCTCAACACTGTGTGCAGATTTTCATTAACCCACCTGCTCTGAGTACAGTACCTCTCCTTCATGCTTTCATACGTGGGATCCCCTAGTCTGGAGAGGCTGAACCACTGTGAGTCCACAAAGTAAACTCTCAGCCTTCTGCCAGGGTGTGGAGTGGTAGTCAGCCAGTTTAAGCCAGTATCCCTGTTTTCCATCCTAGGCCTCACTCCAGCTTTCCCCAGTGCTTTAGCACCTCTACTTTCTGGGATTTTCTGTAGATCATAGTGAGAATTAACTTGCTCCTCTGCTTGCATGTGGTGTTCAGCTTTCTTGGCCCTGCTCCTTTCTCTGTGGCTTCCTCTTCTTTCAGATATTTGTTGCTATTGTTCACTCACTGATGGCTTCTCTCCTATTTCCTTTGTTGTTTTTCTGTTTGTTTTTATGTTTATGTATTTATTTATTGGCTGCATTGGGTCTTCGTTGCTGTGCGCAGTCTTTCTCTAGTTGTGGCGAGTGGGCTTCTCATTGCAGTGGCTTCTCTTGTTGCAGAGCACGGGCTTTAGGTGCACGGGCTTAGTTGCTCCATGGCACGTAGGATCTTCCCAGACCAAGGATCGAACCCGTGTCCCCTGCATCTGCAGGCGGATTCTTAACCACTGCACCACCAGGGAAGTCCCTCCTTTGTTGTTTTTTGACTTTATATCATTTTAATTTATTCTTAGCAGAAATTAACAAATGGTTTTAACCAAATTGAGAACAGCCTACCTGGGTAAATGGAGGATGTGTTCTCCATGGAAAAGTTTACTAGATTAGAGAATGTCTTTAATTTTAAAATTTAGCCTTTGTAGTTTTCAGATTGCACCCCATGCTTTTCTCAGGGATCAATCAGATATTGCCTAGAAGGAAGGAGAACCTGTTCCCCTTTAAGCCTGGGGATATGTGTGTTTGCCTAATGGATTAAAGCTTCCTGCATGCCTGAACACAAAAGATAGGCTCTTTAAAATATGCGATGGCACTTCTGTTTCTGTTTGCAATGAAATTTTGGAAAGGTTACATCTTAATTATAGCAGATTAGTCACTCTTAAGAGTGTGTATATTTTTAGAATAGTGGTTAAGAGAGCACAAGGTCTCAGAAAAAGCAGCAACAGTTTATACTGAGCCACTAATCAAACTATTTCTATACTAAAACTCATGAACTTAAATAAACATAAAAATCTGCCACTTGAACTCTTTTTTCACCTCTGAAACTGTGTAACCTAAAGAAACTAAGTTTTTAATCATCTCTATCTGTTAAGGACTGAATTATTTGTGTCCCCTTCAAGTTTGTGTGTGGAAATCCTAACCACTGTCCCCACCCCTGTACCATTTTCTCAGAATATGACTATATTTGGAGATAGGGTCTTTAAAGAGGCAATTAGAGTAAAATGAGGTCCCATAGGTAGGCTCTAGTTCAGTATGACTGGTGTCCTTGTAAGAAGAGATTAGACACGCGTAAAGAGAAGATCATGTGAAGACGAGAGAAGACGGCCATCCACAAGCCAGGGCAAGAGGACTCCAAGTGAAACAGACCCTGCTGACACCTTCACCTTGGATTTCCAGCCTCCAGACACTGTGAGGAGATAGATTTCTGTTGTTTCAGCCACCCAGTCTGTGGTATTTGTTAGGCAGTCATAGAAAACGAATACACCATCTTTCGTTTTCTAAATTTAACACTATCACCACCACAGTGCCTCCAAATTCCCTAACCTTCTTCCCCGATGAATTCTTAAGGTTTTAAATGAAGTCTTAACCAGTAGATAGGTTCTTTGAAATTCATGTCTCTTACGAATAGTAACTAAACGGAATAGTAACTAAACGGCCCCGCTCTGCTCTGCATTCCAGAGTTTGCAAACAGATACTGATTGCTGTGTGCATGTTTGTACCCAAAACTGTGCCTTGGAAGACAGTGTCTGATGTTTCCACTCCCATCCTTGTAGAGGAGTGGTGTCTGGAGTCTGTATCAAAATGATTTCTAATGTTTAAACGTGGCCTCATGCCCATTGCTGAATGTAAGTGGACGAAGAGAAATGCAAAAACATGGTAATAAGAAATTTTGGTCCATGCTATCTTGTTTTTAGGGGAATTAATTCTATCTTGGGGGAAATGATTAGTTCTTAGTTGTGCCTGATACGTGATGACACTTAAGTGGAAGGTGATAGAAATCTGGTAAGGTTATGAGAATCATCTGACTTTGTGCTCTTGATGACTCTAATTAAGCATAATGAATAATTTCGATATTTTAAATGACTTCCAGATGCTTGAAAACAGACTGTCATTTTAGATAGAAATCCTCTTGCATTTAAAACTCATGTTCTTATTGATAAACCTGCCAGTAAAGACATTTACTTGCTGCTGTTACATTCAACAGTAGACAGTGATAGAAATGATAATGTGATTTTTAAAGACCTGTGTAACAGCAAGGAAGTGCTTTTGAAGAAATGGACGAGTCTTGGGTTTTATTTTTCTTGCCAAATCAACTATTCTGCCCCATCTGTGTTGCTTAATACTTAAATCTAGTTCTAAATATAGATATGTGTTGGAACCCATTGTATCTGCGTATAATAAACCTGGTGGATGTGGGTTTTGGTCTGGCAGTCACCTTTTGGGGACTCCCCTCCTCTCACATTTCACAGTCACCCTGTTTGGGTAGGTGAACCCATCATGACCTGCCTTCACCAGGTGCACGTGACCCAGGTCTCCCAGATCTCAGCACCATTCACTTGGCCACAATGACAAGTTAATGGGTGAAATGCTCTTTTTAATAAATAGCATCAAATCAGAATCTGGCATGGGACCAAAACCAGAGCATTTAGAACTCTGGGGCTTCTGTGAGAGAACTCGCGAGATGCTCTCCCTTCCCCTGGGATCTCAGGCTCCTTATCCATGCAGGCAGCACCAGGCAAAGGACTATTGTTGCATTTCATCAATTCTAAAAATGCACGTGTGTTTGTGTGTGTGTATCCCATTTTAACAGATCTGAAAGGATGCATCTTACAGTCCATGGCATCTTAGCCTGGTCATTTTTAACAGGCAGCTTTTTCCTTAGTGATAACTAAATAATGGTGGGTTTTAGAATCAAGGTGGTGTTACCATTGGTAGAATACAGTATCCATCTTTTCCTCTCTTTTTACATGAGCCTACTTTTCTATAGTAGCTTTTTACCTGTCTCAAAACTTTTCTTTATTGCTGAACTCCTAGGTGTCTTCTGCTATATATTTACACTCAAATTATACTCCTTTGGAAAATGAACATCAGGTGAAATTAAAGGCAGTATAGGATAGTGGTTAGGTGTGCTGGCCAAGAGTCATGTGATTTGAAGCCTGGCTGCTAACTGGACATCCTTGGGCAAGTTACGTAACCTTTCTGCTTCAGTTTACTCCTTTATAAAAGATGATGATAGATACTTCACTGAGTCACTGTGAGGATTAAATTGAGTTTACATGTGGCATGGACCTAGAAATGGGCCTGAACACATAGGTTGGGGCTCACTCCCAGGGCCAGACTTCCTAGTGGGCAGGTAGAATCATGGGAGATTTCTGGAAAGGCCGCTGTTGTCATAAAGCCGTGACTTGGAAGTCAAAGTTCCCATCTTTGAGGTTTTTTGACATCAAACCTCTCAGCAACCTTTGCCCCAAATTGCAATATTACACTTGTACTTTTTAGCTTGTATTGGCTAAGAAATCACAGAGGAAGGTCCATGAATTCATTACCACTTTAAAATACATATTTTACAATTTAAAGCAGTACCTTTGAAAAGCCATCACTCCAGTGCTCGGGGCAAGATAGGGTTTGCAGGCCCCCCCCCCCCCCCCCCCCCCCCCCCCGCAGTCTCTTCTCCCCACAGGTTAGGAAGCAGGGGTGAAAGCACTTGAGCCCAAATTGGCTCCTTTTTAAATGCAAATAACCCTGGTAGGGACGGCACCTTTAGCTGTAGCCTGTGATTAACACTTTCCTTCAAAGTCTATCAGCTTGTTCAGGTAGAATGCTGAGAGCTAGGCTGGTTGGAGAGGGAGTTTGTTTCCTTGGGAAGGAGCAGAGGGTAATTTGAGGTCATTCACCTGGGCCAGTAAGCCTAGGAACAGCAGAGAAGTGCAGGGTTTCAGCTTGGGTAGTGGTCTTGGCATGCAGAGATGGCTGTGAGTCAGCACCAGGAGACAGGGTGGGCCAGCTCCAGTTGATTGCCTTGTAGAGGAAATTGCCTTGGATTTGTTTGAGAAGCTTGGACCCTGCGTGGGTTCTGCCACTTTAACAAGAAGATTCACTGCACATGGGAGGGGGTTTTGAGAGCAGTACCACAGTGAAAAGCACTTGGAGTTTGTTTTCAGAAGATCTGGCTTTGGAGCTCAGCCCTGACTCTAACCAGGAATGTAGGTAAGTCAATCTTTAGAAACTTCTGTTTTCTTTTTTGTAAAAATAGAGATCGTACCTGAAAATTTCAGAGGTCAGAATCAAATGAGATCATGTACGTGAAGGTGCCTTGTAAAACTCTGTAGGTGTTCATGCTTCCCCAGATCGACTAGATATTGCTTGCCTTGTTTGGTTCCCAAGTCACCCGGTTGCAGTGTGCCAGGGACTAGGCCAGAGGTGCCAAGTGGAAGAAGGGGAGAAAGAGGACCAGTAATTCAGGGGAATAATCTTCGGTGACTTAAGTGGACGGGGTACACAGCCCTCCTCCACCAGGGTTGCAGTGGGACAGGCATGTTCTGACTCACCTTAGAAGCAAGTGGTACCTTGTGGTTGATTCTGCAATACAACAAATCCTGCATTTGGAATAAGGTGAGGACAGCTCAGCAAAAGGCCTTTGAGGGCTGGCCTAGGAATCCAAGGATTATTACAGTAGAATGAAAAGTGCTTTAGATAGATGTGAGTTCTAACCCCCAACCCGCCAGTAGATCCGGTGGTTTTTTGTTTGCTTTTTTACATTCAGCAACTTTTATTACAATTCACAGATTTCAGAGACAAAGGAATGTAGCATCAGGTCAGGTTGTATGAAAAAGTGTAAACGGAAAGTTTGTCCGGGTGGCTCTGTTGACACGTGGGGTGGGCTGTCCGCGACATCAGGCATAGCAGCTGCACTTGTCCGAGGCCCCTTCACAGATGCAGCTCTGGGCACACTTGGCACAGCCCACGGGGCAGCAGGAAAAGCAGCTCTTATTGTAGGAGGTGCATCTGCAACGTGGCTGCAGGAGCCGCCAGTGGGGTAGGAGCATTTGGGGTCCATCTGGAGGAACAGTGAGGCCCACGGGTCCAAGGCAAGCGGCGAAGCTGACTCTCGGGTCCGGTGGGAGGCGTGATCTGGTGGTTTTTAGATGGGATCCTCAAAGTCCCAGTTTGCCCAGAGATGCCTTGGGAGCAGCAGTGTGGTAGGAGGTGGGGGCAGAGCAGATGGGGCTCTTGACCAGCCACCTGGGCTTCAATGAGAGCAGCCGCATTTATATCTGTATAACATGTTCAGATTTGGAGTTAGGTTTCTTTTTGTAACAGGGTTCTGCTGTTAAAAACAAACAAAAAGCTAGAAAAGCACAGATCAACATCATCTCCAATGCCCTTTCTAGATGAAATAGTCCATGATTGCCTGATTGCAGTCACCTGCACTGTGTCCTCACTGCCACGTGCAATCAGCAGCCGGGCCAGAAGGGAGGCGTTCGGCTGCAGGCAGACTTGCTGTGAAGCCAGCGAGGCTTAAGCATCCAGGCCCTTTGCTTGCTTGGCATTCCAACCTGCTACCTCATTTTGTATTCATAATTTAATTTTTTTCTTAAGGGGAGATCCTAAATCGTACAAGCTTTAGGACCCACAAATCCTGGATCCTCCCTTGCATTAGACCCAAGCTTCTTAATGTGCAGACATCACTGCAGACCCGTCCTAGTGAACTAAAAGGGCACGCTTAACAAAGAACAAACCAGCCATTTGGAATAGGGTGGGGGTTGCTTTGCAAGCTCAACCTTATTAAGTGATGGCATTATTCCTGCTGGTGAAGAATGATATAAAATATCAGTTATTACCTTCTCTCTTCTCCTCCACCAACACTTTTATCAGAGTAGCATAGCTTTGAGGCTAAGAACACACACTCTGTGACAGTTTCCAATAGAATACTGTCATGTGATGTATTTAAACACAGTGCCTGCACATGAAAAGCACGCGTAAGTTTTAGTTTTCCTTATTATCATCATTGAGTGATTAGATGAGACAGAAGCAACTAGTTTTCTATCTCAGTACCTCAGAAACAGAACTCCAGTTTTGGGCTGGGTGGGCTGTGCCCAACTCAAAAACACTTTCTACCTTCTTCACAGAAAAATTTTTTGCCAATGAGATATAAGTATTGTACTCGGTCAAGAAGTCACATTAAAGGAGAAAGAGCGCCCTCCTCTGGTTTTTTTGTCTGTCTTACTTCTTTGAACTTAGATGTAATGGCTGGAACCTCAGCAGCTGTGTTGGAGCACGGAACAAGGTTCTTACCCTAGAAAAGAAGGCTTGTGAGCAGCAGGAGGGAGCCTGTGTCCCTGACAACTTCATGGAGTTGCTATGGTAGCCTTGAACTACCAAGTGATTTTTAGGCCCCACCCCCGAAGTCTCTGATCCGGTAGATAGTGGTTTGGAGCCCCAAAGCCTGGAGTTTTAACAAGTTCCCAGGTGATACGAATTGTGTTGGTCCCAAGACCATGTTTTGAAAACCAAGGTTTTTATGTGTTTAGGGAAATAAACTTTTCTTGTTTAGTCCACTCTTGGGGGCTATTTTGTTGTTAAACAAAGTTGAGTCTTCTACATTATTTAACTTCAGTAACTAACCCTTCTTGCTCCGCTGAGTGATAAAGAGCAGCAACGTGATTAAAATGCTGCTCAAAGTGAAGCAGAGACACGAGGTGAATTGCAAGTGGAGTTTTTGGCCTCTGCCTCATTCATTTGTAAGATGAGTACTAAGCACCCAGTATGTGCTAAGCATATGCAAAAATAACTAAGGCATGGTAATGATTTTTTTTATAAATTTATTTATTTATTGGCTGCCTTGGGTCTCTGTTGCTGGGTGTGGGCTCTCTGGCTGCGGCTGCAGGGACTATTCTTCATGGAGGTGTGTGGGCTTCTCATTGCGGTGGCTTCTCATTGCGGTGGCTTCTCTTGCGGAGCATGGGCTCTAGGCTTGCAGGCTTCAGTAGTTGTAGCACACGGGCTCAGTAGTTGTGACTCGAGGGCTCTAGAGCACAGGCTCTAGAGCGCAGGCTCAGTAGTTGTGGTGCACGGGCTTAGTTGCTCTGTGGCATGTGGGATCTTCCCAGACCAGGGCTTGAGCCCATGTTCCCCGCACTGGCAGGCAGATTCTTAACCACTGAGCCACCAGGGAAGTCCCTAAGACATGGTGATGATTTAACAGCAGTTACCTCCATGATTTAACAGCTGATACTCATGTGGAATTCCGTTGAATCAGACTCATTATAACCAGTGTCTGCAAGAGAGCAACATACTGAGTGAATGATTTCTCGTCATTCAATTAGTCTGGAAATGGGGCGGGGTACAGGACTGGAGGGAGCGGTCCTTAGAGACCATTGAATGCAGTGGTAATCAACCTCACCTGCACATTGGAATCACCTAAGGAGCTTTAAAATACTGATGCCTGGGCCCCTTCTCCAGGGATTCTGATTAATTGGTCTGGGGTGGGGCCTGGATATTGAATTGTTGACAGTTCCTGTGGTGACTCTAATGTACATCCTAGGTTGAAAGAGGCTGATCTAAACCAACCCAGAGAGTGAGGTGACTGCCCCCAAGGTGACATAGCAGGTCCGAGGCAGGTCTCCTGCTATCCAGCTGAGTGCTCATTAGATGACTGGCTGGCCCTAGAAACCTGCTTGAGGCCAGGTACGTGGCCAGGTTAACTCTCCTTCACCTTTAATTGTCGGTGACATGGGACGTGTGGTGCTGTGAGCGTGCATCTGCTCCCAGCTCAGTGACAGCTCGCTGCAGCTCATCAGTTTCCCTAACAAGATTTTCCTTAGTGACAGCAAACAGATCATTTTAATTAGCATTAGATAATGAATTTATATGGCATTGAAGTAGTTCCAAAATCTCCCTTAACTGCCCTAAATAACATCATGCAGGAGGTGCTCTAGTGGGATTTACTGTTGAGAAATATCTGTGGTAAGGACACAGCGGACGAGTCTCCTTACGTGGGATTATTTTCCCTTGTTTTACTGTGAACATACAGTCAGAACGAGAAGCTGTCAGAGCTGCAGGGATTGAAGTGTCTTCTCATGTCCTCACCCCTTCTGGGGTGTGGGCATCTCCTTGTCCTCTTACCCACATGAGATGGCTGTGACCCTGAGCTTAGACCTGCTGGTTACAGGGAGTTCATTCCCAGTCTGCTGAGAAGCACTTTCTGCTCAGAAAGTCCTTCCTTACGCTCAGCTGAGAAGATCCCCCTATAGTTTCCCGCCTTGATCTCCCTTCTGCCTTCTTGGGAATTCACTCCCTGCCCGTCACTGCCAGGGGGGCAGGGCAGCATCTCTGGGGCATCCTAAGGGATCTGAATAGACGCTGTGTTGGGGATGAATACTGCTGCTGTTGGCCTCTGACTGAAGGGGCTGGGGAAATAACGCAGTGTCCTTTCTGCCCCGAAAGAGCTGGCAAGTGGATTTCCCCTCCCTCCAGATTTCTGTGAAATTGGCAGTGGATGTTTTTGATTCATGTTTCTCTGAAAGAAAAAAGGAAGAGAAAAATCTTGCCAACCTTCAAGCCATGAGGCGTGGGAGCGCTCCCCTTATTATTATGGTGCTAGTGTCTCCTGGGTCATATTCTGACGTAGAAAGAGTCACTGCTTTCCTCTCCTACCTGGCCTGACCTCCCTGTGGACTAGATGCTGCATCACTAGACCTCAGCTGCTCTCTGGTAACCTTGGTCAGTAACGTGAAACTGCATGAGCCAAAGACTTTCAGGGTCCAGTTTTCTTGCATCTTAAACATTAATTTTGTAAAGTAAGATGGTACAAGACTATTGCCTAATGGCTTTTCTGTGGGCCAAGATAAAGTTTTAATTTTGTTGAGTCTGTCATTTAAAAAGTAGACTTCTTTGGAGTTGTTGGAGAATTATTGTCGGAGGTACTGTACAATCACCTCCCACGTTTAGGTTGTGTTTGTTCTGACACCAGCTGGAATAATGCTGTGTGCTTTTGACACTAGTCACCCAGAGTTAGTGTCATATCCATAGGCTGAAGAGCATGGTCCCCAACAAGACTGCCCTTTCTTCAGATGCCAGCTACCCCTTAGGAGTCCCCAGGCCACCCACACCTCTGAACACTGGCTACAAATTCAGAAGTTCCCACAACCCCTCGGGCTTACTAATTCACTAGAAGACTCACAGAACTCAGGAAAGCACCATCCTGTGACTATAGTTTTATTCTAAAAAATACAAGTCAGGACTAGCCAAATGAAGAGATGCATCAGGTGAGGCATGGGAGGGTCTCAAGTGCAGAGCTTCCATGCTCTTTCCTGGTGGAACACATCACTCTCTCAGTACATCAGTGTGTTCCCTAATCAGGAAATCACACTCAGCTGATCTCCAGAGTTTTTAATGGGCATGACAGACGGAATCATTGGCTATGGGACTGGACTTAATCTCCGGTCCCCTTGCCCTTCCTGGAGGTGGAGCTGGCTCCAAGTCCCAAACGTCTAATCACGTAGTCTTTCTGGTGACCAGCCCCCATCCTGACTCATCGCATCTCTTAGCATAAACTCAGGTGTGATCCAAGACACTCATGAATAAACAGATGCTCCTCTTACTTGGGAAACTGTAAGGATTTAGAGCCTTTCTCCCAGGAACCAGGGACAAAGGCCAGTTCAATTTTATTACACAACAGGATGGTTCACCTAGATGTGCTTGTAGAGGAGTGGCAGGGAAGAGTGAGGTGCTGTCAGCAGTGTATCCACGGTCACATTCAATCACTATGTGCCCCAAAGTGAATAGGAGACTTGAGTCAGTAGTGGTTTTATTTGGTCCCCACACACTTCTCAAAGGTTTTGTCATGCCAGTGTTTAAAAGACTGCTCTCTGTTATATTGTACACTAAATACATTGTACATTTATACATATGTATCACAGGCACAAACCCATGATCTACAATATATTAACCATTCTTTATAGGTAATTTTCAAGGTGATTTTGGCTACCCATGATTTTTGCCTGGCTGCCTTTAGAGTCTAACCTCCACGTAAAATGCTATCCCATTATGTAATATCCCAAGCAGACTCCTATACCTTTCCAGAAGTTTGGTCATCCAAATCCTGTTTGAACATTTCTGGTGACAAAGAGCTCCCTGATTTGTGTCAACCCATCCAAGTTGTTGGGCAGCCTTCATGGTCAGAGAGTAGTTTCTTATGTTGAACTAAATCTGTCCCCTGGTCCTGTGACTCTACCCTTTAGAGTCACACAGAGGACATCATTTATTAGAAGCAGACTTTCAATGCTTGAAAATGGAGATACCATGTGCTCTGAAGTCTTCTTTTCTCCAAAGCAAACATTCTCTGGTTTCTTCAGCCATTTTTCATACTTTCTTCTACATACATGGTTTTAGGACCTTCTTGTGAATATTTCATGTCCCTTGTGAAGCGCAACGCCAAGAGCTGAATACAAAATTCCAAGAGTAGTTACGTAGTTAGAATAGCTCTTACATTTCCTATTTGACACTCTATGCCCATGGATTCAGTCATCCTGAGATTACGCTTTTTTAGCTGAATTATCATTCCTCAGTCTTTTTCACAGATCAAATAAGTGCACTTAGTGGATACGTGTTTCTTGGATGCCCAGCATCCGTCTCTCTTTCTCCTGGTGACGGCATTGTGATCTGGCCAGCTACTCCCCTGTTCTCAGTCTCTGTAGCCAGAGATAGGAACATAAGCCAGGACTGAACAATCATAGCATTCTCTTCCCTTCATCAAAGTGAGTGGATCTTTTGTTTTTAATTATTGAGGAAGAGGGGCTTTCTTTCCACTGGCATTGCAATGCTGATAAGATAAAAGCCTTGAGTTACTGCTGAATGAAGCCAACGTGAGGGAGAGCGGTATAGGGAGAGAGACTGAGATTTTGTGACATCATTTGAGCCAGTGTCCAACTCTGCCCAACGCTCTATCCTGGACTTTCCAATTACTTGAAATTGCTGGGGTTTATTTGTTTGTTTGTTTTATTTGCTTAAACCAATTTAGCTTTAGTCAAATGAATCCTAACCAATACACTCTTTTCTATTCAGTGTGTAGTAGTAAATGTTTAACAACCAGTTCTTGTTGGGAGGGGAAAGGAAAGGCCCTGATTTATAGCGCTTGCTCACTTCTGTAGTCTAAATACCCCACCATGGCCAATTACAAGCTAACATGTCAACCTGTTCACAAATCTTCTAAAAACGTAATGATCTGCACTCATAAGCCAGCTCTAGCACACTACAGCTTCTATGTCTTTACTCAAGTTATTAATAAAAATTCTGATCAAAACCAAGCCAAGGATCAAGCTCAGAAGCCAACTGGAGAACTCTCTCCTGTTGTCCAAGTTGTCGTGGGTACATCAATCAATACTCTTTGGGCAAGCCCAACGAGCTACAGATTTAACTCTTTCTACTAACATCCAGCCCATGTTTCTAAATACTTTGTCCATTATTATGAGAAAATGTCAGAAATTTTGCTAATGGCAAGCCCTCTACATTCTTGCCTCATCTGCGCTGTCAGTCCAGTCACTGTGGGAAGCGAAGTCACCTTGTCATGGCTTGTTTGACCCATGCTGCCTCCTGGAGACCACCGTTTTCCATCCTAAATGACAAACCACCTGCTCAATACTCTGGTCTGGGATTTTTATTGCTTGCCAGTTGTTTCTGGAATCTGTCCTTCTCCCCACTTGGAAAACTTGAACATGGTTTGTATCCAGTCTTTCTCCACTTTCACAGATTATTCTGGGTGTGTGCCATGGGAGAAATCAGAAATGACTGGAGTTGGCATTGTGTCTAACCTTTACCATTTTTATTTTTCCAACAGATCTGCAATTTCTTATGGGTCTAGAGGCCTGCCTTATGTAAAGAAACTAGAGTTCTAATCTATTCTTCAGTCTTGACTTTTTTGTCTCTCTTAATAATGTTTGCTGTAGCCTTTTTGATAAGGAGCATACTTCTGCTGGTAGAATTTTGGTTCTCCCTCCTTTTGCTTCACCCACATGCTCTTCACTGTCTGTTTCAGGTCTATGGATTTCCAACTAAGTCTGCACCCTCTTAACATTTCATATGACTCTTCTTACTCCTCTACTAGATATTTCTTTTCAATGATTCAACTTTCCACGGGGTCATACTTTGTGAGATCCTCAACCTACCAAGTTTCCTCGACACTTGTAAGACTGTAGTTCCCTCAGATTAAAATTCCGTGTTTGCTGTGGTCATTTCTTGTCTTTTGTACAGCATTATAAAGACATCTGAGGTCATCAGTGCTTATAGCTGAACCCACTCTGTGGTTTTCCTAGTGGGAATTATTGCCATTTTATCTAGCTGGTTTTCGCTGTTGCTTTCATCTTTCAGTTTAAGGAACTCTTTCAGGTTGGAGATCACGAGTGGGCAAAGGCATTCCTCCTGATCCCGTGGTGATGGTGATACACCACACCCCTGGCCTGCGACTCAGTATTCTCCTGGCTTTAGCATAGCCCTTCCTAACCAGAATCCTGTTCCTGGACTCATCTTCACAGCCAGCTCCTCACTCCCCAAATCCTCTTTCCTCCAGCCGTCCTTGGGGGAAAGGATATGAAAGCAAGACCTATGCAACCAAGTCCCTCAGTTGTCAGACTAGGACCAGTAGGGCATCATGGCTGTGGCATTCAAAAGGGAGTCACTGTTCTTGGGATCTAGTCCTACCTTGGCTACTCACTGACTCTGTGACCTTGAACAAGCCATTTTAAGCCTCTGGGCTTTTTTTTCCCCCTCTCATTTGATTGGTGGAAATAGTTGTCTACCTGCCTATAGCTCAGGGTTATGTTCAGAATGAAATAAGGTACTATGTGTGGAAGTGTTTGTGAACTGACAAGTGGGCCTCTGTTAGTAGTAACACTACCAAGGCCTCTTGTGAAATACAGGATGTAAAACTGAACCAGATTTGTGAGATTTTAACATACCATCATCCACTCATATCAGAAGGTCTTCTTTCACTGATAGAGCATCACAAGGAGGTGTGTGATGTGTGGAAGAAGAAATGAGAGTGATCAATTTGCTGAACTCTGTAATCTTCATCTGATCTTAGTTGGCATCTCTACTTGAAAAGGCATTCAACTAAACACAGAGCAGAGGAGCTTTAGGGCTAGTGATGTGGTTCTCACTTTTAGACAGGTCTAAACAAAATGGTGTCCACTGGGAAGCACTGCAGTTCACTGCTTCACTATCACTTTAAACAAACTTTTCTCTCCATTCCTGACTCCTGGGGAGGGGGGGGGGGCGGAGAGAAGAATACTGGTTTGTTTTCATATTGGTGATTTAATGTTGGTAATGTATAACTGATAAAATTAATTGCTGCCCTTATCAGTGAGTTGTTTAGAAGGTTTGTTTAGAATCCATGGGTTACTCATAAAGTCTCAAGGAAGGGAGAGGTGCCTTTTTTCCAACCTTGAATGATCAACAGATGATAGACTTTCTACCATGTGAACATTTAATGACTTGAAATGGAGTGTGAGAGCCCTCAGGAAGGTATGTGCACAGAGCTAGAAGGCTCCATGATGTGTTGCTTTGGTTTAGCTGTGGCAGTTTCCACCCCTACTCAAATTAATTTTTAACTATTTATGCTAAATTTCCAGATTCCATATGTTTATGGGTTTGGGTTTTTTTTGTTTGTTTGTTTTTTCCAGAAAAAAAAAAAATGGGAAAGGAGAGAGATTAGAGGTCTTATTCGATTTTTTTTTTCTAGCTCAGCAGTGTTATAGCTATAGTCAGTGGTTCGGAAGTTTGAATTCTTGTTTATATTCAGAGACACCTTCAGTCTGGCAATTTGAAGAAAGGGCCATGGGGGAAAGGAAGGGCCATGGATGAAAGCCACCCAGATACTCAGAGGTGGGAGCAGTAGTGTGTCCCCTTTTCATCCACCACCCCCAACCCACCCCATTCAAGAGATGCCTTGAAGTTAGCAGCTCTCTCCAGCAAAGAACTGCGAACGTCTGTTTGGTAACAACACCCCCACCCCCGCCCAGCCCCAGCCAAGAGCAGCAGCAAAAGTCCTGGGCATTCCGATATACCTTGGCTAATCAAGACACAGAATTGGTCCTTTTAGCACCAGCATCCCTTGAAACAAGCAGCATCCCTCTTTCTGATCCAGCTTAAGCAACAAATTCAATCTACTCTGGGTTCTTCAGAGGCAGCTGGAAAAATAGATGGAGACTTGGAGATGAAGGCTTCATCTGGTAGTATGAGGAGCAGAGCCCCAATAGGTGAACAAAAAACCCCCGTGACGTTTCCATCTCGGCAGTTGGTGCTGGAATCCTAGAACCTTAGAGTTTGACTTCACATTTATGTAGATAAAAAATCTGAGGCCCAGAGAGAGAAAGGATCTAGCCCAAGGTCTTCCAACAAGTTCTGGTTGAAGGTGACAGTTATAATCAGGTTTTCTGTCTCCAGGATAGTTCTCATTCTCCCATAGGAATTTTAGAGCAGGAAGTAAAGAAAGTGAAAAAGGAAAACAAAAAACAAAAACCAGGAGTGGCTTTATTTTGGTGGTGGAGGAAATATAATTTGAAATTTATAAAAAGTTGCAACAGTCATACATACACCCTTTACTCAGATTCACCACTTGTTTATATTTGCCCCATGTTCTCATTTTTTCTCTAAATATATTTTCATATATGTGTATTTTGGAACCATTTCAGAGTAAGTTGGAGATAGGTCCCTTTATCCCTGAATACCTCTGCATGTCTTCCTTTAGACAAGGACATTTTCTCACATAATCATAGTACAGTTCTCAAAATCAGGAAATTTAAGAGGGATGTAATACTATTTTCTAATCCACAGTCTACATTCCAATCTTGTCAGTTATCCCAAGAAGGTCCTTTATGGCTTCTTTTTTTTTTTTTCGATCCACAGTCTATTCCAGAATCACACATGGCGTTTAGTTGTTGTGTCTCTTTAATCTCCTTTAATCTGCAGTAGTTCTTCAGCATTCCTTTACCATAATTGACTGCAACATTTTTTAAGAGCACAGAAGAGTTATTCCAGCGTGTCCTTCAGCCTGGGCTTGCCTGATTTAACCCAGAGTTTGCTATATCTACAAAAGAGGAGCACAGAAATGATGTTGTGTCCCAGGTACATCAGGAAGCATCTTCAGTTTGTCCTATTTTTGGTGATGTTAACTTTGATCTTTTGGTTAAAAAAGGGTCTGCCTTCTTAGCTTGAAAGCTACTTCTTTTTAAATTGGTAAGTAATTTGGAGGAATGTATACGGAGCCTGTGTGAATACTATGTTTCTCCTCAAACCTCTGCCCATGCGTTCTGACATCCATGGATGATTTTCTACCTCCACCATTGGGAAAGACTGCTCTTTAAGTACAGCTGGATCATATTTGAAATATTCCCCGATACAGTTTTCCTTCTCAGTAATTCTTTGTTCTGTGGTCTTTCCATTGCCAGGACTAAGGCCAAGGCTCACCCGCCCCAGGGAAGGGTAGATGCTGGGGACCTTTAAGAACAGAGTAAAATTCTTGACTTGGTATTCCAAAATGAGCTCTTGAAAAACACAGCTGTCAACTTTAAGAGACACATTTTTATAGGGAGAGAAATGTTCCTTCTTCCTCCTGTCCTGCTTTCATCCTCACTTCTTTTAATTTTAGAAGGTTGGCTTCAATTAGTAGCAAAGCCTAACCCCAGTGAATAATTAATTTAGGGAAGAAACTTCAATGGGTGCTAAAACCTGTTGGAGAATAGGCCATTTGCTTGATGCCGAAAGGATTACATCTCAGACTGGTTACAAATTTCAAAGAGAAGATGGCACCTTTGAAAGAGAGATCTTGCAGTTGTCACTTTAACCAAGTAATCAAAACTGGTAGCAAGACAGCCTGACATTAAGTGCCTCCTGCTATGTTGCTTTCTCGCTGTATTTAAAATGAACGTCACTTATGAAGTGTTTTTGCCAAAATGGTTTAATCTGAATCTTATCTACGTTCTAGACTCAGTTTCTAATTTACCGTAAATACGTGGGAGAGAGGAGCAGGTTAAATGATATCACAAGGAAGCTATCAGACAAATTCAGAATGTGGGACCTCTTCTTCCCCCATAAGAAAAAATAAAGGAGAAGGGGTTGTGCTAGACAAGATGATACTGAAGAGACAAAACAACCAAACCTAATAGTTAACCTTGATAGGAATCTGTTTTGGATTTGTTTTTTAAGCCATAAAACAGGTTATTGGCATACTTGGAGAAATTTTATTTTATTTATTTTTTATTTTTTTATATAATATAATTTTTAATGGCTAAATTATGTTTTAACACTGTACGGACTTACCATAATTTACTTGGTTGATTCCTCATTTTTGGACATGTAGGTAGTTTCTTTTTTCCCCTCAGCTTTATTGAGACAAAATTGATGTATGACATTTGTAAGTTTAAGGTGTACATTACTTAATTTGATATATGGTTATATTGTAAAACAATTACCACAATAAGTTTAGTTAATCCATCACCTCACATAGATATAATTTTTTTGTTGTTGGTAATGAAAATTTAAAATCTGCTCTCTCAGTAATTTTCAAATATACAATACCATGTTGTTAACCATAGTCACCATGCTGTACATTACATCCCCAGAATTTGTTCATCTTATAATTGGAAGTTTGTACCCTGTGTCAACTATAAATTGGCACTTGCCATCTACCTCTGCTACACTGTGGATTGGATATTAATGAATTGTTGGAGTTGTGATTTATGAAATCATTGTCAAATTTCTTATTTGTGATAATTTTATGGTGATTAATATTTAGAGTACGTATACCAAGATATTTAGAGGTGTTGTGTCGTGACTGTAGGGAGATGGTTCTTTATCAATTTCTGCACAATCTTGTGAGCAAAGACACTAACAGCTTTTGTGCCAAACCATCTTTTCAATGACATTTGACTAGCAGACAGCCTTGAAAGATAGTGTCTCTCTCTAAGCCAAAGGGAAAGGTTTTTTTTAAAGTGTAGCCTGATAAAAACAGTCTCCCTCTCAGGTAAAAGTCAAGCAGGTTTCCTTGCAGCGCATTATAAAAGATTTAGGCTTCCTGAGCTTGGAGTTCCTTACTTGTGACACAAACCTCCACACCCCCCAACCGGGCTGCTCTGCGTTACCCCCCTGGGAACTGAGGGCAAGAGGAGCCAGTGTGAACAAGAAGTTCATGCCCCTTGCTGTGCTGTGAGTAGCAAAGTCCTTTGTCTCTGATGCACAAGTCTGAGTCTTCTACCAGCATCTATAAAACTATGGTTGTTAGCTTGCAGCCTGGGAGAAAGTCCTTCATATCTGATGAAGGACTTGTATCTAAAATACACAAAGGGGGGCTTCCTAGGTGGCGCAGTGGTTAAGAATCCGCCTGCCAATGCAGAGGTCACGGGTTCGATCCGAGCTCCAGGAAGATCCCACATGCCGCGGAGCAACTAAGCCCGTGTGCCCAAAAAAAATAAAATAAAATAAAATACACAAAGAACTAACTCTTAAAGCTCAATAATAATAATAAAATAAATGACCCAATTAAGAAGTGAACAAAAGATCTGGACACCTCACCAAGGAAGATATACGGATGGCAAATACGCATATGAAAAGATGTTCCACATCATATATCATTAAGGAATTGCAAAAGAAAACAATAATAAGACACTCACCACACACCTATTGGAATGGCCAAAATCCAAAACACTGACAACACCTAATGTCGGTGAGGATATAAAGAAATAGGGACTCTAATTCATTGCTGGTGAAAATGCAAAATGGTACACCACTTTGGAAGATAGTGTGTCAGTTTCTTAAAAAGTTAGACACAGTATTACCATACCATCCAGCAATCACACTGCTATTTACTCAAACTAGTTGAGAAATCATATGTACACAAAAGCTACACAAAAATGTTTATAGAAGCTTTACTCAGAATTGTCAAAAACTGGAAGCGATCAGGAAGTCCTTAAACAGGTGAATGAATGTTCTATATCTATACAATCGGATATTATTCATCAATAAAAAAATGAGCTATGAAGCCATGAGAAGAGCATAGAGGACTCTTAAATTCATATTTAAGTGAAAGAAGCCAGTCTGAAAAGGCTGTGCACTGTGATTCCAACTATATAACATTTTGAAAAGACAAAACTATAGAGTCAATAAAAAGATCCGTGTTTGCTAGGATTTTGGTGGAGATGGGGGGTGGGGAGAGAATTAAGCAAAGCTCAGGGGATCTTTAGGGCAGTTAATCTATTCTGTGGATAAATGACATTTTGCATTTGTCAAAGCCCATAGAACAGCACGTAAAGTGAACCCTAATATGAACTATGGACTTTAATTAATCATAGTATATCAATATTGGTTCATCAGTCATAACAAATGTACCACACTAATGTGAGATGTTCATAACAGGAGAAACTGTGGGTGGGGGGCGGGGGGGGGGTGGCAGGAAGAGTAAATGAGAACTTTGTGTACTTTCTGCTCCATTTTTCTGAAAACCTAAATCTAAATTTTTAATAATTTTACTATGTGAAAACTATTTTAATGTAAGTAATGTATGCTTTCTTGTTTAAATATGCCTGATTTAAAAAGAAGAAAAAGGAGTATAAAAAACGTGTGGAGAGAGAGCGTGCTAGAGTCATATACAATGAAATGTTAACTGGTGTTGAATCTAGGTGGATAGTGTGCAGATTTTTCTTTTTTTTTTTTTTATTATTTACAGTAAACTTTATTTTACTTGATTTAACATAATTTCAAAGTAGGTCTGTGCTCCAAGATAAACAAAAGAACAGATAGGCTAAATCTCGTTAAGAGATCTTTTTCACACTGTTCCTCTGAGTAGAGCATGGGGTTTTGGGGGCCCCAATGGTGATACCTTACATTTTATTCCTGGAGATTTTACCTATAGATTGAGAGAGAACAGATAACACCAACATACAGGAATCAAACGGCAGGAAGAAGCTCTTATGTTACACTCTACCCACCTCTTCAGGGTTGTAAAGATAATGACTGATTTTTTTCTCTGCAAAGTTCAGTGCTGGTTTTTTTGTTTTAAGTAAAATGTCAGAATATGTGAAAATGCTGTACTTATTTATCTTACTATGCTAAAAATAGTGGAAATTTAAAAATTCTTCATGAGTCCAAGCTGGGCCATGACTGCTACTGATGGGGTTTACCCAACTCACTAATTCCAAGTTTGGCAACCATCAGCAAACTGGCACCCGCAATTAAGCCTGCAGGCATAAATTTTCCAGAGTGGTAGAATCTCATTCCCATAATGCCAGCCAGAGTTCCAGATGTAACTAAGAAAACCCAAAAGTTCCTTGGATCCTGAGACAGCTGATAGGCACCCAGGCCTGCTAATCCACCGAAGAGGAGCCCAGCAGCCAGGGACGGGACACTGCCTGCTTTTACATAGCCAGTGATCCCACCGGAAGCAACCAGTGCTGCATAGCCAAAGCCAAGCCAATGTAAAGGCACTAGAGGGCCGGAGTCCTTCTGCATGGTCTCTTTCACTCTGTCCGAACAGAAGATCACACCAGGCCTGCACCTCCTTCCCAAAAGTCTGCACCGGGCAGCAAGGCTGCACACGCCTGGGCCAGATTTTTCATTTTACTATTCTACTTTTCTCTCTACATATCCTAATGAAAATGAGTGGGCTGGGGCCAGATCTAGAGGACTGGAAACACTGAGTATGTTAATGAGTGTACCCCATCAGTGGGGTAATAGGTGGTGATAAAGGGCCAGGTTTAAGGATGACAGAAACTCATTCTTATCTGAGGTTGGGTGGGGGATGATTCCTGAGAGGATTTAATGAGGAGAGTGAGGGTGAACCACTGCTGTAGGTTCTCGAGAAGGACATCAACAGTCTTCTTACCTGATTGGGTTGGCAGCTGATTTGAGTTGAAGAGAACACAAAACCTCAGATAACTGACCTCTGTAGACAAAGAAAATTTGTATCTCGATTTCTAAGGGTGTATTTCAGGGAGACTGCAGGTGTCTTAGAGGAGCCCCAGTATAGGGGCATGGGTCACAGCAAAATGGAAACAATGGCATGTTTAGGCAAGGAGAGCCTAAGATGGCATTCCAGATCTGGTCTCCTGTGATGCAGCAAGGGACAGATAGCAGCCAAAATGTCCGTGAGCTGCCCAGGAGGCTTTGTGGTGGTCAAGAGGAAGGCACCGAGCAGCCTACATCCACCAGAGGCAGGATCTCTGAGGACAAGGGCACCTGAACAGTGGATTCCTCTGGTTAAGAGAAGGGGACCGAAGAGCAGATGGATGAGTTGCTTCAGCGGAGGACGCCCGCAGAGAAACAACCCTGGGCCAGATGCCCCCCTGCCACCATCCACCATGTCAGGGTGTGTCCTCCTGTGTGCCCAGGTGCCGCTTTTAGGATGAGAGAGAAGAGGAGAATAATCCAAATTAATCAGTATTTTCCCACTTAAGACTAGGTTTAAATCAGAAGTGCATGCATTACCTCAAATCAGCTAGCCAATACAGTGATTAAAGGAAAGCTACATTTAGTTACATATTAGCTAACCTGTATCTGTGGGGAAAGATAACTATATTTGTTTAAAATCCTGGACCAGCTTGTGGATTCTCACTGGGTCCACCTTTCTGTGGCTCTCTGGTCAGCAAAATTCTTAAAACGCCTAAAATTTTAAATAAGTAAATAAAATTTTGTGACTGTTCCTGTTGGTCTGTATAACTGTCACGGAGTAATGTTTGTGTTCCCTCAGAATTCGTATGTAGAAGCCCTGAGCCCCACTGTGGCCATATTTGGAGGAAAGAAGTGTTTAAGGTTAAATGGGGTGGTAAGGGTGGGGCTCTGAGCTGATAGGATTCGTGTTCTTATAAGAAGAGACTTTATTTTTATTTTTCACTAATTTTTATTGACGTAGTATAGTTGTTTTACAATGTTGTGTTAGTTGCTGCTGTACAGCAAAATGAATCAGGTATACATATACATATATCCACTCTTTTTTATATTTCCTTCCCGTTTAGGTCACCACAGAGCACTGAGTAGAGTTCCCTGTGCTATTCAGTAGGTTCTCATTAGTTATCTATTTTATACATAGTAGTGTATATATATCAATCCCAATCTCCCAATTCATCCCACTTCCCTTCCCCTCTTGGTAACCATAAGTGTGTTCTCTACATCTGTGACTCTATTTCTGCTTTGCAAATAAGTTCGTCTGTACCATTTTTCTAGATTCCACATGTAAGTGATATTATACAATATTTGTTTTTCTGGCTGACTTCACTCTGTATGACAATCTCTAGGTCCATCCGCGTCTCTGCAAATGGCACTATTTCATTCCTTTTTATGGCTGAGTAATATTCCATTGTATGTATATACCACATCTTCTTTCTCCATTCATCTGTGGATGGACATCTAGTTTGCTTCCATGACCTGGCTATTGTAAATAGTACTGCAGTGAACATTGGGGTGCATGTATCTTTTTGAATTATGGTTTCTGCAGGATATATACCCAACACTGGGATTGCTGGATAATATGGTAGCTCTATTTTTAGTTTTTTAAGGACCCTCCATACTGTTCTTCACAGTGGCTATATCAATTTACCTTCCCATCAAGAATGGAAGAGGGTTCCCTTTTCTTCACACCCTCTCCAGCATTTATGTTTATCTATTTTTTGACGATGGCCATTCTGACCATTGTAGTTTTGATTTGCATTTCTCTAATAATTAGTGATGTTGAGCATCTTTTCATGTGTTTTTTGGCCATCTGTATGTAAAAAGAGATTATAGAGAGATGAAGGATTTTGTTATAGCAGTTCAAGCAGACAAATATAATAACTAAAAGCAATCACTGATCTGATTCGAAAGGCCTTTAAATAAATAAATAAATAAATAAATAAAATACATATAATTAATTCATACATTATACATAATATTATGTATATAATATTAATACATTATATGAGGGTGAGTCAAAAATTATCCCCATGCCGGTTATTTTAAAACTTCTGTTGACCGTACTTTCACTGTCTTATCAGTGCTTTCCATTCAAGGCTACTGTCTCGCCAGTCACTGCTGTGCATGTGTAACGTTTTACATCAGTTCATTTGTAACTGTGGTGTGAGCAAAAATGGATGCCCCACTTATAATGTGCACAAAAGAAGAGCAGTGTGCAGTAATTCATTTTTTGTAGTCTGAGGGTATACCTGGTGCCGTTACTTATCGAGGACTTTGTGCACAGTATGGAGAAAGTGTTTTGTCACAAAGAAGTGTGTATGAATGCATAGAGAAATTCAAGGAAGGTCGCCCAAGTGTTAGCCATCCAGAAGGAGCCAGATGCCTGTCCACATCCACAGCTGTGTCAACATTGAGCGTGCAAGTGAAATGATTCTGTCGAATAGACGAGTGACAGTGGATTAAGGTGGAAAAGTGTTCAGCAATCAATAGTGCTTGTTACAGTGAGATGCTTATTGAAGAGCTGAAGCCTAAACTTTGGATTAAACACAGAGGACTGCTATCCAAGGGCGTTGTGATCTTGCATGACAATGCATGTCCGCACTGTCGACACTCTGCAAAAACTTCGTTTTGAGGTGTTAAAGCATCCTCCCTACAGTCCTGATCTTGCTCCATTGGACTTTCTCCTGTTTGTTACCCCGAAAGCAGCCCTACGAGGACAAAGATTCACTTATGATGAAGTGAAGACAGCGGTGCATTCGTGGCTCGTGGCTCAGCCTAAAACATTTTTTAATGAGGGAATACGAAAGCTTGTTGACAGGCAGACACAGTATATTGAAAAGCAAGGTGATAATGTTGAAAAATGATGTATTTGTCTTTTCTAAAAGTCAATTAAATTCTACAGCCAGAGTGTGGATAATTTTTGACTCACCCTCATACATAATTAATACATTACATATATAATATTAATACATACATATAATATACATATAATGCTCTGTAGGTTTTCTTGAGGGAACAGCAAAGGAAGGATAATATAGCACAGCAACAAAACTAAAATCTGTGATTGTTACCTATTTTCAACATCCCACATTTCCTGGTAGGTCCCCAAATCTCTCTTCTCCCCTTTCTAAACTGCACTATTCAATATAGTATCGACTAGCCAGATGTGGCTTTGAACACTTGAAATGTAGCAAGGCTGATTTTTTAAATTTTTATTTAAATTTAATTAATTTAAATTTAAAAACCAAAGCAATGTAAAGCATTTTCCATTAAACACAAATGTATTGTTTTAGTAGGACTAAATTTCACTTTAATTGTTGCATCACTTAATATATTTTGTTTGCATTGTGTGGGCTCGGCACTTTTGTTTTCCTGGTGTTACACATGAGCATGTCACTGATCTAGTCACTGACAATGGATTGTTTCAGTTCAACTGATTTTTTTTGTATGTATTGATATAGTATAATTTTTTGAACATTTTATACAGACAGCATGAGCTATAGTAATTCCCATGTAGATTGTGATCAGTAATTGAGCTGAAATACTTAGTTTTTGTTACAATTAAATCAGTTTTCTAATTAAAATAATACACATAAACAAATTTTTAAACTTGAAATAAAGGTGTACTATTGGTGCAGGATTGAATGGAGACGGAGAAACTAGTAGGATGATGTCTTAGTCTGTTTGGGCTGCTATATCAAAAATACCTCAGGCTGGGTGGCTTAAACAGAAAACTTCTTTTTGCAGTTCTGGAGGCTGGAAGTCCAAGATCAAGGTGCCAGAAGATTTGGTGTCTGGAGAGGACCAACTTCCTGGTTCATAACTGCTTGTCTTCTGCCAGTGTTCTCATGTGGCAGAAGGGGCAAGGGAGCTCTCTGGGGTCTCTTTTATAAGAAAACTAATCTCATTCATGAGGACTCCACCCTCATAATCTAATCACCTCCCAAAGGCCCCATCTCCAAATACCATCGCATTGGGGATCAGGTTTCAACATATGAATTTCGCGAGGACATAACATTCTATAGCATATACTAGAAGAGCAAAAAAAAAAAAAAAAAAGACTGGAAGGAGGTATGTTTCAAATGTCATAAAGAATAGCAATTGCAATTTGCTACAGCAGAACAAAATGAAAAAGGTGTTTGTTGTGTAAAAAGAGACATTTTAAGCCAATAATAGTGAAACTTCCTCTCAAGAGTCAAAAAAAAATCTATAGGATTAGTTAACTGAAATCAAAATTAAATGTTTAAAAATTTTTTAAATAATTTTTAACAGGATTTGAGCTTGTAACTTTGAATTCTTGCATGTGTGAATACACATACACTATTTTTAGATGGAGAGATGGTAAAAAAATTTTTTTTCAGTTATAGAAATTTTGTTAGAAAATTATGAGAAGCCTAAAAGTATTTTACAAAAGTTAAAAGATCTTGAGTTAAGCAAACAAAGAATTGCCCATAGAGTTCAAGACCTTTCAAATAATATCAAAGATCAACTAATTCAAAATTTGAAAAATTGCAAGTACTTGTCTTTAGTTTTAGATGAATCATGTGATATAAAAGATACTGCCCAATTGTAATTTGGATACATTTTATAGTGAAGGACTTCCAAATTTATGGAGAAATGTCAATTTGTGACTTAAAAGTTTATGGTATGGATATTTTAAAATCTTTCCCATCTGTCAAAGAAGACCTTCCTCCAAATAAAGATTAGTTTGTATTATGATGGATAGTGTTTCAGCTACATTAGGTCAAAAGTTTGGATTCACTGTAGTTTTAATATGAGAGATGGATGATTCTCTTGTTGCTGAATTCTACTCTATGTTGTTGAGAGTGTTGAACTTTATCTGAGCCCTGTGTTCCTGGACTACTGTAAAGGACCCCTGTTCTCACACATTCTGAGATAAGACTTACCTCCACCCTCCTCAATGACTAGGACTCCCTGTTTACCTGACTTTAAAACCCCCTTTGCTTTCTTCAAGGGAAAATAAGTAAGTGGGTTTTTTTTTCCTCCAAAGAAAAAGAAAGGGGCCTTAATTTTTTTTCCTTCATACAATGAAACGTCACAAAAATTTACTGAAAGATATAAAACTCTTCAATATCCAAAGGGTAGTACTCCACTGCATCTTCATCCAATAAGATTTGCCATTTCTATTAATGAGAATCATTTGTATTTTATCAGAAGTTAATTTCTGTCTCTATTGAATCGCAAAATAGTCAAAGACAATGAAAGGTACAGACCTCTTCAGAATCAGATAACCTTAGAAAGTTCCTCTAAATACCTAGCATTCTTTTGAAAGGACACTCAATAGTCTTTTTGCCCATTACAAAATTTTCCACAATTTTTTGTAGCATGTTTAAATTGTGTGGGTTTAAAATCTGCAAGGCAAAATTCTGTATACCAAGAATTTGGTAGCAAATATAAACATCCTGTCCACTATCCAATTGTTAGCAAATAAGAGAAATTTTATATAATCTCTCTCTCTCTCTAAATGTACGTGTATATATATTTACACACATACATATCTACACAGGGATACTAGACCAAAAAAAAAAATGCATTGCATTCATTTTTCTCAAAGACAGATAACCTAGACTTGAGCTTTGGAGCTAGACAGGCTTCCCCCAGAGTGTTCTGTGTCTGGAACAGGGTATTTCAGTCCCTGTAGAAATGTGTTTAGTAAATTCCATCCTCAGGTGACACCTGGGACACCACTAGAAGCAAACATACAGAGTTGAAATTATGTGGCTTGTAGGGATGTCTTGTGCTACGATGCACACTTGGGTCCAGCTGCCACTGCCCTCAGCCCTATCTATCCCATCCCTGAAAGGCTTTAACTGCAAACAGAAGACTCCCATCCCTCTCCATTCATGCTCCCACCCCAGGGCAGGGCATGTCTTCCTTGTCTGTCTTTTCCAAGAGTTCCTGTGAATCATAATTTCTGAGGATAGGGGCCCCTGCCTCGGTATTTTTAAAGATTCCAGATGGTTGTAATTTGCATTAAAGGATGAACAATGTTGCATTTAGGTTGTAAAACTTCTCTGATAGCAGAGGTTTCTTTGCTACCTTTAATCAGCACACACATTCTATAAAGTTAAGAAAGTGTGATTTGATCAAGTGGAGAGTTATAGAATATGAGAGTTAAAGGGAATTTGTGCTCTAATAGGGATAAGGGACTTGTCCAAAGTTACTCATCCACTCAGTGGTAGAGCCAAGAATAGCAGGTGTGGTGGGCAGAATTTTAAGAAGGTACCTGTGACCTTTGCCTTCTGGTGTCACTTCTGTGATTATGTTATGTCACATGACACAAGGGAGATTACCCAAATGGGCTAATCTCATCCCAGGAGTCCTTTAAACGCAGAGCATATTCTCCAGCTAGTGGCAGGAGAAGATGTCAGGAAGGTTGAAATATGAGGCAGTTTTGGCACAAGGGCATTTCTCTGTTGCTGAGTTGGGGGGGGGGGGACCTTCTAGAAGGACCTTTTAATATTGTGATATAGTAAGAAGTATATATTTTGTTTTCATCCCTGATTCCTGGCAAAGAGCTCCTAAAACCTGTATAATTTCCTGAGTGATAGGGGTGAGAAGAATATCTTCTGTTAATCATAATAAGCCCCTTTCAATCACACCTGAGGTTACTCTAAGGAGGTGACTCTTGATGGGCCCCTAGATAGCATCAGGATGCTGGTGGTTCCTCTGTGATTAGAGGGTTGAGATTTTCAGCTCCATTCCCCCAACTTCCAGGCAGGAGAGAGAGGCTGGAGATTGAGTTAGTCACTAATGGTCAGTGATTTAATCAACTGTGCCTCTGTAATGAAACCTCCATAAAAACCTGGAAGGATGGGGTTTGAAGAGCTTCAAGGCTGGTGAGTACATCCACATGCTGCAAGGCTGGCTCATCCTCCAGAAGCTCGTGTGCTCAGGGCTCTTCTGGAGTTTACCATATATACCTCTTCTGGCTGTTTCTTTTTATATCCTTTATAATAAACCAGTAAACATACGTAGTGTTTCCCTGAGTTCTGTGAGCTGTTCTAGCAGATTATCAAACCTCAGGAGGGGGTTATGGGAACCCCTCTACTTTATAGTCAGTTGGGCGGAAGTGTAGGCTGCCTGGGCTTGTGACTGGAGTCTGAAGGGAAGGCATCTTGTGAGACTGAGCCCTTAGCCTGCAGACTCCGTGCTAACCCTGGGTAGGACAGGAAGTGAATTAGGTTGTAGAACACACATTGGTGTCCACATAGAACTGGAGAATTGCTTGGTGTGGAAAGCCCGCACAGTTCATATCAGAGGTGCTGTCGGTAAAAACAGATAACAGGCCTTGAGGAGCCAAGAGTGATCCCTAACCAACAGCCAGGACAGAGCCAGGAACTTTAATCCTACACAGGCAAGGAACTAAATTTGGCCAATGATCTGAATGAGCTCAGAAGCAGTTAATACACAGAACCTTCAAGTAAGAGCCCATCCAGGCCAGCATCTTAATTTTGGCTTTGTGAGACCCTAAGCAGATAACTCAGCCAAGTCCTTCTGGACTTCTGATCTATAGAACTGTGAGATGATATTGTTTCAAGCTACTGCTTTTGTGGCAATTTGTTATGTAGCCAAAGAAATCTACTACACTTGGGTCTGGGGCCTTCAGTATGTTCACAGAGTGGGGAAGCCGGCCCTTCTTTTTCCCTCATGAGGGTGCAGTGGTTTAGAGAGGTGAAAGAATTTGAGTTGAGCTGTCATTTTCATTAGAAAACCCCACTGCCATTGTTGAGTGCCTCCCAGGAGACAGGCATTGCAACTGGATGCTTTGCATTTATGACTTACTTAACTCTTGACCACTATCCATAAAGCATGTGAAATCTCTCATTTTACAGTTCAAGAACCCGAGGCCCACTAAGGCGAGTAAGTGGCCCAAGGTCATGCTGCTGGTAAGTGCAGAGGTTTACATCAGATCTGTGTGATCCCATGGTTTTGTGCTGAAGACACCAAATGACCTCGTATTAATTTGCTAGGACTACCCTTGCAGAGTACCACAAACTGAGTGACGTAAAGAGCAGAAACTTATTGTCTCCCTGTTCTGGAGGCTGGAAGTCCGAGACTGAGATCTCAGCAGGGTTGGTTTCTTCTGATGGCTCTGAGGGAAGGTTCGGTTCCATGCCTCTCCCTTAGCCCCTGTGGTTTGTTGACAGTTGTTGTCTTTGGCTTGTAGAAGCATCACCCCGGTCTTGCCAGCACACGGCATTTTCCGTGTCCTCATTTCCCCTGTTTTATATGGACTCAGTCATATCAGATTGGTGCCCACCCTAATGACCTCATCTCAACTTGATCATCTCCAAAGACCCTGTTTCACATTCACAGACCCTAGGGGTAAGGACTTCAGCATCTTTTGAGGGGGGATGCAGTTCAGCCTGTTACAGACCTCAACGACAGTTATTCGAGAGGAGCACACCCATGTGCAGAGGTGTGTGGCCTTGCCCCATTAATCCCAGAGTTGGAGATTGAAATCAATACCCAGGCCCTAGGCAGAGGGATTCAAGGAAGCTCTGGGTTTCTTCTCCTGCCCTTTCAGTCTTCCTGTTCCTTATCACTCCATCCCATGCCTTCCGGCGGTGTCAGCCTCCTCATATCCTCGTGAGGGGAAGTCGTCAAACCCTCCCAACCTGTCGCCCCTGCTTTGTGAACAAATCCCGCTTGTTCTCAGCAGTGTTGCCTAGAGGCTGCCAGTTCCCACTGGGTGAGTCCTGCTGGTGGGGCTGGGATGGGGTGGGTGGGGGTGTTTCAGAGCATTGACGGGGCTTCCTGGGAGGGCAGTGACAACTGGGCACAGGCCAGAGGTCAGAAAACACTTGCTGCCATCCCTTTTCTTGCTTGTTTCTTCTTTTACCGGAGGTGAGCTTATCAGCAGGAAAGAAAAAAAACCTACCATTTGTGAACCTTATACTATAAGCCAGGCCCTGTTCCAGGGACTTTATGTACAAGATTTCACTTTATTTTCCTTATGTTACTCAGTATTTTATAGTTTGCAAAGTATTTTCTCATCTGACCCTTACTGCATCCTTTTGAGAGAGTAGAATAGATTTTATTTCCATTTTGTGGATGGGACGTCACTAGATTGATGTCACACCGTACGTGATGTAGGTAGGACTGAAACCTAGTTCACAGAGGCAGCCAGACTTTCCCATGGGAGCAGCTAAAGGTCCTACTGCAGAGCAGGGGTGTTGTATTCCCTCCTGCTGTTGGGGAACCTTTCAGGATTTGCCTCCTTCTAAGGCCCTTGTGGAAGGCGGCCTTGTCTACAAGCCTTGCCCCATCCTGACATTCATAGGTACGTCTCTCTCTCACACACATCCACGCAGGCACACGCAGGAGCCTTGTGATCTCCCTTTTGGGAAGAAACCCTAACTTGAATTTGATAGGCTCTCTTGAGGGCTCTACATCCTCCCCATCTGTGTGTACCACCCTCTGCTTCCGAGGGACCCACGCAAGGGAAGCCTCAGCCCCGTGCAGTCGTAATTCCTTGCTGGGGTTTCTGTCTTGAGTCTTTGCTACCTATTCTTCTTTTGGGGAGCACAGGGCTGGCACACAGTAGGTGCTCTATGAAGGATGATGATGGTGTGTGTTTATGTATTAGCAATCTATTGCTGCAGAACAAATGACAAATTTAGCCGCGTGAGACGAGGTGTATGTATATCTCCTAGTTTCTGCAGGGCAGGAACGCAGGCAAGGTGTAACTGGATGCTTCTGGCTTAGGGTCCCTCGTGAGGTGGCCGTCAGGCTGTCACCCAGCCCTGCAGTCCTCTGGGGCCCGTGGGTCCGCTGCCAAGCTCACTGCCGGGGCAGGGCTGTCCATAGGACTCACGTCCAGTCTGGCTGGTGACTGGAGAGCTCACCCCACAGGCCCCTCCACCAGCTTCCCGATTGTCTGCAGCAAGCTGACTGTGGCAGCCAGCTTCTTCTAGAGCAGGTGATTTCAGAGAGAGCCCAAGACAGAGCGGCATCTTCTGTTACCTCATCTCAGGCGTGACACACCATCACGTCTGCCTATTCTATAGCTCGCTCAGATCAGTCTGGGGAGTGTGGGCGGGGACCAGGCAAGGGGTGGATACGAGGACCGGGGTCACAGGCAGCTGTCTTGCAGGCCTGTGAGCACAATTTGTCTATACAAATATGTGTCCTTTTTCAGAGAACTTCTCATATGTTATCTCATTTAAAAAAAAAAAAACAACTCCCCCCTTCATGGCTTTACCTCCTTTTTCCAATAAATTAGAAGCCTCTCAAGGGAAGAGAGGGTCACATTTCTAGATCACTTGCCCCTTACTGCCCCCAACCCTCTCAATCGATACGAGCAAACAAAACAAACCGAAAATAAACAAAAACATGCCAAGCTTCTGTGCATTTGGAAACAGCATTCGCTGCAGGAATTAGCTGGGCTGCTTTTCATTCTCGGCCTCGGTTTTTGCCTCTGTCAAGCGGGGTACAGGGGAGAAAGGGTTGGACCAGATGTTTGCTAAGGACCCTTCCAGCCCCAAGGGGTGTTTTTCTAAAGTGAATGAGACAATTCCCATTTGACAGATTCAGACACAAAGGCAGAGAGTTGAAGAGGTGACCCAACTTTCCCAGCATCGTCTCTGGCAAAGCTGGGAGGTGAACAGTGTTCTCAGGTGCTGGGATGGGTTAAATCTGGGCCAGCCAGCCCTTTACCTATTGTCTTACTAGGATTACTAGTACTGCTAGTACCACTAGTTCTACGACCACCACCACCTCTGCTGTTCATTCAGCATCTACTAATTGCTGGGTCCCTTTCAAGGGTTTATATTATTCGAGTGAGTCACAGTAATCCTAGGCTGTAGGAGTTATTTTCATTTCACAGGGAAAAATCCTGACCCTCAGAGAGTTTTACCTGAAAGACGGGTCCTAATCACCAAGGGGTGAGTGGAAAACAAGAGTCTGACATTTGGAGGCTGGGTGGGGGGTAAAGGGAAGAAGGACACACCAGACGCAAGGTGATGTTGTCTGAGCCACCTCCCCTTGCTTGAGAGGCTGATGTGACCCGTGCGGAGGATGACCCGGACTCCAGAGCTATCTGACTACATCTCAGGTGGGTGGATGGCTACACTCTGAGCCACGCACAAAATGGGGAAGAGAATGCAACGCACTTCCTTTACACAAAATGTGGTGACTTCCAGGCTGGAGAAGCAGCCGTCAGAGTGGCAGGGCTGGCGAGAGAAGTGGGGACGCTCAACGTGGGCTCTCAGCAGCCGTCCCACACCTCGCCGTCTGCCTTAGGACTCTGGCTGTGGTTCTGCCATTTCCTTGCAGAACCTAGGCCTCCTCTCTCCCCAGTCTCAGGAAATTCATCTGCTCTTTCCCTGGGCTGCTTATAGGCCAACCTCGACTACAAACGCTAGGATCTGTTGCCCTCCAGTTCAGCACCATCTCACCCTGGTCCTGAATGTGCCCCGGCCTGCCGAACAAAGGCCCGAGGAGCAGCCCTGACAACTTCTGAGAGACGTTCCTGATTCTCCCTGGGACCAGGCGCTCAGAACACAGAGGGCTGATGATTCACCCGAGAAATTGTTAGGGATGGGGAGCAGCAAAGCACCTGGTTATGCTTTGGAGTCTCTTCCAGCAAAGAGAAGGCAAAACTGAATAAATAGCTCATTGCATCCTTACATTTATTCCTCGCGGAAGTCCTATGTACCTGGTATTATTCTCCCAATCTTACGTGCAAGAAACTGAGGCTTGGGGAGGTTAAATAACTAGCCCCAGGTGAGACAATTAGTGGGCAGCGGAGTCAGGGTTTGAACTCAGGTACGTGCAGGCTGAGCCACAGGCTGTGGGCCTGATAGCCGTGAGTACCTAGCACATGCCAGACTAGATGCTTTCTGGCATTGTCTAATTGCAAGCCTTGCGACAACCCTGTGAGATAGGTATTTGGGGGCCACTTTATGGATAATAAAACTGGCTGAGCAAGGTTAAATAACTTGCCCAAGGACACAGAGCATAGCCTTGGCAGGAGTTAAGAGGCGTTTGGAATGCCCTTGTAGGGCCTTCCTGCTTCCAGTGTTCAGGGCCAAGAGGGCATTCCAAGCTCTAGGTGCTCCAGATTAGATCACCCCTCGTGGAGACTCCACACTTGCCTCGGTGGGCGTGCAAGGCGGAGCCAGGCCTGCAAGGCGGAGCCAGGCGTGCAAGGCGGAGCCAGGCGTGCAAGGCGGAGCCAGGCCTGCAAGGCGGAGCCAGGCCTGCAAGGCGGAGCCAGGCCTGCAAGGCGGAGCCAGGCGTGCAAGGCGGAGCCAGGCGTGCACGTCCCTCCCACCTTCCACCCTCAGCTTCATCTCCACACCTGGCCTGAGGCCAGCAGGGCCATCTCCCCGCCCTGCATCCATGTTTGTTTATGACAGTCACCATAAGAAGCCTGGAACTCCTGGAGTATTACTCAGCCCCCAGACCTCCCTTCTGATACCCCCTTTTCTGACCCCACCTCCTTTCCTTTCCAAATTCTACAATACTTCTACCCTGGTCCCTGGAACTAGTGTCAATCATGCACCATGCCCCCTAGCCTCACAGGCTTTTTTTTTGAATGTTGAATGCTCTCCCTTCCTAACTGTATGATGTGTTTTGCAATGGGAGCAGCATTGGATGAGACAAATCTTCCTCTTGTGGGACTATTCTATGCTTTGCAGTGCATTTAGCATCCTTGGTCCCTCTGCACACTAAATACCAGTGAGATGACAATCAACCTTACTGCTACCTGACTCTCCCCTGAGCATCCTGTTCGTCTGCACTCCTCTCAAGTGGTGGTGATTTTCTATCCAACAGCCCTTACCGATTGGACCTGCCCTCCTTGTTCCCTATTGCTGCTTCCAGATCATGCTGCCTTCCTCCTCCTTAACTGCTCCAAACCTTTTTTTTTTTTTTTGGCTGCGTTGGGTCTTCATTGCTGTGTGCGGGATTTCTCTAGTTGCGGCGAGCGGGGGCCACACCTCATTGCGGTGCACAGGCTTCTCAGTGCAACGGCTTCTCTTGTTGTGGAGCACGGGCTCTAGGCACACGGGCTCAATAGTTGTGGCACATGGGCTGAGTTGCTCCATTGCATGTGGGATCTTCCCGGACCAGGGATCAAACCTGTGTCCCCTGCATTTGCAGGCGGATTCTTAACCACTACGCCACCAGGGAAGTCCCACTCCAAACCAAATTTGAATTGCAAGTCATCAGACCCCTTTACCCCACAGTCATCTACTGACCTACAAGCCCTCCCTCTAATTCCTTGAAGAGGGGACCCTTGCTCCCTCTCCGACACCACTCCTCTCTAATTCTTGTGACTCTAGTGTCTCCATAGATGAAACTTCCAACACCCTGTCGCTCAGGTCTTTCACCTCCTCTTCTTTAATGGTTGCTTCTTCTATCCTACTTCCACTTTTTGTTCATCACTTTCTATTTTTCCAGCTCACGCTAGTGTCTGAACTTCAAAAAGCCTTCTATGGCACCAGGACCTACACTGCATGGAACCTCCCACATTTTCCTTGTTTTTCACGCCCTCACTAAGTACGCTCTTGCCCCAGGGCATTTGCGCTGGGAGTCTGCTCTTCCCCAGATAACTACAGGGTTAACTCTTTACCTCCTTTTAAAGTTTTGCTTCACTAGCATCCTTCAGCTTCCCCTGATCACTTTATTTAAAAGCGTTCCTCCCTCCAGTAAGGCTACTCCTTATCCTCCTATGGTTTATTTTTTTTCCACTGTACTTACCCCTAAGATACTGTATATTTTCTTTTTTATTTATTCCTCTGGGGTGGAAGTTTTATGAGGGTAGGAAATCTTGTTCACTGTAACCCAGTGCCTAGAACAGTGCTCGGCATATATATGGTTATCCATAAATATTTGTTGAATGAAAAAAATGTGCTAGGGCTGCATTCTGAACTCAGTGCAGTTGGACTACAAAGTTCCTCCTCTACCGCTCCATGTCCTTTCAAAATGAGCTCTGGTTATGAATTAGACTGTGGAAGATAGTGAGTTAGTAGCTTTTCTCAGGATGTGAGTAGGAGTATAGGAAAGGGAACACCATAAGACACCCAGAGGTGGGCAACTGGCAATATCGTACCAACTAAAATTTTAAGAAATGATGAAAGTTTAGATGTATTGCTGATCTCATGAAAGCACAGAACCAGTCTCCCTGCTACTTTACTCTGTTCTCACTCTTCTTTTTTTAAAAATTTTTAATAGACTTTATTTTTATTTTATTTTTATTAATTTTTATTGGAGTATAGTTGCTTTACAATATTGTGTTATCTTCTGTACAGCAAAGTGAATCAGTTATATATATACATATATATGTATATATATATCTCCTCTTTTCTGGATTTCCTTCCCATTTAGGTCACAGAGCACTGAGTAGAGTTCCCTGTGCTACACAGTAGGTTCTCATTAGTTACCTATTTTATACACAGTAGTGTTTTCACTCTTCTTTCTCTTCTCTTCCTTCCTTCTTAATCTCCTTCTCTTCCCCTGTTCTATTTATCTTTTTAGTTTTCTTCCCTCCCTCCGTCTCTGCCTCTCATTTTCTTACCTCTCACTCCTTGACCCCTTTTCTCCTTATTTTTCTCAAAGAACAAAGGGAATGATTTTTTTGGGAAGAATTTTAATTTCCAAGGTGTGGGGAAAATGAATTTGTCCTCTTTCCAGAGGTTCCCTTGAGCATCCTGCACTTTAATGAAATAAATGGCCTGGAGGAAGACGTGGCAAGTGGAGGGTGGTTGGTGGGTCTGTCTGCACTTGGGTTCTCTCCCTCCCTCCTTATTTGGCCTCTGCAGCTCTAGAGGGATGGACAGGGCAGGGCACACTTATCACTGGCCCCTGGCCCTGTGCTACTTCTGAAATAGAAATAAATGACAGCCTAGGGATGTTGAAGACATTTGAAAGAGGGGGGAGGGAGAAACTCCTCTTGACAGTGAATCTTGAAACTGGTAGAAAAACACAATCCTGTTTCTGAATGCCAAGTCTTCATTTCCACGGATGAGTAGACCTAAGGGAGTCTGATTTCTCTCCTTCCTCAATGAATTAGCCCCCAACAGTTGCACATGGTAGCACCAGTGGTATATTTCTGATGGTGGATCACCCGCCCCACCAGTGGGAAGTGGAAGTGACCAGGAACATGCATGGCACAGCATTTAGCGGTCTTCATTGGGAAGTGTGTGTCGCAGCGTGGAAAGAGCCAGGGCTGGTTTCCGGCATACTTGAGTTCAGACCTTTGCTGTGTTACTTTCTACCTCTGAAGCCTTGGTCATGTTACTTAACTGTTTTGTGCTTTAGTTTCCTCTTCTGTCAAGTGGAGAGCATACCAATCCCTACCTCCCTGGGTGGTTGGAAGGACTGGAGATGGTGCATGATAATGGTGATGAGGTGATGAGAACAGTGATGAAGATGAACTTGGACTTGGATGTTTACTCTATGCCAGAGTGCTGCTGGGGTGCACGCTCATTCACCTGAAGTGCTCGGGACAATGTTTTGCCCATCATGGGCATTTAATACCTTTAAAGGAGCGTTGCTATCCGGCGCTGTGTACGAGAGTAAGAAAGTGACTTTGGGGGATGTGAACCTTTAAGACACGTGAATATTTCAAGTCACCTCTCTGTTCTGAGATGGAGAATTTTCAGCTTCCCTGGAAACCTGATATAGAAAGTGGTCTTCAAAGGCAGATTAGGTTATGGCTGCAGAAAGAAAAAACTACAAAATCTCAGTGGCTTTACCCAACAAACGTGTGTCTCTCACTCATACAACACGTCAAGCGGGGTCAGCGTAGGGTCCTGCTAATTGTCACCCGGAGCTGCGGGCTGATGGAGACCCCATCTTGACCTCTCCGTAGTTATTTTCCACAGTTACTAAGTCAGAAAAAAAGGAAGGCTGGACTACGGATGCAGCAATTAAATGCTTGTCTAGAAGTAATACATGTCTCTTTTGCGCACAGTTGTTTGGCCAAAGCAAGCCACTTGGGCACACATAACTTGAATGTGGTGGAAAATGTAATGCACATATTCCAGGAAAATGAAAATATTTGTTAACAGCTCAGTGACATGGAATCTAATGCCCACCATAGAAAGGCCTGCTCTGGATGGGGGAGGTTAATGATATTGTTTATAAAGAGAGGATAATAGAGTTACCATGAGCTGAGTACCTAGCTTATGAAAGAGTGTGCGAGGGATTTTGCATTCATATATCAGCTAATCCTCCCAAAGAGGTCTTAATAATCTCAGTATTAAAATGTGGAAACTGAGGCTCAGGGAGGCTTCGTGACAAAGGCGTCATACGTATTAAGGATAGCACGAACAGAGTCTGCACAGGTTTTCTGGATTTACAGGGAAATCCTTAAAAAAGAACATTGCACTAAGAAACTATACAGACTGGTTTCTAGCCCCACTTTCTAATTTTTAAAGTCTGAGCACGTGCAAGGAGAGCAAACAGGTCTTGAGTGTCAACTCGGACAGATTTGTGCTGGCTGCTGGAGAGCTGCAGTGAGAAGACTTGCCATTGGGAAAGAGGAAAGTGATTGATTAACAATGTCTGCTGTGGGCGTAGGAAGGGAGATGGCAGCATGAGAAACAGATGTTTGCCATCTCTGGGCATGTTTCTTAACTTCTCTGGGTTTCAGTTATATCACTTACAAAACAAGGTTAGGAAAACTTGTGTGAGTGAAGGTAGTAGACTGGCCAGGGTGGTTTCTTGGTGTCTTCAGAGGGCACCGAAATGTCTGTTCCTAGCTGCATGAGTTCCAACTTTAGGCACACTGTTCCATCACGTGGTCATGAAAATCCATTTGTATGCGTGGGATGGGGCTGGGAAAGGGAACTCAACAGATTGAGTCATTGAAAATTGCTCCTAAGGAGAGCAGAGCTGGAGGCCTGTGACAGGAAGAAGGAGTCATTTATTGGCAGTTAAGGGAGCCAATCACCACCGCCTTACCAAACGTCTGTAAGCTGGATATGCGGTCTTTAAATCCAAGGGCTCTATTTTTCAGTCTGGGGAGACATGAATCCTCAGATAAACATCTCGTCTTTTCAGTGGTGATCTGGGAAATAGCAGCAATGTATTTTTCTTAAGATAGAGACGGTATATTAGTCAGGATCCAAATGGAAAATAGATGACACACTCAAACGGCTTAATCAAAGAGCTTTTAATAAAGATTTTGTTAAAAGATACACTGAAGCATATTAAAAATTGTAAGTTATTTGAGCAGTGCCAAACCAGAAGCGATGAGGAGCTTCCACCAATTGGAGCTAGAGAAAAGAGTTTTAAAGGGAAAAGACAGAAGCAAAGCAAGAAAATTTTTTGGTTGGGAGAGGTTAGCTGGCTGTTTGTGGTTGATTGTGCTTGGATTTTGATTTTTCAACCTTGAGGCATTTACAGGCTTAGGTTTTGGTTTGTATGTGTAGGCTGATGAGGTATTAGAACCAACTCATTCTAATATCCTCCTTGTATAACAATTCCATCTACAGAGGTGTGGTCAAGATTAAGGGAACCACATTAAGGGATGGTGACATGCTCGGGGATTAGCAAGAGCAAGAGGTCTCTACCACTTGTAGGCCCTCAGGGTAAAGGTTGGAATCTGCTAAATGATGGAGATGGTCCTTTTAGAGCTCTTTTTGTTGTTGTTGTGCCTCCTTTAGAAAATTTTATCTTCTTTCCTCTTTAACAAAGGAGGCCATTCCAGCCCACCAATCGGATTGGTAGCATCTGCTTCCAATCTCTCCGTATTGTCCTAGAACCCATCCCAGCTTCCAGGCCAGAACAGAGGGATTGTCATGTTTTCTTCTTATTCTCTTGGTACCACTCTCCCACACAAAGCCAAACACCCCTCTTGACCTCAAAGAAGATGCCCCCCATAGGGGCAAAAGAAGAAAGGGCTATAACTGCGTTGCTAAATATGGCAGCCTGTAGCCACATGTGGCTTTTTGAATTTAAAATGAAATTAATTATCCATTCATCTTTTGATGGACACAGGTTACTTCCACATCTTGGTTATTGTAAATAATGATGCTATGACCATCGGGGTGCTTATATCTTTTTTGGATTAGTGTTTTCATTTTCTCGAGTTAAAAACCTAGGTGTGGAATTGCCGGATCATATGTTAGTTCTATTTTTAATTTTTTGAGGAACCTCCATATTGTTTTCCATAGTGGCTGCACCAATTTACATTCCCACCAACTGTGCAGAGGGGTTCCCTTTTCTCCTAAATCTTGCCAACACTTGTTATTTCTTGACTTTTTGATGATAGCCATTCTGACAGGTATGAGGTGATAGCTCATTGTGGTGTGTGTATATATATATATACACACACACATAATATATATTATATGTATATATATTATATATGTGTGTATGTGTGTGTATACATATGTATATAGCAGAATATTACTCAGACATAAAAAGAATGAAATTTTGTCACTTGTGAACATGAATGGACTTGGAGGGTATTATGCTTAGCGAAATAAGTCAGACAGAGAAAGAAAAATACTGTATGTTTTCACTTACTGTGGAAACAAATGAACAAATATAATAAAATAGGAGCAAACTCATAGATACAGACAACAAACTAGTGGTTACCAGTGGGGCGAGGGGTTGGTGGAGGGGTAACATAGGTGAAGGGGATTAAGAGGTACAAACTACTAGGTATAAAATAAATAAGTTACAGGGATGTAATGTACAGCACAGGGAATATAATCAATATTTTATAATAACTTTGTATAGAGCATTATCTATAAAAATCTCACTTTACTGTGTTGTACGCCTGAAACTAATACAGGTCAACTACACTAAACTGAATAAAATTAAAAAGTCAGGTTCTGAATCACACTAGCCCCACTTTAAGTGCTCGGAAGCCGCACATGGCTGGTGGCTACTGTACTGGTGTGCAGGGTTCCCATCATCACAGACAGTTTTATTGGACAGACAGGTCTGGATTCTCGTGCACAGCCCTGGATGGCTAGGGGGCTGGCAACAGGATTCAGAAACTGTCTTCACCCACAGAATCCTCTCCCTGATGACAAGCGACGCTCTCTGGGCTTGTACAATTTTTCTGTACATCCAGCAAAATAGGAATAATGATGATAATTGCAGCCACATGTATTTAGTTCCTATTATGTGCCAAAGAGTGTGCTAAGGGTTTTAAATACATTATGTCATTTAATTACTACCACAACCCCGAGGAAGACACTGTTACTATCTCCATTTTAACAAGGCGGAAACTGAGGCTCAGACAAATTGTGACTACACAACTATTCAGTTTTACCACATGAAACTGCCAATATTCATCTCTTTTTTTTTTTTAAAAGAAAACAGCAGTTTTCTATGGTTCAACCTCATGGTAAATGGCAGAACCAGATTTTGAACCCAGTTCCAAAGACATTGTCAAGGTGAGCCTGGCTAAGCCTCTTCAGGTGACCACCTTGAAACCCACTTCTTAGGGCTGTTGAAGGCTTAAGTGAAATAATGTTGATTTGCGCCTGGTGCACAGCTGGGCTCGTGAAATGCTACTTCTTTTTGTTTTAACGCCCTTCTGTCAGTCTCACTCTCTTGGGAGGCAGAGCACAGCTGTCTGAGCAGATGGGGCCAGTGAGACTGGGCGGAAGGGACCGCTGCTATTGACCAGATGCCCTCCCGGGGACCTGGAAAAGTTCACTGTCCTCACCAAGACCTCCTCCACCCTTCCCTCCACTGCTCCCCACCTATTCGATTCTGCTCTGGAGGTCAGAGTCATTTTCTCTGGGTCTTGAGCAGAGGGAGGGGTGATGGACACTGGCCCTTCCTGTTCCCTGTGGCCTCCATAGCCCCAGAAGATGCGTTTCATCAACAAACCCCTCCTAGGGCAGGGGCGGCTGCTGCCCTGAGCATGCACTGTAAGCTGTGCCCCAGACCTCCTGCATGCTGGAACTGTTTTCATGACTGTTTCTGGCAAGGAGCCTGATTTGAAATTCCTCCCTCTTTTATTTGGCAAGAGGGGAGAAAAGTTCTCTTTGGCTGAGGGGCCTGATGTTTGGGTGGGGTTTTAGGACTTGGGGGTAATTTCCATCCACATGAGGAACCTTTGTCTCTCAAAAGCAATAGTATAGGGTTGCTGGATTTAGCAAATGAAGCTATAGAATCCCCAGTTAAATTTGAGTTGCAGATAAACGATAGATAATTTTACAGTAGAAGTATTTGGACCATACTTCTACTAAAAATTATTTGTTGTTTATCTGAAATTCAGATTTACCTGGGCATCCTGTTTTATCTAGCTGCCTTCCAATAGCAGGGCTTCTGTCCATCCTTTAGGTACCAGGTCATTTATAATGATGTTAAGGGTGCTTAGGACTTAAGAGATCTGGATCTAGTTTACACCAGGTGCACCCTACTTTCATATTCAGAGCTCCTTGGGCGGGGGGGGGGGGGGCGGGCAGAGTGAAGTGAGTTAGACTATGGTTTCCATGGACCAGTAGCAGCAGCATCACCTGGTACCTGGTAGAAATGCACATCCTCAGGCCCCACCTGGACCTCCTGAATCAGCCAGTCTGGGGGTGGGGCCTGGAGCTCTGTGTTTAACAAACCTTCCACTTGCTGCTGATGCAGTGTCAGAACCAAAAGTTTAGACTTCGAGCAAGAGCTTTAGGGATCAGATAGATCTGGGCTCAAAGCTCAGTCCCACTGTTGTGTGAACTTGGCTTAATTACTTAACCTCTCTGAGCCTCTTTCTTCCTAAATAAAAAAAGGAATGTGATACCTTATTTAGGGATGGCTGAAGGAGTAAATGGAGTTATATATCCTAAAGTGCAGCGCATAGTGCCTGTTGGTGTAAGAATGTACAAAATGATTACTCTTACGATTCAAGTGGAGATTTGATCACACCCTGAGACAAGCTTGATGGTTGGCATGTCAAGCCCCTAGTTACAGGGGCAACCTCTGTTTGTTCGGTCCAAAAGTGCCTTAATTCCCAGGACTTCACTTTCCAACAGTCTTCTGGAGGGAGGAAGGAATTAAGATGAGAAGAGGGCAGGGAGAGAAAGGACCCGTCGGAACTGGTTTTCTGACCCACAGATGGTGTCCAGAGCAGAGGGCCGTGTGCATTCAATCCCTTTTGTTCAGTGCTTAGCCCAGAACAGTTGTCCAAAAGGCAGTGTTGTTTTTGGTTTGCTTTTGTTTTTTCACAGAAAGGAGAGAAAAAGGAGGCTCTGAGAGGTGAGGACACGTGGGGGCTCCTGTCGGGGTGGGGGGACTAACACCCTAGGGCGTGCTTCACAGGTCAGGTCTGGGGGCACCCACATGATGGCTGGACCAGGGTTTCTCAGCTTTGGCACTACTGACATTTTGGGTCAGATAATTCTTTGTGATAGGGCTGTCTCGAGCACGTGCAGCAGTAACTGAGGTCTCTACCTACTAGTGCCAGTAGCCCCTCTCATCCTCTGTCACAGGGGTGACAGTCAAAACCAGCCCTAGACATTGCCAAATGTCCTGGGGCAGAGGAGAGGAGGGGTGGGCAAAATCTCCCTGGAATGAGAACCACCAGTCAGGAATCTACCCCATAATACCTACTCAGGCAATTTTAACAGCTACCACTTATTGAGCATTTACAAGTCTCATCTCCAATCCCCATGTTCCTATTACAAGGAAGGCCTTTAAAGTATAATGTAAAGTTGAAGAAACTGAGGCTCAGACAGTTAAAAGTAACTTGCCCCAAATCGAACAGCTGGTAGATCTGGGCTTCTGACCGAGGTTGGTCTAACTCCAAAGCTCATATAGTTCCTGCTGCAACACTCCCTCTCTCTAGACAATTAAGAATGGTTTTTTCTTTTAGTCAGGGAAATTCTTCTTAATTCAAGTCCAAAAATATTTATTGAGAAGCCATGAGAATCTACAAGAGAAATCTAAGCTGTTGCTCCTCTCAAGGAGTTTGCAGTATCAATGTCATTGGGACGGTCAGACTCTTACACAACACCGTTAGTTAAAGAGTAACATGAGGCAGTCTGAGTTTGGGCCAAAATGAACATTTCTAGAAGTAGAACTTTGTGAACTGAACGCCTTCTGTGTATGTCTGCTTAACGTGTCCTTTCACTGTTAATGCTGATGATTTAAAAAAAAAAAAAAAAGGAGGAATGAATCCTTGAAGTTCATGGCATCGGCCAGCCACATGTCCTAAGACATATTAATTATTTTGCCTTGGGGTGGGCTGTGGGTTGCTTCCAGCCAGGCACTCAGCTATCTTCTTTCTGGCTCTCTGCATGAACTCCACATTCCCCCTTTCCCTTCGTATGGCGGTGTACTCGTAAGCCTTGAGCTTGCTGTAGTAATCGGAGAATTTGTTGTAGAGGATGGAAATGGGCATCCCGTTTAGGATGATCCCGAAAGCAATGCAGAGGAAGGCAAAAAGCCTGCCCAGGTGGGTCTCCGGGTACATGTCTCCATAGCCCACAGTGGAGATGCTCACCTGTGAGGGAAGGAAAGTAGAATGGAATTGTTAGCATGGAGAGGGAGGAGAAAAAGGGAGAGAACCAGGTAGGGAGGTGTCTTCTGTCTCCCTGAAGGTGCACATGGGTCATTATAACAGCTCCTTATGGAGTCAGCTTTAGGAGGTACAAGAAAGTCTGCCTGCAAGACCTGTGTCATGGAAAGAACATAGGCTTTGGAGCTGAAAGGCTCGGGTTTAAATCCTGACCATCACTTGTAAATTTTCTTGCATACAATACAGGGGCGATAATACCTACATTAAAAGGTTGCTGTGAAGGCATAGAAGATAACGTGTGAAGTTCCCAGTGTAGAATAGGCTGAGTAACGTGGGTCTTTGCCTCCCTTTGGCTGAGGCCAAATTTAGGATGGGGTCCCTGGGTTTGCCTACATGATACATGTACTGGAAAGAGCTTGGGCTTAGAACCAGTCAGACCTGGGTTCAAGTCCTGACTCTGACCCTTCCCAGCCGAGACACCTTGGGCAAAACATTCAGAGTCTCCAAGCCTTGATTTCTGCATCTAAAACAGGAGAATAGTAACTCTCAGGATTCTTATGAAGACTAAATAAGAAAATGATTATAAAGCACTTCACACAGTATCAGGCACACAAAAGGCATTAAACAACCTCCTCTGTTGTCCTCTCATCCTTAAAATAGAGACAATTGTAATGCTTCACAGAGTTGTTGTGTAGTTCAAATGAGATATTTCATATGAAGGTGCTTTAATTGCAAATGTCTGGAGAAACGTACTCATTATTTTGCAAAGGGCCTTTTGTAAGACGTCACTGACCAAAAATATGTTCACCCTGCATGAAATTCCTCCCATCACACTTGTCACACAGCTTTAAATTCCACTAATTAGAGATTTATTTAGGTTAACAAGCTTCTGTTTTAAAACGCAGATACCCACGGGACTAGTTATCAGTCAATGTAGCCAGAGAAAACCCAGGAAAATCTCTCGGGGCCCGTTTTTTATGCCTCATGTACTAAGACTCCCTTTGGTCCCCAGACTCTTGGCAAAATTACCAGAAGCCTTTTAGGTGGGGCTGTTGATTACAGTTGAAAAAGCTGTGCATCGCACAACTCCAGGGGGCAATGTTGGCTTCATCAATGTGTGTCATTGTGCAATTTTCTAGCATATGGTTATAAAATGTACAGTCACCCTGTTGATCTGCACAGAGATAGCCTTTAACTTAGAAATGTAAACATTTTTGTTTTGATGACGTAGGGGTTAGTCTGAACTTAGAGTAAGAGTGATTGATGAGTTAGAATGAAACGGAGAAGTGGGCCAGCTGGGCCAATGCGATGGCGCTGATGAGAACCGGAGCTCCATGCAGCCCCTACAAGGCGGAAGGCTGCAACTCCTCTTGGGGTGGGCAGCACACTACCTGCCACTACTCCATCCCCAGGGAGGGACCTGCTGAGGGGTGAGCTGCCCGTCCCACCGTGGAGAGACACAAGGCAGCCTCTAAGAGAGGCCGGAGGGCGTAGACCAGGGTGAGCAAGCAGGTGTGGCACTAGGGTCTGCATCCACTTCCCGCCTGTGGGATCTGGGCACGTCGCCTAAATTCTCTCTGCCTCCGTGTCTACCTTTGAAATGTGGAGAGAATACTGGGGTGGGAATTGTGGTGGCAACTGAAGAAATGCCTGGCACAGGGCATGTGAGGGATAATGTTAATTCCTGTGCGTGTGGAAAGATGCTCCTCCCTGGCTCCTGCGAATGCTGGGGCGGGGCGGGGGGGGCGGGCGGGGGGGGGCGGGGCGGCTGGCCGAGACTGGATGGGTTACTCGGTCTCCAGTAGATCATCTCCTTTTCCCACCTTCTGGACCAGAGGGTGATAAGAGGCAGTGATAAAATAAGATCATGGGCTAATCTAAAAAAAAAAAAAAAGCTTGCTCTGGGTGTGTGTGTGTGTGTGTGTCCTGTCACCAGTCATGCAGAAAGTAAAAGAACCTGAGTCAGATCTCTGTCCCCGTGTGTGAACAGCTTTCATGTGTCACTAATTCTGTCACTCACACCTCTGTGTGAATGTTCAGTCAGTGGACTTCCCCTGGAAGAGGCCTAGAGGGAGTCTGGATATAAGCGTAGTGACAGGAAGGGGTCGTTTCAGAACAGGAAGCACCCGCCAAAGGCCAGAGCAGAGGCTTTGGTGTAAACCAGCCCCTCAAAGGTCCAGGATTTGGGGGGAGGGTTGGAGACAGCAGGACATGGAGGAAGGAAAGTAACTGAGACAAAGTACCTAACTTAAACTTCTGCGCAGTCCCCACACTGGCTTTGCTTCTCTACCAACCCCAATTTCTTTCTTTCTTTCTTTTTTTTTGGCTGAACTTTGAGCAAAAAGTCAAAAGCAAAGAGAATTGGCTAAAAGGGAAGATTAAATATTTGATGTGTGTAATATGGTCTAAATATTTTTGTATGTCTTGGATCTCTATTTTTAGAGAAAAGATCTCTTCTGTTAGGAGACTGTATGATTCTGAAGAATTTGTTCAAAATGCACAGCTAATTTATGCACTGTCTGTTCTGGGGATAATCTGATTCAACCTGTGATCTGCGTCTTGCTTCTTGGCTCCAGAGGAACTCAGGATTCCTTGGCTTATGGAAACTTTTTCTCCACGTTCCACAGGCCAAACCATTTCTCCCTGAATGAGCATTAAAAATGGAAGGTCCCAGAATGACCCAAGTGACCTCACAGAGTGAGTTCTCACATTAGCAGGAGTGGGGTTTGGAAGTGTGACCGAAATTTCCGCAGTCCATCTTAATATCCTGAAAAAAACTGACTGGCCCAGACACTCTGTAAACTGGAAACTTACCATTCTGTTGAAAACTTACATATTTTCCCTAGACATTGGGTCCCCAAAGGCAGAATATAACCTTTCCCCAGCAACTCACCCACTGGTCAGCACATCCTGATCCGCTAAACATTTCAAGGAGGACAAGCATCCAAGTTTTCTCTGAAATTTTAGAATAATTATACTTGAATTTCTCCTTCAGCAAGGAGTGTTTGTTTCATTCATAATGACTCAGGCATAGATTACATTTTAGCGCCCAGTAATCCCTGCATCTAGGAATTATGATCTCAGGGAATAAAACTGATTTTTTCAAAAGAATTAACACCTATTCTTAGTTTTTCAAAAGAATTTGAGGTGGTAAAGACTAACATTTTCTGGTTAAAATTATTACATACTTCAGTGCATGTTGTCCTTTAAAGGATTTAGCTTCAAAGGCTATACTTAGCCTATCCATGCTGCTGTTGCTACAAATATTTTAGGAATTCCTCTGCGGGATTATAATCTGCACAGGGGATTCAGTGGTATGACCTTGAAACAAATGTTCTTATCCATCTTGAGGGTTAACTCTAGGTACTGGTCTTAAACTCAATGGTCTTGACTATTTAAAAATATTAAATCCACCTTCAAAAAGGTAAAGATTTAGCCCCACTACAAAGAAGTAAACGGACATGTCACAGGCGCTGAAGATAATTCCTCCGTGGTATTCAAAGAATGTTTTGATCAGTGGAAGCACTGTTAGAATGAGGTCATGGGTAATCACCTTGAAGAGAACAACCAGTCTCATCTATATATGAAAGTCTGACATGTACATAAATTGTACAATACGGGGCAGGTGTGCAGAAGCTAAGGCAAGTTTGAGATCTATCCCTAGAAAGGGACACAATAATGACGATGCCCTCCACATCCTCAGCTTACTTGGTACCTCTCCCTGCCCTCTACAATTCTGTTATGTCCCACTCAAGTTATACTGGCCAACAGGAGGAGTTTAAAGAGATAAAAGGGGACCCCCCCCCAAATCAGGAGTTTACCAGATCAAAAGTCATGAAAGTGCCTAAGAGCCTTTGCCCCATTTACATCTCTCGTGCTTTTTCTGAAGGAGTTAGGAGAACTTTAAGGCCTTATGCCAGACATTTACTCATTATCTGCCAGCCCCAAGCCTGACACCCTTCTGTGCTCTTTTCTGTAATTTAGAGGCTGGGAGGATGCAAACTACATTTCCCAGATTCTCTTGCCTGCTGTCTTCTGATCAGGTTCTGCCAATGAGAGACACTGTTGGGAGACTAGCCGACGGAATGAGGAAGTAAGGGTCTCTCTTCCCGCTTCTGGCTTCTGTCATCATCCTGCAACACCAGCAGACAGCTATGGCTCAGGCATCTTTCAGTGTACCTGGCACCAGCCTCGTGGTGCCATCTTAGGGGTCCTGGCAACAGCTACACAGTGGCTCCTTCTCTGTACTCCTAGGTTCCAGTAACTCTACCTGCTCCCTTTTGTCTTCCCAGTTCTGGAGCCAACATTATTTCCAATAGTTACCAATCTTTGGGTTATCTCACTTTCCCCTTTTTGCTCTTCCAGCCTAGGTATCTCTCTCCCTGTATCAAATTCCCTCTGTTTAAAGTATCCCACTTTTTGCTTTCTGTTTTCCTGATTCACCTTCCAAATGGGTCTTCTCAAAGCAAGCAAGCGATCAATAAAAAATAAAATAAATCTCAGTGATCTTGTAAGCGCCACCTATTTGCAAGGAAATGATAACGTACTTGAGGAAAACAAAGATAGAAACAAGGTCTCTGGGCCACAACTATCTGATGCCTCAGCTAGAGATAAATTTTCTTTTTGAAGAGTTTTTGTTAGCATTTGAAGGAATGAGTTCATGACATAGTTTCCTATTTGGTTTCTACAGGTTTAACGTGCTCTGGAAAGCTCAGAAGGAAATGGTCTGTTAAACAGTCCAATTGTCCTTTTCTCCTTAAAGACATAGTCACAATGGAGGCCAATCAATGCTTACAGCTTCTTCACAGAGCTAATTGTTCTTGTTGAGCTGCGCTGTGCATTTCCCACACCCAGGCAACCCGGAGAAACCCAACATGGCTGGAGAGGCTCCAGGCATGAGCCTGTTTATCTGGAAACTCAGAAGCTCTCCCAGGATAGAACAGCTGACACTTTTGTATGTCTTACAGTCTCTCTCTTTTCCCCAGGAGAGAAGGAATCACTTCTGTTTTATTTTCCCCAAAATGAATCTGGAAGCAAAGGTTATTGCTTCCATGAGACAAAGACTATGAACTAGTCAGATGTGGTGGCTCCTATTTATTGAGGATAGAGAACAGGCTAGTGTTTTTACATGTGTTTCCTATTACATTAGTGCTTACAAATAACCTCCATTTGACAGACGAGTAGGACGGGTCTATCTTACATCCTAATGCGTGAGCATTTGCAGACATGAGTGTCCATGAGGGATTTGTTCTGCAGCTGTAGGAGAATTCACAATAATGAAAATTACTGTGCTTCTCTTAAAACCCTGAGTTGAATTACTGAGGGAGGGGGCGGGATCCTTGGCATAGAGAGAGGGGAGATTATTAGAAAGAAGTCAGATTTTGTTTGGGGTTGTCTGACAGTACTAAAGACACATGGAAGGAGGGATGAGAGGACCTGTCCCTAATGTGGGTGACTATACCACAAGGGCTACAGCACCAGAGTGGGGCAAGAAAATATCAGTCCTGTTTTTCTTTAGCTCATCTTTACATTTTCAACGGGTGAGTGTATGTTTTCTGATATGCATAATGCATTTGAGCAGTAATATCTTAGTGCAGTAGAATGATTGTATTACTGGACCCAAGTCTTTGTATCTTCCTGTATCCAAGCTCTTGCTTTCCTACAGTGAGTGGGCTCACCTGCTCTGCCCTTTGAGTTTGGCCTTGTGACTCACTTTAGCAGGTAACATGAACAGAAGCTCATCACTGCTTGCCTGATTGGGCTTGCACTCTCTCTCTCTGGCCCTTTGCCACGGCCATGGATACGTGCCTGCTGGATGAAGAAAGATCCAGTCTCCCTCTTCATCCCAGCTGTCAGCCAGCTGTCCATCAGACTGTGATGTGAGCGGCTGACACCAGTCTGAACGAGAAGAACCTTGTAGTTGAAACCAGCCTGAGTTGCTGACTTGCAAACTCATGAGCCAAACAGATGCTGGACATTTTGAGCCACTGAATTTTGGGGTGGTTTGTGATGCATCATTATTATAGCAATAAGGAGCTTATAACTTATGAATAACTAAACACACATTTATCATGGGTGTGTGCTCACAAGTTTTAAAATTATGAGGTGTATGATCAATAAAATGCTTGGAGAACACTGGATCCATTACTTTTAGGATTCCACTTCTCAGATTCTCATGTCTGCTTGGTCATGTCTATTTAGATGAATTCCTTCTCATCATTCAAGTTTTAGTTCAATGTCATCATCTCCAAGAAGACTTCTCTGACTACTATCAAAGGTAGATTCTGCCACCCAGATCACTCTCTATCCTACTATCCTATACAAGACACACGCATATAGAAAATGATTTATTATCTTTCTCCATTAGGATGTAAACTCCACAAGGGAAAACATTTCACCCCTTTTTTTTTCCCTATCACTCAATATCCCTAGTATTTAGAACATTCCTTGGCACACTAAGTACTCAAAAAAATCTTGTCCAATGAATGAAGAAGATGGATTTTTGTGGGTTACATGAAGAATTGGTCCTGATATTTTGCATCTTTCTACTTTGCATCTTCTTTTCTCTTTGCTTTATTAAAAATAAGGGCCTTTAGTACACAATATGCAATGTCATCAGAAGTATATGGAAGAATTGGGTTAATATTGGTCCTGGGAATAGAGTGGTCCTCAAATGTTCAAGGGAAGTTGCTCCTATTGTTTTCATAGGTTAGTTTAGAAATGAATACACGCTATCAGTCTTTTTTCTAATCCATAATGACTTCTACTAGTATAAGTACTTTTCAGAGAATAAAATGGTCCAAGGCCATTGGTAAAGGTTAAGGTTGGTAAATGGTAGGTTGAAATGTGCATATTTTGGCTTGTGAAAATAGTGCCTGATAGAGATAATGGCTATGAAAGAAAATTCACATTGGTGAAAGCAATAACCGGTAAAATTTGTTATAGATAGAAACTGAATGATGATTCAATTTTTATTGTAAAGTCAAGAGAAAACACTGACCTTGAGTAAAATTATTTTACTCAAGGGGATAATTTGATAATTTTAAATGTCATTATATATTAAATAGCTCAAGAAATTAAAGGGGATCAATAGGCATTCACTTCAGGAGATTTAAAAAAAATCCATTATTAGCAAGAGAATTCTTATCAAAAATTTTATATCCATATACAAAAGGTAAGAGAAGTTTTGTGTATTAAAAATATAGTATCAGAGTCCCCTAGGTCCGGCTTACTTACGTACGCTAGCCTTCTAAGATATTTGGACGAATGGACACTTGACTCTCTAAAACTTGGTATTATATCATCAGCATGTGGATTTTCTCTTTTCGCTCCCTGCTTTACTCACCTCCAAAGTAAATGTCATTTGCTGGGGACAAATCATCCTCCATCAGCCTCATCTGTACACATGGTTTATCTACTATGGGGATGACCTTTCGTCATTTGGAATATGATCAGAGGAGTGGCATTTGGCTAGCTCGTTTGCAAGAGCCTAGCATCATCCCATCACTGAAGAACACTCACAAATCCTGTAGTACATATGAGCGCTCTACTTTCCAGGGAAGCAAGACTCATTGAATTGTAGAGCTCTACACCCTCGCCTTTTAGAGATGAGGAAACTGAGGGCAGGGAGTAAGGGAGGGAGGTTTTACAGTTAATTATGTAGGATCACAGTTAGTTATTATTAGCAGATCTGGGACTAGAATCTAAATCTAAATCTTCCATTCCACTATACTACACTATCAGTAGGAGCCCTGGGTAGGTTCATATCAGAAATTCACACTAGACTGTGGGTTCTAACATACCCAATATTAATGTTGAAAATATCTACTTTCTAATACAGGAAATACTGGTTATACTTGCTTAATGTCTTTAAAGGCATTACAAACAATCTTAAAAAATAAGGAAAGCATACACCCAGTTCTTTCCTGTGCACATATGTGAACTTATTCATTGATCTGAGAAGACCCCAATCATCATTTCCAGGAATTCAGTAATTTTCCAAGGATTTAGTCTAGCATATCAGAAACACAGATATTTGGGTAAATTGCATAAATTATTATAAAAGGCAAACATCAAAGAAAATAATGACAAAAAGAACAAATACACTAACTGCAAATTAAGCAAGGCACAGAGAAAAACTAAAGCTTGAAAGAGGCAGTGCTGGGTGTGGAAAGGGCATGGATTTTGCAACTGGACAGGCTTGGGTTCAATCCTACCTTTAGTTGTGTGTCTACACTCAAATTCTCTGCACCTCAATTCCTCTAGCTGTAAAATGGGGCAATGATGCCAGGTCCTGAAAGAATTTTTGTGACACTGGAGCAAGTTTCACTGTTATATGCTCAGATTTAGCTAGAACCTGGGGTTTCAATGAGATTTGACACTCTTCAGCTAAGCCTCATTTCGTCCCCTGCATATACCGACATTTCCCTTCAAAATTTGAAAGAAATTTTTCCTCTTGAAAAAATGGTGCTCCTAACCACCTCACATGGTTGTGATGCTGAAATAAGATATGCTTTATAAACCACTTAGGACAACAGGTGTTCAATAAGTGACAAAGAACAAGAATGACGGTGGCAAAACTTCCCAGGTACATAAAAGATGATTACCCCTTAAAATCAGCTTCTTCAAGGGTATTAAGACTAAATCTGGTTTTGGAGATTCCTAAGACCAGGTCAAATTTCTTGGACTATGTCTTTCTTGCTGGACTATGCCTTTCCAAACTTTTAATACCCACCCCTGTTTTTTTAAATTTATTGAAAAAAAATTTTTTTTTTCGCTAGGGACAGTGAAGGAATGGATAAAGCAATGGCCGTTAAACAAGGCAGGCAAAAGATAAGGGGGAAAGCAAGGCAGGTGGCATAACCCAGGAAGGGGAGGGGCAGCTTCTCCCGCGCTGGGGCAGCTGGCGGGAAAGCCCGTGGGTCGTGGTACTCACCGCGGCCCACCACCAGGCGTGAGGAATGCTGGTGAAGTTGGTGCCGCGCACATCGTGCTCCACGGAGTAGACGGCCGCGGAGAAGGTGAAGATGCCCATGCTGATGAAGAGCAGCAGGCAGCCCACCTGCTGGTAGCACTGGCGCAGCGTGAAGCCGAAGGCGCGCAGGCCGGTGGAGTGGCGCGCCAGCTTGAGGATGCGGAAGATGCGCAGGAGCCGCATCACGCGCAGCACCTGGCCCACCTTGCCCACGCGGCCCACCGTCTCGAGGTCGTGTTCATGCGGTGAGCCCTTGCCGCGCACCTGGTCCTCGCTGGTGAAGCACTCGAGCAGCAGCTGCAGGTACAGTGGCAGGATGGCCACCAGGTCCACCAGGTTGAGGGCGCTGCGCGCGAAGCGCCGCAGGTCGGGCGTGGAGGCCAGGCGCAGCAGGAACTCGAGCGTGAAGAAGGCCATGCACAGCATCTCCACGTGCTCCAGGAAAGACCGCGGGTTGCCGGCGCCCTCGCCCTGCTCCGCCTGCTGCTGCATCTCCTCCACTGTGTTGAGCGCCAGAGCCACGACCGAGATGAGCACGAAGAGACTGGAGGCCACCCCGATGGCTTTGGCGGCCACCGACGAGAAGGGCTTCTCCATGAGGTTCCAGAGGCGGCGGCGCTGAGGCCCGTAGAAGCGCATGTCTCGGAAGAGCTCCTCGGCCTCCTCGGCCTGCGCCTGGGCGCGCAGCTCGCGCTGGATCTTGAGCTGGTCGCTCAGCTCGTCGCGCCGCTCCTCGAAGCAGATGCGGCAGCAGCGTGGCGTGTACTTGAGCCGCACGCCCCAGTAGCCCAGTTCCTCCAGGAAGCTGCGAGGGCACAGCTCGTCGCGCACCAGCAGCACCCCGGACGCGTAGAAGTTGTAGATGAGCTGGAAGACCTCTGGGTCGCGGTCGAAGAAGTATTCGTCTGTCTGCTCCTCGTAATCGTCGCACAGGCCCAGCTGGCGGCTGCGGCTGGTGGAGATGGCCAGGCGGCCCAGGCGCGTCTTGGGGTAGCAGGCCAGCTCGGCGTAGTCCAGGTGGTAGCTGTGGCCGCCCACGTTCACGTTCAGCGTGGACGACACGACCGGAGTGTCGATGCGGTCCTCCGCTTGATCAGTGGTGGCCTCCCCTGGCTGCTGGTCCTCCTCGGCCAGGTCGTCTTTCCACTGCTCCTCCTCCTCCCCATCCTCGTCCTCCTCGATGTAGTAGTTATAGTTGCCCTCGGTCCACGGTGGGATGCTGGCCTGGGAGCCTGAGCGGGTCCCCAAGGAGCAGATGCTCCTGCGGTGTTGGCTACCCTCCGCCTGGGACGCGTCTTCACTCTCCATAGTATTCCAGGACCTGTAGCCCCAAGACCGCCTCCTCTCCGTCTGTTTCAGCATGGCTGGAAGAAGTGGATGCCTTGCTTTTCCCTCCTGGCTGTGGTAGGGTCCCTAGCCTGTTCACTGCCACGGGGAGATGAATCACGGGCTCTGCACTGGCTTAGAGAGGCCGGCCTGGACCTGCAGATCTGGGATCCCTGGCATCGCCCTCAGAGCTGCCCCTCCTCAGGCCCTGGGGAGCCCAGCCCAGCCTGCCGGATCTGAACGCACATGCAGATGGCTGTTGACTGTGCTAATCTTGCTGATGGGGAAGAAGCAAGTGTAAGGAGGGATTTAGAGCCTCTTAGTTTCCTCCCCCTCCCCCTCTGCTCTGTGACGTAGGGGACGATTATGTGGTCTTAAATCTGTAGATAATCAGAGGGTGGCAGAGGTGATTGCTAATAAAATGTCAGCCAACCCTGACCTTAGGAAGTGCCCAGTGTCCCTGTGCTGAGATGAAATCAACTGAATTTGCTATAGAATACAGACATGCCTGTGCCTTGATGCCTAATGTTGAAGTTGCAGCCTCTGTCCTGGGTAAACCCACCCGAACAGGGACAGAAATAGCAACAGGATGCTTAACGTGGACTTCCTTACAGGTCGCTTTTCCTTTCAGCACTTATCTTTTGTTTAGATCATAGAAGATCTCCAATGATCTCCTTCCCCTCCAGTCACATGATCACATTTTTTTCCTAAATGTATTCCTCTTGGCAGCACTGCTCTGGAGTCTAGTCTGATCTTTAAGTCTGTCTCAGTTTCTTTCTCTCCCTTTGTCTCTCTCTGTTTTTCTCAGTCTCTCTCCCACTCCCTTCTCTTACAGGATAAGGACATGTTCCAAGGCAGAATCCCAGGATGGGTGGGTAGATGTTCTTATGGACTTGCAACCCCGCCCAGCTGCTGTATCAGGTGACCAGACTTCTTTCCAAGGAAAGTGTCTTCATCACTCATCAAGACATCACTTTAAAAAAAAAGGTCTCCTGCCATGTGTAAGGCACTGTGCTAAATGCTAGAGATAGAAACTTGATAGAGATGTAGTTGCAGCCCTCAAGTTGCTCATGATGTTGTAGGTGACATAAGTATTTACATATGCAAGCGCCACAAAACAAGTGAGTAAAAAATACAGGGGTAGCAGAGAAGAGGAAGGGACTTGTTTCAAGCAGGAATTTGTTACTGAATTCAGTTTATTTTGAATAGCTAATACGCGTTCACGACAAAATATTCAAATGTACAAAGGTGCATTACAGTAGAAAATTTATTTCTCCCCTAACTCGAATTTCTACCTATTGAGTGTGCCTCTGAGGTTTTGGTTCCCCTTCCAGAAATCTTCTAAACATATACAAGCAAAAACCTGTCTCCATCTGTCATCTGAATAGCTCTTTAGTACTAATACAAATTATAGTATGCTATTCACTTTGCTATTTTCCGGTTAACCGTATATCTTAGAGGTGTTTTCATATCTGAACATGAATATCTGCCTCATTTTGAAAATAGCCACTTATTTTGTCTTCTATCTTGGCTCTTATAAACAATGAGGCGATGAATAACCTGATACAGACAGTATTTTACATGTGTTAGGGTATATGAAAGATAAATTATTAGAGGTGGAGCTGTTAGGTCAAAAACCACCTGTTTGGAATTTTGATTGATAATGCCAAATTTCCTTCATGAAACTTTTACCAACTGAAAACTTACCATCAGTGTACGAGAGTGTGTTATCATACTCCTTGAGTTCAAGCCATTTTATAGATGAAAAACGATGTGTTAGTTAATTTTAATTTGTATTTCTCTTATGAATGCAACTGAGCATCTTTTCATGTGATTAAGAGCTACTATATTTCTTTCTCTATTTTCCACTGAGGTTTGGTATTTTCTTACTGGTTCACTGGAGAGCTTTCTATGTTATGAAAACGGACCCTTTGCCTGTGATATGAATTGCAATCTTTTTCCTGTTTTCCTTTGGTGAGATTCTTTTCCGTGTAAAATATTTATTTTATGACTTCTGGGTGTTATGTCATATGAGAAAAGTCTTCGCCTCTCTGTCATTCTTCAAAAATTTACTTGTTATAGTTTCATTTTTCATGTAAGGATTTGATCCATCCGGAATTAATTTTTATGTCAAGGGTGAAATAGAGACCCAACTTTATTTTCTGGGCTCTCATCTGGATGTTCAAACGCATTAATTGAATAATCTGTCGTTTCCTGGTGGATTTGTAGTGCTATCTTTTATCATGTAGTTCAGTTCTAACTATGCTTCAAAGGTGTTAGGACAGGTAACAGTTGCTACAAGGTCTGTACCTGATAGATTAACATTGGCAGATGGTGTTTAGCTTCCAATGGGGCTCAGATCTACAAGCTTCCAATAAAACTTTCCGCCAGGCCTGGCCTCTGAGTTGCTCAGTGAATTTCTAGGGTTCTCTAGTCAGCATACAATATCGATATTGTTTCTCCAGACACACACTTGGCCATTTTCTAATGCTATCTCTTCTTTAGATTGTGCCAAGTACCATCACAGTAGTTTTCATGTGGTGCCAAAAGTCATTTTTTTCCCTTCAGAATGAATTATACTATTATAAAGAGTGAAAGTGTCACTGTTTTTCTATTTTTAATTTCCTCTCTTTGGATTGCAATCATGTACTACTTCTTACCTAAACCTTTAACACTCTTAAGGGTTTTGCACTTAAAAATGATAGTAATGTTTGTAAGGCATCTCAGAGTCAAATCACAAGCACCACGACCATGCAGTAGATTGAGGAGTTTTGCCTTGATGGGCCACACTTAAGTGACTGGTACTCCCCACGTGTGTGTGTGTTGGTGCGGGCATGTGGCTTGGGTTTTGCACCAATGTGTATGTGTGCAAGTGCAACAGTAGTTGAGTATCCATATATACAGACACTTCCTAAGGAAGAGAACAGTCCAACCGTGGGATGGGTTTGTTCTTAAAGCGGTCAGCTCCTCCTCCCTGAGTGCATGTGTGCATCTGTAGGACTTGCTGCAGTGGGAGACCTGCATGGGTGGAAATGTTGGCTGGCTGATCTTCAAGCCTTCTTCTGCCTTGAGGTTCCTAAGAGTCTAAGTCTTTGCTTGATGTTCCATTTGTTTAGAATTCTCCACTTCCCTTCTTCTCCCTAAGTCCTTGGTCTTTGAAAGTCACTCAGACATCACCTTCTCTCAGTGGTTCTTCTCTGCCGTCCACCTGTTTCCCCAAGATGGGTGAGCTGTCCCTTCTCAGGGTTCTCATTTAAGATAGCACATTCCACTGTCTTACAATATGAGGCACTTAATGAACAGTGATTAAAAGTTTTTCCCATTATAAAAGTTATGTAAGTGCACTAAAGAAAAATTTAATATAGAGATCAGCTCACTTCCCTGGTGGTCCAATGGTTAAGACTCCAAGCTTCCAATGCAAGGGGCACAGGTTTGATCCCTGGTTGGGGAACTAAGATCCCACATGCCACGTGGTATGGCCAAAAAAAAAAAAAAAAAGAGAGAGAGAGAGACCAGAATACTAATAATCAATACATTAATAACAGTAGCATGCCCAGGTAGTATTTGATAGTGTTTACAGCAACCTATCTCATAGGTGCTCTAATTATTCCTATTTTGCAGATGAGGAAACTGAGACACAGAGAAGTTAAGTGACTTACCCAAGGCTACACAGATAGTAAGTGGTGGAGCTGGGCTCTGCTCCAGACTAAACATCATGCTATAAAATAGCATATACATGAAAACCACCTATAGTCTCACTATTGAAAGACTACCAACCACTATCAATATTTTAACTTGTCTCCTTCCATTTAGTTATATATATATATATATATATTTAACACGATTGTGGTCATATTAGATATAAAATTATGTATCCTGCCTTTTTCATTCAACATTTTAACATAGGCATTTTCAGTACTTTAAAAAACACTGTAAGCGTTATTTTAAATGGCTACAAAATATTCCATATTGTGGGTGTACCATCCATAACATAACCAAGTATCTTTTATTCAAATAGATATTTTCCCATATTCCACTATTTTAGCTAATGATGTGATAAAAGTCTTTATATTTGAAAGGTTATTGGTTTGTTTGTTTTTGTATTCTGGGTTATTCCTTAAGGTAGTTTTGCCAGACGTTTTAGGCCATCCTCTCTTAATTTTGAGCCTTCCCATGGGCCATTCCTGCTCTTCCTTCTGTTTAGGAAACTCTTTCTCCACACTCCCCTGTCTCCTTCCTCTGACTAACTCCTGTACATCATTTAATAGATGGAAGGCTATCTCCCTTTATCCTCCCTCTAGGAATGCCTTCCCTAATCAACTAAGGCTGCATTCAGCTCCCCTCACATGCGCTCCTATGATACCTTTCCTTTGCCTATCATGGCACTTCTCGCAAAAGCTTGTCTGCCTGTAAACAAACAGGACAGTAAGTTCCAGAAGGGCTGGACAGTGTCTGCTCTGTTTACTGTTTCTCTCCACGGTCTAGGCCAGTGCCTGGCATATAGCAGGCCTCAAAAGATACTAGCTGAAAGATGGAAATGTTTCATACATGTTGCCAACCTGCTTTCCAATTTGCCTCACTTTGTACTCTAACCAACAAAATATGGGAGAGTCTCTTTCAGCATGCCTTCACTATGATGTCATTACTATTATGGTTATTTGCTAATTGATAGGCGAAAATGACATTGCATTTTTGTTTTGAAAAGCTCTATATTAATTATTTATTTACGTGTTCCCGATAGCTTCTAAAGTCTTCTAGGACAAAGACAGTCTTGGAGAGTATCTGGTCTGTAGCAGATTAAAAATATATATATTGAAAAGATATGCAAGATCTCTCTGTATTAGTTCTTACAACTGCATGTGAATCTAGGATTATCTCAAAAGAAAGTGTTAAAAAAATATTTATTTCTCTGTACCAATATGGCTCCAAGCCCTACTTTAAAGGGAAAGAAAACTAGTGAGCTCTGAGGCTCAGTGGCTGGGAACAGTGGCTGTGACACCGTTTCCTTGGTGACAGAGATTTATAGGCAGCATAGTAAAATGGGAAGAATATTGGAATTCAAGGCGACTCAATTTTGCATTCTGGTTTCAAAGCTTTGAGCAGATTTCTTGACATCTTTTTGTCTCAGTGTTCTCATTTGTAAAATGGGTTGCTGGAGGATTTCCTGTGAATATAAAGAGAGAATGCCCCTTTATTTAAAAAAAATTACTTATTAATTTATTTTATTTTTGACTGTGTCAGGTGTTTTTTTAAAAAATTAATTTATTGGCTGCATTGGGTCTTCGTGGCTGCACATGGGCTTTCTCTAGTTGCGGCGAGCAGGGGCTACTCTTCATTTTGGTGCATGGGCTCCTCATTTTGGTGGCTTCTCGTTGCAGAGCACCAACTCTAGGCGCTTGGGCTTCAGTGGTTGCAGCACACAGGCTCAATAGTTGTGGCACATGGACTTAGTTGCTCTGTGGCATGTGGGATCTTCCTGGATCAGGGATCAAACCCGTGTCCCCTGCATTGGCAGATGGATTCTTAACTGTGCCATCTAGGAAGTCCCCCCTTTATTTTCAATTGGCCTGCCTATGCCCAAATCATGGCCTATAATGCTCACCAAAAGTTAGTCATCTCTCCATCATTCAGTCACCTCCTACCCCAATTCCTGATTATATACCTACAACAGACACATATATTCATTTTTAGCATCTGTAGTGTTTCTCAGCACAGGATTAATGATCGTATTCACAATCCACCATTAAAATGAACCCCTGTACGTGAAGGCAGTGCTAACAAAACTTTCTGTGTTGCTAGAAATCATCTGATGGCTTAAAACATGACTAGGGCCACTGAGGAACAGAATTTTAAATTTTATTTAATTTTAATTAATTTATATTTAAATTTAAATGATCACAAGTGGCTAGTGGCTACCATGTTGGACAGGGCAGAGTTAAGATATTATCTGTGTCTGAATCAGTGTCTTTTAAATATGCAGGGCCCCAAGGAGTGATGAACTTTAAAGACTCTAACCCATGGTCATAGGAATTTGTCCCCATCAACTGGCCTACCACTTCCCAGGCTAAAAGGGAATGAGACTCAGAGAAAGTAAGTTTGAGAGGAATGAATGGAGCCATAGGATGAGATGGAGAAGTGTGAGTAGGTAGAGGGCAGGCTTGGGGGGAGTGGGGCACGGGCGGTGGATTTTTCACAACGATTTCAGATTTGGGATGGCTTGGGAAGAGAGTAGTATTTAAAGGGAGAAACTGAGGCCAATGGTAAGAAGAACAGTATTGCTGAATATAAACACTTTGGCAAATTTACCCAGACCTGGTCCTCCTGAAAGGCAGAGAGAGAGAAAGGACAAGGAACATTTACTTGGGAAGCTGCATTTCCTTCAAGACCTTTGAGGTCCCTGTCTGTGAATGACTAAGATTGTAATTGATGAGGAGCTAGATGATGAATACCCAAGCCCAAACAAAGACATCACAAAAACAATAATCTCTCCAACTTCCAATAAAGGGGAAAAAAAGTTTTAATTTTTAAGGCCTCTGCTAAGCCTGGTGACTTTCTTCCAATAATTGAATTACTGAGGTATTTGTTTACCTCCTTCCCTTTAAACTTACCTGTCTCATCTTAGATGAAATGGGGAATGAATGGGAACAACGATTGATTGCGAAGTGTCTCAGTCAGTTGAAATTCTCGCTGCTCAGATTAAAGTTGTCTGTGACTTTGGAGAAAGGAAGGGTGAGTGATTGGGAGAAGAGAAGTCTGTAACTACACATTCTTTTCATCGATGTCTTGTAATCAGGCTTAAATCTGGAGGGTACACCTACTTTCCCAAAGCACATCCATTCTCTTTAATTGCTTCTTTTAAAGATGCAACTGTAAAATAGATAGCCAGTGGGAAGTTGTTGTATAACAAAGGGAGTTCAACTCGAGGATGGAAAATGCCTTAGAGGACTGGGACGGGGAGGATGGGGGGGACTCGAGGGAGGGTGGGGGGGGAGTCGAGGGAGGGAGGGAATACGGGGATATGTGTATAAAAACAGATGATTGAACTTGGTGTACCCCCCCAAAAATAATAAATAAATAAATAAAATTTAAAATAAAAAGATGCAACTCAGAGATGTGGGTTTCCTGCCTGATGTTTCTCAGTGATTGGCTGGTAGAGCTGAATCTGGAACATGGGACTCATCTCTCTGCCACTCCGGGCACTTTCCTCTCCTCTGTAATTCCGTGACAGATCATGCAACCCCTAATGATATGTCTCTTACTCAGAACATCTTCACTTTAATATCTGAACTACATTTATTGTTTCTCCTAAACATACATAGACAGTCTTTCAACATGGTGCTTTTTGTTCTTTTTGCCCTAGCTGATCCAACAGATCTTGCCATCTCTTATGCCATTTGGAAGTGGATGCAACTAGTCCAACATAAAATAGAAACACACATATTGAGTGACCTAGGGGCCATCTAGTCCCACTGCTCATGTTAGAGATAAGGAAACTCAGATGTCAGATAAATCAGGCCACTTTCCCAGGGTCTCATAGATCGGTGAGTTAGTACATGCCTGACTCTAGAACCCTGTTTGCTTTATTCCTTTACATTGTAGTTTATTAGAGGATATTGAATATAGTTCCCTGTACTATACAGTAGGACCTTGTTTATCCATTCTATGTCTAATAGTTTGCATCTGCTAATCCCAAACTCCCAATCCATCCCTCCCACATACCCCCACCCCCTCAGCAACCACAAGTCTGTTCTCTCTGTCTGTGAGTCTATTTCTGTTTCATAGATAAGTTCATTTGTGTCACATTTCAGATTCTACATATAAGTGATATCATATGGTATTTGTCTTTTTCTTTCTGAACTACTTCACTTAGTATGATCATCTCTAGGTCCATCCATGTGGCTGCAAATGACATTATTTCATTCTTTTTTACAACTGAGTAGTATTCCATTTACACATCACATCACATCAATCTTCATTATCCACTCATCTGTTGATGGACCTTGAGGTTGTTTCCATGTCTTGCCTATTGTGAATAGTGCTGCTATGAATACAGGGGTGCATGTATTTTTTTGAATTATAGTTTTGTTTGGATATATACCCAGGAGTGGGATTGTTGGATCATATGTTAGCTCTATTTTTAATTTTTTGAGGAACCTCCATACTGTTTTCCACAGTGAATGCACCAATTTACGTTCCTACCAACAGCGTAGGAGGGTAGAACGCTGTTCTAACACCAGGGCCTTTCCCCCAAACTTGACATTGTTTCAGCATCGCTGCAGCATATAGTTTCACTATATGCTGAGGCTGTATTCATGTGGAACAAGCAAGTTGTTGATCTGGAAGGAGTGTTTTTGAATAATTTCCATATCAGATCCTGGCAATTAATAAATCAGTTATCCAAATTAATTGCCTTCAGTGATCTAATTCCATGGAAAATTTCTCAGTCTTCCAATTTATTTTGAGTAGGTAGTCACAGTTATATTTCACATATCTTCCAAAAACAATCTGTTTGCTTCTACCCAAACCAGAACGTTGCTTAATTTCTATGGCAGAGTAGACCCAGTTGACCTTTAAAAAGTTGAGCCTTGTATAATTTGACTTTGCATCTCACTCTCTTTGGTTTTCCAGGGTTCTCTCTGGTCTCTGTCTCTATGTGTGTTTTTCTGTTCCCTATACTCTGAGCAAAGAGATTCTCTGTACCAGGTCTCCAGAAGAGCAGAAATGAGGACTGTGCACTGCATTTGACACAGAGAAAGCAATTGCAGAAAACTCTTGCACCCAAAAGATTTTTTTTTTTCCAATCTCAAGATTTACATTCAAGAACTCTACCGAGGGAGGGAAATCTGCCAGAGAGTGTGGAGCATCTGCTGTGATGCTGGTGTTACTGTGATGACTAGGGGCTCCCTGAAGCAGGGGTGACGGGAGCCAGATGATGCTCCCGAGGAGATTTGCCGATTTAAAAAATGGCATCTGTGAAAATCTAGTAAGAACACAAGGAATGTGCTTGAACAGATGGTATGTGAAGAATACTGGAATAGAACCAGTCTCTGAAAACCTTTAAGGATTAATAAATGTGGCAAAGGGAAGGATTACAAGTGATTGATGATGACTCAATTATATTATTCAAATTGCTTATGTAGTTTTACTCCAAACCTTTTTTGGGGGGGAGGGTGCAGGTCAGTTGTTATCAGTCACGGCAAAATCACATAGCGTAGGTAAGTACTTTCCATGCAGCTTTCTAAAATTTTGTGTCTCTGCATTGCAGAGGTTATTCATAAAATCGGAAGAGAATAGTTAGACCTTAGGGGATGAATGTGTGTGTGTGTGAGTTACACTCGCTGAAAAGCATAGATAGTAGATTTAAATGAATATATTTGTGGTTATATTGTTCTTATGTTGTTGTAGATTAAACTTTAAAGGGTTGCAGCTAATTTCAGAGAACTCCACGGGAAAGGTCAGTATTCTGGACTTCAGATCAAATTGGAACTGGATTAGCAAGATATGGCCAAAAAGAGTTATAGAATAAATAAAAATGATTATAGTGGACATAGCAACTATTTGTACGTAACCCTGTGCTTGGTGCTGCTAAAGGGCTTGTGATTACTAAGTAGCTTAGTCTTTCAGGAAAGAGAATCACTTTCCTTGCCCTCATAATTTCCCTCTTGATTTGCTTTAAAATTAATTTGGCAAAAATCAATTTTAGCTCCTGCTATATGGAGACATCACAAACTATGACTAAAGTCAAATTTAAAGACGTTTCATTGCATGCAGGTTTTAGGAATCCATTCAGCTGCATGTAACTGAAAGCGTGCTAAGGAGGGGTTTCTACCTCTAGGCATTATTTTTCTCCTGTGATAAAATGTCCAGGGATTGGCCAGGGGTGGTAGAGGCTAAGTGTGTCATCCAGGATGCAGGCTCCTCCAGATTATTTGTAAATTTTAGAAAGGTGTATCATTTGGTCCTAAACATAGATTCTTTTTTCCATCCCTTTTTCTACGTGAGTAGGTCCTGCTTGTGATCTCTATATCCAATGTCCATGTTCTAACATGAACAATTGCTCCAACCCATTGATTATGCTCCTGTTACCTGAAGTTATTCAGAACATCTCTTTTAAATTTCATTGCTTTTAAAAAAGATGCTGGATCAATATTAAAAAAAAAAACAATAGAGAAATGTACAAAGAAGAGAGTAAAATCCACCTCATATTTTAACAAATACTATCGTTAAAGTCATGGTAAACAATCTTCTAGAAATCATTATATCTTTGCATATCTATATATGCATGTACATATGTATATATATCCACACATATAGTTATATATAAATTTTACATATTGTATAATTTCACATACCTATATTTAGATATATATATATAATTTTACATATAGAGCATGATGACAAATGAGACATTTTATAATCTTCTTTATTCACTTACTGTTGCATCATAGTCATTTTTCCATATGTAGGTCTATTTCTAGATTTACATCATCTTTTTTTAAAATTTAATTAAATTTTTTATTTTTTTGGCGGCATTGGGTCTTCATTGCTTTCTGTAGTTGCAGAGAGAGGGGGCTACTCTTCATTGCAGTGTGCGGCTTCTTATTACCGTGGCTTCTCTTGTCGCAGAGCATGGGCTCTAGGTGCATGGGCTTCAGTAGTTGTGGCTCGTGGGCTCTAGAGTGCAGGCTCAGTAGTTGTGGCACCCGGGCTTAGTTGCTCCACGGCACGTGGGATCTTCCCGGACCAGGGGTAGAACCCGTGTTCCCTGCATTGGCAGGCGGATTCCTAACCACTAAGCCACCAGGGAAGCCCCATCATCGTTTTAACAACTGCCCAGTATTCCCTTGTTTGTATATACTTGGCTCATTAGCTAACAAAATATTAATAAGGTTTGAGCACCGTCACAATGCCTGGTTTTTCCTCAATTCTTGCGCTCCCTAATATTTCTCAAATCCTATGTGTTATTATACTATAAAATCTCTGTAAGTGCTGGATTAAACCACACTAATGAGTATAGTCTAAACCCCCGCAAACTATAAACCGAGAGGCAGATGAGTATGCTGAGGAAATCAAGAGAACAAGTCCCAGCTTGTATTTACTAGTTGTCTGAACTTCAACAAATCATATCTCCTGTCTGGACCTCAGTTTCCATGTCTGTCAAATAATGACACATGTACAGGTGACATTCGAAGTCTCTTCTGCCAACCCTCATGATGTATTATTTGATAAAAGCTTGTCTTTTGTTGCTGTTAAACCATTATCGGTTCCGTGAGAGCAGGGAGCAGAACGGGAGTATTACTCGTGTGTACTGAGTATGGCACGTAGAAAGCACCCAATAACAATGTGCTGAATGACTGAGTGAAAGTGCCAGGTTACAAGCATTCTGAAGTATTCTCCAGATATACCAAGTTCAATCCCACCTCCTTGCTTTTAGACAGATATAAATGTAAGAGAATTGTCCAGAATAGTTTTTCTTTCCATTTATTATATCTCGTTTTATGAACCTTAGTAAGATTTTGTAGATTCATTTATAAAAGTTTTAAGCCTGCCTTGTTCAGTTTCTCCTGAAATACTTTATTCACTTTATCTGCCGTTGTAAGTGAAATGCCTCCCATATTTCCATTTCTAGGTGCTGATTGCTAGTATAGAGAAAAATTATTGATCTTTGTATATTTATTTTATATTGAGCCATCTTAACACATTATTAATTGTAGCAAGTTTTCTTTTTTTAACTGGAGTTTCTAGAAACAAAATCATATGAATGAATCAAAAGAGTTATCTCTGCTTTTCAACATGTATACAGATTATACCATTTTCTTAACTTTGCATTTGCTCATAGCTCCAAAACAATATTGAATAGTAGAGGAAAAAAGAATATGAATAGGACATTTACAGAGTAACAAAAGAAATACCCAATAAACATATGCTGCAGCTATTTTTCCTGAACCAGGAACAAGAAAAGGATGTCAACTCCCTTTTTATGTGACAAAACATGCCATAATAAAAACAAATTAAAAATATTCAATTTTACTGTTAGTCATGTATCAAAGAGGCAAAAAATAAAGATTTATTGCTGATGGGGATGAACCCTTTGAATTGCTGACAGCTGCTTTAATATTCTCTATTGATACCTATTAAAATTAAAAAAAGTTCACATATACATCAATATAGTAGTCCCACTCTTGAGAACTGAGAAATATCTTATATTCAGGATATTTTGTGGGTTATTTAAAAGTATTTTTACCCATGTGTGCCCTGTCTTTTTCACTTTCTTTACAGTTCTTTTTTTGTTCAATTTTATTCATTTTAATGTAGTTAAATTTATCAATTATTTTTATAGCTATCATTTTTATGTCTGCTGAAGAAGCCCTTCCATATCATAAGGTCACAAAGTCATATTCATATATTTTCTTTTGTGACTTTTAGAGTTTTGCCTTTTACATTTAACTTTTAAATTTACCTGAAATTCATTTATTTAAAAATATGGCCTGAGGTTAAGATACAATTTCATCTTCTCCCTCCATGGATAAGCAGTTGTGGTAGCATTATTTATTAAATACTATACTATTTGCCAAGTGATTTTCAGTGTTCCTTCTGGCATGTATCAAGTTTCTATGCTTGTGTAGGTCTGTGTCGGAGATCGATATTCTGTTCATTGCAAAGTTTGTCTATTTCTCAGATAATCCCTCACTGTTTTAACTGCTGTTGCTATCAAGCTTTATAAGAAGTTACTTTTTTTTCTTCATCTCTTTATTGGAGTATAATTGCTTTACACTGTTGTGTCAGTTTCTGCTGTACAACAAAGTGAACCATCTGTATTTATACATATATCCCCATATCCCCTCCTTCTTGAGTCTCCCTCCTACCCTCCCTATCCCAGCCCTCTAGGTCATCACGAGTCATCGAGTTGGTCTCCCTGTGTTATGCAGCAGCTTCCCACTATCTGTTTTACATTTGGTGGTGTATCTATGTCACTACTGCTCTCTCACTTCGTCCCACCTCCCCCGTCCACCCATGACCTCAAGTCTATTCTCTGCATTTGCATCTTTATTCTTTCCCTGCCACTGGGTTCATCACTACCATTTTTTTAGATTCTGTATATATGAGTTAGCATACAGTATTTATTTTTCTCTTTCTGGCTTACTTTATTCTGTATGACAGACTCTAGGTCCATCCACCTCACTACAAATAGCTCAGTTTCATCCCTTTTTATGGCTAATGTTCCATTGTATATATGGGCCACATCTTCTTTATCTCTTCAACTGTTGATGGCCATTTAGGTTGCTTCCATGTCCTGGCTATTGTAAATAGTGCTGCAAAGAACATTGCCGTACATGTTTCTTTTTGGATTATGGTTTTCTCTGGGTATATGCCCAATAGTGGGATTGCTGTGTCATATGGTAGTTCTATTTTTAGTTTTTTAAGGAAACCCCATACTGTTTTCTATTGTGGCTGTACCAATTTGCTTTCCCACCAGCAGTGCAGGAGGGTTCCCTTTTCTCCACACCCTCTCCAGCATTTATTGTTTCTAGATTTTTTTGATGATGGCCATTCTGACTGGTGTGAGGTGATACATTATGGTGGTTTTGATTTGCATTTCTCTAATGATTAGTGATGTTGAGCATCTTTTCATGTGTTTGTTAGCCATCTGCATGTCTTCTTTGGAGAAATGTCTATTTAGGTCTTCCACCCATTTTTGGATTGAGTTTTTTGTTTTTTTGATATTGAGCTGCAAGAGCTGCTTATATATTTTGGAGATTAATCTTTTGTCAGTTCCTTCGTTGGCAAATATTTTCTCCCATTCCAGGGGTTGTCTTCCTGTCTTGTTTATGGTTTCTTCTGCTGTGCAAAAGCTTTTAAGTTTCATTAGGTCCCATTTGTTTATTTTTGTTTTTATTTCCATTATTCTAGGAGGTGGGTCAAAAAGGATCTCGCTTTGATGTATGTCATAGAGTGTTCTGCCTATGCTTTCCTCTAAGAGTTTTATAGTGTCTGGCCTTACGTTTAGCTCTTTAATCCATTTCGAGTTTATTTTTGTGTATGGTGTTAGGAAGTGTTCTAATTTCATTCTTGTACATGTAGCTGTCCAATTTTCCCAGCAGCACTTATTGAAGAGGCTGTCTTTTCTCCATTGCATATTCTTGCCTCCCTTGTCAAAGATAAGGTGGACATATGTGCGTGGGTTTATCTGTGGGCTCTCTATTCTGTTCCATTGATCTATATTTCTGTTTTTGTGCCAGTACCATATTGTCTTGATCACTGTAGCCTGGTAGTATAGTCTGAAGTCAGGGCGCCTGATTCCTCCAGCTCCATCTTTCCTTCTCAAGATTGCTTAGGCTATTCAGGGTCTTTTGTATTTCCATACAAATTGTAAAGTTTCTTGTTCTAGTTCTGTGAAAAATGCCATTGGTAATTTGATAGGGATTGCATTGAATCTGTAGATTGCTTTGGGTAGTATAGTCATTTTCACAGTGTTGATTCTTCCAATCCAAGAACATGGTATGTCTCTCTCTCTGTTTGTATAGTCTTTGATTTCTTTCATCAGTGTCTTCTAGTTTTCTGCATACAGGTCTTTTGCCTCCTTAGGCAGGTTTATTCCTAGGTATTTTATTCGTTTTGTTGCAGTGGTAAATGGGAGTGTTTCCTTAATTTGTCTTTCTGGTTTTTCATTGTTAGTGTATAGGAATGCAAGAGATTTCTGTGCATTATTAATTTTGTATCCTGCTACTTTACTAAATTCATCGATTAGCACTCAGTTTTCTGGTTGCATCTTTAGGATTTTCTATGTATAATATCATGTCATCCGCAAAGAGTGACAGTTTTACTTCTTTTCCAATTTGGATTCCTTTTATTTCTTTTTCTTCACTGATTGCTGTGGCTAAAACTTCCAAAACTATGTTGAATAATAGTAGTAAGAATGGGCATCCTTGTCTTGTTCCTGTTCTTAGAGGGGATGCTTTCAGTTTTTCACCATTGAGAATGAGGTTGGCTGTTGGTTTGTCATAGATGGCTTTTATTATGTTGATGTAGTTTCTATAACAAGTTTTGATATATGTGGAGCATGTTCTTCAATCTTGTACTTTCTCTCCTTCAGGAGTGTGTTTGCTATTCTTGGGTCTTTGAATTTCCATATGAGTTTCAGAATCTGCATTTCAAGTTCAAAAAAAAATTTTTTTTTAATTCTGTTAGAGGCTTAGATTAGAAATGAATTTTTTTTAATATATCAGTTTGAGAGAATTGCTTTTGAGACTACCTAATGTATGTCTCTACGTTAAATTAGGTCTTCTTTAATGTCTTTCACTAAAGTTTTAAAATCTTCTCCTTAAAGTTTTAAACATCTTTCATTAGATTTATTCCTAAGTAGATTGGATTTTTCTGCTAAAAATGATATCTCTGGTGGTTTTAAAATCTATCTACGTGTTCTGTGACATGCCCCCCTTTAAAAGGTGGAGCTTAATTTTCCTCCTATTAGGTGTGGAATGGACTTAGAGAATTTCTGCTAGGGAAAAAATAAAGCAGAACTAATTCAGAGCCTAATTTGTAAAAGGTACTGTGGCTTCCTCCTTGTCTTTTCTCAGATCACCTTCTGTGCAGGAAGGTAGCTGCCATGTCCTGAGGATGCTCAAGTAGCCTTATAGAGAGGTCCACGTGGAGAGAACTGAGACATGCTAATATCCAGCCTCTATCCAAGTGCGTGGGCTATCCTGGAAGAGGGTCCTCTAGCCCCAGTCAAGGATTCAGATGACTAAAGCCCCATCAACATGTGACTGCAGTCTCCTGAGAGACTGACCCTTTGCCAGAACAATCCAGCCAAGCAACTTCCTGATTCCTAACTCTTAAACATAGTAAGAGATAATAAATATTTGTTTTTTCAAGCCACTAAATTTTGGGATAGTTTGTTAGAGAATAATATATAACCAATAGAACTTTTGAGAACTTATGTTTTCTTTTTGTTGTTGTTGTGTAGAAATGGATTTTTTTTGTGTGTTGTTTTGTTTGGCTGCATTAGATGTTTGTTGCAGTGCGCGGGCTTTCTCTAGTTGCAGCGAGTAGTGGCTTCTCTTATTGCGGAGCACAGGCTCTAGGAGCATGGGCTTCAGTAGTTGTGGCACTAAGGCACAGCAGTTGTGGTTCATTGGTTCTAGAGCACAGGCTTAGTAGTTGTGGCACACAGGCTTAGTTGCTTTGCAGCATGTGGGTTTTCGGACCAGGGACCGAAACTGTGTCCCCTGCATTGGCAGGCAGATTCTTAACTGCTGCGCCACCAGGGAAGCCCTGGAATTTATTTTTTTACATTATTCTTATAGCTAGCTACCTTGCTAAGCTCCTTTATTACTTTTAATAATAAATTCTCTATAGACTCTATTGAGTTTTGTGTAGACATTCATCTTATATGCACTTAATGGCAGCTTTATCTCTTTCCTTCCAATCCTTACTTATTTTTCTTCTCTTAATGCATTTGGCTTGATCTTCAGTATGATATTGACTAGAAACAATGATAGTGGGTATCCCTTTCCCATTCCTGATTTTAAGGGGATTTTCTGATACTTTCTACCTGTGAGTGCTGTTTCCTAGGCTTCTGATAGATAGCCTGACCGGGTTTAGGAGTTCTCACTTACTCCTAGGTGCTTCCCTCAACACATAAATGCACACGTACACACATTTGTGTTAGTACACCTGCAGTTTACATTCCTTACATGGAATTGATGAGTCACAAGACACAAATATTTAAATGCTGTTGGTAATTGCCAAATCACCCTCCGAAAAGTCTGCATTAATATAATGCAACCACCCATAGTATATGCCTGTTTTTCCGTGTTTCACCAACCTCTTTTTTTCCCCAATGCAACCTCTCATTTTCTTAATATTAATAATAAAACCAACCAGTGATACAGTAGTTACTATGTTCCAGGCATGGTTCTAAGGCTCTGTTTATATTAGTCATCTAATCCTTACAACAACCCTTTGAGGTACGTGTTACTGTCATCCCCAGTTTACAGGTGAGCAGCTGTAGCACAGACAGATTCAATAACTTGCTCAAGGTCACACCACTAGTGAGGAGTATACGGTCAGGATTTGAACACAGGCAATCTAGCTCCCATGTTCATGCACTGAAATGTCATGCTTCACTATCTGTTACAGCTAACAGTGACTGAAGCCTTGACATGCAGTGAGAGCTGTTATAACTCAATTAATCATCACAGTCACCTTCTAAGGTAAGTACTGTTATCATTCCCTAGTACTTGGCATATTAGAGCATATGACACATCTTCATTCCTTAGTGAAAGCGTTGGTTTGATGGTGGCTTGACCGAGTGGTTCATCGGAACCCTTTGACTTCCCAGGAAGTGGTTCCTCTGGGCTCGGGATTTGCCCCGCGAACGGGAGCTACATTGAGACACAAGGCATGATCTGGGGAAAGGTGTGTGGTTGCAGTTTGAATTTAGTAAGGATAACATTCATAACTGTGTTGAGCATGAGACAGTCTGAGGGCAAGGGCTCAAGAAAGAGAAGGACTTGGATTTAACTTTCCACTTAGCAGCTAGGATTTATTCAACTCTCTAAGCCTTAGAATTTTCCTGTCTGTGGAATGGGGACAATAATAGCTACTTCGTGGTGGTGTGGTGAGAACTATGTAAGGTGGCACATGTGAAGTGTCTGACCTCGCGCCTGGCATGTGGTACTTGCTCTGCAAGAGTGAATTCCTTTCTTCTTCCTCAATAGCAGCTGAGTCTTAGGGCCACAGGTTGCTAAAGGCGAAAACCAAACTAAAACCTAAAGCCCAGTGAATAAGCCACATATGGACGATTGAGAGTTGATGATGTGTGAGCAGATATTTTCACCAATGTACAAAGGAAATGTCTGATAACTTGCTGTGTGCCAAATATGATTCAAAATACACTACATGGATCTAATTTTTAATATCTTCAACCAACTCTATAAGTTGTGCACAATGATTATTATTCCCATTTTATGGGCAAAGAAACTGAGGTACAAAGAGGTAAAGTAACTTGCCCTTGGTCACAAAGCTCATAAATAGCAGAGCTGGGATTCACACACAGGCTTTCTGGTTCCAGAGTCTGACTCGCCATGCTCTTCTTCCTGTGGAACAGCTCAGAAGACAAATACCTGAAATATGTCTTACTGAGAAAAGTCGAACTAGCAAATTCACACACTCAGTTTCTGTTTGAAAGTCCATTTCCAGTGCCGAGTTTTTATTTAGGTTTTTCCATCTTCCTTGCTTATAACCAATAGCGTGTATCAAAGTTAATTTGAATCTTTACCATTGTGTTTGTTTCGTAAACGATCATCCATCCATCTATCCATCCATCTTTTCATTTATTCGTTCAACAATATTTGTTAGGCCTTTACAAAGGCAGGGCAAATGCACGAGAAAACCTGAAATCAAAAGACCTGGCTCCAGCTTGTGTTTTCCCACTTCCTAGCTGTGTGAGCTTGTGTAGGTCATTTAACTCCTTGAGCCTCAGCCTCTAGAGGTTAAATGGAGGAAATAACACCTACTGGTCTGGGCTATTCTGATGATTCGATGAGATAGTATTGAAAAGGAAAGTGATTTGGAAACTGTAAAGTACTGTACAAATGTTATTTGATACAACTATTCCATAAAGAGGAGCCAGCCAGAAGCCTTTGCTTACTTAAGAGAAAACCTCGCTTAATAGGAAGTGAATGTAATTGCTCAGTAGCCTTCTTCTATTGCTAATCTTAGCCGGGGTCTGAGCTTAGCTGTGGCACCACGTGTATGTAAAGAGTGAAGCTGGTGCCAGGATCCCGCTTTCCCTATGTATAAGTATCTCCAAGGGAATGTGATAGGTTTGCCTGTCAGCAGAGTGTTGCTTCCTTTGTGGTCCAGAAGACAAACTGAAATATTATGCTACAAAGTTATTAGCATTTCCTTACACAGAAAAGATGTTAAAAATAAACAGGTGGCTCATGGGACCTGAGAGAGAAGAGGTGAACTGTGCTAAGGAGCTGATGCTGTCCCTCTGCGGAAGACGTCTTCGGACCTCCCAGAAGCATATCCAACAACAAGGAACTCTGATTTAAATTGCAGAGGACTTTTTTCTTCCAGAAAACTGTCTTGTGTGCCAAAGTCCGTTAAAACAGCTGGTTCCTGGAGTGACGGGCTGCATTAGAGCAAACTAATGACACATAAGTGAAAGTCTAATAAATACCAATTTCTAGTCCCACTCTGCAGGGATTCTTATTCTTTAGATCTGACGGGAGACTTGATAATCTGCATTTTAAAAAGCTCCCAGGAAGATGCTCATTCACAGCTAGGCACGGGAACCATGGCCTGAAGATGAAGATGAATGTGGCAAATGGGGATGCATATGGCAGTGGGTCGGATGAGTTTTGGGGATTAAGCTGGTTTTGCAATGCCTCTGTCCCAGGTCCTGTTTACCTCTGTAATCTGTTTTCCCCTTTTCCCTAAAACCTGTTTTTGGAATAGTTTTCTGGACAATTGCAACATGCCAGTTTCTGTTTTTGTTTTTAAAATAAATAAATAAATAAATTTATTTATTTATTTATTTATTTATTTATTTATTTATAGCTGTGTTGGATCTTCATTGCTGCACATAGCCTTTCTCTAGTTGCAGCGAGTGGGGGCTACTCTTCATTGTGGTATGTGGGCTTCTCATTGCCGTGGCTTCTCTTGTTGCAGAGCACAGCTGTAGGTGCATGGGCTTCAGCAGTTGTGACACACGGGCTCAATAGTTGTGGCTCACAGGCTCTAGAGCGCAGGCTCAGTAGTTGTGGCACATGGGCTTAGTTGTTCCACGGCATGTGGGATCTTCCTGCAGCAGGGCTCGAACCCGTGTCCCCTGCATTGGCAGGTGGATTCTTAACCACTGCGCCACCTAAGAAGTCCCAACATGCCAGTTTTGAGTCACTTTAGTCATTGCCTTTTTTGTTAACAATTTCATGAGAATATAGGTGAATGATTTTAGGAAGTTAACTGCATTATCTTTTCAACTTATGCCCCACCAGGCACAGTTGTGTGATTGATGTTCAGTATCACTGTTTCTGTAATAAAGTCTCAATGCTCAGGTCTCTACTCCTCTGCTTTCTTTATGCCATGAATGGCAGGTACTGCTGAATCAGGGTGTGCCCAAGGGGGGGGTAATCCCTGACCAGTTCCAAGAGAGAAAGACAATAAACACCAGAACATTTTAAGTGTCCTATTCTCAAGAACTTTGGAGGCAGTGAGGCATAAGGAAAGTCGTTGTTGAAGGTTTAGAAATCACCGTGTTTCCTAAGATGCTACTGAGAGACAGGGTAGGTTTGCAAGTAGGTTTGTTGGTTGTTTAGCTGTTGTAGCTAAACATAAAACAACGGATGTCTCTGCACTCCTATTTTGACAAATGACTTTGTGATCGATCGAATCTGTCCATTTGAATTCTGGTTTCCAGCACGAACTGTGTTACCAAGTCAGGATAGGTTGCTTAAGCTCTCCGTCTTTTGTTTCCTCATCTGATAAAGGGATTTAATGGTGCCTTAATTGCATGGTTGTTTTGAAGTTAAGATAAGACAAGGCCTGTGAGTGTGCGGTATATAATAAAAGCTAGTTTTCATCCAATCTGGAGCCTACTTCTGCCTTCTCAGTTTATACTGAAGTGTGAAGTGGAGGCTGCTACAAGATGAGTCAGTCCTGAGAGGAAAGTCCGTTAGGCTGAACCGATGTGTGTCAACGTCCCTTTGTACAGAAGGTACTGGGATACAAGTCAGTGCGTAAAACCTCATAAAGTGTGACGTGACAACAGAGAAAGTAGCAGCTTGGTGATCTGCAGAAGGCAGCAAAGGAGGTTGTCAGAATGTGCTTTTTGAAATAGCCGTGAATCCAGGAGGATGTCTTGGCGGTACCCGCACTGGTCCACCCCAGAATATATTGAATACTGACTAGTCAGCTATAAGAATGGCTCATTATATGGTTGGTAATGTGATATCATCATGGGTGAATTCCCACTTGCAATGTCAGAGTCCAAAAGGCAGGGATCCCTGGTTAATATATTTGGAGCTAATCGGGCACGGACGAGTCCTATTTTATGTTTATGGTTAAAGATACAACAAACGGCTAACATTCTGTCATGTGGAGGAAAACAATCTGGACAGGGACAGAGAACCCCTGGGCTCCAGATTTGACTTTCTTGCCTTGGAAGAGGGTCATCACGTTACCAATAGGTGATTGACGCAGGAGGGGCACCAGGACTATGAGTTTTATGCTGAGCACCTGGACTCAGGCCCAGTGCTCCCTGAAAAGAATAAAACGTTAGAAAAATGGCTGAGGTTTCATCCTTGTCAAACACGTTTCAAAGTTCTTTTCCTCAGTTACAGCTCCCAACAGCGTCGTGCAGTCAGTGTTTAAAATCCCCATTTGACTGTGGAAGAAAGAAGGCACAGAGGCACTCGTTGGCAGGGCCAGGAATTTAACCCTTGGGTACTGGACTCTGGGCCCAGGCTTTTCCACCAGGTTGTGAAACGGGCCCTGTAAAGAAAAAGAGAGAGGTTTTGCTAATATTAGGATGGCATGAAGGCCAGGGGATCCAGGAATACGGAAATCCTACCCTCCCAGCGATATAGAGGCAGTGACTTTGTAATAAAGAATAATGGCAAAGAAAATAAAAATATCATTTTATTTATCATTGGTTGGGTTTTTCCTCCAAATCCCAATGCTGACTGGAGCATGGGGCCTGTGCTCAAAACCTGAGAACCCTCTTTCTTCCCTTTTTTGCCCAAGTATGAATCTTGTGGGTCATACCAGACGGGCTGGTAGGGTGGGAGAGCAGGAGAGAGCACGAGACAGACAGCCACACGGAGAGTCACAGAGAGACTGATAACCAGGGGTCAGGCCTGCTCGTCCTGAAGGTCAGCCTGCCACTTCTGCTACTTGGGTGGAAGGAATGGAGAATGGCCAGAGAAAACCCCCCAACAGGGACGTGGGTCTTGGCCCTTCAACATGGAATAGGAGAGAGAGATGCACATTCAGCGCTTGGCCTTTGCACACACCCACTAGCGAATGTGGCCCAGTTAGCAATCTGGAGTCAATCTCATTCAAAGCAACTTTTCCTCCTTTGGGAGAAATGGAGGGGCTTTGGGAGAAGAGCAGATAGAGCCTTGGAACCGACTTCTTGTAGTGCTCTACCAAATACTGTGCTGCACAGGGTAGGTGCTGGAGCATGATGTGAAAGGTGGGGGGTGGCTGTTGATGATACTGAAGAGGGGTGAGAACCAGGAACGGAGGCCTGTTCCATCATGTTAAAAAGCCTAGACTATATCCTATAGGTTAATGCTCCTTAGTGTTGTGGTCCATGGAGTTGCAAATTCTCTGGCCCCATCCCAGACTACTAAATCAAAATCTCAGGGGTGGGGCCCGGGAATCTGTGTGTTAATACTCCCTAGGTGACTTTTATGTTGGCTAAAGTATGAGAACTACCAGTATAGTTCATGGGAAGGGAATCAAAGGGTTTCTGGGACAGATGGCACATGGTTGGTATCTGGGGATGGTGACAGAGCCTGTAGACCCTTCATCTGATGACTTCCATCCCTTCAGCTCCCCAGCAGGGGAGGCTTCTCAGCAGCTGTGCTTTCCTTACCTGACAGGGCTGCCTGGCTGTAGCTGGTGAGGCTGTGCAAAGACAGTCTGACACAAGCAATCAAACCATCTTGCCCACAGCCCCCGATCTGCAGGAAGTGCAACCTGTCTCTCTCTTTTAGTTCTGCCATTTTCTTCCCCAGACATTTCCAGATGTTTCCCAGTGTCCAGAAGGGCAGCTTGTTTGCTCTTGCCTTGCAGCACTGGGGCTAGCTGTTCTCTCCTTGTCTGGCAGCCTCTCCCTTTTCATGGCCAGTCTTGTCCTCAGTGATATGGCTGGGTGGGGCCCCTGGTGCTGGTGCCCTGCCCAGGCATAGTGGCTCGTCCAGGTGTGAGGGACAGAGGTCTGTACCATGTTCAGCCGAGAGGCCGCTTCCCCACGGCTGACCTGAGCTGTCACTGTTTCAGCCCTGTAGGTTCCTGGGAGCCCTGGCTGCTTCAGGGGCCGTGGCTCAGGATCAGTGCACTGCGTGGAGTCACATTTCCCTTCCAATCTCTGCTTGCCTTCACTCCAGTCCTGGGAGTTGCTTCCCTGCCTTCTCCCCAGATAATGCCCACTGAAGTTCACAGGAGACATTTCTTGCAAGAGAAAAAAAAAAAAACAAAACTCTAGCATATTACATGCATTATATATTTCCCTACTTAGAGCTTAAGCCTGTTTGAATGAGTTTCTGTTACTGGAGACAAAAATACCTTAGCCAGGGCAACTAGGTTTGCCATTGAGAAATCACTGCCGGCAGCGTAGATGCTGGAGTAGAGGGCAAAGATCTGATGGCAACACTTCCTCTCCAGATGAGAGAGGAGAGTGGCCTGCAGGAGAGGTGGAGATAGGCGAGTAGATCTGTAATACACATAGATGTTAAAAAAGGCAGACCATGGTGAGAGTGCTGAGGACGAGAGAGGGCTCAAGAATGCCCAGGGTTCCTGTGAGTGTCTGAGTGAATGATGAAGCCTTTTTTTCTGAGACAGACCACACAGGGACAGCAATTGTAGGACCATGAACTCTGGGGCCATCAAATGGTAATGACTGAGGGAGAGGGTAACCTCAGGGTGCAACAAAAGTAGATTGCACTTCCACTTGCCTCAGAACCAATTGAGAACTTATCACCCTAGGTCTGCGTGTTTCTTTCTCTCTCTGTACTCGTGCCTCCTCCCTCTATAGGCTTCTCCCTTTCCTTGCTTCTCTGTCTGATCTACCCGTACTTCTTTCTCTCCTGTCTCTCTTTTGCTCTATTATTTCCCTTTCTGTTTCCACTCAGCCTCATCTTCTTCAATTGACCCACCAGAGTACATGTACATCTAGAATGAAAGTACTATATACATTTAGAATTTGTATGTTTTTGGTGAGTTTTATGCTCCTTGCTTTTGCTTTACAAGCAGTGTAGCAAATTACCTAATTATATTGATCTTTCCTGTATAGACTCTATGCAACCTTAAAAATGAAAGGTGGGTCCAATTAATGCCTATTTTCTTTTTTTAGATTTCTGTGTAATCCCCAACTGGGGCTGAAGTAAGTTGTGCCCTGTGAATCTGCTTCTTGTGTCTCTTACTGCCATTGCCTTTATTACAGATAGTCCCCCGAACGCCAATTTCACATTGGCTCCAGTTGTTCATGACAGTAAAACTGCACATAAAAAGGCAGCTTAAAAAAAGTAGCCTAAATCTGGAATGAAATCAAGTGAACCAAAGAATTGCCTCATCAACAACAAATATTCTTTATATCCCCTGTGGATTAAGAGTCCCCAATACATGGCTCAAGAACTGTCTTAGAATAGGACACGCATCCTTTTATTGTCCCCTTGTGGCTTATCTATTCAGTCCAATTTAGTTGGACAAACATTTATTAGGTACCTATTAAGTGCTGGGAATTTGCAGATGGTCCACCACCTCTAAATAGCAGAATGGCTTCCCATTTCGCCCATGCATTCCCCACCTCCTATAACTGAGCCCAAGGAGTCTAAATGAACGGGGATGTTAGCATTGGGCAAAGCCAAGGGAGCGAACACAGGCTGAGCATCACAATGTGCTACATTGGAGGAGGGGCAGGAGGCGGGGGCGCGCTAGATGCACTCTGTATGTTAGAGCTTAATCATCACAGTGATATTTAAGGTGTGTTATCCCCATTTTACTCATGGGGAAACTAAAGCTTGGAAAAGTTAAATGAATTGCAACAGAGTGGTAATCACTATTTCTTCTTCTTTTTTTAAATTATGGAATTAAACAAATTTCTTTTTAAAAAACACGCATACATAAAATTGACCATTTTCACCGTTTTTAAGTGTGCAATTCAGAGGCATTTAGCACCTTCGCAATGTTGTGCAACCATCACCATTGTCCATTTCCAGAACTTCTTTATCGTCCCAAACTGAAACTCTGTACCCATTAAACAAAACCCATTCCCCCTTCCCTCCAGCCCTGGTCACCTCTAGTCCACTTCCTACTCACTCTTGTCTCAAATGCTACTTGGCTGGCATCAGTGGGAGGCTGCAGAGTGCAGTGGTTACAAGCATAGGGCTCTAACAACAGAGCCTGGGTTCGAAACTTACCTTCTTTGAGGTTATTATTTATTTTTGTAAATTTAGCACCTTCATTGCAAAAAAAAAATTTTTTTTTCCGTTGCAAGTAAAGGAGGCAAGGTTTCAGCTGCGTTTTGAAGGTCAGGAAGATTGGGTAACTTCACATGTAGGAAATGAATAGCTGTGTGTAGAATATGGAAGAACACAGGAGGACTTTTCTGTTGGAAGTTACGAGGACATACATTAGTTATGCGAAGAAATAACGATGTGGAAGAGGGCCTTTTCACCCTGATAAAAGATCCCAAAGTGTAAGTCATGAGTCTGGTGCTGACAGGAAAAAACTAAAGCTGTAAACATTCATACACGCATACAAAGAGACACAGAACTCCAGCATTATGTGTGTATATATATATATATACACACACACACACAACCTACATTTGTGTGAGAGTGTGTGTGTATGTATAGGAGGACAAATACATAGCTTAAAATCCTAGTACTCATTCTTCACCAATCCAAGGAGAAGGAACCTTCAGAGTTGTCAGTGAAACAACTTAAAAGTAGGACTCTGCTTGACAGAATATAAGGAGAACAGAACCTAGTGCCAGTGTGTATTCCAAGCCCCTTGGAGGCACCCCGAGAACTGCAGTGACCCAGCCTATCTTCAAGGTTACAATTCCGCAGGAAGTTGTACGGCAGTAGGGAAATAACAGCATCCCTTGCTGAATGCCTTGACCTGGGCCCCTGAAATCTGGCTAAACCAGTCTTCTGCTAGAAGAGGCTTTAGAGAGAAACTGATCTGGGGGTGACAACTGGAGCCATCCCTTACCAGCCAGGTGATCTTGGGCTAATAATTGTACCATCCTGAACCAGAGTAATTTTTTAAAAAATTTATTTATTTATTTTTAATTTATTGGCTGCATTATGTCCTTGCTGCTGCACACAGGCCTTCTGTAGTTGCAGAGAGAGGGGGCTGCTCTTCTTTGCGGTGCTCAGATTTCTGATTGCCATGGCTTCTCTTATTGTGGAGCATGGGTTCTAGGCATGTGGGCTTCAGTAACTGTGGCACGTGGGCTCAGTAGTTGTGACTTGAGGGCTTAGTTGCTCCGAAGCACGTGGGATCTTCCTGGACCAGGGCTGGAAGCCCTGTCCCCTGCATTAGTGGGCAGATTTGTAACTGCCGTGCCACCACGGAAGCCCTGAACCAGGGTAATTATCTGCATTACATAGGGCAGAGATGGGGATTAAGTGAGGTAATTTATGTCAACAGTACTTGCCCACTGCCTGGCACACAGAATATGGTCAAGAATCTTTATTTCCTTCTCTTAATGACAGGAATAGCTACTTTTTATTTTTTTTTAAAGCTTTCCCTATGTAATCAGAATTATCATACATTGTCTTCTTTACAACCTGCGGAGGAAGCATTATTATACTGATTTTTTTGCAGGTGAGGAAATGGAATCTCAGAGACGTTCAGTAACAGCCACAGCTGTTAAGTGGTGGGACTCGAGTTAAATGCAGTTAATCTCAGTCTACCTGCCCCCCCCCCCCCCCACCGCCCCCTGCCTTCACCTTTCCTCCCTCCCAAAGCTGAGTCTGGCCTTACACCGTGTGCCCTAAAACATGAGGTCTTCCTGGAGGCAACATATTTATTTCTTAGCAAGGGATCGGGAGAGAATACAGGGAAAGTCTTCCGTTTACCTCCTGACTTTACTCATTCGTCTCGGGATAGGCAGGGTTATTGACTTTTATTTCTCACTTCAGACTTCTGGCAGTTGTTTGTTCCCATCAGCAAGGGTGGTGTCACTAAATCAGTGCTGCCCTGTCAGTGGAGGCAGCCAGGCGGTGATGCTGAGTGGCTTCAGCTACAGCACAGATTGTGACTCTTCATCCCATCAGTATGGTACTGGGGCCAGCACAGGGCAGGGAGGGGAGGCTGGGATGTAGTGAGAGAGTAGCACTGACATATACACACTACCAAATGTAAAATAGATAGCTAGTGGGAAGCTGCTGCATACACAGGGAGGTCAGCTCGATGCTTTGTGATGACCTAGGGGGGTGGGATAGGGAGGGTGGGAGGGAGGCTCAAGAGGGACGGGATATGGGGATATATGTATATATATATATAGCTGATTCACTTTGTTGTACAGCAGAAACTAGTACAACATTGTAAAGCAATTATACTCCAATAAGGATGTATCAAAAACAAAAACAAAAACAAAAAATGGGGCCAGGCCGATAAGCTAACCGGTGTAGGGAGTGGATCACGGGGAGTGTTGGAGGCACATAGCTTCTGTTAGGAATGTCTTGTCTGCCACAAGCTTGCTGGTATATTTTGATGTTGCTTATCCTGGTGTTCCTTCTAGCAGGGGCTGCAGAAAGGGTCTGAGATGGAATATTTGGGGGCACTGAATTCGCCTTCAAAGTCTGGGCCCTCATCTCAAATTAAAGCAGTTTGGGCTATAAGGTCTTAAAGTTTTCTGGCTGAAAAATTTGGTTATGTCATCTTTTCCCAATAACACTTGTCCTACTCTTTTGGCTGGTCTACTTTTTTTTTCTTCTCCTTTAACTGTGGTCATTTCTGAATGAGCACATCGTTCCTATGGTTGTGTATTTTCTTACAGCTTTGGGGAGTGCGAGAACTTGAGCTGTCACCTCAGGCTGGGAGTGCTGAAATGCCTCATGTTTTCAGACCTTTCCTGGGCTTGTCTGCCTTGAATGCTACAACCAGAATTTTCTCACTCAATCTCTTATTCAATAACATCCAATTATTCTCTATTTCTCAAGCCTTCCTGAGTTGGATCTGAGGCCCACTTTTATTCATCTAATGTTTTTATATTAGAAAAGATATCTACTCAGAGTGAAGATTGAGGGCTGCTTCCATCACCTGAATTTATAATGGGCATAACCTTTAGGAATGGCATGGAATATTGCATGGATGGGGTCGCACAGGGAGGCAAAAAGCAACCTGAAGGGGTTTCAGTAAAGGCAGGGAGAGAATTTACTTGCTAATCTAAAACACCCAATATTGAAGTGATTAAATTATAATGTCAGGAGTTATTCTTAGAAAGGGAGTATTTAGTAGAGAGCGTAGAAAATGTCATGGGCTCTGTGTTTTTTTACCTAACAAAGGATTCATTTTTCAGTGGGACCCATGACCAAAAGTAATTCATTCTCTTAAAAAAGGATGTGACGTTTTCTTCCCATTCACATAGCAGCTGGGAGTTTGGTGATTTTTCTTGGAGTGATGTTTCCATAGAGAGAATGCTCTTTCTATGAAGCACACACAGCTGTTAAAACCAAGCAAAAGCTCAGATTAGAGAAGCAGACAGGCCCTCCATCGCTCAGGCCAGCCTAGGGTTAACAGAGATGAAGAGAAAAGCAGCCAGCAGTTTTTTGTTGTTGTCTTTTTTTTTTTTAATTAATTTATTTATTGGCTGTGTTGGGTCTTCATTGCTGCACACGGGCTTTCTCTAGTTGTGGTGAGTGACATCTACTCTTTGTTGTGGTGCGCAGGCTTCTCACTGCGGTGGCTTCTCTTGTTGCGGAGCACGGGCTTTAGGTGCGCAGGCTTCCGTGGTTGTGGCTCGTGGGCTCTAGAGCTCAGGCTCAGTAGTTGTGGTGCGTGGGCTTAGTTGCTCCGCGGCATGTGGGATCTTCCCAGGCCAGGGATAGAACCTGTGTCCCTTGCATTGGCAGGTGGATTCTTAACTACTGAACCACCAGGGAAGCCTTGCCGTTGTCTATTTTTTTTTTTTTTTTTTTTTTGCAGAGGATACTGAGAATAAGAAAAAACCTTACTTGTACAGAACTCAAATATTGCAGTCTCAATTAGGGACATTTAGATGGTGTGTTAGAAAAATCTCATACTCCTCTGGTAAGCCATTAGAACAGAGAAGAGAGAATTGGCCACCTCAGCCAGACAGTGTGGTGTCTATGGAGGAGAGTGTAGGTGGGACCAGAAAATGATTAGTCCAAGTCACGCTGGCTGTGTTCTCACCACCTCCTTAGTGATGAGTCTCGACACAGCTGTCATGAGCCACTGCGTGTCCTTTATCACTCACTGTACTTAAGAATGAATCATAAACTGTCCATACTTTTCACTACCGTCATTGTCAATAAAATTCTTTTATCATCTTCATTAAGCCAAAGTTCACTTTTTCCTCTTGGTATCGTCGGGTAGAGGTATCTGAAAGAGATGAACCCTACCTGATTTTCAGAATGATCCCTCTTCCCAGCTTCCTTCCATCAGGGATGCCACATCTCGTAGAGACAAATTGCATTTTACATGTTGACCCTCATTGTATTTTAGTGGCTTTATGCTTTGTGCCTTCTCCAGAAGCTACTATAGATATACCTGTTAAGGGCTAAATTATGTCCCCCTCAAACTCATATGTTTAAGTCTTAACCCCCAGTAGCTCAGAATGTGACTGTACTTGGAGATAGAGTTTTTAAAAGATAATTAAGGTAAAATGAGGTTGTTGGGGTGGACCCTAATCCAATATGTCTGGTGTGCTTAGAAGAAGAGAAGGTTAGGACACAGACATGCACAGAGGAAAGATCATGTGAAGCTGCAGGGAGGAAAAAGCCAGGGACAAGCCAAGGAGAGAGGCCTCGGACGCAGCCAACCCCGCCAACACTTTGCTCTCAGACTTTTAACATCCAAAACTATGAGAAAACAACTTTCTGTTGTGTAAGACACTCGGTCCGTGGTACTTTGCTATGGCAATCCTAGGAAACGAGGACAGTCCCCTTCTGCCACCTCTATCCCTGATCCTGAGTGTGGAGGCCAAACTGTGTTTGTTAGACACACAAAAAGGAAGGACAGATGTGACCTATGTGGAGCCTGAACACCTGCTTCTGTTTCCAAGTCGCCTTCCACCTCCCCCTCCTGTTCTGCATCCCAAGGCTTATCTCCTCAGTATGAACTTCCCACGACAATCAGACAAGTCTCCTTACTCTTTGTTCACGCCCCTCCCACGTAGACTCTGCTGGGTTCCGCGTTTAGAGGCAATAGGTTTCTCCTCCAGTTTGGAACGTGCTCCCAGGTCCTCCTCCTGTCCAGCCTTGCTGACTCCCCATCCCAGGGGTTCAGCTTCTTCTCAGTGCCTTCCCTGCTTTATAATTTGTGCCACACCATTTCACACTTGGTTTTTCTCCCTTTCTTTACAGCCTACCCCCATTTTTTTTTATTTTATTTTTTTTTAGTTTTTCAGGTAGCTTACATAGGCACATAAAATGTACCAAGATAACATAGATTTGGTGTGGGGAAAAGATATAAAAGAGATATAAAAGGGAGCCAGGAATGAGACCAATGGCAGAAAGCAGACCAATCTTACTATAGATTTGGCTGTCTTTTCAAGAAACCCACTTCTAAAAATGGAAACTTTACAGTTATACAAATCCACATGGCATGGAAATAAATGGAAATCAACCAATTGCTCAGGAGATGTAAAACTTGTCCTGGTAATAAGTGCTCTGTGTGATGCATGGCATCGCGACACCTCAACAGTGGTCAATGGATGAGGTTTTATGAAAGCCCTTGCAAGGCTACACCAAAGTTGAGCTCAGTAAAGGCAGATTTATGAATACCAAACAGCGTGATTCAGGTGCAATGTTCTTTGCTGGTCTCCTTGAATTTAGGCATAGATTTTAGAGATCTTAGAGAAAGAAGAGGATGTCATATGCTTCAGGCAGTCCATCCTACTGTTACTCTCAAATGAGCTTTGATAAACACCAAATAACAAGGAGCAATGAATTCAGTTTTCATATAGTGGCAAGAGCCTAGGCTGGGTTGCCAACTACATTTTGATTGCTTGCCCTAAAACTGCCCCCAACCAGGAATAAAGGTGCAATTCCATTTGTCAGTGCCCTAAAGCCAGAGATGCCCAGGAACACATCTGCAGCTGAATTGAGTGGGGTTTTTTGGCTCGTTGCACTGAGGAAGACCGCACACCTGCAGAAACTGTGGGGAGTCCCGGGAAGAAGATGCCAGAAGGTTTATACTGGGGGCAGGGGGAGTGAATTCAAGGAAGAAGCGGTTGGCCCTGGATTGAGTGCTGTTAGGAACTTGGGGCAACTCTATGATTGGGGAATCTTGGTTTTTCTCTAGAATATGAGAAGAACTGAAGCATGGGTAGCACTGTGATTGGGGGGAGATGGCAGGCTCGCTGACAAGCTGAGAGGAAGGGTAGTTGGTTATTTTGGTGGCGTTCGCACCTTGTTTCTGTCTGTGTTCAGATGTGATTATGGAGTGGATGTATTTTTGTCTCACTTTATCACAGTAATAGAATGACTTTGTCTGACATTGCCTTCTGGCAGCACCCGGCTCTATCTGCTGCTGCCAGGTCTGCTCCCTGCCATCAGGGGCTGCTTTTGTCCTTCTCACCCTGTAGGGACTGAGAAGCCTCATCAGAAGGGTACCCCACTAGATGCGGGCGGGGGGGGGGGGCGTGGGGGGAGGCCTTCAAAGAGGGACAAGATTTTCCCTTAACACTTTGGCTTGAATGTGCTCATCCAACTCACAGGCAATTAAAGGAAATGAGGCCTCATTTATTCCATACAGCAAGAGGAGAATTTTAATCGCCCCCCCCCCCGCCCCCCAGGTTTTAGGGCAAACCCCTACCCCAGGCAGTGTCAGTCTGAAAAATTAATATTAGCATATTGATCCTGGAGCCCTGCCCACATCATCTGGTCCGGCTGCGACGCATGTGCTGTAGGTGAACTTTACTTCGGCATCTACAGAATATAACATGATTTTTTTCATGTTGCTTGTTAGAAATAGAACTCTCTTAAAAAACTGAACTTTATTACTTAACTATTAACTATTACTTTAAAATTATTGACATAGTATTACATTACAGAAGTTTATAAAACAGAGAAGGAAAAAATCCCACAATCTTATTGATTATTCTAAGCTAACTACTGTCATCTTTTATTCCTTCTATCTTTTTCATGTAGATTTTAAAAGTTTTAATCACACCACACACAGAACTTCATAATTTTCTCATCTATTTTATAATGTACTATTTTACCTTACATCTGTGCTTTTCCGTGTAACTATAGATTTTTTTAGGTTTTTCTTTTTTTAAAAAATTGAGATGTAATTGACATATAACCTTATGTTAGTTTCAGGCGTACAACATGATGATTCAAAATATGTAAACATTGTAAAATTTTTCCCCATTGATAAGCAGGGACTCCTTGAATAAAGCAAACTCCCCATGGTCATCATGTCTACTTGACTCCTGGGACGATTGCAGCCAACTTACAATCATGAGGGAGCCAGCCGAGGATAAGTTGAGGAGCCCAGAGTGATAGAGCAGAAATATGGAAAGAATCTGAGTGCATGATGACAGTGTGTGAGCCCTGGGGAAACTACCTCTGGAGCGGCCCTGCTACAGGATTTTGTAATAAGTGAAATAATAAATTCTTTGTGATGTAGACAGTCAAGTTTTGTTGTTGTTGTTGTTACGTGCAGCCAAAATTGTCCTGATTATATGTCAATTTTATAGTTATTATAAGATGACTTTGGTGAAAATGAAAGTCTTCATTGCTTATAAGTTGGAGCTTAAGGTGTAGAAAATAAAGATGCATTTTTACTATCCTTTCTCATGCTATGGGTAATTGTAAAAAGCAAAAGCTGTTAGATAGGGAAAAGTCTAATATAGATAACAGAAAAAGTTTACCTATTGTAAATTTTATAAACCATGTCGAGATATTCAGAACTGGACAGCTTTAAAAATGATATGTGGGGCTAGATAGAGTAGAATATTTCCACTTTAAAATGGGTTTACTTTTGTAATTAGTTACATAGATTTTTTTTTTGACTTTGATTTTTCTTTAAGGTTGTAGGCAAAAGCACTCTGTTCCATATTTTATGTAAAATTCATGGCAAGAACAAAGATGCTAGTATTAATAACTGAATCAATAAATTACAGGTAAAGCACCCACAGCTGTGTCAACATCTTTAATGTAGAGAAATGTCAATTATTTCCTTGGTATCCCACCCATAGCAGGAAGCTGGGTGCTGTGGCAAGCTTGCTAGAAGTTCAGGCCTCTACATGATTAGCTGCAGTATTATGGAGCACATTATAGGATTAGCTGAGGATAAACTATTATTAGACCTGTCAATATTTAATTGCTGGATACACCTCATCTCTGTCCCAAGGCAGAATCTCTCTCTCTTTTGAGCCCAAACAACACACACACACACACACACACACACACACACACACAGACATACACACACACCCCCCCTTAGGCCCCAGTAATGGCAGTTGATTTTGGTAAGCACTGATCTCAAGGACCCTGCAAACTTAATTTTTGGTTACACTGTATTTTTCCAGGATTCTGGTGACAGGTACACATAACGCTGCTCTTATTCCAGAAATATCTTTGCTTATAGGAAACACCAGAGAGCTCCAGGCATAGAGTTCCACAACCACGTAAATGAGGTTGTTACAGAAAAACAGAGCAACTGGATGACTGCTAGAAGAAAAGGTCTTTGAAACCTTGATTAACAAGTCCTACCAGTTGCAGCAAAGGAAACTTTCCATTCAGTTATGTGATCATCACATTGTTAGTTATGAGCTGTCATAACTTTCTTCGCCGTGTAACCACTCTTACTTCATTTATTTTACCTTCTCTTCTTCCCCTCTGTGTTTTCTTCTCCCATCCATTCGCCCTCCTTCTCTCTTTCTTGTAGGTCTGAGGAGGTGAAAATTTCACCTTACAGTAGTACAGAAGTGGTCTTGCAGTTTTTCACAGACATAAGTCCTTTGATTGTAAAGCCTTTAATTGGAGTTGTGATAAATGGCATATTCCATTCTGTTGAATGGAAGGTCTAGAAGCCTTTGGAGGGGGCTAAGTCCACATTAGGAATGCTTCAAGTCCACCACTGAAGATAGTTCTATGCAGTAGAAGAAGTGAGATGTAATGGAAGGAGATTGCGATTTAGAATGAAGCAGGCTTGAGTTCACAAAGCATCTGTGTCACCCAGTAATTGTATGACTTCAACAAGATAATTAGCCAATGGAAGAGAAAGCCTCAGGTTTTTGTCTGCTAAATGGGATATTAATACAGACCTTGTAAGGATTAAGTGGAAGGAGGCATGGGAAGCCTCACTTGGCACTCACTCATTCCACAAACGTTTCTTGAGTACTACTCTGTGCCAGGCATGTGTGAGGGCAGGAAATTCACCACCAAACGTGGCACAGGGTCTGACCACAAGAACTCCAGAAAAGAAGCCCAGAGGAGGCTGGAGGTGGTGGTGAGGATGATGGTACAGGGACACCTAAGGCTTCATAAGAATGAAGACCCCCGAGATGTGCTTCAAAGGACGAGTAGGAATTAGGTAAAAGGAGACATGCGAGGAAGCGTAGGTCAGGTTGAAGGGAAATGTGGTGAAGCCACTAAGGTTTCCCAGAGCATAAGGAATTACCACTGGAGCTGTATGGCTGGATCAAAGAGACTGATGGAGGTAGTGATAGGAGATGAAACCAGAGAATTTGTCAGGAATCCCACCATAAAGGGCCTTGTGTGCTGACGTATGAAGTTTGGACTTAGCTAGGTCACTTGGTCACTTGTAAGCCTGTAAGGGGTAGGTAGATCTAGGGTGGAACTCAAGTTTTCTTTTTTGAAATTTTTTTGTACATGATTACTTTTTATTGGAGTATAGTTGCTTTACAATGTGTTAGTTTCTATTATACAGTGAAGTGAGTCAGCTATACGTTTATGTATATCCCCTCTTTTTTGGATTTTCTTCCCATTTAGGTCACCACAGAGCACTGAGTAAAGTTCCCTGAACTATACAGTAGGTTCTCATTAGTTATCTATTTTCTGCATAGTATCAATAGTGTATATAACTCAAGTTTTCTAAATCCAAGACCAGGAGTTCTTCATTACAGCTCACTATCTCCTTAGGACCTTACCACAGTGACCTTAACCTTATCGCCTGCAGGGGTCACCCCATAATTGTATCGTTTGGATTAGAGAATGGGGAACGTGTAGGCTAAGTCTCTCCTTGGGATGAGGAGGTACAGGTGGACCCACCGAGATGCTAGCGGAAGAGTTAGTGGCAAGCCTGGGCAAAGTAGTTAGCCTGTGGCTTCTAAAACAGAGGGAGTTTGAGATGAGGTGCCGTGAAAGACCAATAGCAGGTGGGAAGCCCATCCAAAAGTGAGTGAGGACTAGCAGTAGGGCATGATGCCCTGGGTCAAGCAATAGGTAAGCACCACTACAGAGTAGGAAGGAGTAAAGATTGCAAGAGGGAAGAGGGTTTAGGGCCCTCTTCATAACCAGGGCCCCTTATTTATTTGGTTATTTATAACCTAATAAGGTTTATCATTAGGTCTATAATTAGGTTACAAATAACCTATAAAATAATTTCTGACTGCAGAGGGCATGTATGAGCTAAACGCACTCCTCATTAAATGCACAGAGTTGGCACAAAAGGCAAGTTGTAATTGGCAAAAAGAGCATCCACTGTAATTGAGCTCACCTTTGCAGTACACCACTCTCGTGCCCCATTGAGGGTGCTCTCCACTTCCTTCCTTTGGTATCTTAGCATGTGCTTTTCCTTCTTCTGCCCTAAGGCCCCCCCCCCAACAGAGGTTGCCATTTGAATATTTACATTGTAAACATTCTCTTGAGGATAACCCAGGCTTTAAAATTAAATTCAACCGTCATTTGTTGAAACTCACCTGCCTGAGAACCTTACGCTATCTCCGTAGCCTGAAGAACATCTTTGTCCCAGAAAAATCAGGCTCGAGAGAAATCGCATTTGGGGAAAAGTTATCAACAGATGGCAGAAGGGGAAAAAAAAAGGACCCAAGAAAACCCATTCCAGCTGCTTTCTGGGCTAGGAGGCCAATCCAGTACCACACATTTTCAAGCAGTGTCATCTTGGTAAACCTGTTTCTGTTTGCTTTGCTGGGGTTAATTTCCAGTCAAGTTGTTTGGGTATGAGAACATAGTGCTCTGAATCTGACAGTCCTGGCTTGCTTTTGGTAGAGGGATTACTGTTGGTATGCATCACTGAACGTAACCAGTTCTTTATTCCTCTGTCCCCTCTTGCCCAAACTAGAGAAGTGTCCTTTTCCAAGATCATTTTTCAGTGTCCATATGTCATCTTGATTTTGATCTGGGAATACGAAAGTACATTGAATTCTAGCTGGTGCCCTGTAAAGGTCAAGGAATCCCTGAGCTGTGTTGCCCACAGACCAGCTGGGGCCACACTCATCCGAGACTAGCGTTTGGGTTGATGCCAGTTACTGAACCCTAAATTCATGCCTTTTGGGGAAAACCTAGTGCTCCAGTGTGCATTGGCACTGATGTTTTTCAAGTTACTTCAGAGCCAAGAAAGACAAGGCTCTTTCTAAAATAGTAAGAAATAAAAAAAAAAAAGCTTGCATATTCAGCATTGTACTATACATAGTAATGCCAAAAATTTTTTAGAATCTAAAAAGAATTGTACGAGGCTGTGCTTTTCTGTGGAGCACAGTTGCAAAAGTCATCTTTCTTGATTTGCTAGAGTCTAAAAACTTCCTTTAGAATCCTCAGTGGACTCTGGGTTCAGCAGAAAATACTACCTGTCATCTACTAAGTGATCTGGTAAAACCACTGGGGGATCTAAACTTTCAAATGTCGTGATAAAAGGAAGCAAACAGCCTCATAGCTTGTCCTGGAAACGAGACTTATTAAGGTGAGATATGCTGATGCTGGAACTAAGACTCTTGCCTCATCTTCTTCCTTCTTTCTCCTTCTAATTTTCTTCTTTCATCATTTCCTTAGGATGGTAGGGAGGGGACAGTGTCAAATAATCACTCTGTTCCTTCTGAAGGTGTCCACATCTTTTCAGCAGGGCCATCCTGTCCATCAATTTACTCATATTTAAGAACTGCATTCTTGAATGGCTAACATTCCTTATCTTATCCTGTCCCATAGAAACCATTCCTGTGATCTGGAAATGTTCTGATAAACTTGGGTCACCGGAACCAGCAGGTGGAAAGGAAGCTTAGTGATGGCAGAGGCCATGAACTGAAGTATCCCAAGCACTTAGAACAGAGCCAGGCGTAGATCGAGCGTGCAAAATATTTGTTCAATAATAATAGAATGAATGAATAAAAACACAAGTGCGTTGGTCATTAATTAAGCGAGTCCAGAGAGTATGTGAGGCCATTGGAAAAGTGCAGTTTCATCTGTTCTTCCCTCTTGGGTTGAGAGGTTTGAATTGTGGAATGGAGGTGGAAAATGAGTGAGGAGAGGTTTCGGAAAACTTGAAACTTTCAGAGAACAAGGTGAAAGGAGAAGAAAAGGCTTAAAAATGAACAAACAATAAATACGCTCAGGAATTGAAAGCAGGGACTTGAACGGATATTTGTTTACCAATGTTCCTAGTGGCATTTTTTTAAGCTGTTTATTGGAATATAATTGCTTTACACTCTTGTACCAGCTTTTGAGGTACGCCAAAGTGAATCAGCTGTATTTATACACATCCCCATATCCCCTCCCTCCCGCGACTGCCCCCCCACCCTCCCTGTCCTGGCCCTTTAAAGCATCACCCATCATCAAATTGATCACCCTTTGTTATACAGCAACTTCCCACTAGCTATCTATTTTACAGTTGGTAGTGTATATATGTCTATGCTACTCTCTCACTTCGTCCCAGCTTCCCCTTCGCCCCCCGCCCCCCAACCCTGTGTCCTCCTGTCCATTCTCTGCATCCTTATCCTTGCATAGTGGCATTTTTATAATAGCCAAAAGATGGAAGCAACTCAAATGTCCATCAACAGATGAATGGATGAACAAAATGTATGTGCATATAATGGAAAATTATTCAGCCTTTAAAAAATGAATTTCTGATACATGCCATAACATAGATGAAGCTTGAAAATATCACACTTAGTGAAATAAACTGTAAATAAAAGAACATACTGTGTGATTCCACTTATACGAGGTAGAGTAGACAAATTCATTGAGACAGAAGGCAAAAATATAGGCTACCAGAGGCTGGGGAGGGGGAAATGGGGGGTCTTTGTTAATAAGTGCAAAGTTTCCATTTGGGATGATGAAAAAGTTCCAGAAAGGGATAGTGATGATGGTTGCACAACATTGTGAATCTACTTAATGCCACTAAATAGCACACTAGAGATGGCTAAAATGGCAAATTTAATGTGTATTTTTCCACAGTTAAGAAAATAAACAACAGAACCTGACATTTTGATATGTCCAGGAAGCAAAGGAAACTCCATCTTTTTCTCTGACGTGGTACAGAGGACTTCAGCCTCACCACACTAATGGTGTGGCTTTGGTCACGTTAGTTAACCTCTCAGAGTTCTGGTTTTCTCATGGTAAAATGCAGGTGACAGAAATACCAAATCATTGTGATGTGGGAATAAATGTTATCATGTACGTAAAACGCTTTAGCACAGGCAATAAATGGTCAGTTGATCTCTCTCTCACTCTCTCCTAATCTCTCTATGCACACCACAGTTTCCAGCCTCCTCTTCTATCTCTTTCATTGTTTGTTCCATTTCACAAAATGTGGTTCTCTGATCCAGGGCCTAGATCTCTAACAAATGGTGTTCTCCCTGGCTGGTCTCAGGCAAGAGTTCCCATAGAGAAAGCAGTTCCTGATCCAGGTATGTGTTTTGAAAACCTTCTGTGCAGCTATTTCAACTCGAGCTCCCGTTCCTTTTGTTGTGCCTCTGGCATTGCCGACTCAGCCTACACATTCCTCGTTGCATCAGGGAATTGAGTGCAGCCTGGTTCTTGGAACACCATCTTATCTTCCTTATACCAAAGCATAGAGGAACTTCCTCAGTGCTATGGGCTGATGCCATTGGAGCCTTTACTTCATTCTCTCTTTTACAGTTATTTTTATTTAAAAAATTATGTAGGTATAGTTTTGAAAGTCAAAAAGTTCTACAGTGATTATGATGAAAAATGGTAGTCTCCTCTCTCACCTCTGATCCCAGCCACTCAGAAGCAGGTGCTATTAACTGTTACTGCTGTTATTGCTAATCTTTCACTCCACTTTCTAAATGATAAGACTTTATTGCTATACCCTGTTTTGTGTTTTTTTCCACAAGTGAGATATTATCAATTGACTTAGAATAAAAGATGAGGGTTTTGCTCACTTAAAAAATCGTTCCCAATTTTCTACCTCCACATTCTTTGTCCCTACATCTTCCCATTATACAATTTTGGATGATATTAACAGTTAAAGCTTAGATTTTTAGAATGATGTAAATCTTATCCCCAATGGTAGTATTTTTATTATTTTTCTTGTACAACTACTTTTAATTTCCTTGGAAATAATAATCACAACTTTTTGTTTGGTAAATCTTTTTAAGACCTTGAATGTCTGAAAATGTGTTAACTTCACTCGCCCCCCCCACCATCTGACTAGTAGCTCGAGTATAGAATTCTAGATAAAACTAATTTTTCTTCAGCATACCAAAGCCATTATGACATTTCTTCTAGTGTTGCCATTGTTGTTGAGAAATTCAGCAACATGATGTCTGATCTTTTCTGTGTGACCTATTTTTTTTTTCTGGAAGTATTTATGATCTTCACTTTGTCCTCAGTTTTCTGAAGTGTTGTGGTGCTATCTCATGGGTGTGTGTGTGTGTGTGTGTGTGTGTGCGCGCGCGCGCTGTGCTGGACCTTCAATGGCAATTTGCGTCTTTCTCTTTGTCAGTACTCATATATTGTTTCTTTGATGATATTCGTTATTTTATTTTCTCTGAACTCTCTTTCTGAAACTCTCTGAGTGTTGGATCTCCTAAACACATCCTCTAGTTCTCATATATTTTGTCTCCTATTTTCTCCTTTGTCTTTTGTTCTACTTTTTGGAATTTTTTTTCAACTTTATCTTTGAGTCCTTCTACAGAGCTTTTAATTTTGGTTACAGTGTTTAATTTCCAAGAGCTTTTTCTTATGCTTTGAATGTTCCTTTTTATAGCATCCTGGCTTTATATTATGCATGCAATATCTTTTGTCTTAAAGCTATGAATTAGAGATATTTGGGGACAGTTTTGTCTGTTTTCTCCATTGACACTCTTTCTTCTGAAGTTCTGTTTCTCCTCTTTGTTTAATTTAGTTCTTTTTTCATTGTGGGGGATTTTTCTAAAAATTTTGTGACCCTTGGCTGTTTATTTATATGTAAGAGTGAGGGGATAAAATGCTGATTAAAGCTCTGTGAGCACTGCGTGGGCATGCTGGCCGGTGGTTTTCCCCATCCATGACTTGGTCCAGGACCTGGCCATTTTTAGAGGGAATTCCAACCGTTGGCAACTAAAGATCCTTTTTCTTGGTCAAATTAAAACCTCCAAATTTCTGTGGTACGTGTGTGTGAGAGAGAGAGAGAGTGTGTGTGTGTGTGTGTGTGTGAGAGAGAGAGAGAGAGAGAGAGAGTGTGTGTGTGTGTATACAGGAGTATAAATCTGGCTGAATAATTCTGGGAACTAACACAGTTGGGGCTGTTAAAATGGACAGTGTTGACTCCCAACTTGATTACCCTGTTTTTATCCAAAGTCTTTCTGGTTTATTCATTCCAGAGGGTAAGCTTGCAGATTTCTATCAGGATTAGGGAGTAAGTCATCTGGGCTATGAGAAAAATCTAAGGGGTTTCTTACTTGTTGCATGGGTGGGAAGAAATGGAAATATTCTTTAAAATGCCAAATTTAGAAAAATTGGGTGCAAAACGAATGCTCATCAACAGGCACAAGGTTAAGTAAATTGTGGCACAGCCATATTACGACATATTATATAGCCTATAAAATCATGCTTTAGACAAAATAGGAAAGTTGTCATCATGTATGGCTATAAGAGATGTGTAATGTTACTGTGTTTTTATTACAACAAACCTAAAAACTGCCTTACTGTATATTTTCTATCTCTATAATTATTCAGTAGTAAGACAAGGGATGTGTTCATAAAATAATCCAGAGAATAGAGACCTTTAAAAATAAGACAAAAAAATTGCCTTTCCAAAAAAAAAATTTCATCCCATCGGATAAATACAGCTGTAAGGAAATGGTTTTTCCAATTCTTCTGGCTATTTTCTACCTCTAATCTTTTCATCTCTATGGCTCACGGATGCTTCTGCATGATTGTTTATCCAACTTAGGAAGTGGGGTACAAGCTCACTGACACCAAGTTATCCAGGACCCTGCAGCAACTTTCTCTGGCATGAACTCAGGACACCAAAAAACCCTGGGGCATATAAAATGTAGAATGAAAGTGAACAGCTTGCAAGCATCTTTGGAAAAAAACAGCATTTGGGGGAAAACATTCAGTCTTTTATTATTAAGATGTTAGCTGTAAGCATTTTGACAGTGCTCTTTGTCAGGCTGAGGAAGTTCTATTCCTAGTTTTCCTAGAGTTTTTATCAAGAGTAGCTGTTATATTTTGTCAAGTGCTATTTCTGCATCTATTGAGACAGTCATATTTAAAAAAAAAATTAGTATTATAGAGTACACTGATTTATTTTCAAATTGTAAACCAGCTCTGCATCCTTAGAATAAGTCCCACGTGGTCATGATGTACTAACCTTTTTATATATTGTTGGGTTTGATTGGCTAATATTTTGCTAAGAATTTTTACATCAATATTCAGTGAGGGTTGCTGATGTTTTCTTGTAATGTTTGCCTGGTTTTGGTATCAGGATCTTTTGAAATGACTTGGGAAGTATACCTTTCTCTTCAATTTTCTGGAAGAGATTGGGTAGAAACATCATTATTTCTTTCTTGAATGTTCGGTTGAATTCACTAGAAAAGCCATTTGGAGGACCTTGAATGCTAGGCTAAGAGCTTGGTCTTCACTCTGAAACCTTCAGTGGTACGCATGGTGAAAAGATGATGTCTGAAAAGTGTGTTTTGGGAAGATGAATCTGGCAGCTGTGGGCAGGAGATATATTGGCAGTGAGGGCCTAGATATAAACAGCTGGAAAAACATTATAATTTCCAAAATTCCTGCAGATAAAGCTTTTCATATTTTTTCACAGGCTTAAGGGAAGTCCCCACATAAATAGGAAAGTGACTTCATTTGATGAAAACTGCAAGTTGGCTGGAAGATGCCTTTTCTTTATGGAGAGGCTCTGAGGGTGGTGCAATTATTGTCACTGAAAAATCACCCTTGGTGCCCAAGGTTTCTAGTTCAGCTAAATAAGTCCAGTCTGGCTTTACACTTGCTTTATGAAGTCCCCCAAACCAGAGTTGGACTGCAACATTTTGAAGGGACTGGAAATTTTTATAAAGGAAAGTGATTATTTTAGATTTTCTTTTCTTTACAGGTTTAAAGAGTCATAAAAGAAACACATCTTAAGGACTCGTTCATAACACAACTCTGTAAATCTGCTGCTTGCCCTCAACACCGGAGATCTGTCATTTTGAACAAGCACAGTCTTCTGTTCTGGGCATGATATTCTACGTATTTCCTGTTAATTATTTTTTTAAGAACAATACTGCAATTTGATCATCTGATTGCTGTGGACACCCTCAATGAGTTTCACTTTATTGCATCAGCTTTTGGGATAGGATAGGCCAGTGCCAACCAAGGAGCTTAGGAACTCAAACTGCAAAAATAACAACATGAATTTATTTTAAGACTGAAGCCGTCAAATTTTACAAGCTCTTTTCAACTCATGAGTGAAAATATTTCCCCAAGTATAAGTTTTATGAGAACATCGTTCAGTATTTTCTTCTGCGCTGCAACTTGAACCATGCCTATAAGTTAGTAAACAGGCACACCTTTCTAGTATAATACAACGCTGCTGGGAGGGAGACACAACTGACAACAATGGAAAACTCAATGGATTAGGGAATGACTTTCATTTGGCATCAGTGTGACTGACTTAGCCTTGTCAATATGGGTGGTGTTATTTTAAACAGAACATCATGCACAGTGATTTCCACAGTAAACCAAAAGTCTGTGATGTCAAGCTTCAATAAAATTTTCTTCTGGGAAGTGAACCTACAAAACAGACACAAGGCAAATGTCTTTTTTCAAACAGCCCTGAAAAAAAAAAAGCTCACATTTGGATAGTACACAGTTGTTAATCTCATCTGGTCCTTAAAACAACTTTGTGACTTAGTCAAATTTTATCGTTGACTTATTTTACAGATGAAAAAATGGAGGCTTGGAGATGAAAGAGAATTTATCAGAATTATGAAGCAAGTAAATGGCAAAACTAAGATTAGAGCTCAAATCTCTCAACTCTGGCTCTGCTGCTTTTACTATTAATGACACACTGCTGCTCTAGCCTGAAAATACGGGTATGGTGGTAACGTGATTCCTAGTTTGCAGACCTCAAAAGACGCACACCTGGTACGTAACACAATGAGCTAATATTACAGCCCTGGTGTTGAATATTTTGTAAATCAACTCCCAAATGTTATAGTTCCACAGAGAAAAAACTGTTAGGTTTTTGCTATTAAATAGGATATTAATTCATTCTGTCCATTAATATACTGTTTTGATGATGTCTCAGAGAGTTTATGTGTAGAATCTTAGGGAAAAGGAGGTGGTTGTGGAGAATGCAAATTTATTTAAATGTCGAAATCAGAATTTCCTACCCTGGGGTAGGGACGTTTTTAGAATCTATAGATAGGAACCAGGAGATACAAGGATCCCCGAAATTAAATGTAAAATTTTGTGTTTTTTTATTTTTTGTTTTTCTGGGCAGATCCTTTGGTTTCATCTTTACAAAGGAGCGTGATTCTTGAAGAACCATTACTCTAATGGACACAAAAACAATTCCCCCTTTCCCACACCAAGACAGCTCCCAAAGATTTCTCCATCTCCTGAGCAATCAGAGCTTATTGTCTGTTTGCCATATTTATTTGGTACCCATTGAGCACACCTTTGCCTTGTTACTTAACTGTATCTATAAATAAGCGAGGCTTCATCTCAATCATCTGTGTTTGTTTCAGAGTACCCAGAATCCTACTGTGTGTGTAGTAGTGCTTGGTAAGTCACAGATTCATGAGTGCTGACTTTCAACTCTGATAACTAAGTCAGGGTTTATCATTGACTCATTTTACGGATGAAGAAATGGAGGCTTGGATCTGGAAGAGAATTTACCAGGATTGTAAAGCAAGTAAGTGGCAAAACTAAGATCGGAATTCGAATCTCGTTAACACTTTTCCTGGAATACACGAAGGCTTGTGGGATCAAGCTTTTCTGTAGCCATGCTATGTAAGGTACTTCTTTGGCAAATTAATTCTAAATGCTAAAATGAAGTAACAGTTGTGATTATCAAGTTACAGGATAACTTTTTAAATCATCTCAGCAGTATTTAGGAACCTAGATGAGTGTTACCCTAGTCAATGTAATTCCCTTGGCTGGTTATGTGTTTACTTCAAAGATGGTGCTGTTGGCTTGAAGTATGTTCTATATGAGTTCCTCATTAGGACGGCCAGGGAGGGTCTCAAAAAAGTTTTAACCAACATGAGAAATTACTATGGTCCCTGGCAGAACACTCAATGATTTTTGCTGTTTCAAAATATTCAGTCTTCCTCAAGGATGTAAGTTTTGCTACAACAATATGTGGGCAAAAGACAGTCTTGTGCCCCCTGAACCTGTGTCCCCAAAAGGACTTGTGTGGGGCTTAAGATGTGTTGGAATAGGCAAATAACCTCTCAAGGGTACTTCTTTGATGAGATTATGCTCACCTGAAGGCATCACGCTGGTATGCTTGTTTATAAAATATTGCTTGCATTTGTGGAATTAAGTTTAACAGATGGTATTCAAGCCTTAAAAAGTGCCCACCTTTGTGCTATACACGAGGAGGGGGTGTGTGTGTGTGAGGGTAGGGGGACAAAGATTACCAAGACTGAATTCTTACATTAGAAGAGCTTTTGTTTCATTCAGTCAAGAAACTATACATGTAAAAATAATCTCTATATAATGGGGTAGATAAGAGACACATGAGCCCAACTGAGGCAACAGGGAAGGCTTCCTGGAGGAGGTGACCTGTGAACCAAATCTTGGAAGAAGAATCAGAGCCAAGTGAGGAGAGAGAGGAAGAGCGTGAGCAAAAGGCACAGCTTTGTGTAGGACGCAGCAGTTTGTGGAAGGGGGCGGGGATTACAAACAGTCGAGAGCATGGAGTTACCAGAGCATGGAGTCTGGGTTGGAGAATTGCCAGGTAGAGGAGTATTGAGTGGCAGGCATCAGGTCATGGTGGTCTTGAGCCTGAGCTTAAGGACACCAGCTTTCACTCTGGTGGCAGGCAGCAAGAAGTCATCTAAGACAAGGAGTGCTGTAGTCATATTTGCGCTTTGGAAGGATGACTGTATGGTTTGAAATACTCCAGGCCCCTACAGGCCATTGCTATGATAAGTTCTGTGCACTGAGTAACTTGCACAATGCTGAGCGAGCATCATCTAAAAGCTACTTGACCCCACCTAACAGCTATCATAATTTGCGGCATCATCTGGAGTGACTCTGCCCCTTAAGCTCCAGGTAATACGGGCTTGAACGTCATCTCACATTCTGTAGAAAGGCCATGGTCCCCGCTAAAGAGTTCTAAGAGTCCCTGGGGGGCTTCTTCTCTCTAAGCTCCTGTAGCTGCTGAGTTAGTTGAGTTCTGTTCCTGGATCGTTCTGTAAGTCCTTCCCTGTTCTGCTGCCACGTCAACCCAGATCTGGGACTGGGCTCCTTTCCAGGACATTCATCAAAATCCACTCACACAAGGTGTGAGGCGTGTGCCACACACTTTCCCGAAGGGCTGGAGAGGTGGAAGGGTTCACAGCGCAGAAGATGTCTACAGTCCCCAATTGTCTGGCCTGTCAGATGGTCCTGCTTCCAGCAGCTGAGCCCCAGAGGCCCATTCACACCATGTAGCTCCGCCCTCTTCTCCACCTTACTGCTTCCCAGCACTTCCCCACCCCCTCCTGGGGCCTCTTTTCTAGAATGCAGAGAAATTCAGCAGTCTGTAGCTCACTCCCCAAACCCAGCCCAGGAGCTCCTTTGGCAACTCCAAAGATTTTTGTCTCTCACAGCCGTATAGAAATTTCCTTTCCCAGGACATTTCCCAGCCCTCCTGCCAAGGCAAAAGAAACTACAGTTAGTTTGGGTTTTAAATCGTCTTTTATTTTCACCTTCATGTCATTGGATTTCTGAGAGAACTAGAGATTTCGTACAAACCCGTGTGCCATTTTTGTCGAATTGGCACTATCAGGCCCATGGAAATCTTATCTGTCTCCTAATGGAGACAGTGTGCAGAGTGCTGGGAACACAATGCCTGCTGCAGGGGAGGGAGAAGCCGGGGAGAATGGCACGTAGCCTCTAGTCCCAGCCTCGTCCTCTCTGGGGGTGACCGGATCCTGAGATATGAAAGGTTGGTTCTCTTTTCTGAATGGAAACAGGCACTAGGCCTGATGTCTAGGAAGAGGCTGTTTTCTGTTTCTAAGCTGTTTGTTAATATTTGGCTTCTCTTCTGTGACGTGCATGGATGTCCTTCAGAGACTCACCTTCCTTAAAAAGAAAAAAAAAAAGGATCCTTTCCTCTAAATGAGGAAAGATCTTACACTTAAAAAAAAAATCTTTCCTCAGATTTTGGGTCCTAGGAGGCGCTTGTCTTCCAAAACAGTGTTCTTCTTTTTGTTTTTTATCTTTAGGCTTGAGAGCTCTTGTTGAATTTCTAGGCTTATGAGGAGAATAACTGTTACTCTGTGGGTGACCTATGTAGGACCTTGCCTGATGAATGGGGTCTCCTTGCTGGGTGAACATAGACAGACATTGTCTGCTTTCCCCGACTGGCACCTGTTACCAACTGTATCAGACAAGTGACATTGGGGTCCCTTCCAACTGAGAAATACCAGGATCCTGAAATTCCTTGGGGGAAGTAGTTTTGATAATCTGCCAATGCTTTCAGAGACTAGGTGGGTAACAAGGAACATACGTAGTGGTTGGATAGATGGAAAATGTTGGATCCTGTCTAAAGCCATTACATTGTAAAAAGTATTGTGAGACTTATAGAAAACATGCCTACAGAGGACATTGCTCAAGAGCTAGCACAGAACTCTGCACAAAAAGGACCCTGCCAGGTAAGAGGACTGCCTTTGAATGGGTAAAACACTTGTCCTTGTGCAGATTGGGACTCATGCTCCAGGCTCTTGTCTTCTAGATTCAGACTTCCTTTGTTAGGGAGGAGAAGCATGGCTTTCCCCCCAGCTTCCGTGCAGCCTGGTTGAGTTTTTCCACTGATGCTGTGTTCGTGCCTGGCATCCCTGCTCAGAGAGCACAGCTGAGATAGCAACCAGCTAGCTTTTCCTGGAGAGGGGACCCGCTATCATGACACATTCTCCACTCCAGGGAGAGCTTGTGCCCATACCACCCCCCACCCAACCCCATGACCGGCTGCATGTGGAGTAGAGCTTCCTTCTATCCCCACCAGCCCAGCCATGGCCATCTACCTGCACTACTGCCATAGCCTCCTAACTTATCTCCCTGTTGACACCCTTGCCTCCGTGCAGCCTATTCTCAACAAAGCCGTCAGCACAATCCTTTTAAAATGAACTGTCCTTCCACTGCCCCCAAACCCTCTTAAGCTGTCCCATTGCTTAAAATCCCAAATCCCAACCACAGCCTTTGAAGTCTACCATAACTTAATCTTTTTTCCCCCAATAACATTCTTTTCTTTAAAAAAAATACGTAAATTCTTTTTTTTTTTTAAATATTTTTTATTTATTGGCTGCATTGGATCTTCATTGCTGTGAGGGCTTTCCCTAGTTGTGGCAAGTGGGACTACTCTTCATTGCGGTGCGTGGGCTCCTCATTGCAGTGGCTTCTCTTGTTGCAGAGTACAGGCTCTAGGCGCACACAGGCTTCAGTAGCTGTGGCACATGGGCTTAATAGTTGTGGCTCATGGACTCTAGAGCACAGGCTCAGTAGTTGTGGCGCATGGGCTTAATTGCTCTGCGGCATGTGGGATCTTCCCAGACCAGGGCTCAAACTGATGTCCCCTGCATTGGCAGGAGGATTCTTAACCACTGCACCACCAGGGAAGTCCCTACATCACTTGATCTTTGCTGCTCCCTTCTCCTCTCCCTCTGTGCCTTGGTCACCACCACCTGCATGGTCATCTTGATTTTTCATAGCTGAAACAAGCATTCTCTTGCCTCAGGATTTCTGCTTCTGCTCTGTCCTCAGTAGGCCACTCCCATACTTCTACCAGGTTTTCTGCCCAAGTCAGCCTCCTTGGAGGGATTCCTTGACTGCTGTCTCTAAAACATTTCATGCTGTCATTCTCTATCCCCTACTCTGTTTTGTTTTTCTTTGGAGTTCTTATCACTACCTGACATATTAAATGTCTGTTCCCTTCCTGACTTCCAGCTAGAATGAGCACCATGAAGGATGGGGCTTTGGCCTGTCTTGTCCTCCACTGGTTCCCCAGGACCCAGAACAAAGCATGGCACATAGGTGGTGTTGAACAAATGAATGAAATAAGGACAAATGAAGTGTGTGTGTGTGTGTAGAGGAGGTACCTTTTGAAGAGGTTGGTTCATATATATCCTCCCTCAATTTTCTTAAAAGTTTATGAACTTTTTGCATTTCCCCCAACTGATATCAATTTAGGATATGCCAATTATAAAACTGTCCTAGAACTTTTTAGAAACTAAGTGCAACTGTCCCTGAAGCCAGAGAAGGAATGCCCATTCTTATCTAGTTATCTAAAATCATCCTGCAGTATTTGTAAGTCCTTCTCAGGAAATCACAGGGCTATTTGGGGTCAGGTACAAAGGCATATTTACTTTTAGCTTTAGAGAACTAATCCTCAGTAAATTTCACATGTAAGTGGGTGAATTTAAGAAAACATAAGTGACTATTGTTTAAACTATACTCTCTGCCCTCAATCAACCAGTTAGGCAAGAAACACCTCTAAATAAGAGCGTAGAGCATGAGTTAAATGTTCAGACTCAAAATTTAGCATTCTTCCACATTTCTTAGATTATGGGCCCATCACATTTGCTGAGCACAATAAATCCAAAGATCATGCTGCCCTCACCTTCTGGAGTGCTACAAAGTTTAACATCCTCTTCCCCCACCAATTAAACAGACCTCTCTGTATAACCGGTGAACTTAAACCAGTCACCTGTGCTCTTTAATCAGCAGAGAATCACACATTCAAAGCTTTCTGCAGAGCTGCTAGGTATAGCATGATTAATCTTGATTTTCTTGGAATGAAAAAAATCTCCAAATGCTAGCATTTCAAGGGGAGACCTAAGAGGGAACACTTGCAAATGGGATTTAGTATATGAGTGGAGACCAAAATCAGATCTCCAAATGGACACAAAAGAATTTTAACTTTAATTTAAAAAAAAAATTATGATTTTTTGCCACTAGAGAGAAAATAGCAGCCATTATTTGAGTAAAGCACTTTATAAGTGTCGCCCCCTCTCTTACGAGGACCCTATGCAAGCAGGCATTGTGATTTTCAGAGGAGGACAGAAGTTTGGAATGATAAGCAGCTTATCTGTGACCACAGCTAGTCAAGTGAAGGAGGAAACACCCAAATGTACATTTCTCTCACTGCAAAGCTGGTATTCACACAACATTCCACTCATTAAGTGAATCTTAGATTCATTAAGGACTCACTGTTGAGCTTTAAAAACATTTTTTTAAGTTTTTCTTTCCCTCAGTTTCCATATTTTCCTCCCACTACTCCCTGAACCAATTCCAAGGTTTAGCACCCAATATCACTTAAACATTTGGGAGCTATTACTTGGGAAAAGTTTCAGATGGAATATCTATCTCTAAGGCTCTACAAAAGTTGAGCCTTACTGTGAATGAATTTCAACACAGACCACTTAAGAGCTCATGAGGGGAAAGTATCGAAATGATTTTTCTTGCTTGTTAAGGCCTGTCTTGTCCTGTCACCCTGGGGCTTCCTCCCTTTAGGGCCTGTTCTCCATCATCCACAGGCAGGAAGCTCTGGCCTAACATTCCTTGGTAATAGTGGCTTTGATTTTCGTTTGTCTCATGGGAGGGGTGGAAAGGGGAGTTTGAGAGGGTGACACATTGGCTGCCTATGGTGAGGCACTAACTGTACTTCTAAGTATGGCAAGAGAAGGGACACTTCTCATTCTGTCAACTTGAGAAGTCCAGATCTGAGTGGCCCTGGTTGATTCGCAGAAAGAGGTGACTGAGGCATCTTCGGTTGAGAAAAGGAGAAAGATTTGGGTAAAAGCTTTTGGGAAAGTTCTCTAGAAAAAGGAAAGGCTCACAACAATTCTCTCAAAAATAAACTTTATTTAAGTTAAATGTACAGTTCATTAATAAAAGCAGTGTTTATCTACAGGTCAGCAGGACGGGATGTGTCCCAACATGTGCCTCGAGAATTCTGAAGATCCCGAGCGTGATAACTGGTTGTACGCTCTGGACTCCTGAGGCCTTACATGCTCTGAAATCACATTTTGGTATCAAGTGACATTTTTAAAAGGGCAAGAGAGTTTTGTCAAAGCCAGTCATTTTGTTCAAAGAATTCTTTCCCCTCTGAGCATGTGTGAAATGTGAGCAATGCCCAGGTCTCAGAGGTAGATTCCAGAATACCTAAGATCCAGTCTTAGAGTTACAGCATCACCACTCCGTGGACTCAAGTCCCAGTTTTTTATGTCTTCTTGGGCATGAATCTCCTTATAAGAACCTTAAAATTTTAGATGTGTTGTGTTACAGCTTGTTTTCCCCAATATCTTCATACAAAAGAATGAAGTTCATGTTGATAAATTCCTTTAGGGACTCTTATCTTTTACTTCACAATCCAGTACTCTATTTCTACTTCACATGATGGCAAAGGAAAATAATTCTGGAACCTCTAGCATCTTGTAGGCATGGCACAGAACTAATATACTTATCCTGTGCTGACCTGACGTGGAGGTGGTAGTGACACACCCCCTGTACACTGTCATATTGGAAGCCAGTCACTCTGGGCATCTGAGAAACCGCAGAAGCATCCTAAGCTCATTAGCAAGGGGAACTCAGCAAACATACAATGTGACATTCAACTTAACCTTTACACAGCACTGCCTCCCTTCCTGAGAGGAGATGCCAGTAAGCACATAGGGTTTGGAATCACTTGTTATTTGTAGCCTCAGTTTTCACATCTATAAAATGGAGATGATACTTACCTATTCAGATTGTTGTGAAGATCACATAAAATACATGAGAATATTTATTTAGCACATTATGAAGCGTATGGTGAGAAGTTGAGAGAAGCTAAGAGAGATTCAAAGTGCTTCAGCTGCCATCCAAAGCCTGTGCAGGCCCCTGAATATTTATTTCCACATCTTAGGCAGTGAAGTCAAAAGGTGCAGGCAGAAACACACCAGCTCTGTTTCTAGGGTTCAAACCATGTAATCCTTTAAGCCTTTTTATCTGTATAAAGGTACTATCTCTACCTGAATTTCAGACTTAGCTCTCATCAGATAGGGATAGTGGAAAACACCTGGGACAAGGTCTAATGCGTGTTACACTCAGTGAGTTGTTCCCTGTAATTCTCACCGGGCAAGTCGCTTACCAGTTTCTAGACTATTTCCACCATAAATATTATACAAGCAGAGGCATATTGTTGAGAGTGACACCGAGCAGTGACATGTGCCTTGCATCTACTGAATACCAGATGCAGGGCTGAGCTTTCGTGTGCCTTCTCATTGAATCCTTACCATGTCATGGCAAGAGAGTCTCCCCTAGCATCTCTGTGTACAGAGCAGCTTCGTAACTTGCCCAAAGGTACCATGTGCAAGGCTGACACAGCAGTCAGTGCTCAGTACCAATCTCAGTACCAATCTGACTTTGCCCCTGAGCACAGTGAAGAAGAAAACTGTTTATAATGTGCTATAGGGCCCCCCGCAGAGCCTGCACGTCTGCCTTCAGCCTGCCTTCCTCCTGCCTCAGTGACTGTGGATGGAAGGAGATTGACAGGGTTGCTGTCAGTCAGTGGTTCCACTTCGCTCCTGTCTCTCACATGAGCCAGAGTCAGAAACACTAAACACATTTGGGAGACATGACAGAGAGATGGGCCACTACTATAGTCTGTTTCTTAGTAGCTTATCCCTGGACCCCCACATTTCACATATACGACCTCACTGCGATCTCACATGCAGCTTTTCATGTACTAAGAAGGCTGATCACCCTTCCCATGAAGCTATTTTGAGCTGGAAAGCTTCCATGCTTGATTTGAGAGAAATAAGTCCAAAAAATGCCATTGTTTAATCTTCATTCACTCCCGCTGTATCTGGAAACAAGATACCTGTGAAGCCTTTTATGTATTCCTTAACTTCCACAATTTAGGTCCATGATACAGCTCAAACATGGACATACAATTCTCAATTTTCCCAAAGAATCAGGCTGAACACTTGATTATGAAACTGAGGGCCCAAAAATCAGTGCTAAAGACTAGCAGGTTGCATTCTTCATTCTCAGACCCAAGTTGTCACAGCAAAAGTGTAGATGCTTTTTGAGAGTTTCCCCACCATTAAAAGCAAGGAGTCTAGTTTCCATGGGGCTCAAAATAATGAACTGCTTCCCAAGGAAGAATTCTAGGAAATTTCTCCAGTTAGATTGCATGACACAGGAGTACACCCCAGCAGAATCTTCTGGTTGGGCGTGAGGATAGTTAAAAGGAACACTTACATTTAGGTCTCCCATTTCTAAGTGTTAACTGAGGAGTTAGTCCTCTAAATGCCCTGTCGTTTTGCTCCTGAGAGCCTGTCTTCTCATTTGTTTGAGAAGGGCTATCAGACTTCCAAAGATATAAGTGCCAATGTTGGTCTCAATTTTTCTGCCTTAAGTTCATCAAGAATAGGACACCATAGGCTTGGAAATGACACCAAGGCTTTAAAAGAGTCATAAGAATGTTTTAAGAGAGCTGATTGAACAACTGGGACTATTTCATACCAGATAGCTTGCAAAGGGTAACTTAAAAATTCGGACTCAAAGACTAGACTGGGTTTCTTTACCAGAGGCCACAAATCTGTTTATTCATCTATCAATATCAGTCTTTGTAGTAGTTGGTAAAGTCTCTGGAGGATCTCTTTTCTGTGACTTATATGACAGGCTCATTTAACGTCAAACATCCTCTGTTAGTGTTTGCTAAGCCTCATATTTTACCTCTGAATGAATTCTCATTTCCCACATTAAACTCTAAAGACACAGCAAACTTATGCCAATAGGTTTCCCATAGGATTTTCAAAGTTCTTGTGTGGGGACTGATGCACGAGACTCTGGTCTCCCATGAACTATTACTTCATGCTGAATTGCCCAACCATGTAACTATTCTAATTTCCACAGAAATATCTAGTTACTTCCTTTCGTCAAGTGAGTTTGTACCTCTGAAGTTAGAGTTTCTGTCCTTAGCTACTTCCTGTGGAGGGCAAGGTAAAAGAATGAGATGCTTTAAGAAAGAATGAGATGCTTCCAACTCTTTGAAGATTGGAAACTGAGACCTAGAACCTGCAGGAATATACTAGGGACTGGAATCCAAGAGATGATGGAGAATTTGCTTGATTTTATTCTTAAAAACTATGACTTTGGGACTTACAGTTAATTAATACTGTATAATCCTTGTCATGGGGGAAAACACTGGTGTCTCTAAGCCTCCCAGGAGGGAATTCTGTATTGCTCCAAATGAATAAACCAATCAGTCGGTTTTGTACCACATCAGGGTCAAAGTCCCAGTCAACCAAATGGCCTTTAGAGTTTACATAAGATGAATGCTAACCTACTTATCAGACAGGCACTCCAGACACCTCACACCAGCACGCCAGATCCTTTTTAGTGTAATGACTATTGGAAGATGAAGCAACAGGTGGCCAGCAGAGTCCTACCTTCACAACTATGTCCTTTTCCTCTGTATGCTTGACCTCCACACCTCCCACAAAAATGGTCCATGCCTATTCTTTCACTTCCACCCATTTGACCAAAATCACAAGAGGGTATCTATTAAACACGATGACAGAAGCACCTTCTTCATCTCAGATTATTGATCTCTGTGCGTAAGCCACAAGCCAGGTGTCAACTGTCTTATTTATGTTCCATATGCAAGTGGACTCTGACTCATCCACTGGTCCATTTAGCGACTCAGAATATATCCTCTCTTCCTCCTCTGGCTACTGCACTGACCACAAAGTTCACGAAGACTGCTGCACCTTCTGCAGCTGACCCGTACCTTGCTTTGGACTTAGAGCATCTTCCCACGGTTAAAGCCTCGTATCTTCGCTTGCTTGTTGGCCTCCTGTGGCTTTAGAGGAAGAAATGGCCAATCTGATGGAAAACTTATGCAAGCTCTGTGCTACTTTTTCTTCTACCCAAAGTCCTTATCTACTCTTCATATGAAACGTTTCACAAAGTGTCCATAGAAGGAATCCATCCTATGCCAGCTGGTCTGACAGATTAGCTCATCTTACAGATTCTCCATGAAGTCACTTTAGAACAGTGGTTTTCAAATTTGAGTTTACATCAGAATCACCTGAGGGGCTTCTGAAAGCACACAGTCCTGGACTTCACCCTCAGAGTTTCTGATGCAGCAGGTCCGGGGTGGGGCCTGAGAATGTGCATGTTTAACAAGTTCCCAGGTGATGCGGATGCTAACGGAAACCTCACTGAGAACCACTGCTTTAGACTGTTCCAGAATGGCGTTTCTACTTGTGACCTCCCCAGCTCTCTTCAGGGTCTACTGTTTAGACGTGTAAAAGGAGGAAATCCTTACCCATGCCTTAGAAGGCACTTGCCCTTGAACAATATATAATGATAGGACATGGAAAACAGAGACTTAAGTATAGAGAAGCAGAACTGAAAGAAATCTTAGCATACGTTTCTGGATCAGGAGACAAATGAACAAGAATAGGAACTTTCCTCAAAGAAGAAAAATTCCAGGTACAGGTTAAGCTAGCTTCGTTTAAAAAATAAGAAATATTTGGGGAGGCAAGTATTAAGTGGTACCTCTTTCTTTTAGTACTTACTTAAAAGAAAAACAGGCCAAATTATAGGCTTTGTTATACAACATCAAAATCTATAGCTCATATATTTAGTTAGAGCGCCTGATACTACTCAGGCTGTTTTATAGAAATTCATCCTAGAGGAATAGGCACAAACCATGGTTAAGCTGCTTGGTTTAATTTTTTTTAGCACTTGGAAAAAAAAAAAAGTACAATAGTTTGAACGCTTAGTCTTTGCAAACCTCCACTGAGGTCAAAGATTTCATTCATACGTACAAAATTAGTTTACAAATTTTTTGGCAATTTCATCTTAGTAACCCGTTTTATCCTATTGCCATTGTCCCAACCATTGAAAAAGTTTACAATAATTTACATAGAAATATTTTCAAAGTGCTTAAGAATAGTGATTGTTCTCTGGGATATTTACAGATGGCCTATACAATGTATGTACAGGTGGTATACACTATAGCACAAGTTTCATTGCTGGAATATGGCTTTCTAGGGAAAGTGCATATTTGGCCAGAGGTGGCAATACTGTCTAGAAATTCAAGGGTTACAGATACTTTGGGTAACCACATCCAAAGCTGAAGTAGAATGCGGACGGGAATATTTACAAAAGTAATATAAAAATGGTTAAGTATACAAGCTTGATCCACGCAAAGATATCTCGATGTTCTTCCAAAGGGAAGGAAGAAAGAGGCTTCAGCTGCTGGCTCGGTTACCGTTCCGAAGTGGGGTATTACTGGTTTAGACCTCAGAGGTCATGACTTGTCTCAAAAGTCAAGCTAGATCATCCTCTGTGCTTACAACTGATATCTGTGGGAGAGAAAAAGCATGGAATGAGCTGGTGATTCCCTCACTGGTAGCAACTTCCGTCTCTAAAATGAACCTTGCTTTTGAGTTGGTCATTCAGAGACCAAAGGTACTTAGAAGGGAGGCCAGATCCCAAACAGTATTGAGTTGCATCACGAATGCATTACAACTTGAATTCAACCGTGTCTACTTGGTAGAGAGAAAATAGTGTGACTGATTCTGCCTGTTCTACTTAGGACCCAGAGGAAAATGTGAAAAGAGACACATATGCCGTGAGCTGACCACACTCTTATTTCACCAGAGCTTGAGGGAATGCTCAGCACTTGTCTGTTCAGACTCTTCCGTAAGTGAAGGCCAAGTACTCCATGTGAGTTTCAACTGAAGAACAAGTGGCTGACTCTCCTGTCGAGAGGAAAGCTAGCTCTATGAGGTAGAACAGGTCATTTTCAAGCATTTGGTCATTTTGGCTAAATGAATCCTGCTAATACACTGACTTTAAGTCAACCCCCCTGTGTATGATATGCTAATTTACTTTTAAGTATCCAGTAGGTAACTGGTTTAACAGTTCAAAAATATGCTCATGTTTACATGCAGTTTCTATGACCCCAAATATCCCAGATTGCATAGTGATGTCCTTAATTGACTTGTCATTCTGTTTGGGGAAGATACTTGTCAACTGACTGACTTAAGTTCAAACAGGCTAGACTGTCTAGTCTCTAGGTAGTAGATGAAGTATTTGGTAGCTCCATGATTCTAATGGCTCTTTCTAGCCCAGGCAGCCATAGCTTGAGCTGTGGTTGTCTTTCCAAAAAGGCTTACTGCAAGTCATGGTACCTAAAGACACAAAGCTGACTTACTGCTGGGTATGTGTGTCCAACAGAAGCACTGTGTCTACCAATGTCTATTGATAGGTCCTCTTCAGTGGTCTTCAAGTACACAGGATTGTCAAAGTTCATGCTTTTCATGTTCTTGTGTTGCCAATTCCGCCACATCAAGTAGCCACCTACCGCTGCCATTGCTAGGAGCACTGAAAAAAAAAAAGTTAGAAGGTGACTAAGCGAGGTCTAGTCTCAAAACATACAAAAACGATCATGCTAAAGGATCCATGAGAGTTGACATTAATAAAAGCTTCTTGTTTTAGGAAGCTGCGATGACTAGAAAAATATACATGGGCTGGGAGCTCAAGACAAGTTCAGACCAGAGGTTGTGTTATTCTAGAGACGCTGGTGCTCAGCTCAATACGTTCATCTGGGCAAGTGTGGAGTCCTGGGCCCCTCCCCAGGCTGACTGAATTCAAACTGTGGGAGCTTCTGGAGAGCTCTTCAAGTGGTCCTCCTGGTGTGTCAGCCAAGCTTGGAATCCCATAATTTAGGATAAAAAGGCCATTTAGCACAGTGCTTTAGAATTCACATGCCCTAGAATAGCTTTAGTGGTTTTCTCCCTGGGTTTGAAAATTCTTAACTACTTTTAATTTATCCACTATAAGTTCTATAACTCCTCAAGAAATCATTTAAGCATTTGTGCATCTCCTCTGTTTGAAGCATCATGCATATTTTGAAGGGGAATAGAACAGTGCTCTTCACTGGATGGGACTTAAGATGAAAGGGGATAAAGCCAGACGGACAACTCTGAAGTAGAAAGCAGTAAGCACCTTGCACGTAACAACTGAACATGCATCACTGCCGGTCGCTGTGCTAAGGATACCACCGTAGAGAAGGCTATGGACTCATAACTCAGTGTGCCGGGTTGATGAGCGAGCAGGGGTAATTCAGTGCCACAAGTATTACGACAGGCAAGGGACAATCTAGATGAACTAGAGACATCCATCCAGTATTTAAGAAGTTCCTTGGATCCAGATATGTGGGGAATCTACTTACAGAGGGGAAGGATGGCCCAGGCAGCAGAAGTCCCTTTTGGGGGAACACTGACCTCCGATACTGCTGTGGTCACATTGATCTCTACAGGGGAATAAAAGGAGTCAGTTTAGAAGGATCTGAATTCAGGCTTAGAAATTCACCCAGCTGGAAGAGAGCCTCATGCCCTCTTGCAACCATCACTGATGTTCAGTATCTACTCCAAGTGTGTACCAAGAATAACTGGTCTAGAAGTATTTGTGAGTCACATGCTATAACAGCCATTTCACCAACAGCTCTCTCACAGAAATTTTAATAAGTCAGGTCAGGCTAAGAGTTGCAGGTTCTAAGTCTTTGGAGTTTAAATATAGGTTACCAAGTAAGGGCAGAACAAGTAGTTAAAGGCTGCATTAATGATTTAAGGAACAAGTACAAAGAGTGTGGCTGTTAGTTGAGATTAACAGTTTGCAGAACTGAACTCAATACCTCCAGGAACTAGTCCACTAGTTGGTGAAATTTCTCTTGTGTTGGTATCTTTTGTCTCACTGTAAGTCACAGTAGTTGCAGTACCTGAATTATAAAACCAAGAACCTGGTTAATGCCCAGGTTCCAGAGTGGCCAGCTGTTTAGTCCAGACAAGCCATGTGATGGGTTATTTTAACACTGTGGGAAATTGACAGACAACTGCTGACCCAAGAGGCAGCGTGGATGTGTCAAAACCAAGGGAAACAGTGGCAAAACCAGAGACACACGAGTCTTTGGGCAGAATCATAAGCATCTGGAATTTGACAATTCAAAAGGATAAACAGCCACACTTAAGGACCCCTCTAAGTAAAGTCCCAGGCTTCTGGAAGTTGCAAGAAATGCTCTCAAAACCAGATTACCGGGCATACTAGTCTTATTGCCAGATTGTCTTGTAACTGCTTTCTCAGTAAACTGAGCTAGTCCCTGTAGGGACCCAGTATTATGCTAATAAAAATCTCACAATATGAGATCCTGACTCACAACATGCAGGTTTAATTTGCCACTTAATCAAAAGCTAAGAACAGGAGACTAAAATGCAAATTTCGTTTAAGTATGAGTTTAAGATAATGTCACCCACTGGGGCCAGAAAGTTTCCTGTAACCATGGCCTTCTTTAAGCCTGATTTCAGGCCTCTCCTTTTGGAGCTAAGTGTTAAGACTTTGTTTAATTATCTGCAAGTTGGCTGGCTCAGGGCTGTGATGGGACTAATTGGTACAAATCAGCATAGTCACCTACAGACTCATCTAATGTTGAAATGAATTAGTCCTGAAGTAATGATGTGAACTCCTGGCATGCAACTGTAGCAGATATGTTCTCCAATCTATTCCAAGAGTGAGTGAAAACAGAATTCTTAAAATCCACACTAGTTTTCATAGCTAGTGTTTTACTCTATTGCCTGTTGTGTGTCCTGCTTGTGTTTGGGAAAAGTAAAAAGCCTTACTTAGGCACTCTCGGCCGTTGTCCTCTAGACTGTATCCGTTGGGACAGGAACAGGTATATTTTGGAGAGTGGTCATTAATCTGTGGGGCTGGCAGGCAGAGGTATTCACATCCTCCATTCTCCATGTCTTCTTCACACCAATTTTTACCTGTTCAGAAAGAAGAGTCCTTTAAAATGGGTATTCCAGTGCCTGCTATACATAAAGCTTGGTTCTAGACGCTGAAGACATGAGTCCTTGTCTCCAAGGAGCTTAAACTTGTCTACTCTATCAAACCCTAAAGTTAAACCAATACCAACAAAAGATACATTTAAAGGTACAGGCAGTATGCTCTAAGGACAGCAAAGAGCCAAAGAAACTTCCTAGAAGTAGGATAAGAGTTATGCTGTAAACAGATGGGTGGTGAGGGAAGAGGTGCAGAAAGATGAGTAACTAGACCTGGCCTCACTATTGGTCAAAGCTCACAAACTGGCTGGTCTGAGGCTCAGAAGCAGGAGATAGGCATGCTCTTCTGGCTTTGTCTTGCTCCCACAAAACAGAAGGAACCCTGCCATGGGAAGGTTTAAGGGTTTCATTTAGACAGAACCAGTCAACTATTCTGAGTAGGAGACCATATATGACCACGTGTGCTTGAGGAGCTACGCAATTCTATATAAGACGTCTCATGGTGGGGAGGGAGGAAAAGGCTGTGGTATAAAAGCTACTTTGGAGGCTAGGGCAATAGTCCCAGCAAGACGGGAATGAATACCAAAGGGGTATGGAAGGGACTGAAATAAAAGACGGAACACTGACAGTTGGGAGGGAAGCTAAGAGCTCAAGTTCTGAAGCTCTTTGACTTGAAAGTCAGGAAAAAATATACCGAACACCAGGTTTGAAGTGTTTGAGGGAGGGTCCAGGAGGGGAAAGTTCCACTGCAGAGTAAGTTGAGTTGCTAGGGAGCTCCTGATACCCAGGCAGCACTGTGTCATGCTGCTGCCCTGGAAGTAGCCACGAGGGGCTCTGTTTCCCTACAATACCTGATGGCTGTACAAGTTCATGATAGACAATGATGTCCTGGGCATCATTCAGGTTGTTAACTAGTGTGGCCAGCTCTGATCCAGTGAATTTATTGGCACCATAGACGGCTTCATTTTCCCCATCTATCCAGTAGACACGATCCTAAAACAGAACCCCCAGATGAGTGTGGTCCATGCAGGATTAACGCAAGTCAGTCTCTAAGGTCATTATTATTTATTGGCAATTTAATGGACCAAGTTTATTTAAGGCTGGGCTGGGACATCAGATGTAAAACTCTAAGTGAAGCAAGTTCAGGTTCCTTAAAATGCTATAAGGAATCAGTGTGTCCATTGGTCCCAGGTTTTAGGTGAAAGCAGCTTTTCAAGTTATACCCCTCTGTCCTTCCCTTCTTCCCGTGTTCTTTCTCCCCAAGGTGCTACAGTAACTCAGAGGATTACACTTAGATGTGAGACACACGTCTTACCTCAAATATTGTGAGTGCCAGGGGATGAGCTAGGAATTCCAGAGACTTTAGGACTATCCTGCGATCTTGGCCGTTCAAGTCCACACTGGATAACATGTGCAATTTGGAATCCAGCCAATAGAGGCGGCCCTTTATAAGGTCTGGGGAGGAAAAGAATGATCACTGTGTAAGACGTCAGTACTGCTCCACTTCCATTTAAAATATCTAAGGAATCCAATACTCGACTATCATGGTTCCTCCTCCGGCAGGGGTTCTTAACAGGGTCCCGCCAACCTCGTGAAGCAGCATGCAGAATCTGCACCCACATTCATTTGAGGGGACTCAAGGGGTACCTGAGATTGTCAAAGTAACTGACTTAAGAAGTGTTAGTGACATTATAGAAGTATTAAAAGAGGCAAGCCTTTTGCTGTTCTCCCCTTAGGAGACAGAAGAAAACTTATGAGCCTGCAATTCAGGAAATGCTAAGGCACCTAGGCTGGGAGTATTTAGGATGAGAGTTCCTAAGGCTGAAGATTCACCTAATTTATGTCACATATTAGCCCCAAATGGATGGAAAACCTAGTAATTATGAAGCAAGTAATCTGCTAAGTCCACCATTCCACCTGTACTGTTGGGTTCCGCTCATCCTTACTCCCTGCTAAACAAGGCACCAGCAGAGTTGTGTGCTATAGTCCAGAATTAACTATGGAGATGAGTTAAAACTCTGCAGACAGTCGAACTGTGGTCAAGGAAGGAAGAAGATAATACCCAGTGTAATTCCGTTCGGCCACTGGATATCCGCTGTCACCAGCGCCCGTCTGTCAAATCCATTCATTCCTGCTTTTTCGATTTTGGCTGGTTCACCCCAGTCTGACCAGTAAACAAAGCTGGGAAGATTTAAATTAGAAATAAGTCTTAGTGGTTTTGAAGGGATAAAGTTGTAGCTTGAGACAGACACGTTCAAAGAGCAAGCAGAAAACTAGGGTACAAATTGTACCACTTATGGGTCTAAATTATGTTCTGGGTAAACAAAAGTTAACACTGTGAACCTACAAGCTCATTATTAACTATATTAAACTATAGAAGCATGACATTTAAATTTTGGCCCAAAGTCACAGGTTATATATTTCCTTTATAAAAGGCCAATTCTTTCAAAGGAGTGAAAGATGAATATCTGTTAAGTTTTACACTAGGGCAGGGCTGACTGTTCTAGTGAGGCTTCATGGGGGCCAACTGTGATTACTATGGTCTTAGTCAAATTCCCTTTTTTAAATTATTTTTTATTGTAGTCTAGTTGCTTTACAATGTTGTGTTTCTGCTGTACAGCAAAGTGAATCAGCGATATGTATACATACATCCCCTCTTTTTTTGGATTTCCTTCCCATTTAGGTCACCATAGAGCACTGAGCAGAGTTCCCTGTGTTATATAGTAGGTTCTCATTAGTTGTCTATTTTATACATAGTAGTGTATATGTGTCAATCCCAGTCTCCCAATTCATCCCACCCCTCTCTTCCCCCCTTGGTGTCCATATGTTTGTTCTCTACATCTGTGTCTCTATTTCTGCTTTGCAAATAAGTTCATCTGTACGATTTTTCTAGATTCCACACATAAGTGATATTATACAATATTTGTTTTTCTGACTTCACTCTGTATGACAGTCTCTAGGTCCATCCACGTCTCTGCAAATGGCACAATTTTGTTCCTTTTTATGGCTGAGCAATATTCCACTGTACCACATCTTCTTTATAGTCAAATTCCTAATAGCTGCTTTTCTATATTATTTAGGGGCAATGTGGGGGAAGTCCTCAGTGACATGTTTCTAGAGAGGTCTGTTTATTTCCATTGGACTTTCAGACAACTTGCACGTTTAGATGAAAGCCTAGAAGTGATGTGGTTACCAAAATACTCACAACTCATGCTACTACTGAGGTTGGATCATTCAGAGCTAACCTGATAAAGTGTTCAGACAAAAATTAAAAATCACTTGCATAGAGACACAAATGAACTTATCTATGAAACTGAAACAGACGCACAGACATAGAGAACGACTTGTGGTTGCCATGGGGGAAGGGGGGGTGGGGGAGGGATGGATTGAGAGTTTGGGATTAGCAGATGCAAACTATTATATATAGAATGGGTAAACAACAAGGTCCTACTGCATAGCACAGGGAACTATAATATCCTGTGATAAACCATAATGGAAAAAATATATAACTGAATCACTTTACAGCAAAAATGAACACAACATTGTAAATCAATCATACTTCAATCAAAAAATCAGTTGCATAGAAGCTGGGTGGGCATAAGGGTTTAGGTACAGCTTTTGGTGTACCTCAAATCAGAAATGTTGTTTCATTAATGTGAACAGCACTCATCTGCTCAGGGAGGGCCTGTCGTATAGATGAAGCCATTCCCAGGATGCTCAACCGTGGCACCACTGTCACCTTGTACTGGATAATTCTTTGTTGTGGGGAGCTGCTAAGTCTGGGGATTTCGGTACTGCTTTGGGCGTGAGGAAAGCTCCTGACCTACACAGATAGCATCCGAAAGGCTATGTGATGAAAAACACAGAATACAAACCCAGACAACGGGTCCACAGCTATGGAGGCAGGTTCTCGCAAGTCAGAGTTAAACAGGAACTTCCTCTTGGTTCCGTCTAGGGTAGCTACTGAAATAGTCTTAGAAGCCGCATCAGTCCAGTAGATGGTCTTGTACACCCAATCAACAGCAATGGCTGCAGGATTATAGACATTGTCGATCATTTTAACATGTCTACCAACCTTGTCATCAATTGAGGCACTGAAACAGAATAGGTCACAAGAAATTTAAGAGTTTGACACCATCGGAGCCTGGAGAATGGACTTTCTGCTCACAAAATGGTCAACAGCTTTGTTCAGAAGGAGTTCTAGTAACCCTATAGCTCAGCTCACCATTCCAACTATGTAACCATGCCGCTTACTGATTCTAAATTACTAATACTGTAGGTTATCTTGCTGTTGGTCTGTAAGCTACTCGCAAGAACACCATACTTCTAAGTGAAGCTATTTGTTTCAGTAACCATCATCTGAGTTTCTATAGTTCAGAAAAAGCTCCCACTACCATTTCTATTTGTCGCAGCTGTGAACAGAATAAGCTGTCGCAGCTTATTCTCAAATAACTGGAGAGAAATGGGAGAAGGTTGGAGAAATTAAGGTGTCTGTTATAATCTTAGAGGGGCAGCCCTCTTTTATTTTTATAGGCGATTGTTAGTTCCTAATGAGGAACTGACAGTCATTGAATAAAGAATCAGTGTTTAGAATGATTATTCCCAATTAGTTAGATGCTAGATTGGAGCAAGAGGCAAGAGAAATTCCTCCAAACCTTCCCAAAGGCCAGCGACGACGACTTACGCAAAGACACTGAGAATGGGACTGAAAGTTACCTGAAGATGGCCTTTTGGCTTAGATCAGCCCAGAATAGTTTCTGAGCAGCAATGTCAGCATCAAGAGCCACAGTGTTTCTTAGCTGTTCAACTAGCTGGATATATTCTTTCCTTTCCAAGCCAATCTTCCTGATGTCTCGTCTATTCGTGAAGATCAGACTTGGCTCTTTGCCTGCAAGACAGGAGTCAGGTTAATTTAGTTTTGCTGTCAGAAGGCACGGTCCTTCCAAGTCACCTCCTCCCAACAGAGGAGCACTTAAAAAGTGAGGGCACTGCCTCAGGAGTACCCTTGCTGAAGTCCAGGCCCCTGGGACCTGCAAGTACTTCCTACCATTTAGGCAGTCCCGGGATCATGGCATGCAACGAGAGGGCGGCTGACAGTTTAAGTTATTTATTTGAATTGCGCTCAGGTTTTGGAAGCAGAGAGTAAGCAGATATTCGTGGTACCATATGTGAAAGGAACTGACCGAGGCAGGACTCTGGGGCAACGATTTGCCATTTTCACCTATGATACTGTACTGTGAGGTTAGTAACATTGCTCTCAAGTAATTTTTTAATTTCATATTTCGTTTGTTGTAGTCACTGGCTGTACCTTTCATAAGCACTTACTCATAAAGGTACCAGAGCAACACCAGTCCGAGTCCATTTACCTACTGCCTTGCACACGCCAGTGGCAAGATCCATTTGATAGCCACGACTACATTCACACTTGTAACCGCCTTTTAAGTTGATACAAATTTGACTGCAGATTCCCGGATTTTGGCATTCGTCAATATCTAGGAGGGAAATTAGAATTAGTCTTGCTGTTCCTAGATAACCTACAGAGATCTACTGACCTTTCCCATCACCCCCGGGGCTTGGGTTCTGTTTTTGGACTCACCTCCACAGGTTTTCCTGTCTATCAGTTCAAACCCAGCTGCACAGTCACATTCGTAGCCTATAACTAGGTCTTTGCAGATATGGGAGCATCCGCCGTTATTAACCAAGCATTCATTTACGTCTGAAATAAAAACGTAGTAGAGTTACTCAACACTCAAGTTGACATTTGTCCTATTAACGTTTAAAACCCAGGCTGTTTGCGATAACTTGTCTAGATAGTCTGGTCAAAATCCATGATTTTTCTAAGATCTAATAATCTGTCCTAGAGATATGCATCTCAGTGTGTATTGGGGGAATAGTAAACCCAGTCTCCTGGGCACGTTACCAGTTGGTTAAGCAATATTTGGTCAAGTTTCTCTATTGCTGATTGGTTATCTTTAAGGTGGTGAAATTACGAGCTACTTTGTCACTATTTTTAAGTCATAAAATTTCACTTGTAAGCCCAACGATTGAACCTCGTTGATTAAAGTAGTTTATGCAGGCATCAGGCAGGCTCCAAACCGCATTAGCTCTGCCGGGTCTAATTAACCTTCCCAACCTTGTCCTCAAGCAACCCCTTCACTTACGACATTCTTTCAGGGGCTCGTCACTCCAGTCCCTGCAGTCCTGCTCCTGGTTACACACTTTACTGATATCTATGCATTCTCCGCTTCTGCACTTGAATTTCCCAGGGCCCAAGCACTGATTGACTACACAGAGAAACACAGAAGAGAGATTCCATGCGTGGGTCTGATCAGAGCAGTCCTTTGACTACCAACCCACAACGAGGGGCCCTTACCATTTTTGCAGTTGACTTCATCAGATCCGTCGACACAGTCTCGGATGCCATTACACTGCCTGCTGCCATGGATGCAGCTACCATCCTCGCACTCAAACTGGTCAGGTCGGCAGGTTCGGGAAGCTACAGAGGGAGGGAAGCGCAGGGGATGAAGCCAGCCAGAGGGTCCCTGGTTGATACGTGGGCGAGAACTGAACGTGCCAAACGGATAGGAAAGCTACTTACGACAGTTGACCTCATCGCTGCCATCCTTGCAGTCAGGATCCCCGTCACATCGCCACTTCTTGTGGATGCACTCGCCAGAGCCGCACTGGATCTCGCTGGCCGGGCACTTGGCGTGGATCACTGGCTGGCGGCCACACTGCTCGAGGGACTCGTCCGACTGGTCCGAGCAGTCTGCATCATCGTCACACACCCAGCTGATGGGGATGCAGGAGGAGGTGCTGCACTGGAACTCATGGGCCCCGCAGGTGGGTGGGGCGCAGTTGAGCTCGTCGCTGCCATCGCTACAGTCATCCTGGCTGTTGCACACAAAATTCCTGGAGATGCAGCGGCCACTGGAGCAAGTGAACTCATCGGGGCTACACGTTATGTTGCCTATTGAGAGAGAGGATGCCACACTGAAAATGCATCAGGACCCATCCTTTCAAGCCTCTTGTCCCGGAACCTAACATGCAAATCATGGCTCACGAATCCCAGCTTTCTCGCCTAACTTAAAAGCTAAAGTCGGATTATATCAATAGTCAGTTCCCAGAATACTAGGAAATAGTCTTAACATGTAAAAGATGCAAGGACATTTGAATAAGAACAGAAATGAAGGACTGAGAAAATAGCTGAAGACTAGAAATTAATTTGAGATGAGAAGCATCTTAAAGAGATAATGATTAACAACTTAAACTGTCACAAGAGACTTCCCTGGGGAAGGCAGACATGAGTTACCTTTAAATGGCTATACTGCTCATCAGGCCAGGCCACATCATGAGCCGCGATTATCATGCATCAGGTATACAAGCAAATATTCACTTATAATAAGCATTATGACACCATCACCAAAAAGAAGCCTCCATGTATTACACCACCATACATGGTTCCTTCTCTTTTGGTCCTTTCAACCAGGATCAGGAATAAGAGGTCTTAAATACTTTCAAATTTTAGAAAGTCACTTCTGGGGCTAGAACTGCAATCTAGCAGCCAGGTGTGCTAATAATGACAAGCTAGTCAGACTAGCCAGATTGTACTTTGACTCAAATTCCTGCCAAATTAATTAAGGTCAAAAATTGGTGGTAATTGGGGTGGAGACCACGGCTCTCTTGGGAAGCAAAGTCTAGATTTAAGAGGGAAACACTTGGCAGCGCCACAGCTTACCAATACATAAAGCTCAGTTCTAGGATTAAACACCGAAACTCATTGGACTAGGTGCAGTGGTAATGACCTCAGGAGGTGACTTCTACACTCAAGGCTGGTGTTTCTGCAACTGCAAGTGACCTCAGCTCCCTGTACACTTACTGCATCCGGAGGCCTGCGCTTGTCGGGCTCAGGAGCTGTCGTTTTAGAGGCCCTATAAAAAGGGCGGTAGCTTGAAAGAACATTCAGGGCAATGTTTGTTCAACCTAGAGATTTTCCCAGGGCCTCACCTTATTACATATTTTCCAAGAGCAGAAACATGAAAGGCTAGCAAACAGAGCGTTTACAGGCAGGAACTGTGATAGGAGACAAAGGTACCCCTGGTTGGGTAGAGTTTTCTTTGGGTTTCTGCCAGCAAGATGTTAATTTGCACTTCTGTGCCAGTTTACCTTTTGGAAAAATTAAAAGCAAAACTAGCTGGGGGCTCAGAAATGCTTGGTGAGACTCAAGTAGTTTATTCCACTAAGCAGATCCCATTTTGACCTAGGGATGTGTTTGCTGGCCTTAGTCCCTGTCCAGCTTGATTGGGCCCAAGCAAGGAAAGCCTGTGAGTGACTGTCCTGACCGAGACAAGAGTCCACACAATTGCTGCTTCACTGAGCTACTTCTACACGGACGTGACTTAGATGACTTACCTTCTTACTTCTATTTGCCTAGAAGAAACACCCAAGCAAGCAACGGTCAACTACCACGTGAACTTCTCTCAGGATTTGAGGGCGGTCAGGAAGGACGAGTCGTTGAGCAGACTTGCACTAAAAAGCAAGTCGAGTCAACGGCACCTTCCTGCCCACCCTTCTTTGAGCAAGAGGGTCTTTGGGATCAGCCCCTCCACACTGATCTTCTTACCACAGTTTTCTTCATCTTCTCCACTGTCACAATCATTTTCACCATCACACCGCCAGGACACTGGGATACACTGAGTGGACCGGGCGCCACAGCTGATTTCACTTATGCGGCATGTTCTCATATCTGTTGATGATATACAGTCTCAAAAGAGCCTCCAAACTCATCAGTGCAAAGCTGCTGCTCCTGTGCTGCCTGGGAGTGGTGACATCTGTAACTCAGTGGCCGGGCGCATGGCTGAAGTTCCACTTTACTCGCTGCAGCCGGGGCAGATCTTTTGCCAGCCCCATGGCGTGGGAGCCACGCCAGCCTGGGCTACCTGGCAGTCTACCCGGGAGCCTTGACCGCGCTACTCCATCAAGGTTCCGTGGCTTGCGCAGTCCTGGCTTTTGTTTTACTTGGCGTGGTTAGGTTCATTGGCTGGCCTGCGCCTTGACTATTACTTATCTGCTGGGTATCAAGGGACACACCCCGATATCGGCACCTAACCCCAACTTCATTAAAAGCCAGATGCTCTAACACCTATGAAGTCTTCCTTTGCCTGGATTCCTTCACAGGCCTCCTTCACAGCCTCCTTCTGATTGACATCTTGTGAAGGAGGGACACCCCCTAATTTCTGACTTTATGGGGTCATCCCCCACTACAGCTCGGGGCTGAATCTTTATGGAGCCTGTCTTCACCTGTGGTGACTCACCTCCTTTGGCCAATGCTCTTATTACTCCCCTCACTTCCTGCCTGGAAAAATGCAATGAACACGCATCTCTTCCTTTCCGCTTAATTTTCCTTTGTAATTATACTCCAGACCTAAATTTTGTTCATGTTAGACTTCCACTTTTAGTGCTTTAACAGGCCTCTACTGCTTTAAAAAAGGAATGCCGAGACTTTCTTCACCAGGACATGCAAATTATTCTGATTTATCTGCCCCAAATCATCTTCCTCTATGATCTCATAGACTCTTTCCTGAATATCAGCCTAAGGACACACACGTATTTGCATACCTATGAAGTTTCTCTTATTTAAGAACAAGCTGTAAGCTCCTTACTTTAATAGATTTAGGTTACATGTTTCTTAAAAATCCCTCTGTCATCCTATTTCCAATCACCTTACCCCTTCAGTAATAGATTTTTTTTTTTTTGTAACACGAGAAGCTGTGCATCTAAAAGCTTATACTTGGCCCGTGGGGTACACTCACGTCTTGACTTAGTTTCCAGGACGAGAGTACCATATGCTCAGAGTCATTATCAAACATCTGAAATCTATGCACCTAGTCAAGGAGTTCTTAAATCTTCTGGCTTCAGTCTTAAATGTTCAATAGTGAAGCTACCCAAGAGAACGTCAGTCTTGTTAGACTAGGGAGAACATTCTTTAATGTTATTAAAGATTGACTGTTAATGATTTGACTGACCTTGGAGTCAATTGGCCTAACTTCAAGGGAGGCCAGGGAAAACTAACCAAGTTTTAGATTATACGATACTTAGAGCTGTGAGACACGGAACAGCTTGGAAAAGTTCAAGTCCAAAGCAAGTCACACTCACGGCACTGCTCTGGGCTTTCGTCGGAACCGTCCTCACAGTCGGGATCCCCGTCACACTGCCATCGGTTGGGAACACACTGGCCGTTGTTGCACACAAAGTCAGACTCGGCACACGTCTTCTTCACTACGAAAGTTGATGTGCGGGGTTAGAGTTGAAGTCACTTACCCAAGAGCCCTACATTCTCATTGCGGGTACAATTGCATTTTGATATGTTTTACTCTGAAAATAAAGCTGAGTCGGTTAGCACTCAACTGCCAATATCCAGGAGAACCTTAGAGAAATCTTTTTTTTTTTTTTTTCCTTTTCTCCCAGAGAAGGAACGTGATCACTTGAGAGACTTAGCGGACACTGAGGTCAAGGAACCCTTTATAATGAACTTCTTGCCTGCTTGATAATGTTGAGATTAAGTAATATTTTCATTCTTTTCATACGGTTCCTCCAAGTCATTCAAGTTTAACAGTCAAACGTTTCATCTGACGACTGGATCATAGCATAACTGTTCTAGGGGCATCTTGTAACAACATATGGGTTTAGTATAGAGACAGACGACCCAGCTCCAGTACTGAATACTGTCACCCCTACAGGTCTATTGGGGCAGAGAAACCCACTGGGTAAGAAATAGAGAAAGCCCAAACCTGAGAATAAGAGAGGTTGTACTGAGCATCCGAGGAGTGGGCTCACATCAGCAAGCTACAAGTCACTGAGCCTGCTATGGAAGCTGCCAGTGCCCAAACGGACTACCAGAGTTAGACAGCCCAAGACAGGTATCAGTTCTGCTACTCACTCTCACTAGGGCAGCCTCTTCTCCTTCATTAGGGTGACCATGCAATTTGTTCTCCAAATTGATGCCGTCTCAGTAGAAAGGGGACACTCTTAATTTTCCCAAGAAGATAAGTATCGACCAGGACTGTGTTAAGCAAAGCAGGCAGCTTGGTCGTCCTACCCATGAGGAAGTCAGGGAGGAAGAAGAGTCTTGACAAGGAGCCACATCGGGTATTCTAGGCTCCTCCTTCAGATGAGCTCAGAGGATATTCTTCCTTGCCCGTGTGCCTGTACTTTCTACTTGAATTTCCAGTTTAACACATTCTTCTCTACCAAGTATTCTGTAAAGGGAAATCAGCTAAAAGCAACAACTTGCTGAAAAGATGAAAGGGACCACCTCAAGTCAGGGGTGTAAGCCAGTATGAAACCAGAGGGCTGCGCTGGGACAGCCTCAGGTATTGTTACTGGGGAGACAGTGATTATAGTCAATTTCTAGAACTCAAGATGGGATGATCAGTTATGATGATCTGAAAAGCATTCTTCACCTCCTAAAATTGTGTAGCCAAGGGAACAAGAAAGGCCATATTACTTTTTAGATTCACACCTGCTTCTAAAATCATGGAAATACTCAAATCCCAGTGTTAATGGTTTAAGTCATACCCAAGGCCCGTCTTCTGAGCATGTAGGAAGATGCCAGAGGGTCTCAGATTCAGTTATTGTAATTCACCCTGTAGTACTCTTCATAAGTTGTAAAAGAGAGTAAGCAATGGTTGTAAAGAGACCTCATGAATTTAAGAAGTATAAGATGTTACAGGGATAGAAAAGATTGGTCGTACTACAAAGTGAACAACAGATACACAGGGTCAGATAGATTGCTAGGGTTCCTCTCTCTCCATTCTGAGCACAGACTGGGAGGGTAAAGATAGGTTGTTTGAACTAGGCCTTGTGAGATGGAGAGAAATTTAGATGTGCCACAGGGGACGAGAACTACCAGTTCCATACTTAGGGTATCCAAGGTACTGATTTATCAGTTCAGCCTAACACTTGTAGAAGAATGAGTTACTGAGACTAATAGAACATGGCTTGCAGAATCCAAGCTGAAGTTGACTAAATAAGCTAGTTGACCTGCTTGAAAGAAAAAGCCTTGCTGAAATTGTAACCAAGTTCAACATCAAGAGGTTGGACAGGAAAAATAGGAAGTGGCTTTAGAAATTTAAGTAACTGTGTAGCTTTCCCCAACATCTCAAAATAAGCATTCAAAGCTTCCCTGAGCAAAGCTCCCACTTTCCTTCTCTACCTTCATACCCGGGAGGCCACCTTCATACCCGGGAGGCCAAGACAAATTCTGGCCAAGAATATATTTATTTTTTCCCACTTTGCATGATCCTGATTGCCTGTACATCTACCTCCTTACCTCTTCCACACTTTCCTGTTATATAGCTAGAATTGATTTATACAGAGACTATTTTAGGAAAAGCCAGCAATGACCCCTACAATGACTCAGGTTAGTTTCTACTGAGGTAATCATATGGTAAAGTAAGACTTCAAAACATGGAGAGCATAATTACTCTCTAAGAAAAAAAACGGGTTTTGCCAAATATATAGTTTAACATAGAAGAGGAATTGCTACTCACCCCTGGAGAACACCTGACAAGAGTGACCTCCTTTAGTGAGAAAGTTAGCGAGAGAATTATATTACCCAGGTCACCCAGAAAGAGCATGGAACTCGGTATCTTGTACAGTAGAATGTGTTAGAATGCAAAGGATGTAAACATGTCACACAGGAGAACTATTCTTGGTTCTGAGACTGGAGATAAGCTTCTTCCTTGAGATTGCAGAACGGACTTACTCTGCTTCCATATGAGCTACTAATCTACACATTGGCATGCAAACATCCACGATATTGCTCTGAGAGCTCAAGCATAGGACAGTCTGCCAGGATGTTTATACTATAGCATTTTTAGTAATGATGCATGAAGAAGTAGGTTTCTTCTGTATTTTTAGTTTGTTTAGTGGACATCTTTATGTAATGTCTTTCACAAGGCAAATGAGAGTGTTATCACCAACATTCATGCACAACCTTGTTTCAGGAGTTTGACACAGAACAAAGGGATCATAGAGCAAACTTCAGCATGTGTGCAAGGTCCCTAAATGCCATCTTGACATGTAGTTCTCAGCTCTCCTGGCTTAGCGAGAGATTACAGAGATTGCAAAAACAGGCATTTCTCATAATGATCTTTTAATAGATGCTGATTGATTAATATGAAGGCATATCCCTATTTTCTTGGGGGAGAGAATGTCATCCATCCTGCCTAGTGCTTTAAAATTAGCATCTCTGTAGATAGGGAATTGAAAAAGAATCCTTATCTGATCTTTGATCTGGGCTGGGTTATAGTTTCTATGCCAGGAGTTAATTAATCCCTGGGACTGCAGGGGATTTCTTACTGTCCATGGCTTGCTTTCTGGAGATCAGAACCATTTGAGAATTAAAGTCTGTTCCAGGCAATCTTCTGTCTCTATTCCTGGTCCTTCCCTTCATTCCCTTAGCTTCATATGCTACAAATTTGTCTGATCTAAGATCAACTGGGTCCTATCATTTGAAAGGAACTCCACTTTATCTTCAAAATTTCATACTCAAGTCAATAACCTCACATCAAACACTCAATCATATTCCTCCAGATCAGGAAGTATAGAATCTTTGGACTCTGTTTGGTTACAAGCAATTCTTAGGAGTGGATTCTATTTTCAGAATCTCGATACATTTGTAGAAACTAAGATGGCATCATCATCTTTCAATAACATGCATAAGTCCTAATGAGGTGGCAGGTGAGACTGTCCAGCTCTTTACTCACCACAGTTCTTTTCGTCACTGCCATCAGCACAGTCTTCGTCCCCATCGCACTTCCACAGCAGTGTAATACAGCGGCCATTCGTGCACTGGAATTGGGAGGGTTCACATTTGGCTTTTCTTCCTAAAATCAGGATGGAACACTTAGCTAAGCTGGGGTACAAGGATGGTAAGTTAGAGATGCTAGTTCCTGAAAGCCACGAATAGGAGTTCTCTCAGAGGGACAGCGGCAGACTCAGAGACTATAGCATTGTAGGGGCCAGAGCTGGATGGGCCTTGGGCCAGTGACTGACAGCAATTGAGTTCTTAGCTGGGCACACACCACTTAGATAAGACTAGATTTCCCAGCCTCTCTTGCAGGAGGCATGGCCATGGGACTAAGTTCCAGCTAATGGGATGTAAGCAGAAATGGTATATACAACTTCTGATACATACAAATATCCTCAAAGGGACAGGGGATCCAGTTTCCTTAATTTTATGCCTTTCTGGTTCCTTAATTTAATGCCTTTCTGGAAAACTAGGCACAGTGGGTCAATGGAGCTAGAACAAGATAGGAGGAAAGTAGATTGCCTAGGGACTGTGGGTGGCAGGGCAGGGGTTCACCTGTGGACTCATTTCTCTTATTCATTTAAGTCACTTGTGTTGCTATAATCACGCAGCCAAATCCTAATCCTTTAATGGCATCTCTTGTCCATGTTCTATACTGTTACTCATCAATGATGCTTCTATTGTGAGCAAAGTACAGGAGATTTAAAGAGGTAGCAAGGAGAGGGGAGAGGTTTAATACATGATTCCTCCTCTTAGAATTTGAGGTCTAATTGGAAAAATACATGTTTACAAAACAACTCCAAGATAAAAAGCAGAGGAAGGTACAGTTAAGAGGTAAAGGGAGATCATTTTTCAAATTTTTTATTTTATATTAGCATATAGTTGATTTACAATGTGTTAGTTTCAGGTGTACAGCAAAGTGATTCAGTTATACATATACACATATCCATTCTTTATCAGATTCTTTTCCCACATAGGTTATTATAGAATATTGAGTAGAGTCCCTGTACTATATAGTAGGTCCTTGTTGATTATCTGTTTTATATATAGTAGTGTGTATATGTCAATACCAAACTCCTAATTTATCCCTCCCCTCCCGCCCTGCACCTTTCCCCTTTGGTAACCATAAGTTGGTTTTTGAAGTCTGTGAGTCTGTTTCTGTTTTGTAAACATGTTCATTTCTATCAGATTTTTAGATCCCACAGGTAAGTGATACCATATGATATTTATCTTTCTCTGACTTACTTCACTTAGTATGATAATCTCTAGGTTCATCCATGTTGCTGCAAATGGCATTATTTCATTTTTTAATGGCTGAGTAATATTCCACTGTATATATGTATATACACACACACACACATATGGTATATATGTACCACATTCTTCTTTATCCATTCGTCGATGGACATTTAGGTTGTTCCCATGTCTTGGCTATTGTAAACAGCACTGCAATGAACACTGGGGTGCATGTGTCCTTTTGAATTATGATTTTCTCCAGATATATGCCCAGGAGTGGGACTGCTGGATCATATTTTTTTCTTTCTTTTTCTTTTTTTGGCTGCATTGGGTCTTTGTTGCTGCGTGCGGGCTTTCTCTGTAGTTGCGGTGAGTTAGGGGCTGCTCTTCGTTGTGGCATGTGGGCTTCCCATTGCGGTGGCTTTTCTTGTTGCAGAGCACAGGCTCTAGGGTGCACAGGCTTCAGTAGTTACAGCACATGGGCTGAGCAGTTGTGGCTCGCAGGATCTAGAGTGCAGGCTCAGTAGTTGTGGTGCAAGGGATTCGTTGCTCCCAGTATGTGGGATCTTCCCGGACCAGGGATTGAACCCATGTCCCCAGCATTGGCAGGAGGATTCTTAACCACTGTGCCACCAGGGAAGTCCCATATATTTAGTTTTTTAAGGAGCTTCCATACTGTTCTCTACAGTGGTCGTGTCAGTTTACATTCCCACCAACAGGGCAGGAGGGATCCCTTTTCTCCACACCCAAAGGGATATCATTTTTAACTTAGTGATGCAGGGAAAGCAAAGCAAGGTGGAGCCACAGACCTGAATTCTATTTCTCTGAACCTCAGTTTTCCTGTGCTCCATGTATGAACATAATTCACATAATGGTATGAATGAATACTTGGAAGTAGGGCACTTAGTTTTTTTTTTTTTTTTTGCCTGGCATGGGACAGCTCACATTCAGGTGTTTCCTATCATTAGCAGGTCTGTCCTTCTGGCGGATGTAATTTCTTTGAGATAAAAGGCAAAGATCTGGTGTCTTACTGCAAATATTTGAGAAAACCAGTGGAGCCATAGAGTTCATGCAGATTCCTTAGGGAGGGCCTCCCAGCAGAAAGCCTTGCGACTTCCTGCACCTTTCAGCATCTGCAGCTGTGGCATGTGGGCATAAGAAGAGATGCTACAGTGACAAGCACAGACTGGAACTCTTGTGTTATGTACACAATGCTCTAGTTGGCCTCCCTACTATTGGCTACTCCCTACTGTCTGGGAGCATGCTATGCTTTGTGGCTAATTTCCAAGGAGATTAAAATTTGGTCCTAGTTTACCATATGGGTGTGTAGTTACTTAGGTACTAAATGTGCTTGTTTAAAAACTATATGTACCACTCTGCCCTCAAGAGTCTAGTGAAGCTAGGACCCAGATACAAAGGAGTATGAGTCAATGGCACTTCCTACCTGTATTTCGTTTTTTTGTTTACATTTTTTTTTCTTCTTTTATTATTCTATTTTTGGCCACACCACTCGGCTCGCGGGATCTCAGTTCCCCAGCCAGGGATTGAACCCACGACCTGGCAGTGAAAGCATCGAGTCCTAACCATTGGACTGCCAGGGAATCCTCTTTCTTAAAATTTACCATGCTAACCATTTTTATTTATTTATTTGGCTGTGCCACGTGGCTTGAGGGATGTTCCCCAACCAGGGATTGAACCCGGGCCACGGCAGTGAAAGCCTGGAATCATAACCACTAGGCCACCAGGGAACTCCTCTTCCTACCTATATTTCATACTATTCATTCAATCCACAAATATTTTTTGGGGGCACAAGATACTAGGGATTTAGAAGGCAGAACAAGGGGAGGGTCGAGGTTGTCGGGAGGCATTGCGCACTAGTTTTTACACGGCTAAACCAGGCATGAAGCACCTGGCTGCCTCCCACCCTCCCCTGCTTATCACTGGAGTCTCGAGATAGTCTTAAGATTCTCAGTGCTGGGAGTATCTGTACCAGGGCCCACGGGCTGTAGTACTTTATCCCCACTACCTCTGACGATTGTGGGAGTGGTAAGAATCTACTCTGAGTGCATTACTTGAGAAGTAAAAAAAAAGAATAATTTATAGCCAGAGAACAGAAATACACATATACTTGGAAAGAAAAGTCAGGTTGCAATTAGAATACCTTTTAAAAAGGTTTTCATTCCCAAAGGTTGTTTGGCCAAAATGAGAGAAAAACACTGATGTTGATATCTACACTGTCAAAAAGGTAACCATACAATCCGACTTGGAGAGGGATTTAAAAGTACACGTCAGATGATGGTTTTCCACTTTGGGCTTAGGTATCTGGCAGATCTCTTTAAAGATGAGTCTTGAAGCTACAGATTCGGTAGACACTCAAGCTGGCCTGGGATTAAATATGGGCACACAAGAGCCTAAGGATAGCGTTTGGTCCACTATTAAGAAGGGTCTCTAAACGTACCTGTAACATACAAGCAATCCGCATAAATGCTGGGTTAAAAGCCCAACAATTCTGCTTTAAGAGTCACTGTTGAGCGGGCTCAGGACAGACACAGGCATTTTCTTAGGTTTATTCCAATATCTTAAGACAAAAAGGAGTTTAATTTCTTCCTTTTCTTATCTCAGATGTTTCCACTTCACCCGAGCTCCTGCCTGATGGTAAAAGCTGTGTTTTTACCATGACACACACGGCCCTCCATTAAGAAAGTGGAACAGTGGCATTAGGAGTGGAGTACGCTACTAACCAACCATCCCTGCTTGTTTAAGAGAGGAGCGGGGTGGGGGTGGACAGAGCTAGCTGGCTTCATGAGGGGCCCTTTCTTCAAAGAGAGGAGAAGAAAGATCCTAAGCTCTGTGGCCGTGCCTCGGTTTCTTAAGCTTCCTAAGCACTTTGTTTTTGGGAGATTGCTCCTGGGTAGAAAGGGCTCCCTAGTTCTGTTTAATTTCCTGCATCGTGCAGAGCAGGGAGAGCTCAGCCACCTGATTGCAGCACGGTGGATTTTCTGCCCAAGTTTCAGCAAGAGTCTCCCTTTACACCTGTGGTGCCTACCTGGGAATGCTGTCGTCCAGAACTCCAAAAGAATCAGAAGCACCAAATGAGTTAAGAAGCTTTGGGTTTGCAAGGCTTTGGGGGATTACAGGATTGTGGGCCTGTAGTCTATTTCCATCCATGACAGTTAAGTCTCAAGTTCGGCATTATACCTTCATAAAGGGAACAGGGTGAGCTTGAAATCCTTGACACCGAAGGTCCTTTTAATCCTTAGGCTAAGCTAAAGCCAGTGATGTCGCAAAAAATAAGTTACAAGTAGAAGCGCTAGATATCCTACATCCCAGAGTCTATCTGCTCAGGAAGGTGAAAACTTAGAGTAAATGTGATTTTTAGCAGGTTCCCCAAAGTCATGGGGTTCGCAGGAATGCCTGCACCGCAGCAGGATGCCCAAAGTCAGGAGAAAGGCTATGACAGCAGGGAGCCTGGGTGTTCTGCCTCTGTTTCAGCCAGAATTTCTTTTCAACATTGAAGTTTTGTGTAAGAATTTGAAAAGGGTTCTATAGCTTTAAGAAATCAAATGGTTGGACTAGATCTGGATTTCCTTTCAGCTCTAATACTGAGGTTGAATATCCCTGCCCCTTTGGGCCAGGGGATTGGAAGTCACTTGTACCTAGTCATATACACGGCTATTTACATTTGTAATAACTGAATGCCCAGAAGCGTTGAAGATTTCCTCGCTAATTCTGCACTTACACAGTCGGTATCAGACTCTGAAAACTTACTTCAAGGCGCCCATGTCCCAGGAGCCTTGCTTACCTAAATAGTTAACGCTGCTACCCAGACATGTTGGCAGTTCACTGGCTCCAAGAAACTCAGAGGTTTTAATGCATTTAGAAGTCAGCCTGCAGTTGTTGTCTAATTGTCCCTGCAAGGGTTAACATGGAAGAACAGTACGTAAGCTTCGGTTAAAAAAACAAACCAAAAAACAAACCAAAAAACCCTGCATAGACCTTACAGTAAATAGCCTTCCAAGTGGGCTACAAAGTTTCCTGTAGTGGGAATCTTTCCGAGTGGCACTTTTGCAGGAGTGCTCCAACAGGGATGCCCACAGTAAGGAGATGTTTCTGTGTGTCAGGCTCAGACATGAACTTCAACCTGCACAAAGGGGCTGTGGCTGCCACAGTGCCAGGACGACCAAGGCCAAGTGCTCCCATCTCTCACAGGCCTCCCATTGCTTGAGCGTATGAGCATTATCGTCTCCTGGAATTTCTTCAGTCCCTTTGTTTTGGCACTTCTGGGGCCGCCAAGGGCATTTATTTTTAGTGGAGCTCACGTCTACTGCTTGCCACTTGAACGCCAACCTTTCTATTCATAGGCTAAAACTCGTTTTAGGACAAGCAGCTTTCCAAGTCAGCAAAGAAGTTTTCCTACAAGGGAAGAAGGTTAGTAAGAGGAACCGAGGAAGAGGGACTGAGCTGTGTTCTGGCCTTAAAGTCAGCCTCTGAAGCCTTGTGAGAACCAGGGAGAGCCGAATAAAAACTGTCAAATACTTAAGTTAATCCTGCTGACCTACTCAATCCTGCAGTTCAATTGTCAGTTTTCCCATTTACATCGGATTGAGATGATCTTGAGAATCATAGATAAATAACTTTTTTTCTAATTGTTAGGCAAACACTGCTCTGAGATCTCAGTCTCTTAATTGATTTAATTCGTAATCCTACATGGTCAGCGCTACTGTTCCCTTTTACATATCAGGGAAACTGTTTGGAGAAGCGAGGACAGTACTTGCCCAAGATCACCTTGGGCAGAACTAGACTTTGAACTCGGTTAGTCTGGCTCCAGATATCATGTGACTGAGCATGTATACCAGCTAGAGCACCTGACTCGGAACCACTTCCTTCCAGAATATTCTGCTGACTAGTGATTTGGGTAGTGGCATCAGTTTCATCCAGAATTAGGTACTATCACGTGTCAGGATGACACTATCCTAACACAGTCTTACTGTTGAGGTAGAGCCCTCCCTCCCTTCCCCATTTTGATTTTTAAAAAGTGCTGCCTCGGTATCCCCAGCAGATCTTTTCCTAGAAGGACTGCAGTACTTGGTGTCCGTGTCTAGAAAGGCCCTCCTGATGTATTTGGGAAGCTGCTAGTTTTGCGGGTGGTAAGAAGTCAGCGCGTCTCAAGATCAAGTTTGTACTGGGAGCCTCTGAAGGACTTCTTTTTTTTTTTTTTTTTTTTTTTTTTTGAGTATATTTACTTTATTTTATTTTATTTTTTTTTGGGGGGGTACACCAGGTTCAATCATCTGTTTTTATACACATATCCCCGTATTCCCTCCCTTCCTTGACGCCCCCCCCTCGCGTCCCCCCCACCCTCCCCGCCCCCGTCCTCCAAGGCATCTTCCATCCTTGAGCTGGACTCCCTTTGTTATACAACAACTTCCCACTGACTGTTTTACAGTTGGTAGTATCTATATGTCTGTGCTACTCTCTCGTGAAGGACTTCTTAAAACACAGTGCTGCCCGCTCACCGGAGACTGACGTAGTAGGTCTAGTGGGAGGCCCACGTCTGCGTGCCCACCGAGTCCCCAGGGGCTGTGGACCCCGCTGGCTCCTGCCCACACGTCGAAACCAGGGCAGGGAGGCTAGAAGGCTAAGGTCCTACCCACAGGGCAGGTGACTACTTCATTCTCGGGGCTGGACGCTGTAGTGCCCCCCCCATAAGCCCTTACGAGCATCGCTAGATGGACACAGGTGACACCTGCCACGCTAACAACAGACACTGTGGCGACAACCTGATGTAACGCCTTTGTGACATGAGGTAAAATCTACCTAGGTGTCTTCCTAGGCATGCATGGTAAAGAGGTTCTTCTAACATCTGTCTTCCTCTCCCCACACGCCCGCTCTCTGACCCGCCACGTACTCTGCCTCAGCAGTCCAATAATGATCCCAGGTTCTTCTCCCCTGACATTTTGCCATCAAGTCCCGGGGGTGTCCAAGCCCTCACCTCTCACTTGATCTAAATTTGTCTCCTGTTCCTCTGCCTCCAGGCTGCCACGTTCGCTCTCCACATCAAGATGGTCCATCAGGCAGCCGAGAATGGTCCACAGTGCCAGGGATGGGACCACTCGCAGGCTTCTCACGGGCTCTAGGATTGAGTCTAGTTCCCTACCCATCTCCCCTCTGCTTCTCCCTATCACCTACCACCCGCTCACATGTCATCCTTGCACGAGGCCCTAGATTCCTTTCTTGACCAACGAGGTGTGGTCTCACTGCTTTCTCACTGTCTCCTGTGCCTGTCACACAGCTGTCACATACTGAGATGTGCTCACCTACCTGTTTCCATCTCTACAAATGGAGATCCCCTAAGGCAGGGCCTGGGGTCTTTGTAACGTGGGATCTGGTGCCTGACACCTAAAGATTCTTCAGGCTTTAGTGAGTACTCCTGGACGCATCCATTGATTTGTTAGTTCGCTAATAAAGCTGGTCTGAACTACAGACTTTTTTTCCAAAGCATTCTTCCCAGGTTTTCTCAACTTGAAACCAAGTGTGAGCAGTTGTTTCCCTAGCTAGAATACTTTGAAAGGCTCTTAGGTTACAAAGGCCACAGTTCCCTATGACTGCAAGGGTACTTTCACCTCATCTTCAGATACTTCATCATTTAAAAACAGAGCACTTTCCTGCACTTATATATCAGAATGAGTGTGTCCGTAGGGGTAGGTTGGCCTCGCTTCCATGTGAGGAGAGAGGTTCTGGCATGCAGGGAGAGTTAGCAGCAGCTCACTGGTAAAGTTTGAAATTTCAGGGATTTTACCTTGACAGATTTTAGCACTCTTTGGTAATGTGGGCAGCCATGCATTGCTGATTGGGTCCTATCACCTTGCAGGATCATCTGCAGAGATGGAATAGTTCCTGGCTTTGTCACATGAGAGTCTAAATTCTCCATGAGTTTTTGAGAAAGCTTCATAAGCTGTAACCCACGTGGTGTGTGGGACCTCCAGCAACCTTCAGCTGCTACCTGAGTCTTTTATGATTAAGTCTTAACCGCTGGGTCTGCTCACTCCCATCCAGAGCTTCTATTCCAGGTTGTATGTGGATCACTGATTTCCTGGTTTGACTTCCCCACTAGACTTAATGCCATGAAGTTGGAAGAGCCCAACTTCTTGGTCACTGTGTCGCCACTGTCTGGTGCTATGTGGCATGCGGTGGGCGTGCAGTAAATGGAGGTCAAGTGGTTTTGGGCAGATGTACAAAGGAGGCTGGCATCAATCTACCACCTATGTAGTGAACCTACAGATCAGTTAGTAACTCAGACCTTGGGAAGGTGTCTTAAGAAAACTAAAGATTAGAAGCAGTTTATAAAACAAGTACCTTATTTACTCATAGTATCTGCAGGAAGAATTATAGCACGTGAAGTAACTTGCAAATGTTGTCTATTACCAAGGTTTTTATCACCTCCCTTGCTTGGCAAATTGCAAGCCCCACCAGATACCCCACCCCATCCTTTACCACAACCACACATTTAGATACATAAGGGCAACTAGACAGCAGGGCCAACTCAGATGACCCAAGTGGGTGGCAAGGTCAGCCACTCTAGCCAGTGGTCCTGTCTTATTGTTTCTGTCTCCAAAGTTATCTCTTAAATACAGGGCCACGGATGTCCTTTCCCTGCTCCATCCACTCATGTAGCATCTTTAAAATACAAAGTGGGCAAAGGATCTCTAAGCAAATATTAGCCACTTCTAGCATAATCTCTGCATTTACTCTCACAGCACGCGGCGGGCATTCCCTTGTTAACTTAGAATCCCCAAATAGCCATCAGGCCCAAACTTAGAAAGGAAACTTCACATGAAGGGAAAAGTGTGCCAAGTTTAAGGTACCACCTGCCATCTCATTTAGTCCCTGCAGTGCATCTAGTGTATCTAACTAGCTGATATTAATGATGTTTAGAATTTTTATTGCAAACCAACAGAAGAGCTTAGCAGAGACATCAGACTGAAAAAATGCACAGAGTGAAACTGAGATCATTTTCATTTACAAAGCCAGATTCTCCTAGAGCTAAGTCATTCCTCTGTCTTTAAGTCCTATGAAAAGCTCTCAGTCTTCAGATTTCCTAGCCAACAACTTTTTTTTTAAGCTCTTTATTGGAATATAATTGCTTTACACTGTTGTGCCAGTTTTTGCTGTACACCAAAGTGAATCGGCTGTATTTATATATATATCTCCATATCCCCTCCCTCCCGCAACTCCTTCCCGCCTTCCCTATCCCAGCCCTCTAAGTCATCACCCATCATCAAGTTGATCTCCCTGTGTTATGCAGCAACTTCCCACTAGCTATATGGGAGTGTATATATGTCAGTGCTACTCTCTCACTTTGTCCAGGCTTCCCCTTTGCCCCCCGCCCCTTGTCCTCAAGTCCGTTCTCTACATCTGCATCTTTATTCTTGCCCTGTCACTGGGTTCATCTGTACCTTTTTTATTTTTGTTTTGTTTTTGTTTTTGTTTTTTTTTCATCTGTACCTTTTTTTTAGAGTCCATTTATATGAGTTAGCATACAGTATTTGTTTTTCTCTTTCTGGCTTACTTCGCTCTGTATGACAGACTCTAGGTCCATCCACCTCCCTACAAATAACTCAATTTCATTCCTTCTTATGGCTGAGTAATATTCCATTGTATATATGTGCCACATCTTCTTTATCCATTCATCTGTTGATGGGTATTTAGGTTGCTTCCATGTCCTGGCTATTGTAAATAGTGCTGCAATGAGCATTGTGGTACATGTTTCTTTTTGGATTACGGTTTTCTCAGGATCCAACAACTCTTTAATGGGCCAAAACACTGCCCCTGGACCACTTACTTCTGCTCAACAGGTACGTCTTGTCCATCACCTCTGCCCAAGGTTTTCTTGGACTTTGTCTTGAAAGCAGTCTCCGTGCTGTGGCCTAAGCACAGATGGGAACAAACTAAGCAATTCTGAGTCTATCACCTAACTACCGGGAGAGTAGCCATATGAGCCCACCCTGAGAAGTGCTTCTAAGGCAGAAACTTTTAGCATTAGCTTCATCGTAGTCCTTGTTGTAGTCCTTTGAGGGATTTAACTTTTTATAGACTAGTATATGAAGATGGCTTTCTGAAGAAAGGTCAGCATCTAAAGTAAATTTAATTGTGACTTGAAATTGTATAGGTGACTGTCTAAATTTGATCACTATTCCCTCTAGAGAGGGACAACTTTATCCATATTCTGTAAGAACTAGAAAATGGTCTAAATAGTTAATACCCATTATCTATATTTCTATGCTATGCTTCACGTCTTCTGGTCTCTGGATCAAAACCCGAAGCCATACAGCTGGGGGCTGTCTGTTCCCTTGATCTTATGGACGTGTTCAACTCTAGGAGTTCTTGCTAAGTCTGATCCGTTGACACTCCTCCTGGAACAGAAGGGGCTTATGACTATTTTTCACCTCTTCTAGAATTGTAACAACACTGCTCAAGTGAGATTGAGTTTATGGTTATCCAGTTTAACAAAGGCAGAAGCACTTCTTTTGAGCATGGAGGCTGCTATCATGAAAATATGCAGTATGGTTATACTGAAGTCCTAACAGTTGGCAGCTCTACTGAACTTGGTCTTTATACATGCTGCAGGTATCTGGGGACTCAAACAATTCGAGCAAAGAATCAAAATGACCCAGGGCAGGTACATAGCTAAATGTCACGTGAAGCCGGCAGTGGGGCCATCTGGGGAGCAATGGTGCTCCAGACTGCAGGCAGCTGTCGCTGCCAATGAAGCCTTGACTGGTGACCCTCCTTTAAAGAGTCCCTTCTCACATGCTCCTTCTTTGATCTAGATGAGGATTACAATCATTGTCCCATCTCCTCTTGGTGCTATCCGGATAAGTCGGGTTTAATTTCCCCCTGCCCTCCGGTCTCCTATCCATCCAGGTACTGCCAATTTCACACACCCACTCCCCACAACAGGAGAAGTTCTGTTGACTCTTTTGTTTGTTGCTAGCCATATCTGAATAGCTCTCACAAAGCCCTGGTTCTTCTAGGCTCTGGCCTTAAGGAATATATGGTACCCCAGATCCTAATCCTGACTACAGAGGCTGGAGGAGAATGTCCTAGAACTCCCAGGGATTTTTTTCCACCAGGTATGCTCCATTATTGAATTTTAATTTCTCTTGTTAGCCTGATTTAAGTTCCCTGCCAGAGTCTTAAAGCACACCTGCCCCGTCCTAGAGTATTTTAGACCAGGATCATGAGTGTGTATGGGAGGAGTACAGAAGACCAGGGCCAGAAAGTTAGCCCATATGCCTTGGGGCTTTGAATTTCAGACAGGAGCCAGCTTGGGTTAGCTTAGGGTCAATATCTGCCTCAGCCAACCCCAAGTTTCCTCCAGTTCAGAAAGGATGTCTCCTTTCCTTCAAAGCATTTAAGTCTCTCATGGGCTTCTATTTTCCAGTGTTCATGGCAAATCACATATTTCACATGTGACCTAGGGGAGCAAAAGGGATGCTCACCTACCTGATACAAGATGAACATATGGCTTCAACTAACTCATTTCGACAATTCAGGTGCATTCCTAGCATTCTATAGGATAAAGTTAACCTCCAATGGAAAGTTAGGTCAAATTAAAAGAATATGAATAGGACACGCAGCAGAAACAAATCTCCTCTTCCCCCTTCCTGGACAGTCATCAGTAGTTGCTGGTGTATCTTAATCTTTTGAAACGATGTGAAAGGTATAACGCAAATCATGGCACTACTCTGAGAAATCATTTAATAAGTTAGCATTGCTCACCCATTAATGATTAATGTTAGAGTCTGAAAACTTTCGTAAGCAGGGCGTTTCAAAGCTCTTAGTTTGGTTACACATCAGAGGCCATCTTCACTATACACTCCCCTTTTTCAAGGAGCCCAGGCAGGGGAAAGCGTTTGGGACAATAGTCCATTGGAGCCTGTGGTTTTCCACTTTCCCTTAAAGATAACATTTCTCAGGCCGCTAAATTACGAGTCCGCGGAGCCACGTGACCAACCTAAACGTGATCGGGCGGCCAGCCAATCGCAGAGCGCAGAAAAGCCCGTCCCAGCTTCTCACGCTCGGGACAGTAGGAACCTAAGGGCAGGGGGCATTCGGAGACTCAACCCCCCCCCCCCCAAGTACTGCTTGAGGGGCTGCTTGACCACACGCTTTAAAGTTAGCTCTCACTTCAGGAGACACGTAACTACAGGCAGGCGGGCCTCGCAAGCCACCGGGAGACAGGAGCTAGGGACTCTGGAGTGAGTACTTAAGACGGGGGCAGTTTTCCGTCCCGATTCCCCAGAACTGGCGAGCCAGCCCCTTGGTGCCATGTCGAGATGACTTCAGGGACCCGCCAGGATTCTCACCGAATCCTCTGAGAAGGGCTTCCTGTCGCCTGCCTGGGAAAGTTGTGCGGCCCCAAGTGGGAGAATGGCTGAGGACAGGGCTCCTAGGCCCAGTGCGGCAGACCCTGGGGCCCCGACAGGAGTCCCCACCGCCCTCCCCAACATGCCACAGTCGCACACCGGCTCTCCCAGCGCTCGCGCGACTCCCTTTGATCTATTGTTTAGAATGAAGGCTAATTACAGTCACCAGATTAGGACTCAGTTCCTCTCGAGGAAATCTCACGGGGAATGAGGCTCGGCAAACTAACCTGATTAGGTCTTCGTTCCACTCCCCTCCCCCGTTCAGCTATCCTGGAGACCCGAGAGGTTTACAGACGCGACCGGGAGAGTGGAAAGGGGGAGAGGAGAGAAACATCTAGAGGGGAGTCCTATTTCAAGCCTCACTCGTCCTCTAACCCGCACTCCAGAGAGACGGCCCGGCGCCCGGGGAGTCGCAGTCCGGGTGCGCAGGCTGCGCACTTGTCGCCGCTCGGCGGAGACTCCGGGCGGCAGCCCCACCGAGCGTGCGCCCACTCACCGCGGCGGGGATCCCAACCCCTGTCGGCCCCCGGCGCCCTGCATCCCCGGAGGCGCCCTTTCTCATCCACCGCCCGCTCCCACCCTCCCTGAAGTCCGAGGAGCGCGCCGGGGGCTGCCGCGCACGTCTCGGCCCACCCGGCCCTCTGCCTCCTTCCTAACACTCCGCCTGGGCAGAGGAGACGTAACCATTGTTCAATCGCTCAGAAGCCCGTATTCCCCATCCCCGGCCCAGCGGAGTGAAAAACGAGGCAAAGCGGAGGCTTTAGGGTAGGGAGTGTAAGGGAATGAAGACTAGTTCGGGCCAGGCTTTAGGACACCCCAGACCCCACTGTCCCCCCCAGCCCGGCTCCCGGGAGCCGCGGTGCTGACACCTCAGAGGCGCCGCCGGGGTGGGGAGGGGAGAGGAGGCGACGGGAGCGGAGAGGCGCCTCCTAGGAGGGGGGGTGGGCAAAAGGAGACCCGCTCCTCGGGGCCCCCTGGCGCCCCGGCTGGGTCCGGGCAGCCCGCGGAGGGGCGCGTCCTCACTCACCCGCTCCGGTGGCGCCGCTTTCCTGGGGCGCCCAGCACAGCGCGAGCAGCAGCCAGAGCGCCCAGCGCGCGGACGTGCCCATGGTGCCCGCCTGGATGGTGCCGCCGCCGCCGCCCGCTCCGCACAACAAGTTACCAGCCCTTCGGAAAGGAGGAAGGAGGTGGGGGCGGGGAGGGAGGAGGGGGAGGAGGGGAAGGAGTCGGAAGGGGGGGGAAAGGGAGCAGGGAAGAAAAAGGTGCACCCCCTCCCCTACAACTTGCACAATCTCCCCCCCTCCCCCCCCACCAGCCGGCCCACCTACCCACCCACCCACCACCCCGGGCTGCAGCGGCAGTGCAAACCGAGCCCGCGGGCAGAAAATAATGCAGGCGCTGCAGAGAAGGGGAGGGAAGAGGAGGGGAGAAAGGGAGAGGGGGTGGGGAGCCGAGAGCCGAGAAGACAGAGGAGAGAGGAGCCGGCCGCGGAGCACCCACACTGGCGGCTGCTGGAGCGCGCGGGGTGAGGAGCAAGGAGGGGGCAGGAGGGGGAGTGGTCAGCGGGGCGCGGGGGGGCGGGCGCGGAGGCTTCAGCCCTCCTCCCCCTCGAGGCGCTCCTCTTATAAGCTCGCGGCAGCCAGGTGCCTGCGCCGGGGGTGTGTGAGTGCAAGTGGCCTGCCAGTGGCCGCGGACGCCGCCGCCACCCGGGCTGCTCCCGGGGCCCGGCAGCTCCGCGCGTCAGCCCGGGGCTCACGGGGGCCCGGGGCGGCCGCTGGTTGGCTCGCGCGCCGCCCTCGCCTCCAATCCCCGGTGCCTGCCCTAATTTCCTGATCCAGGGAACCTGCCGCCGCAGCAGCTGTGCGCTCCCTACAGTCATTACTGTACCTTCCCGGCAGCCGCCAACAGTAAATGCAGCAGCAGCAGTTAGCACTGATGCAACTACTGAGGCTGTTGCCACCGCCTTCCCACTAACCGGGCTTACAGCCCCGGGGGTGGGGGGGGGGGGAACTCGCGGCTTCCAGGGGCAACACGCATCTCTCTACCACCCTCTCCTGCGCCTCAGAGAGAGGCTGGTACTATGAGGCTGGTAGGTAGCTTCTTTCTTGGGCCTCCTCTCTCCACTTAAAAGTGATGAGGAGGAGTGGGTCTAAACGTTTGGGCTGCTCTGATGTGGGGTTGGGGATGCCTGTCTCAGTCGCACGCGGAGATGCCATTTGTGCTAAAAATTAAATGTGTCTTTAAGCGAGAGCGTGTGTGTAAGGAGAGTGCGCACGGTTGTGGTTGGTCCTCTGTAATAGAATGGGACTAAAATAACCCAGTCTGGGATGAGGAGGAGGGGTATCGCTAGCGGAGCGCTACATTCTCTCATCAACGATTATAGCTAATTGGTAATTGCACAAATGATAGTTGGAGGGCCTGTAATTAAAAGCTTAACCTTTTCTTGCTTGGGGGAGGGGAAACCCGTGGGTTTATTCTTCTTGATATAGTTTGCAACATTCAATTACAAGGCTTAAGGAAAGAAAAAAGGAAGCAAAGGCAAGACTCCTATAAAGGATTGATTTCCTGTTTTGTGTCGGACGATACTGAGCCTGTAATTTGCTTTTTTGTGTACTTCAGTTTTCTTGCACAATTTCCCCTGGCTGTTCCCGTCTAACCAGACTGGGAGGACACACCGAGCTATTTCACCTTCTTAAAGAAAGGGTTTATATATTTTTTAAAAGTTGTTTTGATCTTGAATGATTCAAACTCCACCGATTTCAATAGGACCAGCTCTGGCGCTATTCTGTTGATGATATGAGAAGTAGAGGACTTCTGCCTAGCTGTGTTCCTCTTGTCTTGCTGCTTCAGGGCATTTGTCGAGGCTAACCATCGGATGGGATGTTTATTAGGAACCTACTGGATCCGGGAGACAGGAGAGGAAAATTCTAGGTCAGGATACACTTTGGTGGGCCCAGAGGATACCCAGATTGTGACTGGTCAACGTGAAGGGGCTTAACTCTACGTATTGGTGGAGACTTACACTGCAGTTCACCTCGGACTCTATTTTGGTTGTGCTGTGGTTACACGTTTGATACAAACTGTAGCAGCTGCACATGTGTTGCATGTGAAACTGAGTTGAACTCTGCTTTATGCCATTAGTAGTGAAGAAGTATGCATTAAGGGATGACTCTTATGCACCTAACAGGTGTTAAGGGATGATGGTAAAGCAGGTGTGTGGCATTTTCAATATTTTGGGGTTCTGAAAGACAGTCTGACAGTGAGCTGTGTCACTCACATGAGAAGATGTGGTAGAGGGGATGAGTGGAAGCAATATGAAAAGGCATAGCATTCATATAGTCATGTGGCTTGTTTTTATTATTTTACTCAGAGATAAATATATATACTATAAGCTGAACACTGATATGGTATAGTAAGATTTACCTTTAACAAACACGTTATGCTTTCTATCGCTCCAAAGAATTTAAATAAACTGTTGGTGAACTTAGCTGTGGCTCTCTTTTCAATCCTGTAGCTCTCTAGTTGAATCAAAAGGAAGCATAACTTTTGGCTCCACCTCTCATTGGCTGTGCAACTTGGAAAAATCTCAGTGCCTCTCTGCCTGCCTCCTGACCTGCAAACTGAATACAAAACCAGTTCATATAAAGTCAAAGTGCTCTGTGGCCTCAAGGGCCAGCTCTCTGCAAAGTGTTGATTACTAGACAGAAAGGTTGTAAGGAAGAGTGAATTTGATTAATAAAAAAGTAATTGAATAGCCAACAAGATAAATGTATCACGAGTGGAGATGGGTGTGGCTGAACTAGCCTCAGAGAGGCTGATGCTGCTGGGTACAGAGCCTTCAGGGAAATGCATAGGCAACCCCATTGCCGCAATCCACCACGTTTGTTAATTTGTTGAAGCAACACACATTGAACATCCCTGGGTAGCAGGCGCTGTGCTAGGCAGTGGGTGTACAGAGATGCTTGTCTGAGGAAGCTCAGGATCTGGTGGGGGAGGCAGAAAAGTTGGCGGTTGTCGTACCCTATGCACAGCTCACACTTAGGTTTCAAGGTGCTGTAAGGTTACAGGGAAAAAGTAGCTAATCTGACTGGGGCACAATGGGATCAGAAAGGGCTTTCCAGAGCACTTGTCTCTCAGCTGGATCCATCATTTTTACCAAGCAATTCCAATTCTCTTTACTGCTGGACACATGGGAGGATTACACTTCCTGGCTCCCTTATAGTTAGGTGGGGCTGAAAGATCAATTTTGGCCAATTATTTGTGAGCAGAAGTTCTAGGGTGCCACTTCTGGACTGGAGCATTTAATGGGACTTGCATGAGACCCTCTCTTTTGGTCTGCATGGTGATTAGAAAAGCTCAAGACGTGGCTGCTCCCTCAGCCTGGTCTCTGAATGACTAGACTGAGTAGTTCTCTGGTGTCTGCATGTCTCTGCAGTGCTCATAGAGACTAGAGGTCAGCAGATGGCCGGTGGCCTATTTTTGTATGACCTATGAAAAAGAATGGCTTTTACATTTTTAAAGAGTTGTACCAAAAAATGAAGAAGAAGAAAATGCAACAGAAATTGTATGTTACTCACAAAATGTAAAATGTAGACTATCTGGGTCTTTAGAGAAAAAACTTGCCATCTCCTGACACTGAGTAAGAAATAAACCTTTGTTGTCTTTATCTGCTGAGCTTTTGTCACCCCAGCATGACCTCTCTTTAACTTGACTGATACTCTGGGTAAAGAGGCAAGGAAGACCCTCGTGAACAGAGGGAACAAAGGCAAAGAGCATCAAGTGTTGAAGGAAACACGAGGGCTGCAGAATGGTCCTATGTTGGGGTTCCAGTGGGCTAACAGCAGGAAGTAAGGTTAAGGAAGAAAGGCAGGGCCTGGATTATATGGAAGGGTGTATGAAATGCCAACACTTTTTTTTTTGCATTAAAAAAAATTTTTTTTAAATTGAAGTATAGTTGATTTACAATGTTGTGTTAGTTTCAGGTGTACAGCAAAGTCATTCAGTTATACATATACATATATGAGAATATGTATATATTCTTTTTCAGATTCTTTTCCATTATAGGTTATTATAAGATATTGAATATAGTTCCCTGTGCTATATAGTAAGTCCTTGTTGTTCATCTGTTTTGTATATAGCAGTGCATATCTGTTAATCCCAAACTCCTAATTTATCTCCCCCCACCCCCTTTTCACGCCAACACTTTGGACTTGATCTTGTAGGCCATGGTGAGGACTTGTGATGGATTTTTTATTCTCCACTTAAAAAAAATTCATTGTTATACAATTCACTGTGGAGCAATTATAAAATACAGAGAAAAATAGAATCCTTTTTAAAAAGTATACTTTCAGTACCCAAAGATACTGTTAACATGTCCATTTCTTTCCTTTTTAAAACATTTTTAGTTATATCCTCAGATCACAGAATTGTATTGACATTATTATAATTGGTCCAGATATGGCTCTATTAATTTGTTGATTTATTTTTGCAAAACAATAACAACAACAAAAAAGAACAGTATCCATGAGCCCAGTACCACCTTCAAGAAATAGAATATTGTCAGTAACAGACATCTGTGTAGGCACTTCTGCCAGTACACATCTTGTAAGCCTTCTCCCTGGAGGAAACCACCATTGTGATAGATTGTGATCAGAGGCCTGACATTCAGTGTTGTTTAGAAAGTTCACTCTGGCATGAAGCGGTCTGTGACTTCTTTGGGAAGCAGGGTAGAATAAGACTAGAGGAAGAACAGTTAGAGGCCCTGGTAATGAGGGAAGGCACCGAGAAAGGACAGGAAGAAGCTATTATTTGCTGTCAGAAATATTTGTATAATTCTTTCAAGAGATTTTTCTGCCTAGTCCTCTGGATAAAGCTTTTAGAACAGTGTTTTCCCACCATGGTCAATGCATAGAATCCCTGGCAAGGTGTGTTAACAGCAGATTCCCAGGTCCCTCTCCAGAAAATCCTGACTCCATTGGTCAGTGTGGAGCCCAAGAAGCTGGATGGGTAACTTACTCCAGGCGACTCTTAGGATTAGCCATGATTAAGAAACCTTCCTAGAGAATGCCTTCTTCAATGCAGTCTTAACTGCCAAGTAGTTTTACTTCTCTCAAAACTGTATGTATATATTTGTCCAGTTTCCCCAAGGAGAGTGGTTTAGGGCCCACAGACAATGGGAAGGCTAATGTTGGGCATTTCTTTTTCTTCAAGTTCTGGAAACTCACGAATATGGGCAGCAGAAGTCATCTTCAAACCATGTTGCTAGGCTGAAGCACCAGTTCCTGCATTTTCTACTTCTTACCCTCACCATAGGAAGTAAAAAGTGAAATGAACTGTGCCCTTCAGGAGCGTTCTTCTTCTAAAGCATTTTGATGGTAACTTCTTAGGAATCCATTGCACCATTTTCTAATGGTGTGGCAGCCAGAGAAATAAATGGGATTCACCCCACTCTAGGCTCCAGAAGTAGGATCTGATGGTTTAAACCAGTGGCTCACAAACTTTAGCTTCCATGAGAATCACCTGAAAGACTGGTTAAAACAGATTGCTAGGCCCCATCCCAGAGTTTCTGGTTCAGCTGGTCTGGGGTGGGGCCAGAGTGTTTGTATTTCTAAAAAGTTTCCAGCTGTAGCTGATGTTACTGGTCAGGGAACACACTTGGAGAACCATCGCTCTAAATCCATCAACATAACTTCCCCTCTCAGCCACTGTGGTCAATTCAAGGGCCTCAACCAGTCAGCCTATGGCCTTCTGGCCACACTGAGTGGATGCTTCAGCCCTAAGCACATTATGCAAGTTGGTCTAGTTATAATGAAGTTCAAGATTTTTGCATGGTTAGAAAGGCAGCCTTTTTTCCTTTCTGTTTTCTTTTTTACTGACATTTTATTTTCTTATTTTAAAGTTTTTTCCCAGCACTATTATTTTTATTTTTTATTTTTTGATTATTCATTTTTAACTTTATTTTACCTTGGATCATAGTTGATTAACAATATTGTGTTAGTTTCAGGTGTACAGCAAAATGATTCAGTTATTCATATACATGTATCTATTCTTTTTCAAATTCGTTTCCCATTTAGGTTATTACAAAATATTGAGCAGAATTTCCTGTGCTGTACAGTAGGTCCTTGCTTGTTATCTATTTTAAATACAGTAGTGTGTACATGTCAATCCCAAACTCCAATCTATCCCTCCCCCTCCCCCCTGGAAATCATAAATTCAATCTCTAAGTCTGTGAGTCTATTTCTGTTTTATAAATAAATTCATCTGTATCATTTTTTTTTAGACTCTGCATATAAGCAATATCATATGACATTTGTCTGTGTCTGACTTACTTCACTTAGTATAATAATATCCAGGTCCATCCATGTTGCTACAAATGGCATTATTTCATTATTTTTAATGGCTGAGTAACATTCCATTGTATATATGTATGTATGTGTACACACACACACATGCACACACATCTTCTTTATCCATTCATCTGTCGATGGACATTTAGGTTGCTTCCATGTCCTGGCTATTGTAAACAATGCTGCAATGAACGTTGGGATGCATGTATCTGTTCAAACCATGTTTTTCTCTGGATATATATGCAGGAGTGGGATTGTTGGAGTGTATGGTAGTTTCATTTTTAGTATTTTAAGGAACCTCCATACTGTTCTCCATAGTGGCTGTACCAATTTACATTCCCACCAACAGTGTAAGAGGGATCCCTTTTCTCCACATCCTTTCCAGCATTTATTGTTTGTAGATTTTTTTGATGATGGCCATTCTGACTGGTGTGAGATGATATTGTACTTTTGATTTGCATTTCTCTAATAATTAGCGATTTTGAGCATCTTTTCATGTGCCTCTTGGCCGTCTGTATGTCTTCTTTGAAGAAATGTCTAATTATGTCTTCCACCCATTTTTTGATTGGATTGTTTGTTTTTTGATATTGACTCATATGAGCTATTTGTAAATTCTGGAGACTAATTCCTTGTCGGTCGTATTGTTTGCAAGTATTTTCTTCCATTCTGTGGGTTGCCTTTTCATTTTGCTTATGGTTTCCTTTGCTGTGCAAAAGCTTTTGAGTTTACTTAGGTCCCATTTGTTATTTTTGTTTTTACTTCCATTACTTTAGGAGACAGATCAAAAAAGATGTTGTGATTTATGTTGAGGTGTGTTCTGCCTTTGTTTTCTTCTAAGAGTTTTATAGTATCTGGTCTTACATTTAGGTCCTTAATCCATTTTGAGTTTATTTTTGTGTATGGTATTAAATAATGTTATAATTCCATTCTTTTTGACATGTAGCTATCCAGTTTCCCCAGCACCATTTACTGAAAAGACTGTCTTCCCTCCATTGTATAGTCTTGCCTCCTTTGTGTAGATTAATTGACCATAGGGGCATGGGTTTATTTCTGGGCTTTCTATCCTGTTCCACTGATCTATATTTCTGTTTTTCTGCCAGAACCATACTGTTTTGATGACTGTAGCTTTGTAGTATAGTCTGAACTCAGGGAGTCTGATTCCTCCAGCTCTTTTCTTCTTTCTCAAGATTACTTTGGCTATTTGGCATCTTTTGTGTCTTCATACAAATTTTAAGATTTTTTTGTTCTAGTCCTGTGAAAAATGCCCTTAGTAATTTGATAGTGATTGCATTGAATCTGTACATTGCCTTGGGTAGCATAGTCATTTTATGCTATTGATCCTTCCAATCCAAGATCATGGTATATCTTTCCATTTGTTTATGTCATCTTTGATTTCTTTCATGATGTCTTATAGTTTTCAGAGTACAGTTTTGTTTTGTTTTTGTGTCCTTAGGTAGGTTTATCCCTAGGTATTTTATTCTTTTTGATGTGATGGTAAATGGGACTGTTTCTTTAATTTCTCTTTCTGATCTTTTGTTGTTAGTGTAGAGAAGTAAACAGATTTCTGTGTATTAATTTTGTATCCTGCAACTTTGCTGAATACATTGATGAGCTCTAGTAGTTTTCTGATAGCATCTTGAGGATTTTCTATGTATAGTATCATGTCGTCTGCAAACAGTGACAGTTTTATTTCTTTTCCAATTCGAATTCCTTTATTTCTTCTCTGATTGCTGTGGCTAGGACTTCCAAAACTATGTTGAATAAAAGTGGCTTGTGTGGACATCCTTGCCTTGTTCCTGATCCTAGAGGAAATGCTTTCAGCTTTTCACTGTTGAATATGATGCTAGCTGTAAGTTTTGTCATGTATGGCCTTTATTATGTTGAGGTATGTTCCCTCTGTGGAAAGGTACTCTTTTATAAGCAATGTGGTGTATGAACGTTAGGCCAGAACTTCTGTAGCCATTGTGCCACTGTGAAGTCTGAAGACCCACTGACTCATGAAAAAGAGGAAGCTGAGAGAATCAGGGAAACAGCATCCAAACTGGAGCTGGAGCCCAGGTGCAATTCTCCTGAAAGCTGCCATTCGTAGGACTTGCAATTACCTGAGCCAATAAATTCCCTTTGTTACTTAAGCCAATTTGGATTGAGTTTTCCGTTGTTAACAAGTAACTAGCTGATAGAGGTGCCCTCTTGAGGGAAGTAGCGTGCATATGTTAAAGCACTGGGCAAAACTCCACCTGTGGACATATTTCTAGTGAAAATAACATACCCATCCCTCCTGGCGGGGTTTTGGAAGACAAATGCAGGTATCAGCAAGGATGGTCTTAAACAATTGCTCTCTTGGGCATCCTGCCCAGGTCAACTCCCACCACACCTCAGCCCTGAATCAAGTGCTCGGTGTGGGTTTATTGCAGATGAACCTTGACTGAGGGTTACAATCTAATAAGAATAATTTTTTTTTTGAAATCCCAAGACCAAAGACTATTTTGTAGATGGCTTTTGAAGAATTTCAGAAAGTAAAAATGTGGCCAAATGTGGTAAAAATAGAAACTGCAAAATGGGTTGAGTATGAGGATATATCAGTGGTTCTCAACTGGGAACAGTTTTGTCCCCAGTGAACATTTTTAAGTTGTCATGCCTCAGGGAGAGGTACACTGTTGTTTAGGAGGTGGAGCCAGGGCTGCTGCTGTGCATCCTACAGTGCACAGAACAGCCCCCACAGCAAAGAATCATCTGGTCCAAAATGTTAGTGGTGCCAAAGTTGAGATATCCCGGGCTAGACTTATGTAAAGTCAGATGATGCTGAAATGTATGAGCTTTTTTACCTCGAACAGGGTAGGGGAACATCATTTGGAACTTGGATGGCCAATTAGAAAGATGTTCTCTCTTTGAACAATGAAAGCACAAACTGGGTTTCATGAAGTTGATGACAGCTGTGAATGCAGTATCAAGGGGCAGTGTGTAGATTTACAGACCTGAGAGATATAAAGCAAACAATAAGTAGATTACATTCAAGTTGAAGTAGACCAATGTAAGATATCCATATTCTGGCTGCATTGTGAACTCATAGGTGCGCTTTAGTTTGCAGGGTTTTTATTTTGCTTGTTTTTCAATGCAAGGATGAAGTGCTTGACCACTTCTGGTTTCATTCTGATAACTCCTCTGATCCTGGTCCCAAATTCGATTATTTTCATTTGTCATAAATGCAATTTACAAGAGGTTTTAGAATGTAGTGCTGTAGTATTTAAAACACTCTTACAACTGGAGTGTTACTGGAAAGAGGGGCTTTGTGGTCCCTACTGTGCTAGCTAAGTAGAGATGCTTATTAGAAGTAAGAATTTTAATCTACAAGTTATAAGTAAATGCAGTGAGGTGCAAAGCATGTACCATTTCACCACGATGGTTCCATTTTCAAACTTTTAGGAGCTTTGTGGAAATGGGTAGTTGATATATCTGATTTTTTTTTTAAACTTGGCTGTGTGTGTAGTTGTGTAGTGTAAATTCGTAAGATACTGCTGCTTGCAGTCCTTGAAGGGCTGAGTTTCCAAATGGACATGCTTCTGTCCAACCTGGCTCTTTGAGATGGTTTTGTTCTAGCATCTCTAAATCATTTTAGAAACATGTTTATGAGGAGTTCGAATGCTGATGACTGTATCTGGAGTGTGGAGGGAAGCCTGCATTTTCAAGCCTGCTTTTAGGGTCTATGGTGGTTTGAAGGAGATGCAAGTAATTCTGAACCGTGGAAGGGTAGAGCGGCTTAAGGTGGGAGTAGATACCACAGGGGTAGCCAAGTACAGCTGAGGAAGGTATTTGTGTATCACTTGGATTTGTATTCCACAAGCAGTTAGTAAACCATTGAAGGTTTCGGATCAAGAAATGATGGGATCAGATATATGTCTTCAGAAATCTTATTTGAACCTGTGATTATGTCTGTATAGGATCACCCTATGTGGTCCCTGCAAGCCTTTGAGTATTGAATGAATGCAGGGAGGCAGTGTAGGTTAACAATTATGAGAGAAGGTGCTGGAGCCAGTCTTCCTGTGTTCAAAGCCTGGCTCAATCACTTACTAGCTGTGAAATTTTGGGCAAGGTATTTTAACCTCTGTATATGCCTCAGTTTTTTCATCTGAAAAGTGGGGATAGCAAGTACACTTCTTATAAGAATTCAGGGCACTTATATTGCTATAAGTAAAGCAGTTAGAAACGTGCCTGGCATATAATAAATGCTCAGGAATTGTTAGCTACTCTTGTTATTGTAATGACATTTATTATTGTTGTCGTTTTTATTATTATCAGCAGCTCCCGTGTAAAAGAGAAGCAAAGGGATTATAGGTGCAGGCCCAGGACTGAACAATGGAAGGCAGTGGTTCCTAACCCTGTCTGCACATTAAAATCCGCTAGAGAGCTTTTAAGGCTGTCAACCCTGGGGTCCTACTCAAGATCAATTCAATGACAGTGTCTGGAAACAGGATCTGGATGTGAGCATTTTTAAGCTTCCCAAACGATTTGCATTCTAATTATGACTCACTTGGTGTCAGGCCTGATGCTCTGCCTGGCCCAGGGGAGACAGAGGGAAGGCTGGGTGGTGAAGCTTGAATGAACTTCACCCTGTGGGAGACGGGGATGCCGTGGTGACTGCTGCAGAGGAAACACAAGCAATTCCCCTGCCAGTGTTCCAGAACAGCCTCCCCATCCTTGCTCTGTGCGTCCTGCTCCTGGCCTGGCATCCCACACTCAGCTAGAGTTGTCAGCTGTAAAAGAGCCAAGGACCATGGGAGGTCAGAAGCTCTGCACAGCCAGACTGCTAGGAACCCAGCTGGTGTCTACCTATCAGCGATGGATTATGTATCGCCAATCTCATGCCTTTGCACATCAGTCCCCCAGCAAGGCCTCGCAAAGCACTTTCTGGGGCCCAGTTGCGTGCCAGGTGACTGGAGGGCAGCAACCAGATAGCAATGTGGCTGCCATTGGGGAGCAAGTTGTTATTGTTTTGTTTGCCTTTTCTACAGGAGCCAAAATTCAGGCTTGTTAAGTGGTAATTGACAGTCCTTTCTTCTAAGGAAGTTTCTCTTGGATTTGCTGCCAATAGGAAGTGTATTATTCCTCCAAGCACTATAGCATTCATTTATCGAGTGCCCACTCAATTATGAGGCATGACAGAGTTTGCCATCTAAGAGAGGAAAGACCACTTAATGATTCCTAGAGTCAGAAGTCTGGAATAAATAGATAGACAGATCAAAGAGTTAAGGGGATTCCGTTGTACTCAGAGAGGCACTTTGAGCAGGATCTGGGTCTTCTACCGAAATCTTAAAGGAGCCTTTGAATAAGTTGTGTGGGAGAGAAAGTATATTTTTGAACATTAAGGAGTAGTGATTTCAGCTGATCATCTCATAGGTTGGCAACATGCGGGTTGTGGTTGTTTTGCTAAACCGTGGTGGGAACACATGTAAGACCTTCTAGAAACTGGAATTCTGTTTTGAGATCTTAGCAATTATTTCCACCACCTCAGGAGAAATTGAACTCTCTCAGAGAGTATATTTACCACAATAATTTTCTGGGTTTGATTGTTTTTCTGGATGGACAATTCTTGCATGTGAGGGAAATAAAAAAGCTTCATCCTTTGGGAGAGGTTTCCTTCTAGAGTTGAAGAAAGGTTCATGGTTATTGATCCAAATTGAAGGACGATTGATAGTTAATGACCCAAATCAGACCTTGTCCTTGGATTTGACTCAGGAAGAAGATTACAGAAGTCCGTTTGGGGGACTTCCCTGGTGGCTCAGTGGTTAAGAATCCACCTGCCAATTCAGGGATCACAGGTTCAAGCCCTGGTCCGGGAAGATCCCACATGCTGCGGAGCAACGAAGTCCATGTGCCACAACTACTGAGCCCAAGTGCCACAACTACTGAAGCCTGTGTGCCTAGAAGCCTGTACTCTGCAACAAGAGAAGCCACCACTATGAGAAGCTCTTGCGCTGCAATGAAGTGTAGCCCCTACTCACTGCAAGTAGAGAAAGCCTGTGCACAGCAACAAAGACCCAACACAGCCAATACATAGATAGATAGATAGATAAATAAATAAATTAATTAAAAGGTCCTTTTGGAAGCACAGATCAGAGGTGTTATGTAGATAGAGATGGAGTTGGAAAGGTGTTTGCCTGGGATGAGGGAGCTTAGGAAGTGAGACATAGTTGAGACTTCTACTGAAGCTAATACTTGCCTTTCATCTTCTTAACCGTAACACCCCAATATCACCAGCATCCTTCTTTGCAATCAAAACTTATTCCTTTCCTGATATAAACAGTAAGCAAAAATTATGGTTTAAATATCTGCCATGTTTGTGAAATTGAATTGGAATATATGAACAGGTCTTTTAATCAGGTTCTCTTGGTGAACTCCAGAAGGGCGTCTTTCTATGAATAAATGACTGAGAGGAAGATGGGTCATTGCTGAGGTTTCTCTCTTGACATTCCTTCACTCCTCTCTTCCGTTTACCAGAGACTCCAACAAAGAACAAAGAGATGAGGGAGAAAGGGCAGGCTGGCTGGCACAAAGACTATGCAAAACACTCAATGGAAGGTCGTGGAAGATCTTATCTTCCTTTTATAGCGACTCCATAGCTCTTGCCTGGCTAGTGGGGCAGTTTTCTAAATGTGAAACAACAAAAAAATGATGGTTATATCTTACATAGTGTGAGAAGAATGTCTTGAATTTGCGGCACTGCCTTTCTTCTGAGAAGGTTCAAAGTACTCTACAAACATGACATCATTACTCCCTGGGAGGAGACTGTGGACAGACTTTCAGAGGAATAACTCCTCTTCAGCAGTTCAGAAGGAGCTCAAGCAGAGATCAGTGTCTGGACTCAGCTTAAGCAAGTGTCCCAGATTGGTTGAGTTCTAAATCTCACATAGAGAAAGATAGGTATTAATACTGAACATGGCCATGTGAAGTCTATGTTGTGATCTCTTGGTGATCTCTATGTCTCATGGTTTAAGAAGGTACTCTGTATGTTTTTCTTGTGTCTTATTCTTTTTCCCAAATGGCCATGCTTAAATCTAACCTCCATCCATTTTTTTGTTTGTTTTTGAGCAAGGCAAAAATAAAATGACAGAACAAAACAGACACCAAGAAATATTTGTGTTATCACGACAACACCAAATTGACTCACCTCAGCAAAAGCTGGAGTCTTCGAGAAGATTCCTTGCAGAGAGAAATGGAAACATCATATCTCCCTCTGTTGTTCTGATTAGGATCTTGTGGGAAAGTACAGTCATTAGAAATTCTGTTAACTTGAAGGAAAAAACAAATGCGGTAGTTATTTCTTTTTCTGTCTTTGCAAGGGAAATGTAATCACGTTCAATAAATTTGCTTATTTTTCTTTTCTTCATTCCGCTTCCCAATCCCTGCCCTGCCTCCTGCCTGGCTCTCTTAAGAAATCTTGGGAGGTCCTGCCCATGGCAGAAAATTCACAGGATATGAAGAGGAATGGAAGGGTGCCTTGTAGATCTAATATCATTTCCTGAAATCAAGGTCCACTTCAGGGGAAGATTCTCTGGAGGAAATTGCTGGAAATATCGCAACAGGGTTATTTAGAAATTGAAGGTGAAAACAGGAACTGTTTATGAGTAGGTCAAATTCTCTTCCCATTTCCTTTGACTCTGATATGAACTGGCTTCAGTTTGTCTTTTTCCACTGACAGGTGTGATACCCTGTCAGATAAAGTAGCTGTTCCATTAGAATATTTTCTTCATCACCAAAGTATCACTGGAAGGAAATGGTGCTGGCCATTTAAATCGTGCTGTAAATACTTGTCCTGTATCTAGACAAGGCAATGCACTTCTTAGGTTTATAATCACAGCAGGAAACTCTGTGCCTTTTTGTGTGGTTACCAGGATTTTTGGTGGGTGCTTTCTTTCTCTCCTCAGATACTCCTTTGTTAATTAAAAAAAAACTTCTTGGAGGTATAGTGGGAGTCTTTGATTGATTTAATTGGATCGAATAAGAGACTGATGGTTTGTGGAATTTATTTATACAGTTGACCCTTGAACAACTCAGGGGTTAGGGGTGCCAACCCCCGCCCCCACCCTGTGCTGTCAAAAGCGTGTTGCAGAAGGGGCATGCTTGACTCTGGGATGGCTTTGCAACATTTTCCATTTTCATCATTTTGATGCGACATGACCTGTGCTGGCATTTGCATTCAAAAACTGGGGTTGGAGTCTAGGCTCCGCTGCCCGTGAGCTCTGTGTTCTTGTGTAAGCTCTTGAATTCCTCCTGGGCCTCACTTTCTTCAACTGCCCTACCTGTCTCTTACAGAGTTTCATCTGGCTCCAAAGAGAGAAAGTGCATATGAAGCGGTGGGTAGGGCTAAGTAAATTTGCATAAGGACTTTGGTGACCTTCCTGGGAAAGAAGGGACCAAAATCTCAACCCTCTTTCCTAGTAATTTCAGGCTATAGAAACCGTCAGGGTGGGCTGAGTGATCTAGTACCATAGGAGTATAAGAGGGCCTCTTAATAGCACATAGGGTGGAAAGATGTGTTGGATGTGAGCACAGGTGCTGGATGTTGCCTTGTTCCAAAAAGCAAAGGGTCTGGCCTTGAGCAAATGGCTTGGGTGGGTGAATCTAAAGAGATGGCATTTGGGAGCCCAAGTCATGTTTGGCATGCGGCACCCTTAGCTAAGATAACTCTGAGTAGGGAACTCTCCTTTTTGTTTACCTGAAGATCCACGTTGCCTAGAGAGGAGCTGGCGCTTTGTTTGGTGGGAGAGTAGAATGGTTCTCAGCGCTATCAGTTTCCCTCTTTAATAAGAAATATCTTGAAATGCTCCTTCTCTCTTGAAGTGAAAATCACAGATAATAGCACATACACACGTATATAATCTGCAAAAAATAACATAATGTCCTAAGTATAATATAAAGAAAAATTGAATGGAAACCAGTTTGTAGTAAAGCAATATGGTGCAACTATACCAGAAGACACAATACAAAGTCAGATATTACACATGTGGTATCCCTGTGAGCACTGCAGCCACATATGCCAGCTGATACAGGTATAGTGGGTTGAAGACTATCATGTTACAAGCAGCTTAGCCATTAGTGATAAGATTTTCTGAAACGGTGAGCCACAGCTGGTGATGTTCCAAATGAAGTAACCCAATAATTTTCCCTTTACTGGACATGGTAGCTGCATTCTTGGAAATTTTAGTATATGTTAAACCCTTGCCAAGACCTTTTGTGCTTGTATATAAAACAGAATCAGGATTTAGGCTCAGATAATTATAAACAGGGGATAAAACTTTAATGCTTGGTGGGGTAATTGTGGGTGGTTGAGTCACGTAGGTCATTGTTCTTGATGAGTAAGATGTATCACCTGCTTTGCAGGATGTCTAGAATCCCTGGCCCTGCCCACTAAAAGGCAGTAATACACCTTCAGTCATGGTGACAAGCAAAATATGCCCTTCTAAGTTTAAAACACCCTCTGGAGGTCATGCCATTTTTTTTTAAATTTATTAATTTTTTTGGGGGTACACCAAGTTCAATCATCTGTTTTTATACACATATCCCCGTATTCCCTCCCTTCCTTGACTCCCCCACCCCGAGTCCCCCCCACCATCCCCACCCCAGTCCTCTAAGGCATCTTCCATCCTCGAGTTGGACTCCCTTTGTTATACAACAACTTCCCACTGACTATTTTACAGTTGGTAGTATATATATGTCTATGCTACTCTCTCGCTTCGTCTCAGCTTCCCCTTCACCCCCCGCCCCCTCCCAAACCTCGAGTTCTCCAGTCCATTCTCTGTATCTGCGTCCTTGTTCTTGTCACTGAGTTCATCAGTACCATTTTTAGATTCCATATATGTGAGTTAGCATACAGTATTTGTCTTTCTCTTTCTGACTTACTTCACTCTGTATGACAGACTGTAGTTCTATCCACCTCATTACATATAGCTCCATCTCATCCCTTTTTATAGCTGAGTAATATTCCATTGTATATATATGCCACATCTTCTTTATCCATTCATTTCTTGATGGGCATTTAGGTTGCTTCCATGTCCTGGCTATTGTAAATAGTGCTGCAGTAAACATGGTACCTGTTTCTTTTGGGATTATGGTTTTCTTTGGGTATAGGCCCAGTAGTGGGATTACTGGATCATATGGTAGTTCTATTTGTAGTTTTTTAAGGAACCTCCAAACTGTTTTCCATAGTGGCTGTACCAACTTACATTCCCACCAACAGTGCAGGAGAGTTCCCTTTTCTCCACACCCTCTCCAACATTTGTTGTTTCCAGATTTTATGATGATGGCCATTCTGACTGGTGTGAGGTGATACCTCATTGTGGCTTTGACTTGCATTTCTCTAATGATTAGTGATGTTGAGCCTCTTTTCATGTGTTTGTTGGCCATCTGTATGTCTTCTTTGGAGAAATGTCTATTTAGGTCCTCTGCCCATTTGTGGATTGGGTTATTTGCTTTTTTGGTATTCAGCTGCATGAGCTGCTTGTATATTTTGGAGGTTAATCCTTTGTCCGTTGTTTCATAGGCAATTATTTTTTCCCATTCTGAGGGTTGCCTTTTAGTCTTGTTTATGGTTTCTTTTGCTGTGCCAAAGCTTTTAAGTTTCATGAGATCCCATTTGTTTATTCTTGATTTTATTTTGGTCGTGCCATTTTCATTGAGAAGCATAAGGGTAGAGGTCCAGCTCACTTCCACTGCTCTGGAGACAGAAGTGACCAGGCTTTCCAGTGAAGGCATTGATAGCCAATGGAAGACCTTATTGAACTTTATGGGACCTCAGGTCTATTAGCTTGAACTGCCATAACAAAATACCCCAAACTAGGTGGCCTAAACACCAGAAGTTTATTTCTCAAGGTTCTGGAAGCTGGGAAGGCCAAGATCAAGGTGCCAGCTGATTTGGTTCCTCTCTTCCTGGCTTACAGGTGGCTGCCTTCTCTCTGTGTCCTCATGTGGCAGAGAGAGAGCTCTGGTCTCTCTTCCTCTTCTTATAAGGACACTAATGCCATCATGGAGGCCCCACCCTCATGACCTCATCTAAACTTGTTTATCTCCCAAATATCTTACCTCCAGGGCTCCAATGTGTGAATTTTGGGGTAATGCAAACAATAAGTCCATAACACCAGGTTTCTGGCCTTTGTTTTCTAAAGCGACCATCTTCTGTTGGGAGCTATTACGGTCTTCTGGGATCAAAGGAGATATCTGAGTTCTGGTTCTAGGGGCTACCTAGGAGCAAGAAGGATGAAGAGACCCCTTGTTTATGAGGAAGTGCCTGGGGAGTTCTTAGATCCATTGGGGTGCGCAGGTGCTGGAAAAGGAATGTAGACTTTCTGCTCTTCTGGACAAGTAGAGTCCCAACCAAGTCATGTTTAAGGGCATGTACTTGGGAGTGAGATTGGGGTTTGAATCCGATTTCAGTCATCTGGGAACTGTGTGACCCTGGAAAAGGTACTCAGCAGCCAGAGCCTCAGTGTGAAAATGGGCATAGGCCTACCTTGAAGGTTGGTGGTGAGGAGTAATGAGATCTTTAGTAAAAAGCTTTGCAGGGTTTCAGGCACGTGGTAAGAACTCACTCCATTAATCTGTGTTGTTGCTTATAGTAACGCGGTCATCCTTTGAGTACTCATTTTTGTCGGGAAGAGCATTTGTCACAACTGAAGCTGCATAGAACAACCCTGTGACAAGGTTCAGCTCCATTTCTGTAAAAAGTGATGGGAGTTTTCCTAGAAAGTAATTTAAAGAGAAAACAAGCCAACTCTGGATCATATGACATGGAATGTTTTAAAGATGAAAGCAGACATCTTCTCTCTGACCCTTAATACTTAAGGGAATTTCTTCTTAATACGTCACACTCAGTGCCAAGGGACCTCTGAATAGCTAGGGCATTATGACAGTCACACAATAACCTTTATACAGCTGTAAGTGTATGCAATGGCTGCCTTGGAATTGCAGGTTTGCCATCTCATGTTGACTTATCCCTAGCTAAGCAGAGTTAGAACTCATTACTACTCTGCAAAGGACCTGGAACAGAAACTCATGGGATTCTTCCTTATCTATACTATTTCCCCAAAAAGCAAATGTTAATGTGTGCTTATATTGATGCAAAACAAGCAACCAGGGGCTTCCCTAGTGGCACATTGGTTAAGAATCCGTCTGCCAATGAGGGGACACAGGTTCGAGCTCTGGTCCGGGAAGATTCCACATGCCACGGAGCAACTAAGCCTGACATGAGTTTGATCTGTGGTCTGGGAAGATGCTACATGCTACATGGAGCAACTAAGCCTATTCACCACAACTACTGAGGCTGTGCTCTAGAGCCCACGAGCCACAACTACTGAACCCACATGCTGCAACTGCTGAAGCCTGTGTGCACAGAGCCTGTGCTCCACAACAAGAGAAGCCACTGCAATGAGAAGCCCGTGCACTGCAATGAAGAGTAGCCCCTGCTCACCACAGCTAAAGCCCACGCGCAGCAATGAAGACTCAAAACAGCCAAAAAAATAAATAAATAAAATTAAAAATAAGAAAAAAACCAAGCAAACAGGTCCTCTCATGCACACATATTTCCCTGGGATGAACCACAAAGAAAAACTGTTTGGATGTATTTAATAAAAACATTTTGCTAGCTCAGAACTTCTTAAAGAGATCCAGCTTTTTCATGGAAAATAGCCCAGGATTCTTAGAGAAAATATTGAAGATTGGAGAAGTATTCTTTTCCTTTATCAGGGTTGTTTTGCCAAAGAAGATGCTGGCTGTCTTCTTCACTGAAGAGTGAAAGCAACTTTTTTTTTTTAAAGAACTTTTATTGAGATATAATTGACATACAATAAACTGCATGTATTTATAGTGTACAATTTGATTTTTTTTATCAGTAATGTATATATGGCAATCCCCAAGAGTGAAAGCAAGTTCTGATCATATGCTTCCATTAGTCCATGGACACTTTTTCAAATTTGTTTTTCTTTATAACATTAAGGCACATGCTTTTCTTATAACTATCTTGTTTCATAAAGACTGTAAGACAATTAAAAAAATAAGAATATAAAATATAATAAGGATGAAGGACAAAGAGAAATAAGGTAAAGTTGGGTGTAGAAAATGTGTGCCTGTGGGTTGAAAATTTAGCTCTGGGCTTCCCAGCAACCAGGGCAAAGAGGAAAAGCTCATTTGGTTACATGATTTTTAAAAAATAAAGTTCTTTTTAGAAGGAGCTCAATTGTCTCTGGCACTGAGAACAGAATTAAGTTTTCTCACAGGTACAAATAAAGAGGATATTTTGAGCTCTGATGATCGATTTCCTCAAATGCCCCACAGTGACTGCCACAGTGAATTATATGGGACTGCTTTATAGAACATCCCTCATCTCTGGCATTTTGCCAAAGTGTGATTCTATAAAGGAAAAGAAAGAGCCTTTGGGCAATTCTCCATTTGTACTATGTATTTTCAGATGAACTTTTGCAAAATATTGAGCAGCAAAGAGTTAGAGGTCATCTCGGATAAGTAACTGGAATGCAGTTCTTTGTAGATGGGAAAGTGCAGAGACACAGTCTTGAAACAGTTCGATAAGCTGGTGCAGAGATGACATTCCTTTAAAAATACAAAAAGGAAACTCAAAGGTATGGGAGCCAGAAGAGAAGGCCATCTACTTCTGCATGTCGAAGGGCAAGTACTTTAGAGAAGATGTAGATAATTTAGGGGAGGGGGAGGAAAACAATGATAATCTTATTACCTTAAGATAATCACTGTTAGTACTTTTGTATGTTTCCTCTCCCCTCCATACACCATGGGTAATGTTAACAAAATCAGTATTTGCATATAATTTTATATCATTTTTCATTTAACTAAGCCACATAAAATAAGCGATTGTATTTTATATTATTGGGGCATGTAGGGTGCTGTGATATAATTCCTACCATGGTTTTAGGCCTTCTGTGAAGTGTTATATACCCACATGCTGTAAGAAAACAGTGCTTTAGGAAAATTAGGAAAAGAGGCTGTTTAAATGGATTGGTGATCAGGAAAAGAGACCAGGGTGGTACTACTTGGCAGGTCTTTTTCCTCTTTTAAAGTAGCTTTCCCAGGAGTCCTTTTTTTCATGGTCAAGAATTTTTCTTTCTTTTTGGCGGGGGGCAAAAATTCATTACCAATTATAGAGTTAGACACTGGTGTTTACATTTAAACTAGTTCCCATATACAAACACTTCCCAATGATCTATTGCTCATTTTGTTCAATTTTGAGTTCCTCCCTCCCAGAAATAAAACACTTCTGATGCTTAAATAAACCGCAAATGCACTGGACTCATGTCTTGAACTCTAGGTTCAGATATTTCTCTGTTGACCTTGTATAGATTTCCTTATCCCCTTACCATATGGCTTTGAAATGTGTCACTTTTCTCTGAGACTTTGAATTACCTTCTGTTCCAGGAAAGGATATATAAATGCATTTTCTTAAATCAAGGTAGTTTTCTGCTAGCCAGATGCTGTGGTCAAAGTTTACCTTCTCCTGGGACTGAAGTGTGACTGTCCAGTGAGGAGGCTAAGTTTTTTTCTTCCTATCATATGTGGCTTATAGAAATCAGATCCAGTGTATATGGTTGCTTTGTTGTCTGACCGCCTTAAAAAGTGGGGGGCAGGAAATCTGTCAGAAGATTGTCTCAGACAATCCCTTTTGTACTAAAAGATAATTTCTTCTGAGGAAATTTAACCAAATGTGACTTGAACCACCTAAATTCTTCCTTTCCCAGTAAATGAATTTAAGTATCTGAAAAGATATAATAAAATTAGAACCTTTTAGTTGATTTAATTAAACAGCTGGGATTAATGAGAGGATGTATTTTGCTTGCAGTTATTGTTATGAATCCTCCTCCCTTACCAGTATCCAGTTAATGAAAGGAAACAATCAATACATGTTTGGAATTTTTTCTTCTCTCCAACATTGAACATTTTATAAGCTGCTAGTTTGGGGATATTTAAAGTCTTATAAGAGAAAAAACTCCACTTTTCTTCCACATCACAAGAGGGAATGGATTTTTGTGCTTCTGGCAGAAGAGGTAGGCTGTCCCCAGGTGGTATGTTTACTGCTCATACTTCTATTTCAGAAACGTAAATGTTGTATAGGTATTCCATCATAGAAAAGGTCAATTTCCTGACAAATCGGTTCAGAATTTAACTGCAAAGGTGAATTCACTTTTCTCATGAGCTTCTACCCTAAAGCAGAGAAACACTGCCTTGCTAGACTTGACAAATGAATTCAAAATGTGTGATGGGAGGTTCAGATAGTTACCAGGTCCCTGAAATTCTGGGAACATCAGTGGAATTCACCTGTTGACTGTAATTCTCTTCTCTGGAGCCTTGAGTTGCACTGTTCCTGGAAGGACTTCTCTGAGTCCTTCTGTGGATTCTATTTTTTTTTTTTTTTAACCAGGGTCCACACATGTTGGGCTTCATTATTTTTATTCATATTTGGTGCTTTAGTAGACATGTAGTAGATCTCTGTAGTTCTTTCACTTGTGCTTCTTTAATGACTAAGGTTGTACATTTTCTGTTATTTAGCACCTTTATTTCTTCATGTGCGAGTTGTTCACTTGCTTTATTTTTTTTATTTTTTATTTTTTGATAGTTCACTTGCTTTAAGCATGTGAAATCTGGGGGTTTTTTTTAAGAACTTTTATTGAGATATAATTGACATACAATAAACTGCATGTATTTAAAGTGTACAATTTGATTTTTTTTCTTATTAGTAATGTATATATGCCAATCTCAATCTCCCAATTCATCCCCCCAGACCCCCTCCCCCGCTTTCCCCACTTGGTGTCCATATGTTTTCCCTACATCTGTGTCTCTATTTCTGCCTTGCCAACTGGTTGATCTGTACCATTATTCTATAGTCTGCATATATGCATTATTATATGATATTTGTTTTTCTCTTTCTGACTTACTTCACTCTGTATGACAGTCTCTAGGTCCATCCATTTCTCTGCAAATGTCCCAATTTCGTCCCTTTTTATGGCTGAGTAATATTCCATTGTATATATGTGCCACATCTTCTTTATCCATTCATCTGTTGATGGACATTTAGATTGCTTCCATGACCTGGCTATTGTAAATAGTGCTGCAATGAACATTAGGGTGCATGTGTCTTTTTGAATTATGGTGTTCTCTGGGTATATGCCCAGCAGTGGGATTGCTGGGTCATATGGTAATTCTATTTTTAGTTTTGCAAGGAACCTCCATACTGTTCTCCGTAGTGGCTGTATCAATTTACATTCCCACCAACAGTACAAGAGGGTTCACTTTTCTCCACACCCTCTCCAGCATTTATTGTTTGTATAATTTCTGATGATGCCCATTCTAACTGGTGTGAGGTGTTATCTCATAGTTTTGATTTGCATTTCTCTAATAATTAGTGATGTTGAGGAGCTTTTCATGTGCCTCTTGGTCGTCTTTGGAGAAAGGTCTATTTAGGTCTTCTGCCCATTTTTTGGTTGCTTTTTTTTTTTTTTTTTGATATTGAGTTGCATGAACTGTTTATATATTTTGGAGATTAATGCTTTGTCTGTTGATTCATTTGCAAATATTTTCTCCCATTCTGAGGGTTGTCTTTTCGTCTTGATTATAGTTTCCTTTGCTGTGCAAAAGCTTTGAAGTTTCATTAGGTCCCACTTATTTATTTTTGTTTTTATTTCCAGTATTCTAGGAGGTGGGTCAAAAAAGATCTTGCTGTGATTTATATCAAAGAGTGTTCTTCCTATGTTTTCGTCTAAGAGTTTTATAGTGTCTGGCCTTACATTTAGGTCTTTAATCCATTTTGAGTTTCTTTTTGTGGATGGCGTTAAGGAGTGTTCTAATTTCATTCTTTTACATGTAGCTGTCCAGTTTTCCCAGCACCACTTATTGAAGAGGCTATCTTTTCTCCATTGTATATTCTTGCCTTTTCTGTGGATTCTAAGAATGTTTGTCTTGATGTTCATGGCTTCTAAAACTTCTTCATTCTTCCTTTAGTTTGGGTGCTTGTAAGGATCTCTGTGGAGCTGGGTTTCAGTGTCACTTGACCCCTAGGTTCACCAGTAGCCTCACAGAGCCTTTCCAAAGGAATTCTTCCTCTTTTCCTCTCACTCCCATTCAGCTCCCCCTTCCCTCTCGTTTTCCCCACTTGATCTATGTCTTCCTCTCCTGTCCCCTTGTCCTCTCTTCCTTTCTCTCATCTTTTTTTTTGGGGGGGGGGTTTCTTTCTTTTCATTTTGATTCATTAAAAAATATTGAAAAGCACTGAGCATGATATAGCAATTTATTTCCACCATTTACAATTTATAATTAGCATTTCAAACTCCAAATTTCTTTAATAAGATAAAACATTACAGGTAAAATTGAAGTCCTTTTTGATGCCTTGGTCCCATATTCTTCCTTGCCCTTCTGAGAGATAACCCTTATCAAGTGTGTATCCCATTAGGCCAAAGACTCATCTGATGGCCCTTCTTTGTCTGCACAGTCCTGTCAACTGGAGCATCACAGAAAGCTGTCCTCTTGCTTTGTGGGTCATTAGTTTATTACGTGTAGTGGGGGCTGTGGGTATCCCAGAAGCAAATTTAATAAACATCCAGTTTTAAACAAGCAGCATGAGTGGCCCCTGGGATAAATTCATGAAAGAATCTACTGTAGGAGACCTGAGCAGATGCAGCAGGTTCTTTGAAGGCACAGGAGATGATCTTATTAGGGTTCTGTCTCCCTAGTCTCCCATCTCTATGAGATCCCTGATTTTCCTTTTCTTCCCAGGAAACCTGACTTGGGTCTTCATCATTCCTGACCTCATTCTTCATTGTTCTCTTGACTTCTTGTAGATTCTAATGTGCTCATGTCTAACCCTAGCCTCATGGCTGTTTCCTGATTCCCTGGTTGTGTGATGGTTTGGCTTTGATATTCTTAAACATATCTCCAAACTCTGCTTAATTTAGCTGAAGAAACTCAGCAACGGGCTCTGATATAGTCTCCTCATCTTAGCCCACCAGAGCATGCTAGGAGATAGGTAGTTGCTGGTAATCCACCTGGCTAAGACGACTTTATCCCTAGATCTGCACACCTTTCCTTCATTACTGCCAACTCTCAAGTCTTTGGGGAAAGTGGAGACCCAGGAAGCAAGGCACCCAAACCTAGCAGTGTCAGGGAGCCTGAAGCCTAAGCTGTCAGCATTGACTCTAACAGGCAGCCTTCAGCCTACTGAGACAGATCTTAGAGGGAGTGAGCTGATGCTGAAATTGGCCATAGTTTTAAAGTTCTCTTCTGGATCTCCTCTTGGTGGTGAGTCTGGGCTCTGAAGCTTCTGCCTTCTGGGGCTCCAGGAACTGTTGACAGCCATGTGGAGATAGACTGATGACGCTGGGCTGGAGCAGGGTGGATGGAGTGTCCTTTTGCACGCACTCTGCCGCTTTCCTTGTATGTGTACTGGTCACTTCGCAAGCTTTCTTACGAGCTTGTTGTTGTGGCTCTCTAGCCCTTCTGTCTTCCTCCAGCTTCTATCCATGAATTTTTCCCTTCTCTTTTGCCTTGGCTTATGGGTCCGCTTGGCCCACTGTCTCCAGCTGTATCCGGTTAGCTTGTCCTCTCGTCTGGTAAATTGTAGTGGCACATAAATGGGGAAATGGAAAGTACTGATCAGCCTTGGATGAAGCCTGCCAAAATGTTCATCATTCCTTCGCACTTTCATCAAACACCAGGGAAATACTATGGTGTGTGATGGATTCCAACAGGCATCTGAGATTCAGGTCTCATGCTATAGATTGTATTTACTGTGGGGAAATTTTTTTATCTAGAGCCTATAAAAAGATAATAGTACTAAATAACAGCTCTCTTTGTTTTACATATACTATTTTTAGTGCTCTTTGGTCTTACAACCCCCTAGTGATTAAACTTGCAGTCCATGAGGAAGAGTCATCGATCGACTTTGTGCTGTTGTACCATCTCTATGTAAGGCGGAGTTACAGTGTTGGAGGACCCTCTTAACTGCCCTTTTCTCATGCCTTTTAAGAAAAACAAACCAAATAACAAAAAACATCAAGCATCACAAAACAAAACTTTCCTTATCCCCCTAGAGATTAGAATATACTCAAGATTCAAATTATCAGCCAGACCTCTCAGTGAGTTTCTCTTCCTGGTAGCAGCAAGAATATTGGGTCCCAAAACACGGGGGCATCTGGCTGTCTGCATTTTGATGCTAGTTCCAGTACTTAGCAGCTGAGAGGACCAGAGAATAGTCATCTAACCCCTTTGAACCTCAGTTTTCTTATGTGTAAAATAGGAATTGATGAAACGAGCTGATCTTAGGATGTTGTAAAAAGCAGAAGTGGGTGAAAGGTGCTTAGCAAAGAGGTTGACATACAGTTAGCGCTCAGGTGTGGCCGACTTGCCTCTACTTCCTCTCCTTCTCCTCCCCCCGCCCCCCATAGTAAGTGGTTCAAATCAAGGCTCTGTCATGGGGCTGCCTGGGGTTGATCGTGGATCCACCCATTCTTGCTGTGTCACCTGGGATAAAAACCTTCCACTTTTCTGAGGTTGTTTCTGTATCTGGGAACTGATCATGAGGGTGACATACTCAAGTTCAAGTTTTCATACAGTGCCTGGAGCACAGTAAATGCTCATGAATGGTTATCATAACATGATTATTAATATTCTTTCAAGGATAGCAGGCCTAGATCCCTGCTGAAGTTCTGGGGTGCTAGAGGAGTTGAGATGTGGGTGGGGTAAAGTATTTATAAAGTTTAGAAGAGTAATCAGTGACTTTTCAGGGAAGACACACCGTCTGGATTTGTTCATTTAAATTTAAGTGAGTCTCAAGTGATCTCTAAGGTCCTTGTAGTTCTATTACAGTCCCCATCCTCATCGCCCCCAACCCCTAGAAGATGACAGAGAAATGGAGCTGCCTCAGGTCCCTTCACAGAAGCTGCTGTTGAGGCCTAGGGAGGAGGGGAGCTGCTAGTCCTGTCGGGAAGCAATCGGCACTTCTCCTGGATTTCTGCACATCCCCCCTCCTCCCTGTCCAAAATGTAAATAGACCCAAGGAGGGTCACCATTTGAGATGTTGTCAGCCAGCCCTGCCTTTGCTGTTTTTGAGTTAGTGGGAATGAACTGACAATTGTGTGAAAGCAAAGATAGGACCGGGTGGGTCCTAGGGAGCAGCTCAGCACCTAGTGTAGAGCCGTAGATAGTACCCACATCCAAGTGCCTCTTTTTCAGTAGGTTTCCTGAGCTCATTTACACTCAGTTCCTTTGCTGGGTCTGCCTAGGTTGCATCTACAGCCCCTTGTCTTTGTCCTTAACAAACGGAGACTCCGACCACAGCGGCTCTTAGTTTGGCTTCTTTCATGCGCTACTGGCTGAACCCAATCCAAATAAAGTATAGTATTCCTCGGCGTGTCCAGAGCTAACTACGTGTTCCTTCCCTCTAGCGAATTCAAGCCTCGTGACCTGAACAGAAGCTCACGTCTGACTCTTCCAAACCATTGAGAGAGAACCCTTTTCCTTTCCCATGGCTGCTCAGCAAAGAGCCCGTGGTCCTCACCCCATAGTGCTAACAACAGCACGGCCAGGTTCTCTTTCTCCCTTCTCAGCCAGTGTGGCAACAGCCATCTTTCTCTGTCACGTAGTAACTCAGACTGGACCCTTGTCCATACCCAACAGAGCTTGTGCACATTTTCTGAAGTGGTTTAAATTAGGGGCTTATGCAAGTCATTACCCCAAGTCATCAAAACAGCAGTTAACTCAAAAACCATGACATTAAGCCAGCTGTTTTTTTTCTGGGGAATGTGAAATTGGAAACGAATGCTGCAGTGTGCTTGGCTCAGCCATGAGTTTCCATGAAGCAAGGCTAAATATTGCAAGGGTAAATGTTGTAAATATTTGAGTTCAGAGGGGCAGTGGATTACCGCTCTTTTTGGAGGAAAGGATCATGGGGACAAAATGAGAAGTACAGAATAAGAGAGAAAGACAGAGTGTCCAGTTCTCGAGGAACACCTTTATAGATGAATATCCACAGCTTTCCTATGTTGTTTATTGTATCATGGATTATCTGGTATGTTTAACATATTCAAAAACAGTTCTGGTTAAATTTCTCCTAGGGGAATAGTATCTTTGGCAACAATGCTATAGAAATTTGGGCTAATTTCATTGTACATAGTGACTGTATATAATTATATTCCTTTAAAATTACATTTTGAAGATTCAATTATTCTCATGAAATAGAGGAGCTAATTTTATAAAGAAGCTATGAAGGCTTTCTCTAAAAAGTATTTTGAGTATTTCTCTACAGCTTATTTGACCTGGTCATTTAATGATGAAAACCTAAGTTTTTCTTCAGACTGAAAGCCCTATCCTCAGTGAATATGGTAGTAATCAGACTTTTCCAACCAAATGAAGGTCCCACAAATATTACAGCCAAAAGCTTTGGAAAGAAATGTGTCTTTTTTTCCCTGATTGTAAAATTAACATGTGTGCATATATTATTTGAAAAAGTACACAAAACTATAAAGAAATGAATGTTATCAATGTAGTCCCATTATGAGACCATTGTTAGCACTCTTGAAGTTTTCCTTTGAAAACATTTTAACATAAATGTGTCAGGCTATTTAATTGTACTCATTATTGGATATTGTTAATAATAACTAATGTTGCAGTGAACATTTCAGTGTATTAATCTTTGATTCTCTGCCCATTTCTTTAGGATATATTCTTAGAAAGGGAATCAATTTGTTTAGGCATCTGACATATTGTTAAATTGCATTTCAGACAGATGATACTAATTTTCACTCATTAGTGTTTCTGTGTGTTCTGACTTCACTGTACCCTCAATGCCATTGAATATTATTTTTTTGATCTAATTTTTCTCAACTCTGGCTTTCACTTTGGAATCAATGCAAGACAAACAAGAAGCAAGGAAAACAAGCCTACGCCTGAGCTCTACCCTGAACCAATGAAATCAGAATTTCTGGGGAGTTGGAGGGCCAAGGCATCTGTAAGTTTAAAAGCTCCCAAATGCATCTAGTTGATAGAAAGGGTTCAGAACCACTTTGCTAATTGAGTAAATGAAAAATACTCTACTTCAAAGCCCTTGGATATCATAGCGCATTAGAATCTAAGTGGTGTATGTTTGCCTCATTAGCTTGAAAAACATACTGTAAAATTAGGGTCTGGCCAAAATATTTTGCCCCAAGTGGATTTTCACATACTCGGAAAAAAATAAGGTCATCTCTGCACCAAAGTAGCTCCCCCCGTTCCTTATTATCTTACCAATTCGTTTTTAGAAAACTTTTGCAGGGCATTTTTTATTTTTTCCTATTTCATCTCTAAACTTTCTGTCTCTGAGGCTCCTTCAGAAGTGGTACATTTTTTTAATTTAAAACATTTTTTTATTGAAGTAGTTGATTTACAATGTTGTGCCCATCTCTGCTATACAGCAAAGTGACTCAATTGTACATATATATACATTCTTTTTTAATATTCTTTTCCATTATGGTTTATCACAGAAATTGAATATAGTTCCCTGTGCTATACAGTAGGACCTTGTTGTTTGTCCATTCTAAATGTTATAGTTTGCATCTACCAACCCCAAACTCCCAGTCCATCCCTCTCCCTCCCCTGCTCCCCCTTGGCAACCACGAGTCTGTTCTCCAGAAGTAGTACATTTTAATTGTCTTGCCTTTCTCATTGCTATTCCGTTGTTTATCAAGTATTTCACTTATTTTGGCATTTTCTGCACCAGGCCATTCATTGTCCATGCAAGGGTTTTTCTGTATCTCAGTGTAACATAATTTCCCCATCTTATTTGTTGTTTGGTAGATAGTAGATAATACTAAAATAGATAATACTAAAGAAGACTGTAAACAGCCTGATAGAAATACTAAAGAAGGCCTATAAAGTGCTCGCTTCGGCAGCACATGTACTAAAATTGGAAGGCCTATGAGTAGTTTGACCTGTCAGGTTTGATGATGCTCCAGATGTGTTCTGGGTCCTTCTGGTTGTTAGTTCAGGGAAACATTTGACGCTCACCCTGTTAGGGTAAGCTGGTGTGAAATAGGCTGCTCTTTGGTGAAATATTTTCCTATGTGTGAGAAATAGGGAAGGAAATGTTTCCTACGCGCTTCTAGTGATCTTACCTGAAAATCTGATGTCAGATAATTACATAGTCCCCTCAAAGGCTCTTATTTCCTCATTTCTATCTTGCCCCTGGCCCCATACCTCACTCTTACCTGAGAAGGAAAATTCCCTTTCCTACATCCCCAATACTTACCTTTTTATAGTCTCTTATAGCCAAGAGTGACCATAGGATACAGTTTTGTCCAATTACATGTAAACAAAATTCTGCTGGCAGCTTTGGGGAAGACTTTCATTTTCCAAATATAAGTGTAGTGATACTGGAACCCCTTTCCCTTACTTCTAGCCTTGAATTTAGATGTGATGCCTAGATTTTGATGGCCATCTTGCAACCACGAGGTAACAGAACTGAGAGAAAGACCAAGAGAATAACAAACACGGCTCCACTATCTTTGAGCTGGTGGACCGATACTAACCATTGCCTGCATCCAGACTTTTTTTTGAGAGGTAAACATGCTGTTAGTTGAGTCAGTGTTAGACGGATTTTCTGTTACTCTCAGCTGAGAGCATTCCTAGTTAACACAGAATTAGTATCACATTTAGCCATTGATTATAGCCTGTTATTTCCTATTTCTTCTGTATATGAGCTGAATTTTAAAGTCCAAGACCATTCCTAAAAGGGGCAAGGCCAAGCTATCTTCGTTATCTCCCTTTTAGTCTCTTTCCCGTTAGCCAATGGTCAGATTTGGGTCAGTTTTTGGGCTAAGAACTGGATAAAGTCACTGCTTCTCATTATCTGTCTCTGATTACGTTTCTGCCTATGCTGGTAGGTCAGCTTGCTTTAATCTAAAGCTATTTAGGCTTAATTCAAATAGAAAAAAGTGGGAAGTTCGTCTATACCAGCTTCTCCAAGCTCTCACCGTTGATTTTTGGGCCCACAAACACACGTAATAATAGTTGTCTGCTTCCTTTTTGCTCTTGTTTCTTGTGGATTTCTGTCTTTTACAATCCTGGTAAGGTGGGGAAGCTGATATCTAAGCAGGATATCGGTACCATCTATATTACTCTAATTTGACACAGTTTCCCTCATCTTTAATGACGGATGCAGTTGTGGTAATGAATGTAATTTGAGGTTCCATCTATTCTGTGCTGCCAAATGTTATGCCATTGCCTTAATTGGTTTTGTTAGAGTGAGCTTGAAGCCATGGGTATGTAAAGCAATTAAAATGTTTTGGCATTTTTCATCAGTTACTGAAGCATCACACATTTTTGATTGGCTATGTGATGAACATATTTACCAAACACAATTAGGTATGATTTATGTACGTTCAACTAGAGGATGGCAAAGAAAATGCAAATATGTTTGAGGTTAAAGAGAAATGTATCAAACGTCCAGTCATTGCTGCAATATCTGTGTTGAATCGAGAGGGAAAATAAAGGTAACTTTAACCTTTTTTCCTCTTTATAATCATCACGAGCTTTACCTATTTCAAATTTTTAACTAAGCGATTTTTAGATTGGTTTTGTGTTGTTTTCTAGCTGTTCACTATTTGTTTCTACTAAATGTGTAGGGATTTATAGAACTGGTCAGTATTTTGCCCCTACACTTATCATCTTAAGTCTGTGGAAGTATGAAAAAAACAGGTATTTACAATTCTGGGCTTGAACTAAATTGCTGAAACAAAGACCTGCTTTATTTGTAACCAAGAATCACCAAGTTCATCTTCTTTTTCAGCTGTAACATGTACTGGACCATGAAAACAGCTATGACAGTGCTTTTTTTGGAACCGAAGTCATATTACTTGCTCACTGGAGCATCCTCTTTACATAGCCTGTCACCGTGATTCTAGCTCCATCTGATTGGAACAGAGATTGATCATGGGAAGAAGTGAGCCCATGTAGAATGTTATACTTCCTAGCAGAGTGCCCAGGAAAAGGGTGCTGAGGAAAACCCAGGCAGGCCCTTTGCAGATGGACACGTGAGATGATGTAGTGACCTTGTCCAGAGAAGGGTCTTACGAATAAGAACCTTTACTTTTTACTTATTCACTTTCAGCTTCCTTTGTGGCTAGATAACTGGGTGAAAGCTTCACTCTGACATCTTGATTTTAAATATAAAAAAGGAATTTTTGTGATCTACCCTGTACCCCAGGCTCACTGGTATATTCTCTGCATGTTTCAGGTGAGAGCTAGGTCAGTTCCCTCTGAGATCAGGATGTATGTGGAGGAGAGTAGGTCCCTTTCTTGACTTTTCATGTCCTCCTAGAGATGCTCTGACTCCTTCTTATCAATCAGAGGTGGAACCAAAGAAATCAGATTTTATTCTAGAAACCAGCTGCCAAACCTTAAAGTCCCCTAACCTCAGGCTGGGGGGCAGTGATAGTCGAGGGCAAAGGGGCAGTGTTCTTCCCTGACAACACTGAAGTCATTGCCGTGTCTTCTCCATGTTCTCAGGAAGTAGGCAGACAAGTACTAGTTACCTTACTTCTTTATAGACAGAAGAACTGGCAAGAGAATTAAAGCTTTCAGTTTCTGGGGCTCTCGTTTAGACCCTGCCCTGTGTTCTTATTCAGACTTTTGGCCTCTGCTCTGTCCTTGACTCATTCTGGAGGAAACTGGCCAGACTCCATCACCTGGTTGGCGCGTGAGTGCCCCCCCTCTTTCACAGTCTCTCCTTGTTAATTATCAGCACAGACAACCCCCATGTGGTAAGACGCCGTAAAATCCTCACAGGCCTCAAGCGATGAGGATAAGAACTAAAAAACGACCTCTGCCGTGGAAGCTAATTGTGTATTTTTAATTAATTGCTCCAATTAGCCCCACTCTTTTCAGTTATTTTACTCTATCACAATGTCAGCTGGGATGCTTCTGGAAGTGAAAATTGCTGTAATGGTCAGGTACTCGTCAATTAAAACTCTTACTATGTGCAATTAGCTTCTCTTTGTGTCTTCATGGCAACCCTGGGGAGTGTGAGAAGCAGCATGGATGCAACATACCACCTCGAGAATGAATGGCATTGATCCATTTCCATCCTATAATTTTGATAGCATACAGATTTTATTATAGAGAAAAGTCAATTATTAAAGACAGTATAATTAATAATGAAATAATTGTAAAAGATCTAGTCTTGCCCCTTTATTGTAAAAGTTGACAAACATGTAGTAATAGCAGTGGATGGTGCATAATTAAGGGTTTGGAGGCAAATGGCTTTCAAAGATTTCAACCAAGCACTTTGAAAGCATATTTAACGTATCATTGCTGAGACTATTTGTGACTAAAATATTTATTTGGTCATTACAGTCAGGCTTCTGCAGGATCACAACTAAGAAAGAAGAGGATAGGCTGGTTTTAGTTACATACCTGGGCCTCATAAAACTTTTTGATCTCAAATATTCAGGATTTTCCTTCTGTGGCCTAAAGTTTTATTGTACAATAAAGTTTGGTTTCAAATAGAGCTAAGCACAGCATGGCAGTTATTGCATGATTATTTAATAATTAGAATTCTTTCTACCACAGTCTTTTTCTAAACATGTTATGAACTATTACAAACATACAGAAAAGTACACAAAACACACAAATATATAGCTCAGTGGTTAATCATGAAGTGAGTATCCAGGTAAGTACAGCAAGGTTGAGAGTGAAATTTGACAGCAGCCCTAAATCACCCGCATGTCTCTTTCCAGTCACTCCTTGCTCCTCTCGAAAGGCAAGTGCTTTGAAGGAATTTCATTCAACATTCATTTTCATGTTTTGAGAAGATGGCTGTTGGTCTTGTTGCTTCTTTAAAAGCAATTTTCTTTGTACACTAACTGCATCTAAAATTTCTCTCTGTTTCTGTTTTCCAGAAGTTTTACTGTGATTTGCCTAGTAAAGTCCTAGGCGAGGATGTCTTTATTTTCCTGTTTGGAGTTCACAGGACTTCTTGAATCCACAATTTGTTGTTTTTCATCATTTTGGAAAATTCTCAGCCACTATTACTTAAAATGTTATTTTGGATGCATTTTTTTCTTTCCTTTCTCTCTAGGATTCCAGAAATATATTAGAGCTTCTCACTAGTTTTGCTACCTTCTTACCCTCTTTAAAAATATTTTCCAACTTTTTGTCTCTTTATGCTAAGTATTTTTTCTTCCTTCACTCACTAATTTTAGTTCATTAAGTCTCTTTTCAGTTGTGTGTAAATTGCTTTAAACTGATCCATTGGAGTCTTAATTTTGGTTATCAAGTTTTTCAGTTCTAGAATTTCTACTTCTTTTTCAATTTGAAATGTCCCTTAAAAATCTATTCTGTGCTGAATTCACAATCTGGTCTTTTGTTTCCTTGAAAGAGTAAGCATAGTTTAGTTTTTATGCTTTCTATATTTCATTGCTATTCATGACATAGCAAACTTTGATGAATGTCAGAAAGATGACGTGATGGTTCCCTAGACAATGGTATCCTGTGTGTTCCTGATGTGGTGATGGCAAAAGAGCCAACTAAGCTTCTCTTTGGATTGATTCATAGACGTTTTCTTTTTATCATGAAAAATTCACAATATATACTGAAGTAGAGGAAAATATATGAGAACCCACAAGAATCTATTAACCAGTTTCAACAGTTATCAACATTTAGGAACCATAGTTATCTTAAAGGTTGTGCCTGGTAAGCCTAATGTCTGGACCCACTGTGGGTCTGTTTCCATTGTCTGTTGGCTCTCTGTCTCTTGTTCTTATCTTCTTGCTTTATTTCATTGGGTTTCAGAAACTGTATTGAAAAATTATTTGTAGAAATAATTTGATGTGTAGGATAATTTCTTTCTGTAGGGAAGATTTATATTTTCTTCTACTACCTGCCTGGCAGCTCTTGAATCTGGAATCATCTTAATCCAATTTCAGGAATGAAGATGATTCAAAGCTGCGCTGAAATTGCTGCAAGAGCCAGTCTCCTTCTGGTTCACTCTGTTAGGGTGACCTAGGCTCTCTTACCAAGCCCAAGACTACAACATTTGTGATTTTATCTCCATGAAACTGCTAAAAGTACTGCATAGCCCTTTGGCTGCCTCTTCCTGAATTGATAAATTCTGGCAGAGGAAAAACCCAAACATTGGATCTTTACTATTTCGTTAGCTGTCCAGTGTTTTCAAGCAGAATATGTATATGTATATTATAAATGCGTGTGTGTGTGTTATCCTCAGAAAGAAGATTGGTCCAGAGCTCTTGGTTTCCCATTACTAGAAGCAAAAGCCTATTCTACACATCTTAATCTCTCAGCCTACAATCTCTTGTACTAATCATTTTAAAAGGGAAATTTGAGTTGTAATATACAATGATTGCTTATGGATTAATTGATTTCTGTATCTACCAGTAAGAATTTATTAATCACTGTTTCTGTAAGCTGCTTGTTTATTCTCAGATCCTTTTCTTATTCTGATTCGTGTCATCGGTACAGACTCTCTGACTCTTTGGCTTCCAAGTAGGTGTACCCAAAGAAGGCACTGGGAGAAATGGAGGGTGAAAGCAGGGCAGAGAAGCCAGGGTATTCTTACCTCTATTTTTGCTTCCTTTGCTGACTCTGCCAGTAGCTGGGTCTCCTTCATGGTTCTAACTCTTAATGAAAGGCTCTGGCGTCTGGGCTGTGGTAGCATACCTCCTCCCATCGTTTCCCCCCACCCCTGACAGTGATAGAGGCTTCCTACTGTTGCTAGCTTGTGGGTTGCCTTACTCTTTTTGGCTTCTCAACCCTCCTATCACTGTGTAATCGGTGGTACCTCAAAATTTACTGCTAAATTCCCACCATAAAATAATACCTGCTATTTTAAAGACCTACTGCAGTTACTTTATCTGTCTATAGGGTTTTGTTACAATACAAAATGTGTAACACGCAGTCCTTATCCTCAGGGAAGGTACAGTCTTGACAAGGAACAAAAGACGTCTGTATATGAAGAAATGACAGATGACCACGTGTTAAGGGTCAGCTTTGATGGATTTACACAAGAAGGCCAAAACAACTGAAAGCAGGGAGAGACCCCCAGAATCCTCATGACCTTTCGGTGGAGGTACGTCAGATTGTATGGTATAATACAATGGAAAACTCTCCAGGTAGAGCTGAAATAAAAAGTCTCTGGAAAACAGAATTCTTGTTCAAAATCTGCATGGAAAAGTAGCTTTTGAAATTATTTTGCATTCAAACTAATGACATATATGAGTAACTTGGTGATTCTTATGCATGCCTTGAAAAATCTTTAAACTTTGAAAAACCTTTATAACCGATGTGATGGCGTTTTCAATCTCACTTTACACATTTGGTCTTACTGGTTCATAAACTTGAGCTTCACTGGAAATTACCCTGTCATTCACCACAAGCAAACTCTGTCATTTCAGATGCTACCAACAGACAACCAATTGAAAACTGAGCGATGAGTGATAGTCAAAGAACTCTTGAGCAAACACATAGTTTTCCAGTGAATAAGGGTTCATGATGGGTGCATGATGAAATGCTCTTTCTAAGCCGGGATGTGACTCTACTTTTGGGTGGACTGAGGCTTTTTTTTTTTTTTTTTTTTTTTTGTGAGGCATTTAAAGTAAGTTGGGAGATAGAAGGTGTAGTGTGAAACCAGTTATTTGGATGTGGATGGTTACTCTGGAGCTCATTTTTATCGTGTTGCCAGGCTGTGGTCAAGCCCAGGGGTAGGGGAGGAACATGCCTCTTGTTTGGTGTGTTTTGTTTCCGTGCAGTCAGTGGAAAGAGCTTTGAATTTGGAGTCAGATCTAACTTGGGGACTCCTCTTTGATCCTCCTTGACTATTGGATCTTGGGGAAAGCATTTAACTTCTTGGGTTTCGCCTTCCTTATCTACAAGTTATTAAGAATAATGCAATCTTGTAGGAGACTGTTGTAATAATTTAGGTGAAAGTGCTTAGTAAACTCTTACAAATGTAGCTATCTCTTGCACAAACATTTGAGCTGCCCCAGTATGTCTAAGCTACTGTGCTTGGTCGGGTTAGAAAATTTGCTGGGGGAGAGATCGTAGGTACCTAATGGTACTTCCACAGAGGATCTTGTGCTTATAACACAGGCAAGGAAGAACACATAATTTTCTCTCTTGCTCTTTTAAGTTTTCATTTTTCAATTGCCACTCCTAAAATTCTAGTACCTGCCTTATATTCATTGTACATATTGCTCACATGATGTGCTTGGCCCTGCTCCAAACGTGGAAGTTGAAATAAGTAAATGCTCTCATTATTTACTTTATAACTAAACTCTATTTCCTCCCCTATCTTATATCCTGGAGTCCTCATAATATATACATGGCATAACATGTACATGAAATAACAAGTCATCACTTGCAAAGTATTTTTTTTCCTCTCCAGGGTCTTATTGGCAATTGATAAACTTAAAATTTTACCTCCTAAGCAGGTTCCTCATCAAGTATTCCTCGATCCCATTCTGTTAAGCATCTTCACCACTCATTATTAAGCCACTTGCTAAAAATCAGAAAACAAACAAAAAAACCAGCTCAAGAGGGCTCCCCACACCTACTGCAAGCTAATAGCTTCCCCTCCCTAGAACAAATGCTAAAACTGGTCAAAAGTCACACTATTTATTCTCAGAATAATAGTCTTTTGCAGTTTATGCTTATCTTGTCACCCAACCACAGTAATAATATGTTTGACGTGAACTGCATCGTAATTATTTTTATTATTCCAGAAGTTTCATTAGCAACAGTCCTCCCTTGCTCCCAATACTCCCAAACTTCCGAACATCTAAAAATACTATCTTAACTATATCCCCGAAGACAAAATAAATTCTAGCATACACAGTTTATATTTGCTCCTCTACCTCACTCCCACCCTTGCCAAATCTTTCAACCATTCACACCAAAAATGCTGAAAGTCAGAAAGAATATCATTGTGATTTCTCAAAGAGAACGCTTGCTGAATGTAAGAGGACTTTAAGAGTCTTCTCTTAATGCAGACTTGAGAGACAATTGAACTCTTTCCCCTCTTCCTTAAAACAAACAAACAAATTATAGTCTGTATAGCTTTTAAATTTTATTAACCAGTTTTCAGCTATTTGCAGCCTAGAAAAGAAATGTAAATACTGAACTTCTGAATGCCAAGATTTAACTTGGAACTTGAAAGTAGATGATGAAGACACTTGAGGCAATCAAAACAAATGAAATAGCCTCCATGGATCACGTTCAAACTTTTGTTTTAAGCAAAATTTGGTCAAGTGGTTCATAGTAGATTAGAAGTAGTGACTCAGAAATGGAAACGTGGTTGCCCTGTGTCATAGTCAGTTCAAGGTGCCAGAATAAGATACCATAGATGGGGTGGCTTAAACAAGACATTTATTTCTCCCAGTTCTGGAAACTTGGAAGAACAAGATTGAGGTGTGGTCCCATTTTACCTGGTCCTCTTCCTGGCTTGTGGACAGTCAGCTTTTCACATGGCCTTTCCTCAGAGCACACAAGTGAGGAGAGAGAGCACGTGGACTCCCTGGTATCTTGTCTTATAAGGGCACTAATCCCATCATAAGGGTCCCATCCTCATGACCTCATCTAAAGCTGCTAACTTACCCACAGGCCCCATGTTCAAATACCATCACATGGGGGGTTAGGATTTCAACATATGAATTTTAGGGGGACAAAATTCAGTCCATAGCACTCTGCAAAAGTCAGATATACCAGCAGCAGCCAAAAGAGAAAGTAATCCCTTGATAGGGAGGGATCAAAGGAAAACTATCGTAACATTTTATTTTTAAGAGGGACCATTTAGTTCAGGAACATGTCACTCTGTGGAGGTCAGTGGTTCCTGAGGGCATCACGATTACTCATGTTCATGGTAATGAGTCTTAATGAGTTCATTAAGAAAACAATGAATTATCTTCAATGCCATCTGTTTAAGAGGTCACCGAAAACAGTGTAATCTATTTTAACATTATTCTTGTCAATGTACTTAAAATATTGGTGTGTCTGCGGGTTGCAATCAATCCTGTGAAATATCCATTTATGCGGAATGGTTGGTTTTCCGATACCTGACAAATCTCATGCATTAATAAACAATAAGTATTTTTTTTAGGGTCAGTCAGTAGGATACCATTTCCAAAGAACATTTTTAAACTGAATTATGCAAGAGCCAACAAAATTTAGTGTTGATATTTCAGCTGTTGAAAACAATCCATCAGGTTCTTCACTACTTAGCACCAAGGTTGAAAAAATTTATCACAATGCTTTTTTATCCAAGCATGTCTGTGCATGACAAATCTCATTGCCCTTTAATTTAAAGGTGGTAATAGAGATCGGGGGTTCAGTAGAAGAGAGAACTTATGTTTGACCACAATTCTTCCACCTGAGCCAAGGAACAATGATTTCCTGACTTGTCTGCCCTTTGTCTTAGTGCCTTCTCTCCTGTTAATAGCCATTTTCTGGACTCTATTGTGATTGCAATAGCCAGATTTCCCTTTTTACTGCCTGCCATACTTACCAAGCAATCAGCATCCATCTTCGCAATGAGGCTTGTCTTGCCAAAAGTCGAGGATATTCGAAGTCAGTTGGCCGCAATTCCCTGTATCCCTACAGTAGAGATGGCCTTGCCAATGGGCCCATAATAATTGACATCGCTTGGCAAAAACTCTCCATACTCTGGATGGTGTTTGGAAAGGTACAGTCAGCTTCTGCCTTTATAATTCTCTTTTTATATATGTTTTCATACATAAACCCCCCCATTTGGCTGATACAGCTCTTCTTTAGCTATATTAAAACCTTTGAGGTCTGGTATCTTGCTGGCAGTGGTACTGGGTTGTCTTGTTAAGGTGACACTGCACATCTTGGTTATGAGCCATTATGTCCTGATTTTAGAGTGTATGCCGGGGTATAATCTTACTCTTTTAGATTTGTGTTCTTAAGGAGGATGCCTCACTGTAGTACCCTCAATTCAACATGTGCTGAATAATGTTATATACCAAGTGCTTTATCTGCTATCCACAACTAATCTATTAGCAAATCCTAGTGGCTCCACCTGAAAAATATATCCTGATTCTACTTCTCCTACTTTCACTGCAGTCAACCTAGCCCAGGCCTCTACTCTTATTCTCTGCCATGGTCTCCTAACCAGTCTCCCTTCTTCCAATCTTGTCTATTGGGCTTTTGCAACATAGCAGCCACAAGTGATCCCTTAGAATGCAGATAGACTTATATCACTCTTCTCCTTAAATCATCCAACTGCTTCCTCTAAGAGAATAAAATCCAAATGTTCATTCACTGGATACAAGGCCCTACCTGGTATAAGGCCACCTTCTTGACCTCATCTTCTAACATCTCCCCCTTGCTCACCCTTTTCACCTATGCTGGCCTCCAGATGCTTCTTTCAACATGCCAAGCATGGTCCTGCTTCGAGCCTTCTGCTCTTGCTGTACGCTTGGGGTTGCGGGGGAACAGGGGTAGGCCCTTTCTTTCCCCTGATGTGTGCATGTCTAGGTCCCTCACTTCATTCTGAGTGCTTTGCACATGTCCTGTCATTGGAGAAGGCCACCCTGACCACCCTATCTAAAATAAGAGCCTCCTACCCTATGCTGTAGCACTCTGTGTCTCTCCTTGCCCTGCTCATTTATTTGCTCATTGATTTTTTGGTCCAGTTCCCTCCACTAAAAAAACATAAGCCCCACTACAGCTGGTTCACAGCTATATCCCCAGTTCCTAGAGCAGTGTCTGGCAACTAGTGTGCCTTCAGTAAATATTTGTTGGCTAATTGACAGGATGATTCCTTATTTTATAGAATCCTCACAGCACTTCTTTTAGGGGTTAGATGCCTGTATTCTTTTAAAAAAATTTTTAAATTTATTTTTAATTTTTTAACATACAATAAACAGCATATATTTAAAGTGTACAATTTGATTTTTTTTTCTTATTAGTAATGTATATATGGTTAGATGCCTGTATTCTGATTTTGTAAAGAGACTAAAAAGCAGGCTTAGTAACTTGCTTAGAGAATGTAGATACTACAGAGCTGAGTTTTAAATTTTGATCCTTATGACTCGGTGTTCAGTGTCCAATGCAGCACACTTTGAACCACATCTGGTGATGTGGAGATACAGGGCAATGTCAGTGAGTGCCGGGAGGTGGCCTTCTAGGACGTGGCCAGGTGTTCAGTGGCATGACAGGATCACTAGGTTGTAACTGATTTCACAGCTGATGATGAAATTTCTCGAGAAGCTAAGTTGTGACCCATCCACATTTCTATCAATTGGGACTCTTCAGTCTCAACGTGGAGGATGTGGAGTTTAGTTTTCTGTTTTCTTGACATTCTGTTCTGAATTAATAGGTCAGATACTTGATGAGTGGTCCTTGTGTTGTAGCAGTTATTACCAATCCTTATTTCCTCACCCTTGCCCCAATAGACAACCATTACAGGAATGAGAGGATACACAGACTGGATCCAGAGCCAGAAGACAGGAGATTAACCAGATCAGAATCATTCATTCAGGGATCAGAGTCATATAACCAGCTATAGGTCAAGATGTTAGATGTGACATTTCCAGGATTTTCAACAATAAGGTCTTTGTCGATGGGTTCCTGCCCCATCATAGGAACGTCTGGTATTAGACAAGGAGAACTCTAGAGACTAATCAAGTGCCCATACTTGCCCCTTTTCTAAAAAATTTATTTATTTATTTATTCATTGGCTGCGTTGGGTCTTCGTTGCTGCACACGGGCTTTCTCCAGTTGGGGTGAGCCGGGGCTACTCTTCATTGTGGTGCGTGGGCTTCTTATTGCTGTGGCTTCTCTTGTTGTGGAGCACGGGCTCTAGGTGCGTGGACTTCAGTAGTTGTGGCACATGGGCTCAGTAGTTGTGGCTCATGGGCTCTAGAGCGCAGGCTCAGTAGTTGTGGCTCATGGGCTTAATTGCTCCGTGGAATGTGGGATCTTCCCAGACCAGAACTCGAACCCGTGTCCCCTGCATTGGCAGGTGGATTCTTAACCACTGTGCCACCAGGGAAGCCCCCCACACTTGCCTCTTGATGCTGCCTTGTGAGCCAGGGCAAAGGCAAGTTCAGGAGCCTGCCTGACCCTGACAGGTGTGTGCCTGTTGCCCACACTGCCCTGGCGATGGGGAGGCAAGGGGGCTCCATGGCTGGCTGCTGGCCTGCGTGTCAGTGGGGTCATCTCTAAATGGACAATGGACTGTCTCCTAGGTTGATGCTGTTTGGTTTTTGTTTATGTGTAAATAAAATTCTAAAGTCTTCTAGCCCCTGTTTTAACTTTAACAGCTGCAAACACAAGTCTGCTGAAACTCCAGGAAATAAGTGACTCTACATAAATGTGTTTTTTAAAAAGTAAGATACAATGGGCTCAGCATGAGTCAGCATGTGGGAATACTGCTTAGGGGGCAAATGTGACTCTGGAACTTGAAAACAGGAACCTAGCAAGAGGTCCTTTTTCCTACATACATCATTTTAACCATATATTTTTAGAACACCTATTATATGCTAGGTAGTGTGTTATATGCTGTGAGACACAGACACAAGGCCAGCCAGTTCTCAGGAAGCTCAGGATCTAGTGACTTCACTGTGGGTCCCTTTGAGACTCTAGTGTCCCTATTTCCTTAGCTTTCAAGAATTATAAAGGAGGGGACATAAAAAATTGAGATAAATGAAAAAGAAACTGATTAGTCTGAAGGTGATTTAATGATCAATGAGAGGAAAGATACAGAGAGCATATCTTGCAGTTCATCTCCCTTCACACTTAGTGAGGGGCCTGTGCAACGAGAGAGAAGATACTAAGATACAATGGATGGAAAGACCCTTCCTTCCTGACCTGAAAACAGTGAAAATATTTGCATATATGTTATGTATATCTTGTGTGTGTGCATATGTGTATACACATACATGCAGGCATACCTTGCTTTCTTGCACTTTGGGCATACTGCATTTTTGTAAACTGAAGGCTTGTGGCAACCTTGTGTTGATTAAGATTGTCAACGCCATTTTCCTAGCATTTGCTCACTTCATGTCCCTGTGCCACATTTTGGTAATTCTTGTAATACTTCAAATTGTTTCATTATTATTGTACTTCTTATGATGATCTGTGATCAGTGGCCTTAAATGTTAAATTGTAATTGTTTGGCGGTGCCGTGAACTGTGTTCATATAAGACAGGGAACTAAACTGATAAATGTTGTGAGTGTTCTGACTGCTTCACCCTCTGGTATTGGCCTCATCTCTCCCCACTCCTCATGCCAACCTAGTCTCTGAGACACAACAATGTTGAAATTAGGTCAGTGAATAACACTACAATGGCCTGCAAGTGTTCAAGTGTAAGAAAGAGTCTCATGTCTCCCACGTGAAGTCAAAAGTTAGAGATGATTAAGCTTAGTGAGAAAAGCATGTGGAAAGTTGAGATAGGCTGAAGGCTGGACCTCTTGTGCCAAACAGTCAGTCAATCTGTGACTGCAAAGGAAAAGTTCTTGAAGTTAAAAGTGCTACTCTAGTGAAGACATAAATGATTAAAAAAAAAAAGTGAAACAGCCTTATTGCTGATATGGAGACAACATCAGTGATCTGGATAGAAGATCAAACCAGTTTAAGAAGCCGTCTCCACAACATAAATGTGCCGGGCAAAGCAGCAAGTACTGATGTAGAAGCTGCAGGAAGTTATCCAGAAGATCTAGCTAAGATAATTCGTGAAGGTGGATACACTAAACAATAGATTTTCTGGATGAAACAGGCTTATGTTGGAAGATAATGCCATCGAGGACTTTCATAGCTAGAGAAGAGAAGTCAATACCTGGCTTGAAAGTTTCAAGGACAGACTGACTCTCTCGTTAAGGGCTAATGCAGCTGATGACTTGAAGTTGAAGCCAATACTCATTTATCATTCAAAAAATCCTAAAATTATGCTAAATCTACTCTACCTGTGCCCTATAAATGGAACAACAAAGCCTGATAGATAGCATATCTGTTTACAACATGGTTTAAGCCCACTCTTGGGACTTAGTGCTCAGGAAAAAAAAGGATTCCTTTCAAAATATTACTGCTCATTGACAGTGCACCTGTTCCCCCAAGAGCTCTGATGGAGACGTACAACAAGATTAGTGTTGTTTCCATGCCTGCTAACACAGCATTCATTCTGTAGCCCAGTAATCAAGGGGTCATTTAGACTTTCAATTTAAGAAATATATTTTGTAAGGTTATGGCTACCATAGACAGTGATTCCTCTCATAGATCTGGGCAAAGTCAATTGAAAACCTGGAAAGGATTTATCATTCTAGATGCCATTAAGAACATTTGTAATTAATGGAAAGAGGTCCAAATATTAACAATAACAGGAGTTTGTAAGAAGTTGATTCAAACCTTCATGGATGACTTGGAGGGGTTCGAGATTTCAGGGGAGGAAGTAGCTGCAGATGTGGTGGAAATAGCCAGGGAACTAGAAGTGGAGCCTGAAGATGTGGCCAAATTGCAGCCATCTCATGGTAAAACTTTAATGGATGAAGAGTTGCTTCTTAAGGATGGACAAAAAAGTGGTTTCTTGAGATGGAATCTACTCCTGGTGAAGATGCTGTGAAGATTGTTGTAACGATAACAAAGGATTTAGAAGAGTACGTAAACTTAGTTGATAAAGCAGTGGCAAGTTTTGAGAAGATTGACTCCAATTTTGAAAGAAGTTCTACTGTGGGTAAAATGCTATCAAACAGCCTTGCACACTACAGAGAAACCATTCATGAAAGAATGAGTCAATCCATGGGGCAGACGTCATGGCTGTCTTATTTTAAGAAATTGTCACAGCCACCCCAGCCTTCAGCAACCACCACCCTGATCAGTCAGCAGCTGTCAACACTGAGGCAAGACCCTCCACCTGCAAAAAGATTAGGACTCACTGAAGGCTCATATGATGGTTAGCACTTTTCATCAAGAAAATATTTTTAAATTAAGATATGTACATTACAGTTTTTAGACAATGCTATGACTGCATGTTGAGCAGACTATGGTATAGCGTAAACATAACTTTAATATGCACTGGGAAACCAAAAACTTCATGTGACTCACTTTGTTGGGATATTCAGTTTCTTGCTGTGGTCTGGAACCAGACCCACAATCTGTCTGAAGTAAGCATGTATTTGTATCCCCCCAAAACTTGTATGTTGAAGTCCTAATCCCCATTACCTCAAAATGTGACTATATTTGGACATAGGGTCTTTCAAGAGGTAATTAAGTTAAATTTGATCATTGGGTTGGGCCCTAAACCAAGATGACTGGTATCCTTATAAAAAAAGAAGATTAGGAAGTGGACAGGCAGAGAGGAAAAACCATGTGAAGACACAGGGAGAAGACAGCCATTTCTCTTGTAAGCCTAAGAGAGAGGCCTCCGAAGAAATCAACGCTGCCAACACCTTGATCTCAGACGTTTCGCCTCCAGGACTGTGAGGAAATATATTTCTGTTGGTTAAGTTACTTGGTCTCTGGTGCTTTGCTATGGCAGCCCTAGCAAAATAACACAATACACGACATAAAGGGACTCTAGTCCTAGAGATTTTAAGAACTCAAAATCTGCACGTATGTATCAGGGCTAGCTTAGAAAGAAATATTCTCAGGTGCAGGGTCGTGCTGGACTGCCAAGCACAGTGGTGGGATGGAAATGATGCTGGCTGGATGCTCTAGCTCTGAGGATGTGAAGTGCTTTATGTCTCCACTAGCTCATTCACTCAGTGACTGTTTTTTAAGTTCCTGCTATGGACCAGGCATTGAACTAGGTACAGGAAATACAAGATGCATTGGCACGAGGACCTGCCCTCAAGGGGTAGCCATGGCTGGCCACTGCTACAGTGTGGTAAGTCGTACCGTGAATATTTGAACAGGGCACCTAACCTCACAGGGCAGTTGTTCCAACTCTGTGTCCCCTCAGTCTCTGGACTATGCTTGGTTTTTTACTTGCTTATTTCTCCTATTTTAAAGTCCTCTTTTTTATTGACCACCTCCAGTTTTTGTTTCTTCTTCTAAATGACTGTTAGATATCGACCCAGGATCTGTAGTAGTTCAGTTAGGCTCCCAGCAAGTCATTCTGAGGACGTGACGCAGTAAATCAGACTTTGCGGTAACTCTGACCTGGAGTGTTATCTGTCTGACTCAGTTCCAGAAGAGAGAACCACCTCCTGTGACCTCTTCCCTTGTATTTCAGGCCATAAATAGGTGCTGGGGCACTGCCAAGTTGGGTCACTGTGGCTCATAAGGGACTGTCAGTTCCTCACAAACATTACACAGCCGCAAAATGACTATGCCACCTCAGGTGACTCATAAAATCTGCCCCTCTTAAAAAGGGAATAGTAGAAATGTCACCTCCTGGCTATCACTATAATACAATTATGAGCTCTAGTTCTCAGCTGACTATGCAGAAGAGTTCTTTAGAAGAACCAAACGAGAAATCTGGGAAATCTAACACTTTGATTTGCCCAAGACACGTATTAGGAAGCAGTCAGAATAGAACGTTTAGAGGCTGTTTTTAATCTACGATTGTGACAAAATATAAATGATGTTTGATATCTACTGTATTTAGTCAGGGTTCTCTAAAGAAACAGGAGAGAGAGAGAATGAGAGGAGAGAGAGAAAAGAGAGCAAAGAGATTGATTTATTCTAAGGAACTGGCTCATGTGATTATGGAGCTCACAAATCCAAGATCCCAGGGGCAGACCAGCAGGCTGGAAACTCAGGCAGGGTTTTGATGTTGCTGTCTTGAAGCAGAATTTCTCTTTTATAGGAAACTTCAGTCTTTGCTCTTCAGGCCCTGCCTGAATGAGACCATCCACATGAAGGAGAGTAATCTGCTTTACTTAAAGACTGCTTATTGTAAATATTAATTACGTCTACAAAATATCTTCTCAGCAACATGTAGGCCAGTGTTTGATCAAACAACTGGGCACCATAGCCTAGCCAAGTTGACATATAAAATTAATTATCTCACTACTTTTAACAACAACAAAAATAATCTGATTTTTTTTAGCATGTTATTGAGTAAGAATCTTAATGAGGGTGACTAGTAGTCACAAAAATTTACTAAACCTCGTTTGTCTCTCTTTGAATGCTTTCAGTCTTGGGGTTTTGAGCCGCTGCTTCATAAGGCAGGCAAGTCCATCTTTGGATAACTCTCATGGTTGACAAGCTCCTCCTTGAATTTATTTAGCCTCCATCCTGCTCCATGTAACTGTCACACCTTAAGTACAGTTCCACCTGCTGAACAACACTAAAGCAAGACAAAGATCAGTTCGTCTTAAATCACATCCAAAGTGTGTTTTACGGGATATTCATTTTGTTTGATGCTCAGTGTGGGGATGGGGGACGGGGAAATTCTGTGGTCAGGTAGGTTTGGAAAACATTGCTTACAAGCTCTTCCTTCGGAAGATTTATCATGACTCATATGAAAGGCTTTGAAATTCTGCAGCAAAGAAACCAGCTAAACTAAATTTTAACTTAGCATTTCCCAGAAACCCGACCTTGCAAAACCCCCTTTCTTCTTTTCTAGTACCACCCTACATAAAGGGAAAAGTTCTGCAAAATTCTCTGACACCATTGATGCCCAGTCTTTAGTTCAGATGCTCTGTCCCCCTGATTGCTCTGCACCTGTGTTGTGTGTCAGGTCTGTGTTGTGGAACACACCACTCCAGTCCTTAGTAGCTTACAGTAATAGCCATTTATTATTTCCCCCCATGTCTACAGTGCACTGGATGATTCTGCTGATCTGGGCTGGTCATGATTGATCTTAGCTGGGCTTACTGATGCATCTGCAGTAATGAGTAGGCTGAGGGCTGGCTGGAAGAGCCTAGCCTTGGCTGGGATGACTCAGCTTTATTCCAGGTGCCTCTCATATCCTTCCAGCAGGCTAGCCTAGGATATTCTCATTACGGTGAGAGGAGTTGAAGACAAGAAAGAAACATGCAAGCAAACACTTTTCCAAGCATTAAGTTGTTAAAAACACTTGCTTGCATCAAGTTTGCTAAAATTCTGCTGGTTAAAACAGGTCACTTGGGCAAACTCAGAGTGGCAGCGTATGGCAAAGTTACAGAGCAAAGGGCAAGGATAAGGGTGGCCATTAATTGAGGCTATTGGTTCTATTCATTTAATGTAGCTGTTGAATGCAAATCTGAGAAATGGTGCCAAGATAGCTGTAGCAGAATTGCTGGGGGGAGGATAGTAAACTTCCAAGTCCTCAGATCCCCACCCCTCAGAGATGCTCAGGGTGAGGTTGGGTACCTGTAGTTTTAAAAGCTCCTTGGGTAATACTGATGATGAGCTAGGTTTGGAAACCCTTGGTCTAGACCCTTCTTCTGTTTAACAATTTTAATTAAGGTCTTACAATGATAAATGCCACAAGGGATAGAGAAAGAGATGTAAGATGGAGATGTTGTTGTTTCTCATTGAGCTTCACACAAATAACACTGATGTCATAAGTTACATAGCAACAGGTCAGCTTTCAATCCCATTGCTCCCACGATTCTTCCCTGGCCTAAAATCTGACCTGGTGCTTGGGATCCCTGCAACTAGATCATTTTCTCAAACTGTAGCCGACACATGTTATTCTGTGTCTGCCATGCCCTCAGTCAGAGGACAGCTGAGGAAGAGAGACGGAGCGAAGTGTAGTGCAGATTTAGCCAGACTTAAAAGAGTCTAGGAATAGGTGATTCCTACCCAGAAGACCAAAGATGCCAAGGAGTCAATGAAGTTACTGATTGTAGAGGGTTGACTATGAAAACATATTAGTACTAAACGTTATCTCTAGAGTGAATAAAATAATATCTCCCAAATGTATATACAACTTTTCCCCCAAAGACTTTTATATACTTTTATGATTACTAACAGATAGGCACTAATGAATTCATCATGTCAAATTATTTGTGCGTATATATGTATTTACATATAATCTGTCACCAGATAGTGAATAGTCAACCAATTAATACCTTGCAGAAGTTAATACGATTTTTTGCATTATAAAGTTGGGGATTATATTAGTCTGCTTGGGCTGCCATAATGAAAAACCACAGACTGGGTGGCTTAAACCACGAACACTTCTTTTCTCACAGTTTTGGAGGCTGGAAGTCCATGATCATGGTGCCAGCAGGGTTGGTTTCCAATGGAAGCCCTCGTCCTGACTTGTAGATGGCTGCCTTCTCGTGGTGTGTGGTCTTTTCTCCATCGTATTTAGAGAGTGCAAACTCTGGTGACTGTTACAGGGACACCAGGCTGATCAGATTAGGGCCCCACCTTTATGATCTCATTGAACTTCCACTACCTCCTTAAAGGCCCTGTCTCCAAATATAGTCACATTGGAGTGTATGAATTTGGGGGTGGGGAACAGTTTAGCTCATAGCAGGAACCACTGAGTCAGATTGTTGCTGAATGTAACGAAATGACCTCATTCCTTACTGTTCCCATTTGGGATCTCCTCCCAGACATAACTGGGGTTCAGAAGGTTCCCTAGCTCAGTCCTTTAGAGTGATGACTCTCAAACGTTTTTGGACTGTAGCCATCCTAAGTAGTTCAAAAGATCCTTTGGCCTCCCTACTTTATGTGCTCTAACTAGAATATATAAAGCAATCGAGTTCAAAATATGTTTCCTTTAAAACAGAATAAGCTTACGTATAGATTTTTACGTCATAGACCATTACAACCTAGACCATGGACTTAATCAAATAATCTTATTATCCTCATCTTGATCATAAGTTGCAATTTAATAAAAAGCAAACAAAATTTCCTCATGTTTCCAATGAATGTACAAACATACATCTTACATCTTTATCGACGGGGCGTGAAATATTAATCATATTTGAATTGCAGTGCGTTTGAGTGTCTCAGTAGAGCTATTAGAAAATTTTAGTCCCCTAATCTCACATGTGCTTCCATGGCAGCTCTGAAGGCCTATATTAATGGTACAGTGGTTAACAGTGAGGGCTCTAAAGCAAGGGTCAACAAACTGTGGCCCACAGGCCAAATCCTGCATGCTGCCTGTTAGTATAAATAAAGTTTTACTGGAACACAGCCAGGCCCGTTTGTTTTCATAGTGTCTGTGGCTGCTTTGGGGCTACAATAGCACAGCTGAGTAGAGACCGTGTGACCTACAAACCCTACGATACTTACCATCTGGCCCTTTACAGAAAAAGTTTGCTGACACCCAATCAAGAGTATAGATCCTTGAGTTCGAATTCTGGCTCTGTGGTTTCCAGCTGTGAGATAGCAGGCAAGTTATCTAACCTCTCTGGGCCTTAGTTTCATCATTTGTAAAATGAGTACAATACTATTACCTGCTTCAAAATGAGTACAGTACTATTACCCGATCTTAAGAGCAATAAATGAATGTGTACAGATCTCAGCATAGGGCCTGGACTAAAAAAACACTCAAACAGTAGTTGCTATTATTAACCAAACAACCCACAACAAACTAAATTCATAATGAAGATGCTAAACTAAGAGCATTTGTAATTAAAAAGGAAAATTAACAGTGATCAAAATAATGATGAGCTCAAGTCTACCCTGGTAAGGGTCTTCCCTAAATATCCTTTCTAAAAATTTACAGGAATTCTGTTTCTTTGTGGGGCATGCCCGGTGGGAGTTTTTGGCTTTTTTTTTTTTTTTTTTTAACATTGGTAAGTGTTGTCTGGCAATAAGCCATCTTAAGAAAATGTAGAATAAATCTATAGTAAATTCTGGCAAGTTACTAAGTTTAGTTTCTTAATAACACATTTAGCAACCCTTAATAATTCACTTAGTAATTTACCAGTAAATAGCCTCTAGCCATTCATAAAAATATAAGTTGGTGAAATTATGCTTTGCAACTGTCTCACCCTAACCCATACTCTTTCTGACTGATGGGTGGCCATCTATTTCATAGTCAATGAAACCAAGTCATGGACTCAATCCCTGGTTTCATTGTCATTCTTGATCCTCTCCTGTGGCTACAGGCTGAACCTTTTGCCAGAGAAGATTGGTCCCTGGGGAAGACTGAGTAGTAGTATGTATAGTTGGGTGAGCATAAATATCTTAGTCTTGCTGGAAACTACATCCCAGTGATGAGTGGTAGGTCAGGAGCATCATGTTTTGTTAAAGGAAATTCATAACCCAAGATAAGGGCACTGGAGGTTACTCTCTAGTCTACCTTGCTGCCCTGGTCACACCTAGTTCTGTGAGGTCATTGCCAGTTTGTACCACAAGGGGTGAGTTTTGCAGTTGTATAGGTAATACACTGGGAATAGCAGTCATGAAAAATAAAACTGGACGTTAAATCAGAGTAGAAAGGGTGAATAGAAAGCTCCCTGTCCAATCTGTTGATTGTTTAAAGCCTCATCACTGTCAGAAGTCTCTTTGCAAAATTTCGAAATGAAATACAAATAATCCTTAACCTGTGAACATGACTGGGAAAGAGCCGTCGAGAGTGGTTACTCAGTGGCATGGCAAGATTCGTTCACCACAGTAGACTCTAATTTAATTTTCTTTTTTAGATATCCAGTAGTTCTTGCATAAGAGGCTCCACACCAGACGTCTGGTCTTTTCTCTCTTCTGACCTTCTGTTGGCAACCTCTCTGGTCAGTGAGAATTTTGGCAGTGTTCCCTCTCTTAGTTCATCGTCTCCTGTTTCTATTTCTTCAAGTTCTAACGCTACTTGGAGCTCTCCACCTTCCTCCATCGATTTTTATCATTTCATTCCTGTCGTTGAAGACTCTTTATACCCCATCCTTGCTTTGAGCAAGTGGAAGTGAGTTGTCCGTACCCAACTTTGTTCCTGGGTCAGAAATGACTAGATAATGTATTATGGAAAAGGAAGGAGGACATAAAGGAAAGCATATGTGAATTTACAGTTCCTGTTCACCTTATTTGATTTCTAAAACAACAGGTGTTTCCTGATTATAGAAGAAATACTTTTCCGCTGTAGGAAGTTTGGCAAAATAACACTAATAAAAGAAAATGTAATCACCCATAAACCTACCACACAGGATAACCATCGTTAATACTTTGCTGTGTTTCTTTCCTGTCTTTTTCATCTATGTGCTAATTATACATATACCTGCATACAATTTCTCTGTTAAAAAGCTACATTATAATAATAGCTTATATTTATACTATGTACTAGCTCTATGTCAAGCATTTTATGTACATTACTTCATTTAATCTTCATTATAACCCTATGAAGCATGACCTATTGTTCTCATGTTAAATGAGGAAATAAGGTCCAGAGAATGAAATTACTTGACCAAAGTAAGTAAGGATGAAAACTCAAGCAGAGAGGATCCCACAGTATTAATGATACACTATTCTGGTCACCATTCTACTTCATTAATATTAGATTTCATTATTGTAATTAAATTTATTAGTGATTAGAAGATTAATTTTTTTAAAAACTGAGTTATATTTGAGAAAAATAACGTGTATTAATGATAGTTCAAAATACATAAATTTAAATTTCTTAACAGTACCTTTTTTGTCTTGCATAAAATGGGTTAGGGAATTATTACCCATACGAAATACATAAACTGAACTCCATTGTCATTTTCCTCATTTCTCATTCCTTCTTTAACTGTCCTAAGTGAGCTGATGAATTTGTCAGGTGGTAAAGGGAGGAGGAGAAATTATCTCATTAACCCACAAAGGATTCACATTCTCCTTCTCCTTCGCCATCCACTCACTCCTTCTGTTGCCCTGAAAGAGTGACCATTACATACTCATGAATATCAAATCCACTGCTTTCCTTCTCATTCCAGTCTCCTAATATTTCCCCAATGGTATTAATTTATAAAATGGCCAGGAGTCAAAGTTGTGATTTTCATTATAATAGAGAGTGGATTAAATGTATATAAACATTTTATTGTTTATTCTAAATGTTATATTAGTATATAATGTGTATATCCTTTTATCAGTGACTCATGTTTTCTAAAATAATACTCTTCCAGACTATAATTAGAAGCTCTACCTTATCTCCATCTAAAAATATTTGTGTTGGAAAATGTTATCTGAAATCATTATACACATTTATAATCTGCTTTTCCATATGATGGTTTAGTGATTTACACATTTTAGAGGGCTGCATAATTCTTAATTCTTCAGATATATTTATATTGTTTGTGAGCATGTAAATTATATCTATTTTATAAATGAGCTTCAGGGGGCACTGCTGCAGAATTTCTTCAAACTATTGTCATTTGATTCCTGGATTTCCTGTGAGATGTCACCACTACTGCTGATTACTGAGAAAGTAGAATAAATTAAGCATCCTAAAAGGATATTCTTACAGCACATGATTTCAAATGCTGAATAACAAGATTAATTTATTAAAACATTTTTTTAATACATTTATTTATTTATTGCCTGTGTTGGGTCTTCGTTGCTGCACACGGGCTTTGTCTAGTTGTGGTGAGTGGGGACTATGGGCTACTTGTTGTAGTGCGTGGGCTCCTCATTTCTATGGCTTCTCTTTGAGGAGCATGGGCTCTAGGTGCATGGGCTTCAGTAGCTGCAGCACAAGGGCTCAATAGGTGTGGCTCACGGGCTTAGTTGCTCCGTGGCATGTGGGATCTTCCTGGAGCAGGGATCGAACTCATGTCCTCTGAATTGGCAGATGGATTCTTAACCACTGCGCCACCTAGGAAGTCCTACAAGATTAATTTAGAATAATAAGATTTTATTATATAACAGATATAAGATATAAGGTAAGATTATTCATTTTATCCCTTTCATTTTATGAATGAAGAAACTTAAGTTCATGACTTGCCCAAGTTAACAGCTAGAAGTAAAGTCTCCTCTCTTGGAATAACCAAATCTTCTATAATATCGTAAAGTATTTTATTTTAATAAATTAAATTTAATATTTTAAAGGTATTTATTTTCTCCACTATTTCCCAAAGCTTTTTGAATCTAGAGAGACTCTCTGGAAAATTGAACACTGTTTTCATAGTCTCTGAAATGGAGTTGCCCCCAACTCCATTTCAGAGACTATGCACCCAGGGGTATGCAAGACCATCCAATGGTCAACTTGTGAATTATTTTTAGACTTATATAAAAGTTGCAAGAATAGTACAGAACATTTCTATATATCCCTGTCTCAGTATACTCTGATGTTAGCATCTTACATACGTGGTAGTATAATTATCATAACCAGGAAATTAACATTGGCATAGTACCATGACCTAAAGACTGTGTTTGAACTTCACTTTGAAGTGTCCAACTAATGTCTTTTTGCTATTGTGGTTGTTCCCAAGATCTGATTTAATATTTCACATTGCATTTAGTTATTTCTGTCTAGTCTCCTGTTCTCCACAACAGTTCTTCAGTCTTTCCTTGTCTTTTGTGACCTTGACACCCTCAAAGAGTATTGATCATTTTACTATGTGCCACTTAATTCAAACCTGTCTGGCGTTTTCTCATGATTGTCCTGAGGTCCCCATCAAGCACACCAAAGAAATGGTTCTTCATCCTTCTCAGGACATCAAATCACAGCATTCATGAACTTGATATGTATTATTATTGGTGCTGTTGATCTTGATTTCCTGGCTGAGAGAGTCACTACTAGACATTTTCACTCTAATGTTACTATCCCAATGGCTAAAAGGGAACAATTTGAGCAATAAAATAGATAATGATAGTACTAGATTGTAACCCATAAGATAATATAAACATCTGTGAGTTCATAGTGATATAAATAACTGTTAAAATAGACATAGGGCTTCCTAGGTGGCACAGTGGTTAAGAATCCGCCTGCCAATGCAGGGGACACGGGTTCGATCCCTGCTCCAGGAAGATCCCATATGCCGTGGAGCAATGAAGCCTGTGTGCCACAACTATTGAGCCTGCGCTTTAGAGCCTGTGAGCCACAACTGTTGAGCCCATGTGCTGCAACTACTGAAGCCCACGTGCCTAGAGCCTGTGCTCCACAACAAGAGAAGCCATGGCAGTGAGGAGCCCATGCACCGCAATGAAGAGTAGCCCCCACTCACCACAACTAAAAGAAAGCCCGCACACAGCAAAAAAGACCTAACACAGCCAAAAAAAAAAAAAAAAAAAAAAGATACAGTCACGTCTTGTTATTCGCAGTAGTTATGTTCTATAAAGTCCCTGTGAGTATTGAACTATTGCTCCAGGGAGAAATACAGGGTTAGGCTCCTATAATTCTCTGGTCAAAACCTTTTCATCAACTGATCAATATATAACCTGGTTTTATTTGTGTTTCTGCTTAATGACACCTTATTTAATGTATTTTGTTGATTCATTAACACGGAACTCACAGACAACAGCACTATAACTCATGCCTGAATGGAGTGTATCTAACACACATATTTTCTCTATAAGACACACTCAGCCTTCTTGAATTTAGGAACGGCACTTCAGCATTATGCTTAGGGACATTTTAAACAGTGAAGTATCAACAAAAAGCACCAAAATATGAAAAATGTGGCACTAAATATAACGAGAAAAGGACACTTGTTCAGTGTGAAGGCTGAAACAAGGAGTCAGAACATTGCCTTCTTTGACCTCAGCTGGAAATGTGTGCTTTGGATGACTCAAAATTTTCACTGTTCTGCACATGTCCATGGATTACCAAGAAAGTGCCATAAGTATTGATTTTTGGGTTACAAATAAATTTTAACAAGTAGGAAAATTCTCAAATATCAATACATAATCTGTGAATAATGAGGATGGACTGTATATGGAAGAGAAGTGACAGCTCTTCTTTGCAGTAGAATTCCAATTAATAAATGTGAAGAGAAAGAAGGATGTAGAAAATTACCACTAGGTAACCCCCACAGTGATCATTGTTATAGGTGGATCCACTGATGAATTCTGGAGACTTGGGCAAAGGTTTGAGCAACAGAGGGATTTGTGTAGTATCAAAATATCTCCCCCAAGACATTTGTTGACTATAGGGGAAAATATAGTGAATTTATATTTATTTTAGACCCTGAAATGCCAAAGCCATCTTGAGAAAAAGAAACAAAGTGGGAGGTATCACATTCCCTGACTATACTACTCCAGACTATACTGCAAAGCTACAGTAATGAGAGCAGCATAGTACTGGCACAAAAAACAGACACATAGATCAATGGAACAGAATAAAGAGCCCAAAAATGAACCCATGCACTTATGGTCAACTAATCTATGACAAAGGAGGCAAGAATATACAAGGGACAAAAGAATCTTTTAAATAAGTGGTGCTGGGAAAACAGGACAGCTGCATGTAAAAGAATGAAGTAAGAACTTTCTCTAACACCATACACAAAAATAAACTCAAAGTGTAGTAAAGACCTAAATGTAAGACCTGAAATCATAAAACTCCTAAAAGAAAACATAGGCAGAACACTCTGACAAAATTATAGCAATGTTTTTTAGGGTCTCTTTCCTAAGGCAAAAGAAACAAAAGCAAAAATAAACAAATGGAACCTAATTAAACTTAAAAAGCTTCGGCACAGCAAAGGAAACCATCAACAAAGTGAAAAGACAACCTACTGAATGGGAAAAATATTTGCAAATGATATGACTGATAAGAGGTTAATATCCAAAATATATAAACAGTTCATAAAACTCAATGTAAAAAAACCGGAAAAACCCGATTAAAAAATGGGTAGAAGACCTGAATAGACATTTTTTCAAAGAGGACATACAGATGGCCAATAGGCCATGAAAGGATGAACATGAAAAGATGCTCACCAACACTAAGTATCAGAGAAATGTAAATCAAAACCACAATGAGATATCACCTCACTTATCAGAATGTATATCTATTGTCAAAAAGTCTGCAAATAATGAATGTTGATATGGATGTGGAAAAAAGGGAACTCTAGTACACTGTTGGTGGGAATGTAAATTGGTGCAGCTACTGTGGAAAACAACATAGAGATTCCACAAAAAACTAAAAATAGAAGTACCAACAATGATCCAGCAATTCCACTCCTCAGTATATATCCTAAGAAAATGAAAAAAAAAAAAAAAACTAATTTGAAAAGATTCGTGCACCCCAGTGTTCATTGCAGCATTATTTACAATTGTCAAGATATGGAAGCAACCCAAGTGTCCATCACCAGATGAATGAATGAGAAGATATGGAATATTAGTCAGAAAAGAGACTGAAATTCTGCCATTTGCAACAATGTGGATTGACCTAGAGGATATTATGCTTAATAAGTTAAACAGAGAAAGACAAATACCATACATTTTCACTTATATGTGGAATATATAAAATAGAATCAACGAATATAACAAGACAAAAACTGACTCACAGATACAGAGAAAAAACTAGTGGTTATCAGTGGGGAGAAGGAAGGGAGGATGGGAAAGACAGGTGTATGAGGTTAAGAGATACAAACTGCTATATATAAAATAAATAAGCAACAAGGATATATATCGTACAGCATGGAGAAATATAGCTGTTATTTTGTAATAACTTTAAATAAAGTATAATCTATAAAAATTGAATCACCATGTTGTACACCTGAAACTAATATAATATTATAAAGTATACTTCAATAAAAATGGTTTCTAATATTTATTTTAAATTTAACATTACATCATTATTTTTCTTTATATTCATTATTTTTATTTATATTTGCAGATGTTGACTACCAATACATATAAATAGGTGGCATGGGTTCAAATTCTTGATGATAAATGTGGTGGTCTCCAAATTTTTTTATTGTACTTTCGTATCTGGATAATTAGCTAGTGTTCAGTCAAAGCTGTTAATATAATTGGAGGCAAGTCAAAGAAGGTACCACTTCAAGGGGGGGCTTGGGACACTTAAGAAGCTCTGCTTGTGGGAAATCATCCCAGGTACTGGTAAGCACTGTTTTTCTTTGTTGTCACTATGCCCCTACTTGAATAGACTAGAAATATCTATTTCACACTGTAGAATTGATTGTGTACACAGTTGTCTCCTGAACAGGATGTTTCCTGAGGACAGCGGCTGCCTCCTTCATCTTCATGTCCCCTGTGACAAGCACGGGGACTCACACACAGTAGATGCTCAATAAGCCTTAATTGGAAGTGGGATGGCATGGGATGGGACAGGGTAGGATCCAACTTAAATACTCTGGGTCTGCTGGGAAACCACTGTCTGTATTTTCTCATAGACAAGTTTTTGTTCTTGCCATATTTCTGGATGTTAATGTTTATCTCCTTCTCATGGTGAAAACAAGCATGTTCTTTGTACTATTTAAAGGTACATGGAAATGAAGATGGGCTTTTTAAAGCACATTTAGTTCAAGGGAGTTTTCTTATTCCACAAGTCTTATTTCAGATGTGACCTTAGGTGTTTTATTCACATACCTATCTTTATACTAAAAATAATGGTACTATTTTCTCTAGAATCAAAACAGAGGCAGTGTTAATTAGGGATTTTATGAAGCAGCTTATCTGAAAAAGATTCCAGTGTCATGGTTTGTTTAGAGCACTGGGTTAGTTTCAGGTTGAATCAAATGTATTTTAGTCAGAGTAGCTAATGTAACAAAGAGTTCCCAAATTCCAGTGACCTAACATGAAACATTTTTTCTTCCTCATGAACCATGCAATGCATTGTTCCTGGTCGGGCAGTTTTCCTCCAGGCAGGGACTCAGGCTGCTTGCAGCTAGTGGCTCTACCCACTTCCAGGTCCTCAAAATCCTCTATCCTCAACTGGTGGGTTTTATGGGCCAGGTCTTGAAATGATTTTCTGTCTTCTTTCCACATTCCCTTGGATGTAAATCAATCATATTTCTGCCTCTAAATGCAAGGTATGCTGGGAAATGTCTAACTTTGTGTGTCCTGGAAAAAAAAAATAAGAGAAATTATTTGGCGAACAACTAGCTAGTCTATCTCACCAACTCAGCCTGGAGTCTCTCCTCTGAATTCTCATGCCACTTACTTTCCTTATTCTTCTTAAGATTATATCTTCATTGTGTTCATGCATTAGTAATTAAACCCATTGATACCATAAAGGGTTTTATACAACATGCCAGTTGGTAGGGGTTGTAAATGAAAATCAGGGGCAGAGCTCACCCTGGAAATCAATCTGGTTCAACCTTATTTAGATGTCATGAAATACTCATATTTAATTCTATTATTGAAATAGGAAGTAATATAATTGCATGACTACCTAGTCCACAAAAGAAGTACTTAAGCTATTCAGGTATCCAAATTTTGCCCCAGAAATTTATTTGCTACTCATTCATTTGTTCATATTTTGCCTTTTTGTAGTTCTATTGGAAACAAAAAGAGGTAGATATCCCAGACTTTAGGAAAATGTAAAAGTAAAAAACTTTAAATTCTCTTTTTAAATTTAATTATCCTTAAAAATTTGGAAAACATTATTGTTCTGTCTTATTGGAGAATTAGAGTTTTGAGAACCACTGGTCTAATTTCCAATTATCTATGGACATGGTATTCCTCTTCTGCTAGAATGTAAGCAGTTTGAATTTAAGGACCTTGTGTAACAACACTGTTGGTGAAAATTGTAAACTGGTGTAGCCACTATGGAAAACAGTATGGGGGTTCCACGAAAAACTAAAAAGAGAACTACCTGGACTTCCTAGGTGGCGCAGTGGTAAAGAATCTGCCTGCCAATGTAGGGGACACGGGTTCGAGCCCTGCCCTGGGAAGATTCCACATGCCACGGAGCAACTAAGCCTGTGCGCCTAAAAAAAGAGAACTACCATATGACCCAGCAACTCCACTCCTGGGCATATATCTGGAAAAAAAATGAAAACACTAATTCAAAAAGATACATGCACCCCAATGTTTATAGCAGCAGTATTTACAATAACCAAGACATGAAGCAACACATGTGACCATCAACAGAAGAATGGATAAAGAAGATGTAGTATATGTATATGTGTGTGTGGGTGTGTGTTTGTGTGTGTGTAAATGGACTATTACTCAGCCATAGAAAAGAATGAAATAATGCCATTTGCAGCAACCTCTGGGCTTAAATTCAAAATCAACATTATAATCATAATCATGATGTAGATTATTTTTCATGGACCAAATAATTATATTTGAGTCAATAGTTTAAGCACTTCTTTGTGGTATAAGAGCAACACCAGCATCTGCATATCCTAGCTTTACAACTTACAGACTGCAGTTCTTCCAAGCTCAGTTTCCTTATTTGTAAAATGGGCATGATGGATGCTATTATCTACCCCATAGGGTTGGTGAGAGGATTAAATAAGTCAAAACACATAAAATGCCTGATATTTGGTAAATGCTCCATAACTCTTAGCTATCATGACATCATGTGTTAATTTAAAAACAGCAGATGGTAGTCTCTCTTTACAAGCAGCCTTTAAATCAGTGATTCTCTTGTATATATGCACCACGTCTTCTTTATCCATTCCTCTGTCGATGGACATTTAGGTTGCTTCCATGTTTTGGCTATTGTAAACAGTGCTGCAGTGAACATTGGGGTGCATGTATCCTTTCAGGCCATGGTTTTCTCCAGATGTATACCCAGGAGTGGGATTGCAGGGTCATATGGTAGCTCTATATTTAGTTTTTTAAGGAATATCCATACTGCTCTAACCAGGAATGATTTCCCCACCCCGTTCCCCAGGGGACTTTTGGTAGTATCCGGAGACATTTCGGTTGTCCCCACTTGTGGAGGTGGTGGTGGAGGGGATGCTAAAGAATAGAGGCCAAGGATGCTGCTCAGCAGCTGACACTGCAGAGGAAAGCCCCCCACAACAAAGAATTATCCTGCCCCAAACGTCAGTGGTGCTGAGGTTGGGGAACGCTGCTCTAAAGAAACGTACATGCTGTAGCGTTGTAGATGGAGGGAGGAATTGGCCATCACATTCACACAGTTGGGAAGTAAGCTCTCTGATCATAAATTTACATATCTGGAAAAGAGGTTAGTAGTACCCAATTCACCTGGTTTTTGTGGAGATTAAATGGAAGACTGTGTGTAATGCTTTTTAAACTAATGTACTACACAAGTGTAGATTCTAAATTGTTTTCTTCAACCTTTAAAATTTTTTTTCATTATTTCCCCCCATGGTGCCTTTGTAGACACTTTTTCCCTTAATTGTTTTCTTCCACCATGAAATTTTAATGCGACAGGTGTGCTGTATGTCTGTTTCTGTAGTTGGAGAGGGTGAAGGTTTGGAGGGCTGCAGGCCCCTGTGATCTCTAAGATGATTTTTTGCCCCATAGGAACCAATTTTTATCCCTTTGGGGCAATATCACCATCATTGAGAAGGCATGTTCTAAATAAAAGAGGAATGAATTCTAGAAGTCAAAAATGTTTTTTTAATGATGTTTTAATTACTTATTAATCTGAAAGTAGTTTAATTTCCGTTCTGCATTTGGCATGGAATTGAGATAGCAATAGAAAACTCAAAAACAGTCCTGCTGGTTTAAAAGACCTTTGAAATGGACAGCGATGCTCATGCAAATGAACAGAGATTTAGTGAAGTCTGAAAAGGCAAAAATAAAATCTGATAGAGGACAAAAATACGAGAAATTGAAGAGAAGATGAACGCTCTCTAGAGAGGCAGCTAATTTGAATTTAAGCTTCTCATGAAAAGGAAACATAAAAGCAAGGTTTGGGAGGCAATAGGATGGAAGGGAAATTGGGCTGGATAAGGAAGCTGAAGGAAATAATATTAACATTTCTTTTCGTAGGTGAAAGTTACTATATTAACTAGGTAGCTTTCCCCATCCCCTCCTCCCCCCACTTTGAAAAGGAAAGACTAAGCACAGCTAAATCTGCAAAGAGAGGGGCATGTCACATGTGGGGGGAAATTGGAAGCTTAGGGCTTATAGGTTAGATGTCTGGTCATCAGGCCATAGGTCTGGAAGGAATCTTGATGAGCCCTGGCCTGTTTTTATCTATTCCCTTTGTTCCTCACTCCCCAGCAAAATTGTCCTTCTGAGATTTTAGCCTATGTCTTACCACAGCATCTCTGCAGACCCTCTTCTCTCCTCAGCTCAGCCTCCCAACCTCCCAGTAGTTCTTGTAGGTTCCCACTTCCTTACTTCTGCTTGTAGCTGATACTTCTATTTGGACTGCCTTCTTGGTGCTTCATTTTCTACCTTCTTACTCTTCCTTTTAATTCCTACTTCCCCATGCTGACATTGTTAGGGAGGTAAGAGCCTCACTTTACAGGTAAAGCTGTATAGGGTGTATGGCCCCCTGAGGTCACACAGCTAGTATAATGAGACTCTGGGTCTTCTGGCTCAGAATCTGATGTCCTCTCTACTTTTATGGTCTGGGCCTTTCTAGCAACTTGACTGACATGTCGTAGATCTTCAATTAACATTTTTTTTCTACTGGTGAATGTATACACAGATACATTTTTCCCTTGAAGATGGATAAATGTTGATAAATAGAAATACCAAAGTTATCTGTGTTATAAATTTTATATTTTATCCTGCTCATTTATTAGCATCTGACAGCAACTGGAGATAAAACTTGGAATCTGTTTTTCTGTCTGTAAATGTTTTGTTCTTGTCCAAGATGAAAGTTAAATGTTGACCCCCATAGAATGACTATCTTGCCTGTTGGCTCTATATAGTACACTGAGTTTTTAGGTATGTGTTATAGGTTAGTGACCATATATGGAGGCTAAGGTGTTCACAGGCAATGTGGGGTGTTACATTCCTTGAAGGTGGAATTTGCTACACTTATTTTTGTCTCCATGAGCCTAGCCTGGCCCTGGTACATGATTGGTACTTAACACGTGTTTATTGAAGTAAAGGAGCTATTGTTTCCCTCCTTCTCCATATGGGTGTCTGCCAAGTTCATAACAATTCTCCCTTCTCTGGGAACTCAGAATTGGCATTGACTATTTCTTCCCTGAACTCTTGCACCAACCCACATTCAGTCATAGTTAACTGCCCAGAGTTGATCACCTGACTATATTAAGGCCAAATTCTGCTCCTAGAGATTTGGAATAGAGACACTGAGGGGCTGAGGGTCAGTCCCTATGGATAAACCCAGAACGTAAAAATACAGAAGATGTAACAGAGCTGTCTAATAGATTGAAGGTTGGAAAAAGCTAGACTTACAAGGTAAAAGGCTGAAACCAGCATATAGAGAAGAACAGACAGAATATTGAGTGAAATTTCCAAGGGATTCTAGCCCATTCTGGAATGGGCAGTCTTGGTTACATTTCTGCATTTGATCTGTGAGACACCCTCATGTTCTTATAATAAATTTTCCTTTGTATTTGAGTTGGTTCAAGTTTTTTTTTTATTAACTAATTTTTATTGGAATATAGTTGACACACTCTTGTGTTAGTTTCTGCTGTACAACAAAGTGAGTCAATTATACATATATGTATATCCACTGTTTTTTATCTATTCCCATATGGGTCATTACAGAGTATTGAATAGAGTTCCCTGTAAGTTCTTATTAGTTGTCTATTTTATATATAGTAGTGTGTATATGTCGACCCCAATCTCCCAATTTATTCTCCCCTCCTTTCCCCCATGGGTACCCATTCTGTGACTCAATTTCTGTTTTGGAAATGGGTTCATTTTTACCCTTTTTTTTTTTAAGATTTCACATATAAGTGATATCATACGATATTTGTCTTTCTCTGTCTGATTTACTTCACTCAGTATGACAATTTTTAGGTCCCTCCATGGTGTAAGTTTGGTTTCCATTATTTGTAACTAAAAGTCTTCTACCACTATATCAAAATTCAGATTTCTAATTTCAATGAAGGAAATTATACGAAACAGAAAAAATATATAAGGGGGAGAGACCAAACTTAGTTTAAAAATTATAACAGAAATCAATTGGGAATTATATATATTAAAAACAGATTGGGGGGATTGGTAGAATAATGCTGAAGGGCTCTGTACATTGTTAGTTTTGAAGTAATAGAAATTTTTCCTTCAAGATGAAGTAAGAGCATGAAGAAAGAAAAATGAGTCTAAAAACCATAGACAATATTCAATGATTAAGCAAAGGACCAAATAGTTAAAATGGGATACATAAGAAACCTGAGTCATTCCTCTATGCTTTCTCAACATCAACTCTCATACCAAGCTCATCACCACATCCTGTCTGTTTTCCCGCACAACAGTATCTTGAGTCTGTCTTCACCCATCATTTCTTGTGAGGACTCCCACAATGGCCTTCTGTAAGTAGACTACTGGCAGACACTCTGGCCACCAGTGCTTCTCTGCACTGTGACTAGAGTCATCTTCTAAAAATGACCAGTTGATCTACTCACTCCTTCCAGGTACGACTTGTAGTGCTTTCCATTTGCTCTTACTCATAAAGCCACGTAAGGTACAGCTGCTGTCCGCATGTCCAGCCTCATCTGTACCCACCTGCCTCACTGTCTATCCTCCTGCTATGGGCATCCTTTCAGCTCCTTGCTGTGCCAAGCTCCCTCCATCATGGGGCTTGTGCACAGTTGTTCTCTCTATTGGAACATTCTTTTCTGCTACCTTTAGCCAGCTTTCCTTGGCTTCTCTGACCAGATCAATTATTCCTAGTGGAGCACTGTGTATCTACCCTTTCTCCCATTTGTCATAGTAGCAATTTTACTTTTGTTTTCTTTTTATTATTTGGCCATCTATCTATTCTACTAGATTGTAAGCTCCACAAGGGCAGAGAGTCTCTGCTTTAGCCTATTGTTTTAGTCCTAGCTGTTGATAGGATGCCTAACAGGAGATTAAGAAACACTTGTTGAATGAATAATATGTGGAAAGGTAAAAGAAATAAAAAGTAAGCAGAAAAACCCTTAAAACAAACAAAAAAAATAAGCAGCATTCCACTTTCCAACCCTTTTTCAAAGACTGAGTTTATAAAATTCAGTTGTTTTAAACTCAAAGTTTCTCTTAGGTACTAGGCTCTTCATGAACAGTGTTATTAATAACACTAAAATCCTTTTTACAAGTAGGTATACAAGGTTATCAGTAGCTAAAATATAATTAATATTAGTAGGATGCCTCGGATAGCTCACAAAGGGCTGTTGAACCCATAGTCTCTAAAACAGTAGTTTAAATTTTTTATATATTTTTTATTGGTTTATAACATTATATGTTTCATGTAGACAGTTTTGATGTCTGTATACACTAGTGTGCTCACCGCCAAAAGTTTAGTTTTCATTTGGAACCATGCTATTGACCCACTTTACCCATTTTGCCCTCCTTCCAACTGCCTTCCGCTCTGTTAGCCACTACTCTGTTCTCTGTATCTATGTGTTTTTCTTTTGTTTATTTATATTTCCCACATGCATGAAATCATACAATACTTGTCTTTCTCCATCTGACTTGTTTCACTTAGCATAATACCCTCAAGGTCCACCCATGTGGTTGCAAATGGCAAGATTTCATCTTTTTATGACAGAGTTGTTTTCCATTATCTCTATATACCACATCGTCTTTATCCTTTAACATGTCCATGGGCACTTAGGTTCTTTCCATATCGTGGCTCTTGTAATAATTCTGCAGTGAACGTAGGGGTGGGTATATCTTTTTGATTAGTGTTTTCATATTCTTTGGAAAAATACCCAGAAGTGAAGTAGCTAGATTATATGTTAGACCCTGAATAGCCAAAGCAATCCTGGGAAAAAAAATCTTGAAGGTATCACACGCCCTCATTTCAAATTATATTACAAAGTTATGGCAATCAAAAAAGCATGGCATAGGCAGAAAAACAGACACATAGGTCAGTGGAACAGAACTGAGAGACCAGAAATAAAACCACACATAAATGGACAATTAATTTATGACAAGGTAGCAAAGAACATACAATGGAGAAAGGAGAGTTTCTTTAATAAATGTTGTTGGGAAAACTAGACAGCCACATGCACAAGAATGAAACTAGACCACTGCTTCATATACAGAAATCTACTCAAAATGAATTAAAGACTTGAATGTAAAACCTGAAGCCATAAAACTCCTAGAAGAAAACATAGGCAGTATGCTTCTTGACTTTGGCCTTAGCAATATCTTTCTGGATCTGTCTCCTCAGGCAAGGGGAACAAAAGTAAAACTAAACAAATGGGGCTACATCAAACTAAAAAGCTTCTGCACAGCAAAGGAAACCATCAACAAAATGAAAAGACAACCTACTGAGTGGGAGAAGATAATTGCAAATCATATATCTGATAAGGGGTTAATATCCAAAATATATAAAGAACTCATACAACCCAACACAAAAACCAAACAACCCTATTAAAAAATGGGCAGAGGAACTGAATAGACATTTTTCCAAAGAAAATATATAGATAGCCAACAGGTACATGAAAAAATCTTCAAACTAATTATTAGAGAAATGCAAATCAAACCACAATGAGATATCACCTCATGCCTGTTAGAATGGATATTATCAAAAAAGTCAAGAAATAACAAGTGTTGGCGAGAACGTGGAGAAAAAGGAGCCCTTATATACCTTTGGTAGGAATGTAAATTGGTGCAGTTACTGTGGAAAACAATATGGAGATTCCTCAAAAACTTAACAGTAGAACTAAAACATTAGTTTTAAACCTTGAAATGTACTAAGACCCTGTGGCCCTTGAGAGGGACTTAGGGGATACAGAGGGAAAGAGGATTCCAATTACTAGCAACTCCCAGAACTCCATAGAGGAAGGATGCTCTGGCAGGTGTGTCCTGAGGTCTGCCATTCTGGTAGTGAGCATGGGACTGGGCAGATGGGAATTGAGGGGAGCCTTGCAGACCATTCAAGGGAGCAAGTACCTCATAAGCCAGCTGATAGGACTGGCTAGCATAAGTCCCTTTTCCTTTCCTATGTGTCTTCTCTTTTGAAAGTGTGTGCATTTAAGTACAAGACACAGCTTGCTCCACTGGAGGAAGGTCTTTCTTGCATCTAGACTATAAAAGTAGCCGTACTTTGAGCTAGAATTTCCGTATAAACATTCCACCCTAAGAGGAAGAAGAGGGAAGGGGTTTCCAAAGGTAAGAAGATTGGTATGGAAACCCTCTGAGCAGGGGAGTGAAGTCAACTTATGGAGGTGATGATAGACATTGCTGGAGAGAAGGGTGAAAGGCACTCGGGGAATGAAAAGAAAAAAACAAAAAACAGGCTGCTTGTCTGAGAATGAGGGACATGAACTTTGTGCTGGTTCAATGACCAGATTTTCTGACATATATTCCCAGAATCCATAGCTTAGTAGAAGGGCCAGTTACTTCAGCTAAACTTTTCTAGAAAATATGTTTTATTTTAGAAAGAATAATCTGGTTGCAAAGTTAAGAAAAACCTGAAATCCTGAAGGTATCAAATTATATAAACAATTACATGGCAGTGAGTTGTTTTCATGAAATGAGATAGTACACAGCGCTCTGAGAAAAGCTTTTTTGTTAAAATTCCAACAAAGAGGATTGCCTGCAATTAAACCCCAGTGTACTTTCCAAAGAGTTTTACAAACGCCATCCATGTAGTATGAAACACCGGAATTCTGATGAGAACACATTTTTCAAGAATTCATCAATCCCTTCCCTTTCACCCGGGAGGTGGCCTCTTATTCGTGGCTGTTGGATGTAACCAGTGAACCGAACACTTGAAACCAATTTGCTGGTTTGAGAAGAGGTTATTGATTCTCACAACGCTTATATACTTGGAGAATTTCATTGTTTAGCTCTACATGTGGATGATTCTAGCCTCACGCTAGAATCATGCTACTTTAAGTCAGGCAGACTGGGTGAAGTATGTGGATCCTCCTTCTTTAGTGAAGTTTTCAGGGGCATTGAAACATGTTTAACAGGTCTGAGTGCTGCCTGAGTTTAAAATACTGTAGGTGCTTCTCAGAAAATGTCTGGTTAGGTGAGAGAGACTTTTTGTAAGCATGTGCTTTATTTTTGAGGTAGGGGCAGGATGTTGGGAGGGAAATTGCCTGTGCATTTCCCGCAGTGCCAAGAAGACAATGGAAGTGATTGGTTAAAATACCAAATTAAATAAATATATTTCAGGATCTTGTGTAAATGATCACTGCTTGAGTTGTTGATGATTTGTTGTTTTCAGAATTGCAAAACACAATCAATGTTTTATTCATATCATATAGCATTATTGGTTATATATCTTAAATTTGTATTCTTAAAGTAAAAAGCTTCCTTCATCCCTGGTGGAAAAGAGGAACAGAGGGAGTATGGTATCAGGCATGTGTGTACTCCCTGAATGACCTTGTGCATTTGTATTACTTGTATCTCTTCTGGGTGTTGTTTAAGAATAGATGTAAGGTGGTGAAGCCACAAGCTGATGAATGTTTCCCTTCAGATCCTGGAAGTGTGTTTCTTAACCTACTGCAACCAGCATCCTACTCACTTTTTCCCTAGAAATATTATTATTGGCCCAGAGAAGGTTCATTCCAGCAGGAAGTCTGCCATTTTGAACCAGATCAAGCATCCTTTGTAACAAGAAATGATTCATTGTTCCCAGCCGTCATTCATAAGATGGCCATCCTGAGCAAGTCTGCTGATAAATCCATGGCTATAAGGGAGGATTTTAATTTTTGACAAGGAAAATTTCTTTCTGCCGAATAGAGGGAGGCATTTTTGTCCCTTATCTGTATGGGTTTGTGGTGGGAGACAGACCCTATGGGTATTTACTGACTTGAACTGAGGGGTCTTTCTAATATAGTTATGTTTTGGAACTAAAACTCCCTAGGTCCTCATTTGTGGGGAGCAGTTGGTGAAGAAAAGCATCAAGTTAATATTTTTCTCAAACATCGGCATTTTCGATTTTGATTGTTTTTAACCTGACAAGTTATTTCTCTTTCAGACCCCATGGTTGATAAAAAAGACTGTCACATAAACCAGAGAGGGTAACTGAAACCAAAGAAAGAACTAGTGTGTAGCTAAAGGCATGCCACAAGGGGTGAGAAGGAGCTGGCGTCTCAACAAACGGTACGAGACCAGCTGTGCATGGCCAGGTAGGAGGATGAGAAATACCTAATTGGCTGTGGTGATTATTGGCACAGAAAGCTTGGGAAGCACATCGCCCCAACTTAAGGATCTTGTCTTATAATAATTTTTCAAAGGCTGTACAGCCATACCACTAACATAAAAAATGGTTATATTTCGTAACTATCATATACTTTGGTGATTAATAGCTTGGAGACCCATCTGCTGAATTTCTTGAGAAAACCCTCAGAGAGTCAGAAGTAGCTCTAAGACTGAGGCCACTTTGAAGGTGTGGGATTTGTCCTTTTTAGGTATTAGGCTTCCCTTGGGATTCAAAGGGAATCTGTAGCCCAGTCTAGAGCAGGTCACCTGGACTGAAATTCTTCTGAGACACAAGAACAGGGAGGAGTTATTATTATGAAGGAGAATGCAGGGTGCACTTTGCCCTCTGCTCAAAGGGTGAACCAAATTTATAGGGTGGTGAGAACACTGGCAAAGTGATATTTTTAATATGTGAACTGACTTACCCCTCTGGCAGCTCCTGTTGCCTTGACCTTCCCCCCCAACCTCACTCAGGCATCATTTATTGTATCACAAAAAAAAAGGAGTTTCACCAAAGAACAGGAGAAAAAAAAAGCTTTTGATTTGCAAAAGTCAAGACTCTAAGGGCACTTGGCATCGAGAATATAAGATGAGTTGGACCAAGGCTTGTCGCTTCTGAGAGAACGTGCAGTTTTCCAGGTGTGCTGGTGAGGGGGTGAGAAGAGGGCTAGATCTGGGGGAGGGAAGAGCTCTTAGTTGTTGGTGGGAGGGGAGGAGAAGGGAAGGGCAGGTGGGAGGGGAGAGGGGAGCAGAGAAAGCTCTCAGAAGCTGGTGCCCCCTCTCTCTTCTGAGAAAGAAACTTGGGCCTGGCTCCTCAGGGGTAAGGTGGTAAACACAGAAACCCCAGATGGCTTGGGCTGTCCTGACTTTCCAAGTAGAACCCAAGGAGACTGGAGAACCTCAGGATAGAAGTGGCTGAGTTGTGCCTAAGGTACAGAGTCTGAGGCAGCCTCAAGGAGTTGAGTGCACACAGCACACGGCTGTTATATTGAGTCCTCTGTGCTCAAAAGTGCCACTGGAGTCATAACAAGAGACCCCCAACCTTTGATTAGCATCTAAACTGGGAACAGTCTTGGAGGGACTGAGCGCTTAACTAGTGGAATCTGCCTTGACCTCCAGTAGATAGGGTCAGAATTGAACTGCATTGTAGGACACCCAGGTGGTATTAGAGGATTGGTTGGCGTGGGGCAAAAAGAAACCCACATGTTTGGGGTGAGCAGTGTTTTGAGTAAAAACATTTCAGACCTTTTGACGTCTTCCTTATTTTCCAAGACACAGTTCACAGGTCCCAGGCATCTTCCCAGACCTCTCAGTTATTATTTTATCTATCCTTGTGTTCCTATAGCCCTTCACCCATTCATTATAGCCCTTTATCAAAGTCAGCCTTGTACTGCAGGTTAAGGTAGGGTGAGCTGCAGGGTATGAACCCCAGAAGTGTACTGTCTTGTGTCCTCACTGCGCCTACCATGAATTTAGCATTCCAAGTTGGAAGGTATTTTGGTGCCTGGGACATAATAAAGCCTCAGTACGTACCTGTCAAATGAAATTGAATTGGCAGTTCTGAAACAGATAGTGAAACACGAGACAAATCCTTGAAAGAATGTGTCGTTGGCTGTATCTTTGATTCCCGCACTCCCTTTCTTCTTTTTCCCCATCACTTGATTTCCAATTTTTTCTAACATAGAAAACATTTTTCAGAATCGTTCAGAGAACACCTGTATAACCAGGTGTTATATATGTGATATATACGTTCTATTATATGTATGTATCTATATCTATGTGTGTGTATATATATATATTTATGTAGTATTACTTGTTTATCTGTTCATTTAGCCATCAATCCCAATTGTGTTTTCCTCACTGCCTTTCACACACAACCAATGTTTGAGAGATCTTTGACTCTGGAATCAGATCTGGGATTCATTCCTGGATTCAGCCCTTACTCATTGCATGATCTTGGGGGTGTTGTTTAACTTGCATCTGCTTCCCTCCCTGTAGAACAGGGAGGCCACTGAAACCTATTTCACAGGTTGTGGTGAGGAGTAAACAAGATAGTGTAGATAAAGGGCCAGGCACAGAGTGTGTGTTCAGCACATAGTAGCAAGAGACCAAGTACAATGTAAATATTTATTTCAGCCATCAGCACTGATTTGCAATGATTTGTGCTTTTACGTTCTTGCTTGCAGCCTCGGCTTTAGGCCCAAAAGGAAAAGAAATTCGCAGGAGACAGTGAATCTCAGACTCTTTCTAGGTTATGAGCAAAAGGTCCCTGGATCCAAGAGGTAAGTGAGAGGTGATCTGGGCTTTGGTGTGGAAACTGCATCCTGAATTCCCCAGCATAATTAGAAGGCCATGGAGCCAACAGTAGAATCATCAGTTATCTACTCTGACCCACACAAGATGGGGGATCTTCATGCTTACCTGAAATTCAGAAGAATCTTTGCTAAAAATGGAGATGATTAGGAGAGAATGCTGGGACTCTCCTGCAGCCCTAAAAACCACTTCCTGAGCCCTCTGGTTGCAGGGATTTGTATATTTTCTGAGTATAGAGGTTGTCACAGCCAATAAGGAAAATAGGCAGAGGATTAGCAGGCAAAGGGCATAACCTAGGACCAAAAAGCAGACAGGAAGATGGATTTGCTGTGTGTTTTCGATTCTCAAACATCCATATTTCACATTTTAACATCCCAAGCATCTGTTGACCGGGTGCAAACTGGGATGGCGTTATCATTGCCGATGCAGGACAAATTTTGTTGTTAGTGGTGTAACTGGACAACTTCACTTCCTCACTATTTCCGTCAGCAAACAATTTAAGGACTGTTTGAAGAAAGAATAAAATCCTGGTTGCTGTCTGAAAACTTACTCTTGTCATTTGGTGATTAGATAAAAAAAGCAACAACATCAAAACCTTCAGATCAAGTGTTATTTGCTGGGGAGAAAATTCCGGAGATAATAGTGGAATGCTTTTAAAAGAAATACTGCATTCTCAGTGCTCTTGATGACACAGATACTAGTATCATGTGAAAAATGGGAACAAATATGACAATTCTGAGTTGGCCCAGGAAAGTTGAAATCAAAATGTGAAGAAGTTTGGGGTGTAGCTAATAGGCGGCATTTTTTCCCTCTCTTAATGCTACACAATAGTGATGGATCTTATAATCAGTGGTGTCTTTTTTTAAAAAATTTATTTTATTCAAGTATAGTTGATATACAATGTTATGTTAATTTCTGCTGTACAGCAAAGTAATTCATATATATACATATATTATATATATATACACATTCTTTTTCATATTCTTTTCCATTATGGTTTATCACAGGATATTGAATATAGTTCCCTGTGCTATACAGTATCTATATATAGTAGTTTGCATTTGCTAATCCCAAACTCCCAATCCAGCCTTCTCCCCCACCTCAACAACCACCATGGCAACTACAAATATTTTCTCCATGTCTATGAGTCTGTTTCGTAGATAAGTTCATTTGTGTCATATTTTATCAATAGATTCCACATATAAGTGATATCATATCGTATCTTTCTGACTTGTTTCACTTAGTGTGATAATCTCTAGGTCCTTTAATGTTGTTGCAAATGGTATTATTTCGTTATTTTTTATGGCTGTGTTGTATTCCGTTGTATATATGTACCACATTGTCTTTATCCATTCCTCTGTTGATAGACATTTAGGTTGTTTCCATGTCTTGGCTATTGTAAGTAGTGCTGCTATGGACACAGAGGTGCATGTATCTTTTCGGATTATAGTTTTGTCTGGATATGTGCCCAGGAGTGGAATTGCTGGTTCATATGGCAACTCTGTTTTTAGTTTTTTGAGGAACCTCCATGCTGCTGTCCATAGTGGCTGCACCAATTTACATTCCTACCAACAGCATATGAGGGTTTCCTTTTCTCCACACCCTCTCCAACATTTGTTATTTGTAGACTTTTTGATGATGGCCATTCTGACTGGTGTGAGGTGATATCTCATTGTAGTTTTGATTTGCATTGCTCTGATAATTAGCAATGTTCATCATCTTTTCATGTGCCTGTTGGCTATCTATACGTCTTCTTTGGAGAGATGTCTGTTTAGGTCTTCTGCACATTATTTGATTGGATTGTTTGTTTTTCTTTTTGTTATTGAGTTGTATGAGCTGTTTGTATATTTTCAAAATTAAGCCATGTTGGTTGCATCATTTGCAAATATTTTATCCCAGTCTGTAGGTTTTCCTTTCATTTTGTTTATGGTTTCCTTTGCTGTACAAAGGCTTGTAAGTTTGATTAGTTCCCATTTATTTTTGCTTTTATTTCTACTGCCTTGGGAGACTGACCTAAGAAAACTTTGGTACGATTTATGTCAGAGAATATTTTGCCTATGTCTTCTTCTAGGAGTTTTATGGTGTCACATCTTACATTTAAGTCTTTAAGCCCTTTTGAGTTTATTTTTGTCTATGGTGTGAGGGTGTGTTCTAACTTCATTGATTTACTTGCAGCTATCCAACTTTCCCAACACCACTTGCTGAAGAGACCGTCTTTTCTCCACTGTATATTCTTGCCTCCTTTGTTAAAGATTAATTGACTCTAGGTGTGCGGGTTTATTTCTGGGCTCTCTATTCTGTTCCATTGATTCATATGTCTGTTTTTGTGCCAATACCATGCTGTTTTGATTACTGTAGCTTTGTAGTATTGTCTGAAGTCTAGGAGGGTTATGCCTCCTGCTTTGTTCTTTTCCTCAGGATTGCTTTGGCAATTTGGGGTCTTTTATGGTTCCATATAAATTTTAGGATTATTTATTCTGGTTCTGCTAAAAATGTCATGGGTAATTTGATAGGGATTGCATTAAATCTGTAGATTGCTTTGGGTAATATGGCCATTTTAACAATATGAATTCTTCCAATCCAAGAGCATAGGATATCTTTCTATTTCTTTGAATCATCTTCATTTTCTTTTATTACTGTTTTGTAGCTCTCAGCATATAAATCTTTCACCTCCTTGGTCAGGTTTATTTCTAAGTATTTTATTTTTTTGAATGCAATTTTAAAAGGGATTGTTTTCTTACATTCCCTTTCTGATATTTCATTATTAGTGTAAAGAAATGCAACCAATTTCTATATGTTAATCTTGTATCCTACTAACTTGCTGAATTCATTTATCAGTTCTAGTAGTTTTTGTGTGGAGTCTTTAGGCTTTTCTATATATAGTATCATGTCATCTGCATATAATGACAATTTTACCTCTTCCCTTCCAATTTGGATACCTTTTATTTCTTTTTCTTATTTGATTGCTGTGGCTAGGACTTCCAATACTATGCTGAATAGAAATGGTGAAAGTGGGCATCCTTGTCTTGTTCCAGATCTTAGTGGGAAGGCTTTCAGCTTTTCACTGCTGAGTACTGTATTGGCTGTGGGTTTGTCATAAATAGCTTTTATTATGTTGAAGTATGTTTCCTCTATACGCTCAGTGATGTCTTAGACTCAGTGTAATATGGTATTTGCGTTGGTCTTTACAAAGAAGAATATTTAAGAAAATTCTCTAAATAATATCCCGAAAAAAGCTTATGTAAAATTATAGAGGGGGGGCCAGGAAATCACAGACCTGTGTGTGTCTAATTTCCATAAAGCAAGTTCTCTTTGAAAAAAGAGAGAATAACCACCATATATTTAAACAATAACAATATTTTAAAAGAAAAGAAGCTGGATTTCATTAAGAAGGAATTATTCCTATTTTATTGGAATTTGTTTGGAGAACCAAGTAGGCACATGAACAGGAACTGATGGATATACCCAGGTAGGCTTCCAAAATATTTTTTTATAGCTGGAGGTCAGTTCATTCCCTGCTCTTGGGTGGGAGTACCCCTGAGAAACAGTCGTTTTCTCTAGAGTGGATACCTCATAGTAGAACCCTTCAAGACTCTTAATCACAAGTCCCACCCCTTCCGTATGCTGCCCTTTGAATATCTCAAAATAGCTTTCATATAAACCTCACTTGACTCTTCCTCAGGCTAAACATTTCTCTTCAAAGATGTACCATAATCTCTTTTATTGAGGCCTTCCCATCCTCCAGTTTCTCCTCTGAATCCCCTACAGTCTGTCTGTGTCCCTTATGATTAGGTAACATGGGTCCCAATTTGTCCAGGAGTCTTAGCTATGCCTATTTTCCAGTCTTAATTATCACCTACAAACTCTTTTATTCTAAAAACTGTCCTGATTAGGATATTATCATATGTGGTCAACCTACGTACAACTATCTAAGGGTGGGCTGAGTTGTAAAAACGAGAGCAGGGCTTTTACTGCCCTCCATCTTGGTATTTGACACATGCAGTCAAGCAGATGCATTAGTGATTTGAGTCATATGTCACACCATTGACTTATGTAAAGCTTGTGGCTGATGGCACCCCTTAAAGCCATGCCGTCCCTGTACAGTACTGGCTCTGGTGGTTCTATGGCATTTGTTTCTACAGAATTTCATGGTGTTAGAATTTAATCCATTGTCCAATCTGTCGAGAACTTTGTCATCCAAAATGCTGTCTTACTCCTTCCAGCGTCCAGCTATTGGAAGATGTCATCTTGCTCTTCTGTATCATTATCTAGGTTCTTGATAAAAGTATCGCATAGGATAATCTTGCGGCACATCCCCTCTTTCCAATTTGACCTCTATTCGCATCCTAGGGTCATTTAATATCACAAACTCACTTAATAGTAGTATCATGCAGGCTATGTATTTCTTACTTTTGCATGATAATATTTTGGGAAACCTTAGCGAATGCCTATGAAACTTCAGATGTCAGATGTAAAATGTCTTTTCCTAACCTAGGCATCTAGGTCTTGGACCAGAAAAAGGGAAAGCACAAACAGAGTTAAGTCTAATGTGACTTTTTAGTGAGTACACTTCTTTTTAGCTCCCATGGGGCTTTGGAAACGTTGACTGACATATAGACAGGTCAGTGTTCCATGAATACTTGTTGATCCGAGCACAGTTTTTCATTGAGAAACAAACAGAAGATCTTGTTCACGGCTCTTGCTGTGAAAAAAGCCTATTTCTTTACACCTGTCAAGGACATCTGTTTTGGGAAGTCCCACACACAGCTTAGGTCCACACCAGAGTATGAATTGACTATTTGTTAATCATGTAAATATTACTGCTGAAACGAAAACATGATTGAGGCTGGAAGTGTGAACCAAATGAAGAAAGTGCCAGCTCTTTAATGTAAGCAATTAATTAAGTATCATCTTTAAGTCTGGTGATAGGTCCCAGGGTGTTAATCAAATCAAATATGACCAGCTGCTGAGAGAACAGGCTTTCAGGAAGCATTTCCTATGCCAAGGGGGAGAGGGAGGTGGCATGGAAATGGATTTTCTGAGGCTCCAATAGCCAAGGACACCTACAGAGAAATGGTGGTAAACTGCTTTGTGGGCACATCTGTAACAGATCAGACAAGCACTGTGTTGAGTCAGCTGAAATGGTGGAAACAGCCCGGATTTGGAAGGCAGGCAGAGCTGAGTTCAACTCTTGGTTCTGCTTCTTTTTCAGCCCTGGAAAATCATGTGATCTGTCTGAGCTGTAATTGCTGTAAATTGCTTCAGCTTTAAAATGGAGATGACAACACCTATCTTGTAGCACTTTTGTACGAATAAGAAAGATGGTAAGCCTTCAGGGAGGATTCTGTATGGCCATTGGGGTGGTAGTTATGGTGGTTGTTCATGATTGAATGGTTTCTGATCCCCACTCTGTTGCTGATGTCTGCTCTTTGACCTTGGACATACCCTCAGCTTTTTAGAGCTGGCTCTTCTCTAGCTCTGAAGAGGTAGAAGTGGACTAGACAGTGTTCCAAGGATAAAGGCCCATCATTCTGTGACGGGGATGGGAATTAGGGCAATTTTGTGATAAGTAGAGTGGGACGTGGGGAAAGTACACTGATACATGGGAGGGTGGTCTGGTCAACAAGGGTGACTTCCAACAGGGCCTTCATTTTCCCCACTCCAGTCACCTGCTTCTCCCCAGAGCAGGCTGGCGGCCACTTGAAAGGAGCTATCATCTCATCTGGGGTCCTCGCCACCACACCTGCCTGGCTAGGGCTCATGGTGGAACATGTTTGTGCAGGGCAAGAGACACTCAGCTCCACAACAAGGGCACCTTGAAGGAAAAAGTGATTTTGTAAAGTGGGGAAGGCCTGTCTTGAACTACTGGGGTATTTAAATTTGTTTATTTATTATTGGCTGCACTGGGTCTTCATTACTGCACAAGGGCTTTCTCTAGTTGTGGTGAGCAGGGGTTACTCTTCATTGCGGTGCATGGGCTTCTTATTGCAGTGGCTTCTCTTGTTGCAGAGCATGGACTCTAGGCGCACAGGCTTCAGTAGTTGCAGCACATGGGCTCAGTACTTGTGGCTTGCAGGCCCCAGAGCACAGGCTCAGTGGTTGAGGCACAGGGGATTAGTTGCTCTGTGGTATATGGGATCTTCCTGGCCCGGGGATCGAACCTGTGTCCCCAGAATTGGCAGGCAGATTCTTAACCACTGTGCCACCAGGGAAGTCCACTACTGGGATATTTAAAATAACATTTCTTTTTCCTTTTTTTCTTATTGCAAATCAGTACACGGTTGATGCTGAAAACTATGAACATACAATAATAAAGCAACTACCATTAACACTGTATGTATGTCTTTCTGGTCATTTGCATGCAAGACACAAATGAACTCACAGCATCACCCTATCTTGTAGTATACTTTTCTGGGTATGTTTCTTCTTCCCTCATCATTGCTGTTTTAAGTTTTGCTGATTTCTATTATAATAGTGCCTTGGTTATTTAGCAGACATCTCCAAAATGGGATGCTTGCCTCTCAGGCACGTGCAAGATAATCTATCACAAAGCAGAAAGAAACTTTTTGAATTCCTGTTCATACTTTCACCTCTCCCTTTAAAAAGCGTATGTATGTGTGTATATTTCATAACATGTAAAAATGTGTCTGGAGGTAGACAATCCAAAGCTGGGATGGTGGCTCAAGGATGCTATCAGGGACTGAAGCTCTTTCCAACTTTCTGCCTTTCTACCTTAGCTACAGGCCTTCACCCTCAGGCTTGCAACCTCATGTTTGCAAGATGGCTGCTGCACATCTAACCTTTATATCTACATTCCAGACAGGAATGATGGGAAAGAGTAAAGGGCAAGGGATTTTCTCCTAGTGAGGCTTTGCTGTTTACTCAGAAAGGAATGTTTTCCTTCTCATTGGTCAAATGAGAAAAGTTGAGAAATTGAAATTTTTACCTTTTTAGCCTCTTTGACAAAGGAAGTCAAGGGCATAGGAAATAGTGAATCATGTGGGCATAGATGCTCCATAGGGTCTGCCAGAGGCCTCTTCCCAGAAAAATGCCTGCACGTGTATACACACACGCGCGCGACTCTGCCAGGCAATTCCAGGGTGTTTCTCTAAGGGGGGGTGAATGGAGCTGCTCTATACGGCCAAGCTGAGAGGGAGCTGCTTAAATGCCCAAAGCCAGGGAGCATGAGAGAAGCAATAGGGGGAGATGATAGAAGTCAAAAGAGAAGGTGAAAATATATGAGTGGGAGGGGCAGGTAGAGAAAGCAGAGTGGCCATGAAGGTTATAAATAACAGATATGGTACTAATATTAAAAAAAAAAAGAAAGAAAGAAATACAGTGGTGAAGAGAGGGGAAAAAAGGATAAAGCAATACAACACTGGGGAAAAGAGAAAGTCTTTTAGGTATCTGAAGTCTAAGGGAGTACACTACTCTAAAGGACCAGAAGTCGCTCTCCCGTGGGTCTGCGGGTGGCGAAGGTGGTGGTGGTGGAGGGCGCAGTTTAGTGAAGTGTTGGACCAAGTGCTGTTAACGTCTGTGGCGTCATAGGACATTCATTAGAAATTTAAGGGTGTTCTCCAGAAGGTCTGGTGACTTGGAGATTTGAAGTCTGATAGCGTACAGTCCAGCAAGATAAGGTCAGCTCTGTAGAATGCTGAAACTTGGTGTTAAATTAGGTTTTGGAAATAATTTCTAGTGGAGTTTATGATGGCAATTTGCAGTCCGTGCCCTGATCACAATGTTTGAGATTATACATGTTGCCAATAACATACACGCAAGCAGCAAAATAATTCACACTGTCCCCGAACCATCCTACAGGACCTACGACAAACTTTCCCCAGTTGGAAAAAGTATAGATCCCTCCAGCATCTTTGGGCCATTGTAAATTGCAGAAGCAAAAGGTTTTTAAGAACAACACATGTGTTGGAGCCACGTGTATTTTCCTCTAGGGGGTCTTGGTGAATCAGAGGAGGATATCATGTTGGAAAATAAGTTTAAAAAAAAAAAAAAAAGGAAATCATGTAGCTGGAAAAGAATTCACTGACTTTTCCGGGGAAAGAAATACCTGATTTCTGAATACAGTCTATATCCTGAACAGTTTCCTAGAAATGATGCAACTGATTAATCTTTATAAAGCACTCCAAGTGTCACACAGCAAGTTTTGATGCTTTCAAGTGCCCAAAGAGGTAAGCAATTTAAAGGAGGTTAAGATTTTTACCTGTACCTAACGTGGAGGCCCACTTAGTAAAACTGCAAATTTTGGGTTCAGGGTAAAGAGTGGCTTTAAAGACTGAGCTTTTGGAGTAGACCACATAATTTGGGATCCCAGCTTCATCATTTATCAGTTGTGTGATTTGGGAGCAAGTTACTTCACTTCTCTGCCTTCATTTCCTCATCCATAAAGTGGGCATAACCATTTCATAGGATGGTTTAGAGGATTACATGAGATAATCTATGTACAGCTCACCACAGGGCGTGGTACATCCCAAGCACTCCAGAAACACATGGATGGATAAATGACATGTTTTTTTCCGATTAGTTCCATGATTTTCCTTTTTAATTTTTACATCAGTACCATGAGTTTACCTAAAGATAAGAAACTTTTTATTGTCAGCTCATTGTGAAAAATAGTGTTAATTCCTATTAAGGTGTTCACCATCTTTTTTTCAGGCATCAGAATGATGTAATATTTAAAAGCAATCAGACTTCTGGGTTTGAATTCCCACTTATTGGCTCCAAGACTTTGAAAAGTTGCTTAACCTCTTTGGGCCTCAGTGGCTTTGGTTGTAAAATGAGAATTCTGTGTAGTTTAATTGAGTTCATAGATACAAAGTGCTCACATCAGTGCCATCAAGGCTGCCATTGTCATTGACTCTGCTATTAACCAAGCATTTTCCAGAAAAGAAAATGGAGTTGAGAGGTGATATCCCAAAATGGTTTTCTTAAAAATAATATATTGAACTTCCAGACTCATAATATTCAAGATGAAATTTTGAAGGATGCCAACGTCAGTAATTTTTTTCATAGCCAAACATTAAAAGCAAAGTGAAAGTCTACACAGACAGATGGCAAACGTATCGCCTACCCCACCCACACCCATGGCAGACATTACTAATCCATTATGGCACTTTTACCTACTGAGTTCATGTTCACCTTTGCATTTTTCTCAACACGACACTCTATACAACCATTGTCAATTTGATTGGTGTTACATGAAATCAAACTTATTTTCCATCCTTGTTCTGGCATTATGTCTTCAGAAGTGTTATTTTCCCTGGAGGATGAAGAATTGATAAGTTTTCAAACAAATCCCTCCCACTGAAATTCCATTCAAACTTTTAAATAATGAGAGAGAATCCTTCCTCAAGCTCATGAGTGAGCAGGGTGAGTTATATAAAAGAGAGGGGAAAGTCAGCTGGCAGTACCCATGATCTATTGTTTCTGCTGCTTTGGGAGATGCTGCTCTAAGACAGATGACATTGATACATGCAATTAAAAAAAAAAAAGATTTACTAGGTCTGAGGAAAACATTTGGAATATGGCTACTTTTGCCGTTGACTCAGTAAATAGTTTTCTGGAAAGTCAGCCGGGTTATACCATCTGGTATAGCACACAGCTGGGCATCTTTCATCTTATCCTAAGAGAAAGATGCCAATGACTAAATGTAAAGATGTTTCCTGCGTGTTGATTGGTGTATTTGTCTGTGAGGGCTGCCATCACAAAATACCACAGATGGGGTGGCTTAGATCGTAGAAATTTATTTTCTTAAAGTTCTGGAAGCTAGAAGTCTGAGATCAAGATGTTATCAGATTTGGTTTCTCCCCAAGGCCTCTCTCCTCGGTGTGCAAATGGCTGCCTTCTTGTTATGTTATCACATGGCCTTTTGCTGTGTGTGCCCCTCCTGCTTGGTGTCTCTCTCTCACCTTATAGGGTCACTAGCCACATTGGGGTAAGACCCCCACACTATGACCTCATCTAACTTGAATTACTTTCTTAAAGGCCACATCTCCAAATATAGTGACATTGGAGGTTAGGACTTCAGTATATGCATTTTGGGGGGGACATGATTCAGTCCATAACAACTGGTTTGTACCCATATAACTCTAGATTCTATAGCATCTTATAACTCCAGCATTGTTACTCATATTTGCCATCATGTGATTCCAGTTCTGCCAGAAAGATAGTCATGCTAGTTACACACGATGAAGACAAAGAAGTGTGCTCACTTGAGAAACATTTCTATCTGTTGCAAATCAACAAAACAGACAAATCAATGGAAAATGGGAAAAGATATGAGTCAAAATTCACAGAATGAAAAAATACAAAAAGCTAAGAAGATAAAGAAATGCTCCAACTCATTAGTTGACAGAAAAATACAAGATTAATTGAGAGATCACTTTGCATGGACTAGACTGGCAAAACTAGGATCATGCCCAGTGTTGGCGGGGATGTGGGACCATGGGAACCCTTATGCACTACTGATGGGAATGCCAACGGGTGTAGAAATTCGGCAGAGGATTCTGGTGGTAATAGCAAATTAGGTATACTTCTTGACCCAGCAAATCCACCCCGGGCACATGTCAAGAAAGAATTCTCACAGAGTTTATTAAGGTCTTATAAGAGTAAGGTGGCAAGGCATTTTAGCTTTCCTGGGACAGTTACAGTGTACACACCCTGTCTTGGTGGAATTATGAGTAGCACCTTGTGTTTCTCAAAAGCATCCACCCTGTGTACAAGGATTGTCTTCACAGTATTTTTACGGTGGTAGGGGATTGAAGGTACTTTGGGGAGTGGAGAGGAAGAGTGGTAGGTTCGAGCTGTTCAGCAGAGAGAAGTAAGAGACTAGATGAACCCATAGGAAAATATATGGGTCTTTAAAACACAGTGCTGGTTGAAAGAAGAAAGAGATTGAGGTTTACAAGAACAATATTTATACACCGTTAAGATCCATGTATATAAAACTATAGGTTTTATAAGAACACATATTAACAAAAAAGGCATGCATTGAGCACACTGAAATGGTTGCCTTGGGAGAGGTGAGGAATGGCAGTGGGATACAGGGAAAAAAAGAAAAACAATGTGAGGGGTCGTCTCAAGCCAAAGATGATGATGGACCACTGAGAAGTATGCTTAACTTAGCCGTAGTATCTGAAATTGAAAAGGAAGAGTTCTATCAAAATAGATAAAATTGAAGAATTTTTTAAACTGTTTAAAATGTTATACATTTCTTGAGAAATTGGCACTTATTTGTTTGCTTATTTATTCTCTGAAGCTCTGAAGGGCATTTAAGTCTGCCTATATAAATGTTTTATATTGGTTAAAAAAATCACATAAAAGTAATTGAAGAAGAATAGAGAGTATATAGAACTAGAAAAGATAAGGCAAAGTCAGGTGTGAGGTTAATATCAAAAATTCACACCCAAATTCCTAGAGAGTTACTAGAAACGGGTCTGAGATTCGGCGCTGCACCAAGGAGATGCCCTCACGTGCGTGATCAACATTATCTGTAGTAACAGTCATCACCAAACCACTCCAAGTACTAAGGAGCAGCCCAACTATTTCCCGTTCTGAGATCAGAGAGAAATTTCCCCCTTGGGCTCTCCTAAGGAGGGCACTGTGTAATGGAATGGCGGCCTAGAAAACTAATTTCTACGGAAAGGCTCATTCCAAAGCCGTGTCGAATACCTAAATGCTAATTTACTCTAACAGGGCGTGGGCTCCTTGAATTTCTGCAAAATAACTAGGTTTCAGTTCCCGAAGAGTTGAGGAAATGTCCCTGTGTGTGCAGGAAACCTGTGGTCTACAGATGTTTGGGCTCTTCTGCTGAATTATGAACCACAGGGCCAGAAATCCCCAGTCACTACAGCTATAGCTAATGAAAGCAGACGGAAAAGGATTCTCCTTCCAGGTTCCAGAGTGCAGTTGCCTTGATGCCCCTGAGGAGGGGATGGGAGATAAAGAGAGAATGTTTTCCTCTATCTTTTTCTTTTCCTCTATCTTTAACTTCAGTAGCAATTAAATTTTTTATTGACTGAAAACCTAACACAGTAATTATTATAGAGACTACAGAAAGTAAATCTATTATGTGGAAATAGGTGTCACCAGAAGAGTGAAACCAGCAAAAAGGGGTGCAGAATGGACAGGTGTATTGGCAGGCATCTGCAGAAAGAGTCCAGTCTGAGAGAAAATCTCCAAATAGACGTTTGGGGCGTGTGGGTGGGGCAGGAGAGGGAAAGGGTCAGTCTGGCATTTTGGTACATTTTGGGTTTGAAGCAAGCATAGTTGATCAAGTTCTCTTGAAGCTTGGTTGAAATAACCCCTGAGCACTATCCAGTGAGATTTGATTTTATATTTATCAAGTGACCTCTGTTTATTAATTCAGAGTCTAAGAGCCTGAGAAAGGGAGGTATGGAAGACTGATGCCAAAATAGCTATAATGATTTCCTTTCCTGTATCATGTATGTGACTTTGTGACTTATCCCATGAATAGGTGGGGACTATTTCTTCACCCCTTGAATTTAGGCTGGCTTTGTGACTTGTTTAGGCCAGGAAAATGTGGTGGAAGTGATGGTGTGTCAATTCTAAGCCTGGGTCTCATGAAGTCTTGAGTATCCTCCATTTGTCTCTGAACCTTGCACAGCCATCACAGGAATATGCCCAGGTCAGCTTGCTCAGGTGTGAGACTAATATATAAAATTCACACCCAGGATCCTATAGATGAGAAACAAGGCCCATTCACTCATATTGCTCTGGCTGATTGCCACATAATACTAGACTTGTGTGTGAGGCTGTCTTAGATTAGCCGTCCTGTGGCCCAACAACCAGCTGACCACAAGTGCCTGTGTGAGATCAGGAGAGATCAGCTGAGCCCAGCCCAGAACAGCACTGCTGAACTTAGATATGTGAGAAAAAAACAAATGCTTGTTGTTTTACATCTCTAAGTTTTGGCATGGTTCTTATACAGCAATAGCTAACTGATACAAGAGGGTTCCCTGATATTAATATTGTAACTAATAAAAAATTTTGTCCACTACTTTAAATTTAAAAATACAAAGATATTATAAGTGAAAAAAACCTCACACCTTTGGCATTCTATTTTGTGTTTTAAGATCTTATAAGTCAGCATGAAAGTCCCTGAGAACCTGAGTAGCTTTGAATATGTGGATAAAATTGAATGTCTGGACTTGCAAAATGGAAGATCAGACCCTAGAAAAGTGACTTTCAAAACACTTCCACTTGAGATTCTCAGCATGAGTATGGGGAGACAGCCCTATATCTCTCTTGTGAATAAATCTTTAAAATTTAAGTTACCATTTCCCCATCTTATCCTAGTTGACATGACAGGGGGTTGTTTTCTCTTAGAGTATCTTTAATTACTCCCAAATTGCTTTGCACCCACTACTGGAAATTCTATTAGTTTCTTTCTTAGAGCAGTGTTTCCTACTCTTAGTTTGTATCTCACCACCTCTCCTTGGGGAAACGAGAGGGAAATGTACACAAAAACACCTGTCACAGGGAAGCTGGAAAATCCCCACTTTTAATTGGGTTCTACAGTGGTTTCTGTGACCACTTCTGACCCCGTGGCATTTTCCTTTCTGTGAATTTTTTCGTCAGTTTTATTGTGGGCATTTGGTTGGGCTTAATGTTTGTAGCAAGAGGGAGAGGCATAGCTAGACCTGGCCCCTCTCTCCTGTGAGTCACTGACATCTATTACGCCGTGGCCAGGTCTCATTAGTGCCACGACTGCTAGGCTGGCAGATCTTTTGGAGGCAGGAATGGAGGGCTCCGGGATTCACTAATGACTGCTGGGGAGATGCAAGAGGAGGGTTACTGTCTTAGGGAGGTCATTGTGAAAATGCACCTGTCTGTGTCTTGCAAGAATTGAATGATGATTTCTTTCCTTTTTGAACTGCTAAAGGAATTCTTAGGCTCTCCATACAGGAAAATAAGCAGAATTTAGGATTCAGTTTATAAAATATCTAGGAACTTTGGCAATATTTTGGGGAAATTTAAAAATTTTCCATGCTCTTTCTTCTTTTCAGAAATTGAAGGTTTAGAGCATTATGGTATGATGATTTTGAGATGGGACTAGACAGCTTGTGTTTGAGGCACACTTGGCTTCCTAGCTCTGCCGTGTGAACCATATGTGGCAAGTTACTTAGGTTTTCTGAGACCTCAGTTCTCATCTATAAAGTGAGAATGGTATAAATTTGTCATGAGGATTAAGTAATTTAAATGTGTATCATTTCTAGCCTGCCTGGAGCATAAAGACTTGATAAATGCAGTTCTTTTATTTTTCCCTCTTTTCACCTTTTCTGGCTTTTAGTTATATTGTCGCTTGCTTGCCTGTATATGTATTTTTTACTATGAAGAATGAAGGGTGGGTTTTTGGAAAACAAGAAGTCATTTATACCAAAATCTTTAAACTGCTTATACTTCTAACCTAATAATCTCACTTATGTAAAGGTGTACTGAAACAAGGATCCCAAAATTGAAAAGCACAAAGCTGTAGTCATAAAACGATCCATTGTTACTTCAAAAAAATGTTCCTCCTGGTCATTTTCCTGTTTGCCTTGTTAAAAAAAAAAAACCGTATCACTTTCTTCACCCCTTTTTTATCGTATGTGCTCTTTGCTACTTACTATTGTTTCCGTGCAGGTAGTAAACTCATCCCTTCCCCTACTCGTTAAAAAATAGACCAGTATTAATTTCCTGTGGATTCAACATGAATCACTTCCTTCTAAAAAAGATGGTCAAATAGGCTTATTTCTTTATTTTAGGCAGCCAGTTTACAGGAGAAGCAAAACTCTAGATTATAACCCATCTTGCATGTTTATGTATCTATTGGGAGATATTTCATAATAATAACTATGCTAATCCTTCATAATGTTTGGAATAAAATGGTCAAAGAGGACATCATGAAAACAGTCAAGAAAGCATTTAAAATGGAGAAAAGGCAACTCATTTTGATTGGTCAACCGCTACATGCTCATTCCTATGCTGGGGTATTCCAAACTGTTGTTTTTACCAAAACCCTGCCAGTAAGTATTTTATTTTATTTTACTTCTTATTGAGGTATAGTTGATTTACAGTATTATATTAGTTTCAGGTACACAACATAGTGATTCAAAATTTTTAAAGATTATACTCTAGTTGTAGTTATTGTAAGATAGTTACTATATTCCCTGTGCTATGTAATATATCCTCGCAACTGATTTAATTTATACGTAGTTTGTACCTCTTAATCCCATACCCTTATATTGTCCCTCCCCCCTCCTCCCCACTGGTAACCACTAGTTTGTTCTCTATATCTGTGAGTCTGTTTCTTTTTTGTTATATTCACTAGTTCATCTTCATTTTTAGATTCCATACATAAGTGATAACGTAACAATATTTGTCTTTGTCTGACTTATTTTACTAAGCCTAATACTCTCAGGTCCATCCCTGTTGTTGCAAATGGCAAAATTTATTCTTTTGTTATGGCTGAGTAGCATTCCATTGTGTTTATAAATACTACATCTTGTTTATTCATTCATCTGTTGATGGATACTTAGCTTCTATATCCTGGTGATTGTAAACAATGGCGCTGTGAACATTGGGGTGTGTGTATCTTTTCAAATTAGTGTTTCATTTTCTTCAGATATATATCCAGGAGTAGATTTCTGGATGATATGGTAGTTCTATTTTTAGTTTTTTGTGGACTCTCCATGTTTTTTTTTTCAACAGTGGCTGCACCAATTTACATTCCCACCAATAGTTTACTAGGGTTCCCTTTTCTCTACATCTTCACCAATATTTGTTATTTATGGTTTTCTGTATGTCTTATTTGGAAAAATGTCTATTCAGATCGTCTGCCCTTTTAATCAGGTTGCTTTTTGATATTGAGTTGTATGAGCTGTTTATATATTTTGAATATTAACCCCTCATTGGTCATATCATTTGCAAATATTTTCTCCCATTTAGTAAGCTTTTTGTTTTGTTGATGGTTTCCTTTGCTGTGCAAAAGCTTTTAAGTTTAATTAGGTCCCATTTGTTTATTTTTGCTTTTGTTTCTTTTGTCTTAGGAGACAGATAAAAAAGTACTGCTACAATTTATGTCAAAGAGTGTTCTGCCTGTGTTTTCTTCTGGGAGTTTTATGGTTTAAGGTCTTATATTTAGGTCTTTAATCCATTTTAAGTTTATTTTTATTCATGGTGTGAGAAAATATTCTAATTTCCTTTACATGAAGCTGCCCAGTTTTCCCAGCACCATTTATTGAAGTGAGCATCTTTTCTCTATTGTATATCCTTGCCTCCTTTGTCATGGATTAATTGACCAGAAGTGTATGGGTTTATTTATTTATTTTTTTCCAGGTTCTCTATTCTGTTCCTTTGATATATGTGTCTGTTTTTGTGCCAGTATCATACTGTTTTGATTACTGTAACTTTGTAGTATAGTCGGAAGTTGAGGAGGGTGATTTCTCCAGCTCTGTTCTTCCTTCTCAAGATTGTTTTGGATATTAGTGGTCTTTTATGTTTCCATGCCGATTTTAAGATTATTTGTTCTAGTTCTATGGGGGCTTAGGGAAAATGGGAAAAGTTTGAAATAAGTGAAGCACAGGGGATTATTTAAGAGAGCGAAACTATTCTGTATGGCAACTGTAATGGTGGACATGATATTATTCATTTGTCAGAAACCCATAGAACTTTGCAGAACAAAGGGTGAACCTTAATGTATGCAAATTTAAAAAATCATTTAGTATGTTGGGAATGCTAGGATGAAATGCAGAATTGTGATAAAGCAATATAACTGTATTACAAATGTGTTAAAAAACCTCACTGAAGCATGTGGAGAAAAAAAGGTGCTGACAAATAATTTCAGAAATGGGAAGTCTGCAAGACTAAAGGCGAAAGGAACTGTATGTAAGCATTCTTCTCTAGTTGATAAAGCTGTTTCCCAGGAGAGTACAGGTTAATGATTTTAACACCACTATACATGCATACTGAAACTTAACACTTAAGTAAATGGATGGGCAATGGTTGGAGCCAAGTTTGGCTGGAGGTTATAGATAAGTAAAAGGAAGAGGCTGGAATCATCCCTGTGATAACAGATTAGAGTTGGAGACATCGATATGGACTCATGTTAGCTTAATATAGACACCCACCGTTATATATAGAAATACCTATAGATATGTGTGTATACATGAGTTAGTATACATACATGTGTACTTCCTTGTTCTCTCAACTGAGAGGGCCTAAAGGCAATGACACCCTAGTAGCAATGAGCACACCTAGCACCCAGATCTTAGTTTCTAATATTATTCTCCAACAAAAGGAACCAGAACTTGGATAAATGGCTGATTTTAGGGCTAGGGTAGAAAATAAACAGGATGAGCATGGAGCATCTTATAGTGCCAGAAAGAAAGTGCTCAGAAAAACAACAACAGCACAGTGATGGGGATGTGTCAGAGGGACACAGCCACCTGAAACAGCTCCCAGTGGTCAAAGCTGGAACACGTGAGCAACAAAATAAATGAAGTGGTATAGGGTTGAAACCCAAAGTAGAAAATAAATAAATGAGTCCATACTGATATGAATCAATTATTGAATAAATAAATGAAGGAAAGTAGACAAGTTTTCTGTACCAAAGAATTCCTAAAATTTTATGTAGATCCTATGCCCTCAAGGAAGTGGAATATAATTCCCATTTCTTAAATTTGGGGAACTGAGTTGAACATAGTGACTTATTTCAAAAGGGTATACAGTATGCAGAAGGGGAGCAAAGAGCAACTTTATAGCAGAGAAACCTGACAACACACTCTCAGCCAAATGATGAGGGTCAACATCCATAGTGATGTCATATTGATATATGCACACTTGATCTCATATCATGAGAATGGCTTTACCTCTATGGTCTTCTTCCCCAAATATGTAACCCCCGTTCAATCATGAGAAAAACAATTGACAAATCCCAGTTGAGGGGCATTCTACCAGATACCTGACCAATTCTCCTCAAAATCGTCAAGGGCATCAAAAACAAGGAAAGTCTGTGAAACGGTGACAACCAAGAGAAGCCTAAGGAGACATGACGACTAAATGTAAATCCTAGATAAGATCCTGGAATACAGAAAGGAAATATGAAAAAAGTGTGGACTTTAGTTAATAAAAATAATGCGTCAATACTGGCTCCTTAATTGCAACAAATGTACTACTATACTCATGTAAGATGTTAATAACTGGGGAAACTGGTGTGTGGAATATAGGACATCTCTGTACTATCTCTGCAATTTTCTATAAATCTAAAACTGTTCTAAAATTTTTAAAAAATGTACGTAAAAGAATTTGCAATGCCAAGTACTACCCTGAGATTCTGATTTAACATGTCTGATCTGTGGCCTGACCCTTGGGACTTTAAAAAGCTGCCCAGGTAATTCTAATATGTCTCCAACAAGCCACTGCTCCAAGGGAAGGAAGGGTTTTTTGTTGTTGTTTTTTGCTTGGTTGGTTGGTTTGTTGGTTTTTGGTTGTGTTGGGTCTTCGTTGCTCCTCGCGGGCTTTCTCTACTTGTGGCTAGTGGGGGCTACTCTTTATTTTGATACACAGACTTCTCAATGCAGTGGTTTCTCTTATTATGGAGCACAGGCTCTAGGTGCGCAGGCTTCAGTAGTTGCAGCACACGGGCTCAATAGTTGTGGCATGCAGGCCCTAGAGTACACGGGCTTCAGCAGTTGTGGCTTGCGGGCTCTAGAGCACAGGCTCAGTAGTTGTGGTGCATGGGCTTAGTTGCTCCGCGGCATGTAGCATCTTCCCAGACCACAGATCAAACTCATGTCCCCTGCATTGGCAGGCAGATTCTTAACCACTGTGCCACCAGGAAAGTCCTGGGAAGGGAGGGTTTTTACAACCAGCTGCTCTTTCTTCTTTTTCCTTTCTAATTATAATAAATGCTCTGACCTTGTCCTAGTAAAAGAGCAGTATGACTTAATGATTTTGGTTGTTTGAATAAAGCAGTTCTTTAAATGTACAGCCAGCAATATTGAAACATAGAGAGTGATATTTCCCATTAAATAAAAAAATCTTGTCCAAGAAGTGCAAAATACCATAAACAGACAGGGTAGAAGAGACTATGCTAAATGTATTACTGTTTTAAATCTGTACATAGTGGCAATGCCTTTAATTGCTCTCTGCAATGCTGTGCCATATGTAAGTGGAGGTAAAACATCTGCTAAGTTTTAGGTGCAAAGGGTTGGCTTTAATTAGATAGTAGGCTTATTTTCTGGTGTTTGTGACAAATGAGGTAAAAGCATCACGTGCTGACAAACGTGGCTTAAATGTTCAGGAACTTGCGCCTGACCTGAGCCATCTATTTTTCTCGTGCGGGGAACCGGGCAGCAGGGGTTCCTGGGGATCGTGTCTGGTGCTGGAGATGACTGGCTCCACCAGTCAGTGAGGGAGGGATCCTACCGACCCCAGCATCTGGACCAACTTCAGTGAACAGACAGAGACTAAGAGGCAATGGAGTCCTGCTTCCTCATGCACAGGCAATTATGGTACTTAATTTGGAACTGGTGAGACTATATTTTTAGACTTACTCTGTTTACTAAAAACCCTCCCAGGCCAGGAAATTGCTTCATGTACATTAAGGTATGAAAAAAAGATGTATTTTTCCCATCATTTTTCTTCCTCAGAAATAGTCATTAGTAGGAATTCCTACTTTTTTAAACCTGTAAGAATATTAACGAATCAGAAAATATTTGTCTATTGAGTCTTACGCTATTCTAAGCACTGGGGGGAGATATTTAAAAAGTTAAAGAATAATATTGGCTTTTTACTCATGCATCCAAGCCATGCTTAATTGTGTATCATAGTACTGGGCATCTGCTAGGTACTAGAGATTTTTTAAAATAAACAAAAAAACTAAGATTAGTCTCTTTTATTAGGTAGCCCATAGTCCAAAAACTTACTTTTAGGTCAGTGGCTCTCAGCCAGGAATGATTTTGTCCCCCAGTGAATATTTGACAGTGTCTGCAGAAATATTTGGTTGTGGGGGGAATGAATTGGGAGATTGGGATTGCCATATATACATTACTAATAAGGAAAAACATACCAAATTGTACACTTTAAATATAGGCAGTTTATTGTATGTCAATTGTATCTCAATAAAAGTTCTTAAAAAATAAATAAAAAAGAAAGAAATACCTGGTTGGCGCTACTGGAAGAGTTGGGGGGATGCTACTGGCATCTAATGGGTAGAGACCAGGGATGCTGCTAAACATCTTCCCATGTACAGGACAGTCCGCATAACAGAATTATAGGGCCCAAAACGTCACTATGCCAAGGCTGAGAAACACTGCAAACCCCAAAGGAAGGTTTTCCCCTTCTTTGGAAAGAGAATGCATTCTCCAGGTGTGAATTAACAAAGCCTCAAAGCTGCCTCCTGCCCTCACCTTTACCAGGTGAGATTGGAACAGGGGAGGGTCCCTGGCTAAGGGGAGAGTAAATGCCACTGCCCTGCCATGCAGATGGGTCATGGTGGCCCTGCTCACCTGCTCAGAGCAAGGTCAGCTAGTCTGCCATCAGGTCCCAGCAGTTCCAACAGTTACAGCCCAGGACAGGAGGCACATCTGGTTAAATCAGGCTGCATCAGAGAGATGACCTGAGCTTGCTTTCTGCTGAGAGCAGCCAAGTTTCTGTGGTCAACCCCAGAAATGCACAAGTCCTTTTGAATAATGTTACTAAAAGCCAATGACACTCTTACAATTTACACATAGCGTTTGTACCTAAGTTGAAACTGCTATAAAATTTTTGTCTCGTCTTACTTATATGTATGTATTAACTCTAAATAAAAAGTGGCCTTATAACCATGCTCCTCCATATAGGCAGTAACCACGTGACTATTTAAATTTACCTTAGTTGAAATTAAATAATATTTTAAATTCACTCCTCAGCTGCACTATTCACATTTAACGTGATGAGCCACAAGTGCTTATTGGCTGTTGAATTGGACAGTATAGATACAGCACATTTCTAGCATCACGGAAAATTCTATCGATAGCACTGGCTCACAAGCCATTTCTAAGGATGCTCATCGGCAAGAGTTATTGCTTTTAAAAAAAAAAAAAGGCTTGTTTTCTAGCAGCTGAGGCACCAGGGCAAATGCTTTACAATATTTCATTATCACTGATAATGACACAGACGTGTTCTGCTGGGGGGACAAACATGGCATTTTGTGAAGGTTTATGTAATGAATGTTGAGTAACATATCAGAGGATTGAAACTGATTTTCCAGAAGGTATAGCAATGTAACATTCAAGTAGATAACCCTTATCAGGCATTTCTGATCTAAGGCAAGTGTGTATTGCTAAATATTAATTCCATTAAGGTATGTCAGCAGGGAATTAAGCTATGTGACCCAAATATATTTCTTTCTAGTGATTGAGTGTAGTAGAGAACTAGTGTTTAGTGGATCTCAGCTGGGGATGGGACAGGATGAAGGGAGGAGGGGAGGGTCAAAAATGACCTAGGGAGCTCTTTTTTGCAAAATTCGCAGGGTGCCGCCACATAAGGTTTCTCAGAATGGTGTGGTGGATGGGTGGGTAAGGAGGGCCTTGCACATGTATATTCTGAAAAATTTCTCCATGTAATTCCAGTCTAAATAATCCAGTGTATTGTTTAGAGATATGAAAAGGAAAATGGTGTGTCTCTTCCACAGTATGATGGGGTGGGGGCAGGGGGGGTAGGTCGGTGTGGCTTAAAAAAGACACCTGGTCCCCACCTCCAGTTATGATTCTTTACACTTGGGTAGGCCCATATATATCCACTCAGTTCTCTCTCACTGTCTTTCTTTCCAATGACCTCTGGTCATTCCCATCTTCCCTTCCCCCTGGGTCATTTAGAATGACCAACTGGGTTTAGAACAACTGCCGTAGGCATTTCTTGCCTCTATCAGGTGTGTCTGGTAAGCTTTTGCAAGTGCTCACAATCTGTTCTTGGATGCATTTTCTGGTCATTGCCTGAAATGATGATATGGTGTGCTGTTGATCAAAGGAGGTGTCAAATGCACAGAGGATGCCATGGCCAAAGAGGACACTCAGCCGAGGAAATTCAGGAGCCCCTTTCCACAGAAAGATGGGCCATGGGTGTGAGAGCAGGTTAAAACTGTTCTCCAAAGGCCCCTGATCAAGCCTTTGGATAGCTGTTTAGGTTGAGACTTCCGAGTCTGGTCATAGAGCTTGGCTCATGTTTGTTAGTGTTCGGAGACTATTGCTGTAGACAAGCCTCACGGTCCATCAGAGTGACAGCGAGGTCTGTTGATGAATGGAAAACGTCAACGCTCTTCCTCAACCCTCGTTTAAATTTCATACCGTATTTTCAAGGCATATCAGCCTTGAATGGATCTGTTTGGTTTTCAGTTTTGTGGTTGTTGATGTTGTTGTTATTTTCCTGTTAATGGATTTAGAATATCCCTACTACCTTCTGCATTTTCTTCATCCCTGGTTTCAGATTTTCTCCTGGTGGAGATCCAGTTTTCCCTATGACATGTGAAATGCTCGTCGCCTTGGGATTTTAAACACAGAAGGTGGAACTCATATCACTGGGGAACTATCCAGAACATTATAAAGTCCTTTTGCTGGCATGTTGTACAATTTATTATATAAGCAAAAGTAGCCTCCCACCCTCAGCAGATGCGCAGCCCTAGCTTCCTACTTCTGTCTAGGGCTACGGAGTCTGTTGGTAGTGAAACTAACAAGGAGGGATACAGCTCTGAGGAGACTGGAACAGACTGTTTATCAACAGTTTAGCTTCCATCTCTAAAAACTCTTTGTGAATGTTTCTCCTTTGAGTCTCTGTGTGCTTTGGATATCAGAGGTATGAAATGGCCCAAGAGGCTGGAAGCCCATCAGGGTTTATCTTCTCTAGATTTGCTGACTAGAGGGGAAGCAGAAGCTTAAAGCCATGTATAGTTTTGGCTTAAAAAATTTAGCAGTTTCAAAAGGAAAGGAGAAAGAACTTTAGAGTGACCCACTGGAGACTATTATTCATTAACAGAGTGTCTGTTACATCCCAGACACCCTGGTACAACGTGCTGGTGCTGGTGTGGCATGATAAAAAGACATTTGTTCTTTGTCCTGGTTCCTGGCACCCTAAAATCCTTGACATTTCCAATGATAGAAGTGTCTTTTGTATTCTAATGAGGTTACTAAAGATAGGGTACTTAGAAAGCTTCAGGATGGGGGCTGGTCCCCAGAGGAACCAACTATGTGATTAGAGGGGCTTCAGTCCCACCTCTAACCTCTGGTAAGGAGAGAGGGACTGGAGATTGAGTTCAAACACCAATGGCCAAAGATTTAGTAAATCATGCTTACATCATGAAGCTTCTAGATTGGTGAACACATTGATGTGCTCAGAGGGTGGTACACTCAAAAAGAGCATGGAAGCTTTGTGCCCTCCTATCCCCATACTTTGCCCTGTGCATCTCTTGCATTTGGCTGTTCCTGAGTTGTATTCTTTATAATAAAACTCTAATAGAAAGTAGAAAGCTTTCCTGAGCTGTGAGTTACTCTAGCAAATTACTGAACCTGAGTGGGGTTGTGGGAACCTCCAGATTTGTAGTTGGCTGGGCAGAAGTGAACATCTGGGGATCCCATTTTTGGCTGGTGTCTAAAGTGGGACTGAGCCCTTAATTGTGGGATCTGTGGTAGCTCTGGGTCGTTAATGTCACATTGAATTAAATTATTGGACACTCGGTGTCAGAGGATTAGAATATTGGTGTTGGGATGACATAGCTGGGGATAAAATGATGAATAAGAACAGATATTTTCTGCTCTGAAAAATTTTACAAATATTTCTGTGAGTGTGTTGGGTTACGTAGCACCCTGCTGTATATCATCCAGTTGCCTCTCCAGATCTACTCACCCTGGTCTTTAGAAGCTGACTCTTATGGACCATGTCAGTGGGCACCCTGTTCTGTCTCTGGTTGAATCTGACCAGTGGGGAGCCCTGGCAGAACACTGAAGGGAGGGAGGTGAGTGAGGGCACGGTGCTGATCCTTCTTACTCCCTCTTTGTGGAGACGCCTTGGGCAATGTCCCTAGATGGAACTCCACTACTCTTATCAAGGCAGTCTTGTCTATGTGTCTTTCTATTTTCAGGTTCTGCAATCCCTCCTCCTCCTCGTCTCTTTGTGCCTGGGGTTGGTAACAGTGGTTCCGCTCCCAACCCCAATTACTGCCCACAATCCCTAGAGTTTTATTTCACTCTGAGTACACCTTTGTAAAAAGTTGCTTAGTAAATAAGCCTTTGAATTGTCCTAATTTGAGTATTCCATCTTATGGGGACCCTGACTAATACAAGCATTGTCCATTTCAATGTAGGACTGATGCTTGCCAAGTATGTTGATTTTTGTTTCAATATAGTTGATGCTACTATATTAATGTAATATAGCCAGTGGCTTCTTAAGAAGGTCACCCTATCATTGCTTCTTAGCAGTGGTAAAATCATATCATAGAATAGAATGCTTACGTTCATGTCGCCTTTGGCAGGAGAGTACACATTCTGGGAGGTAAAGAGAAGGGGAACGAGGACATCAGTTCTGTTTTATAGCATTTAGAATTGCAATTTCAGTTGCCAGAATGTTCTTCTTTCCAGTTATGATTCTGGCCTTCATACTATATTCCAGGCTTTAAAGGTGCATTAATAGCCTGGGACTTATACCAAGGTGATACATGCTGATGAGAGGTTGATAAAGGTTGCACAAAGTCATTGCTATTAACTGGTTTATTGGTGAGATAAAACAGCGCAGTAGCACCCAGAATTCCAATAATTGTGACTGAAACATATCTTCTTTCATAATAAACACTGGGGGGGGGGCAACACCCAGAAATGAGTCGTGAAGAGAGCACAAAATATGTGCTTTTATTGTTTATGCTACGGAGGTTGTGCCGCGGGGAACCAGGTCATGAAATTTATGTTTGTTATTGATCTTTTCATCTGAACCCACCCCTGCACCTCCTTTGATTCTAAGTCAGTTTTTTTTTCAAATGATGAATTTCTTGTAGAAAGATATACACTTATAAGTTTGTAGCCTTTTATCAGAGTTACTTTGGCCCTCCTTTCTTCCTTATTTTGCTTCCCAAAGTCATTACTGAAATATAAATTAGGATGGCCAGAGAAGATTATCAAAGATGGTGTCAGGTTGTCTGTAATCCATTGATCTGTAGACAAGAGGGAAAACTTTTCTTAGAAGATGGTGCGTGTTTACATCTCAGGAGAACTGGTGAGAGGCTATGTTCATCCTTGAGCATTAACCATTAGAGATAAAAGCAATTTCAAGGGTCATCTATACCCTAATGTTAGAGATGAGGAAGCTGAGACCCAGAGGTATTAGAAGACTTAGCCAAGAACAAAGGTGCATTAGTCTGTCAGGGCTCTGTAATAAAGTACCACAAACTACGTGGCTTAAACAACAGAGATGTATCGTCTCCCAGTTCTGGAGGTCTGAAGTCCGAAACCAAGGTGTTGGCAGGGTTGGTTCCTTCTGAGGCCTGTAAGGGAAGGACCTGTTGTATGCGCCCTCTCTCCTTAGCTCATCAGTGGCCATCTTCTCCCGGTGTGTATCTCATGATATTCCCACTTATGTGTGTCTGTGTCCAAATTTCCTCTTCTTAGACGTCCACTAGTCATACTGGATTGGGGCCCACCCTCGTGACCTCATTTTAACTTGATTACCTCCATAAAGACCCTATCTCCAAAAGAAAGTCACATGTTAAGGTACTGGGGGTTAGGACTCCAACATGAGAATTTGGTGGAGGGACAGAACTGAACTCATAACAACAGCTGTTTGAAGACTGACTAGAATCTTTGTCTTCCGATGTGCTTGTTAGGTTTCTCCCCTACTGCACCACGTGCCTTTTAATATTCTTGTTCCCATGGCTACAGAGAAGACCATTTTCTTTTTCACAGGGGTAGGCTATAGGGATGTGATTAGAACCTCATATTTTCTCAGACATTTCAAATGATTCAATTTAGGTGAAGATAAGGTCAAAGTAAATTTCAGGTAGTAAGGATCCTTATTAATAAAGCCTGAAGATATTCATCTTGGGGATAAAAGATAAATAATGAAATTTTTATTACATAGCTGAGAATGTTGAACCTTTAGAAGCAGAAAGTAAGTTCTCCTAGACGTACTCTATAACTTGCTGTTTATATCATTGCACTGTGATGATAAATGAGTTTGTCCAGTTATTTTCCTCTTTCTTTGGACCTCTCTGTCCCTGGGAAAAAGGCTTCCAGAGAAGTAAGTTGTCCTTCTAGATGTCCTGTGGATGAAGCTTTGGCAGAACCAGTGCCATTCCTGGCGTTTAATTCTCCTAAAATCATTTTGTCAGTGTAGGGATGCTTAAAGCATATGAAGGTTATGAGACAGCCAAACTGGGGCCAGATAGCTTAGGGAAAAGTTTGCACATTGGTAGACAGGTAATTTTTGTTATACTAAGTGATCTTTTAGAGAATGTGGATCTAAATAAGACAAACACATTAAAAAGAAAAACTAAACTAAAAGTTTTTAGTTCCTGTATCATGTCACCAAGGTCAATGTGGCTTGCTTATCCTTGCATTAATGAAAATTGCTTTGATTAAATGTTGGAACTGCAGAAAAATCATGGGGTGTTTGACTCTTTGGTAACAACCACATTCTCCCTGTTCTCGGGCAGCCTAACATGCTCATTTTTTGGTATGATCTCGATTTTATTATTTTTTAAAAGTTGTATGTATGTCTCTGTGCATAGGTGTGTAAAAAAGCTGGAGGAAAATAATCTGTTAGTATCTCTGACTGGTGGAGTTACAAATGCACTTAAATTTCCCCTCTTATAAGTAGAAAAGAAACAAAATAATTTAAAAAGAAACCATTGAAAGGGAAAGCTTATCTTCCTCTTTCTGTAATTTCTGAAGAAAAATAATAGTCTTCAGGTGGCCCAGTAGTTAGGACTCCGCACTTTCACTGCCAAGGGTATTGGGGAACTAAGATCCCAGTGCAACCAAAAAACAAAGAACAAACCAAAAAAAAACCCACCAATAATCTTTAAAATCACAGCAGATAACATATTCACTGTCTTTAATTTATTAATAAGTATTCTAAAATAATGGGCTTTGGTTCCTACCCCTCTGGTTTCGTTTTCTAAATGGTGGTGAACAGTGTTAGAGCAGGTGTCGTTTCTGTGGTCTAACATGCTCATTTTGAAGGCAGAAAACCTGGTAAGAGAAATAACATCAGCCCAAGAATACAAGTGCACTCTCTCCCAGACCAATGTGCTTTTCACCCAGGAGAGCAGCTGTGATGTAGAACTTGGGAACAGCGGACTAAGTGGTATTTCTAACTGCCTCCTGATATCCACTAGGGGTACACATAAACTGGCATGTGGCCCACTTAACCAACTCATAGACTATGCCTCTTGGTACTTAAAAAGAGGTGGATACCACAAGGCCATAGTGATCAAGACAGTATGGTACTGGCACAAAAATAGAAAGGAAGATCAATGGAATAGAATAGAGAACTCAGAAGTAAGCCCAAACACATATGGGCACCTTATCTTTGACAAAGGAGGCACAAGTATACAATGGAAAAAAGACAGCTTCTTCAATAAGTGGTGCTGGGAAAATTGGACAGCAACATGTAAAAGAATGAAATTAGAACACTTCCTAACACCATACACAAAAATAAACTCCAAATGGATTCAAGACCTACATGTAAGGCCAGACACTATCAAACTCCTAGAGGAAAACATAGGCAGAACACTCTATGACATCCATCAAAGCAAGATCCTTTTGGACCCACCTCCTAGAATCATGGAAATAAAATCAAGAATAAACAAATGGGATCTCATGAAACTTAAGAGCTTTTGCACAGCGAAAGAAACCATAAACAAGACTAAAAGGCAACCCTCAGAATGGGAAAAAATAGTTGCCTATGAAACAATGGACAAAGGATTAACCTCCAAAATATACAAGCAGCTCATGCAGCTTCATACCAAAAAAGCAAATAACCCAATCCACAAATGGGCAGAGGACCTAAATAGACATTTCTCCAAAGAAGACATACAGATGGCCAACAAACACATGAAAAGATGCTCAACATCACTCATCATCAGAGAAATGCAAGTCAAATCCACAATGAGGTATCACCTCACACCAGTCAGAATGGCCATCATCACAAAATCTGGAAACAACAAATGTTGGAGAGGGTGTGGAGAAAAGGGAACTCTCCTGCACTGTTGGTGGGACTGTAAGCTGGTACAGCCACTATGGAAAACAATTTGGAGGTTCCTTCAAAAACTACAAATAGAACTTCCACATGATCCAGGAATCCCACTCGTGGGCATATATCCAAAGAAAACCATAATCCCAAAAGAAACATGTACCACAATGTTCTTTGCAGCACTATTTACAATAGCCAGGACATGGAAGCAACCTAAATGCCCATCAACAAATGAATGGATAAAGAAGATGTGGCATATATACACAATGGAATATTACTCAGCTATAAAAAGGGATGAGATGGAGCTATATGTAATGAGGTGGATAGAACTACAATCTGTCATACAGAGTGAAGTAAGTCAGAAAGAGAAGGACAAATATTGTATGCTAACTCACATATACGGAATCTAAAAATGGTACTGATGAACTCAGTGACAAGAACAAGGATGCAGATACAGAGAATGGACTGGAGAACTCGAGGTTTGGGGGGGGGCGGGGGGTGAAGGGGAAGCTGAGACGAAGCGAGAGAGTAGCACAGACATATATATACTACCAACTGTAAAATAGATAGCCAGTGGGAAGTTGTTGTATAACAAAGGGAGTTCATTCAGCTCGAGGATGGAAGATGCCTTAGAGGACTGGGACGGGGAGGGTGGGGGGAGTCAAGGGAGGGTGGGAATACGGGGATATGTGTATAAAAACAGATGATTGAACTTGGTGTAACCCCCCAAAAATAATAAATTAAAAAAAAATAGTTGCTGTATCAGGTAATAGTCAGGATGAATTTCAAGGGGAAAAGACCCAAATAAAAAGTAATTTAAAAAAAAAAAAGAGGTGGTAGTTTTTAGGATTCGCCCTCTGTGCCCCTCCCCATAGTGGTTTCCCAAAGCATATCTCTTGCGTCACCAGCCTTTCAATATACACCAAGGAAGAAATTTCAGTGGTTAAAGAAATTTGAAAGATGCTGCACACTGCATCCCTCTTAGCTACTCATCGTGCATATTAGAATACTGAAGGCTTTGCAGGGTCTTGCAAGAAGAAGCACTGAACTTCCTTTAATCGGGTGTTTCCAAAATCATCTGATTACGGAGCCATTTGTTTGTGTAAACCTGTAAGTTGCGAGCAACACATTGTGAAAAATCCTGTCTAAAACTTGCATAGGTTGTAGAGATATATACATTGGAAAAGGATTTAGAACATGCCTATAGGAAATACAGCAAGAGACCTGTAGAGATCTCTCTCTAGATACTTGAGTGACAGTCCTTATAATCTCTGCCAAATACTCCTTGTGGCTGATTAGAAGAGTAAGCTGGATTGGCCAGGCTTTTCACTCATTAGGACCTTTCTTAATTGTGAGGGTGTGGATGACTGTTTTCTGTGTGTATGTATGTGAGAGAAAGGGAGAGGGAGCTAGAGAGAGTGTGTGTGTGTCCTGGAGAATCAGATGGCTTAAAGAAGAAAAATGTCCTGGGCTCCCAGTCAGAAGGCCTGATGTGTTTCGGCCTTTGTCATGGATGTGAGATGTGACATCTCCTCCACTGGTTAGTGTGGCTGTTATTGAACCAACCCTGTCCTTTCGTCACAAGGCAGGCCTTTAGTACCCAGTGGGCCTCCCTGTACCCTGGGGACCTTAGCAAATACTGTCTGAAGGTGAAGAAGAGGAGGTTGTCAGGCTGATGACATAATGTCTAAGTGTTTGGGTCACCTTGAGGTGGGGGGGGGGGTGCGGGTAGAGCAGAGTGTTTGGTCCAAGTGCTGTCATTCCTGCGGGAGATAGGAATGGATTGCCTGACAGCCCACAGCAGCCACGCGGTGCAGCCTGACTGGCCGCGCAGGATGCTGGTGGTTAGATGCTCCTGTAATGAAGACTCTTTGGTTTTGAATAACAGAAACTATCTTTGAGCCAGCTTAAGAAAAAAAAAAAATATTGGGTAGATATTTGAGCATATGATGGAATTGAAACACTTGGAACAGCCATATCTTCAGAAAGTTCAGAAGCATGGTGGCTCAAGGGATGTGCTTTTCCCTCGCAGTGTATGTGCGCCTCAGCTCTAATTTTGGGTGAAGTGTCCACTCTGGGCCGTTTAGTTATGATGCATCTGTTTGTCCAGCAGAGTAGAGCAACACCTCGATCTGATAGAACATGGGTCTTTTCTCCCACCCCAGGGGATGCGATGTGACAGTCTAAACCAGTCACAGTGATATCACTGCCCTGTGTCAGGAATTGGTCTAGGGGTGGCCTGGTGGGCCAGCACTAAGGTAGGAGATGTTAAGTAGAAGGGGGCTGGACATGGAATTTGGAAAAGCTTTTGTGTTCCCAATAGGAAGGAACAACAAATTCACACGGCACAGCTCTTTTCCCCTTCCTTGGAGTTCAGACATGATGCCTGGTGGTGCCGCAGTCATCTTGTGACTGGGATGTGACAAGCACCAGATGAAAGTTGTGTGCTAGAAGCAGGGATTTTAAAGGAGACAGAGAGCCAAGATGTCTCTATAGTAGGCCTGCCACACTGGCACCGGACCCAACACCTCCTGATTTGTTCTTGAGAAAAATAACCCATTTGTTGAAATTACATCACACTACAACAGGCTGTTGTTTTTGTTGTTATTTGCAACCAAAATCATTCCTAAAATACAGATGTCGGGAGCCAGTCCCTATGGATCAGAGAGTGGTTCTCAGATCTTTAATGGGGGAGAGGACAGAGGATGGCTTGTGAAATGGGGAGATATTCAAAGGTGTCTATGAAAGCTAGCCTGGAGCCTTGAAAGCTTACTACTGCTGCACAGCACAGAGAGGGGAGCTGTGTACCAGCTTTTTGTACCAGTCCACACTGTCCTACACAGAATTAACTCGTTAACTCTTGCATTCATTTCCCTAATTTTTAACTGATCCCTTATTATCTGCTAGATATTTTTCTAGGTGTGGGAGCAGATTGGAGAAGACAGAGGAGATGTCAATTCTCAGTAACATTTTAAAGGGGAAATAGACAATAAACCAGAAAAATAAATGAACAGAATCATTCCAGATAATGAGAAGTGCTATAGGAAATAGAAAATGGAGTGTTGTGATAGAGCGTTTGGGAGCGTTTGTGCATAGAAGGCTTAAGAAAGTGATACCGGAAGTAAAACTTGAATTGCAGAAAGGAGCCAGCTGTGTGAGACCCCGGGGGCCAGGCTTTTCAGAAGGGAACAGCCAATGCAGAGGCCCTCAGGCAGGGATGAGCATGGCCTGAATTGTTAATGGGTGTCCAGCGCATGGTGATTCGGGAGGCCACCCATGCTCATCTCATTGTGACCGTTCTGGCCACTCAGCTCGCAGGCATCATGAAGGATCTCGCGGCTGCTGCCAGGGCCGCGTGCTGAGTAGGTGACTGCTCCTCCGTCTGCTTCGGGCTGGGGTGGCACGGCTGGGGGAGGGTCTGTGTATCAGACTGCGGTCAGAGCGCCTGACCGTGCCCTTTCCCTTGGAGAATGGAGCATGGTTCTCAGCCGCGGCACATAGGCTCCCCGGGGGGCTGGCTTCTCCTGGAGCGGGTCAGCCCTCTTCCGGAGCAGCCGGCAGAGCAGCCAGCCGGCACACAGATGCTTCAGGACCACGCTCCAGTCACTGCCTCAACTTACATCTGCCACACTTGACGTTCCTCCCCGTGGAAAGACCTGGCTCTGGCTCTCAGCCTGCTCCGCCTGCTCATACCCAACAGCATTTTCAAGTGATACGTATCAGTGAAGCAGCCACATGAGATCACGGGGCTAGAAGGTCCCTCCCGTGTCAGCCTCGTCCTGCATTCCCCGTGTGTCTGGCGTCACCCAGAACAAAAGTGTTGGAATGCCACCACCCCCGCTGCTAGCGAGTCGCCTGCTAAACCAGACATTCACCTAGTTCCGGTGCAGAATCCAGTTCTCCTTAACACTTGAACTTGGGGGCAATTAATTATATCTCAGAGCTGTTAGATTTTTCCCATGGATCCTGTGTGATTGGTGGGACCTTAGGCGTGTGTTCACCTCAGGAGGGTAAGGTGGCCTGCAAGTAGCCAGAGTACCATTTCAAAACCCTGGTTCATTTCTCCTGGATCTGGGATGAAACAAATCACAAAATATCAAAGTTGGAAGAGACGTCAGTGATTAATATCCCTCCTCTTATAGATGGAAAAAGGGAAAATGACGTAACCAAGGTTAATATTCTACAATAGAAGGCTTTGGGGGATCCACGTGGATCTTTCAGAGATGTTCACAGCATTTTGTTGTTTTGCTTTGACCTATGGAACAAAGGGGAAAAAAAAAAAAACCCTGGGTCAATCTTGTAAATGTGCACAGTCACAGTTCTCTGTGCCTCTGTCTGGTTCAGCTCTCATTACCCTGTGTAGCAGGCATTCTTTTTCTCATTTCACAGACAAGGAAAGTGAATCCTCTTAGTTAGTAAGTGGCAATACTGAATTCAAGCTTAAGCCTTCTGACTTTTACCTAATATTTCCAGATCCATCCCCACTTTCATTCTCTGGGACATAACAGAAAATTAGCCATAACCGAGGTCGGGTAGAATACACAGGAGCCCTGAAGCCGATGTTCTAGGTTGCTACAAGCTCTAAGGAAAGTATTCTGGTTTTTTATCAAACCACTGTCACCTTCGCTGGTGTGTGAATACTTCCCTTGTAAAGCGCTTGTATCTGAAGCAGAGGCCCCGTGGCTCCTAACATGACCTGGTGCTGTCATTCCAATAGCTGCCTTCATTTATTCTAAATACTACCTCCTGGATAGAATGTGGCATGTAGAAGCCCAGGTTGCTAGAACCCACTGACTAGGTTCAAATCCTGGCTCTACCACTTCTTCTGGGTGACCTGAGGGATATTACTTAACCTTCCAGTATCTCAGTTTTCTAAACTATAAAATGGGCTAGCAGTAGTGCCTTCTGAGAAGGTGGTGATGACTAACTGAGGTAAAGTATTTAGAAGAGTAAGTGTTGAGTAAACGGCAGTTGTTGCTACATTTGCTCTAGCGACAACAGAAGGAATTCTGTCACAGATCTGAGTTTTCTCCAGCAGTATGAAAAGAACACTTTCAGAGCTCATGATAACGAATAGGCATTCCAGGGTGAGAAGTATCTAAAAACATAATCACTTACAGTTTACTGCTTGACTCCAGAGAGGGATCTGTTCCTGATGCTCTACTGCAAGGGTTGTCTTCTTTTCCAACAGCAGAAAGCTTTGGCTCACACACCTAAAAAGCTAAAGCTGACCTGGAAGTTATGCTTAGAGAAGAAAAAGAGGAAGAGCCTCTTATGTAACTTGAAGAGTATAAAGGATCCAGTGATAAAAAACCACTGCCCTGAACTCCTCCAAAGTGTAATAAATCTGTCTGTGTAAGACTCTCTGGTTGTTGCCAAGGTATCATTTGTCTTCTTGTTTTTGTCTTAAAATAGACTAGAAAAAATGTTAATAAACCTCTTCCCATTATACTGTGTATTTACACTTAAAGGCTATGAAATACTGTTATTTCAAGTTCTTTCCATCATCTAAAATAACCCCCCTGTATGTCTTATGCTTCCTTAGGAGTATTCTGACTTTAATTTAGTGGTGACCTATGTATGACTTTGTCCGTTTCCTCACACACAGCTGATTCTCCCTCTCCTCTTTCTTTCTCTCTCTCTCTTTCTCTCTCTGCTTATGCTTTTTGCATGTTTAGATCATCTCTCCCCTTACCTTTCAGTGGCTCAGCATTTTGTTGCAATGCATGAGCGAAGTTGGAAAACAGAGCCAAGTGGCAAACTGTGAAGCAACAGCTCAGCCTCACAGAGTGAGTGTGCTTTAAGCTATTTCTGGCCAGAGCAGATGTGGCCTTGATGGACTGTGGGGAACAATATCTGTCAGGTAAAAATAAGTTACTAAGATTAACACCAAAATGTTGCAAATCCTTCATTTGCAAACAGATCCTGAATTGGGAGCCATGTGGAAAGAAGACTGGATTGGGAATCAGATTCGGGGTCCTGCCTGGGTTTCTTCCAGATGATCCCACCAGTCCGCCATCTGGTCTCAGGTAAGTATCTGCGACTTGCAAAAAGTTATTTAATCAACAATAAAAAATAGGGAGAATACAGTAACAGAACTGTGTGTGCCACCATCAAATTCTAGGCGATCCTGACATTTGGATGAGTTGGCTTCAGACCTAGTTGAGTTTTTTGTGGATTCCTCCTTCATCCCGTTTCCCTTCCTCCCACCCCAGAGGTTAACACTGTCTTGAATTTGCATGCTTTCATACTTCTGTATACACATTCCTTTGAGCAATAGGTACTCTTGTTTTGCATGTTTTAAAACTTTAAGTAACTTTAAGTATGATGTACATATCATTCTTCAACTTTCTTTTTTTTTTTAATTTAGCATTAGATTTCAGCAACAAAGCTCTGATCCATTCATTTTAGCTACTATATATTGTAATGATTTGCCAGTCTATCTACTTATTTATCTATCTCCATTCTCCTGTTGATGAATAATTAGTTTTTTTCTAATTTTGCACGATGATAAACAATGCTTCAATGAGTATTCTTGTTCATTTCCTGTCCTAACATACAGAAGCTGCTCAAAAATAGCATTTTTTTCAAAACGTTTTGTCTACACTCACAAAGATGCACTTTACATGGCAACCCATCACATACATGTGCCACATTTCTGTGTGTCTGTGTGTGTACACATTGTATGTGGAATAAAATTTCTCAGAATAATACTCATCGTTGTTGGCTCTTCAGCTATAATCCAGTTTGGTCTGGCCTATTTCACACACTGGAAAATACCCTACTTGCAACTTACTAAGGTGATCCCATGACCCAGTGGTGTATCTCCACTGTTCTGGGGCACATCCTTGGACATGGAATTGCTGGGTCATAGGTTATAGCCGTTTTCAAATTGAGGAGTTTGTGCCTTCATGAGTCCATTTGATGCATTTAAGTGGATATTTGCATTTAGCCAGCATTCTAAGGGTGTCTAGGATGCGGCTTTTTGAGTCATTTAGTGGCTGGGAATGGAAGTCCCATTTTAGCTTTCTGGGCTTCAGTGTTTTCATCTGTCACAAGAAGCACAACACAAAAATACTAGACTCTTCAGTGTTTTGCAGACTGCTTTCTTTTCAGCCCTAGGGTCCTGGAAAGGGATTCAGGGTCTGCCATACCGTGTGGAGGTTGAGGGGAGAGGGGAGTTAGGGTAGCGAAAGGAAGAGGGTGAGGAGGTGGAAAGCTGGACCTTTCACCACAGTTCCTACCCAAGGAGTCCATTTTGATATTTGTCGCCTGTATTGCCATTGTGTGCAGCTTGCAAATATTCTTAAACTACGGGTTTAGATATTCCTCAAGGCTCTTTCCAATCTAAACTTGAATGAAAATAACTTCTGAGTCTCTGGACCATTTAAAATTGCAACCAGAATGAGAGAACATGATGGCTTAAAGCATAGGGCATTGGCAAATAGCATTGGTTAACCCAAGCTCTTTGTGAATTTCTGCCACTGTAGAATCTGACTTGGAAAGGCTGCTTGCAGAGTCCTGGAGGGCAGTGACTTTGGGGCATTCTTGGGCTGGGGCTGCCACTTTGGGGACAGCCATTTCTACTCTGTCCTATGGTCTTCATCCACATGGGGCTGCTTTAAAGAATTTATTTTTTTTTATTACAGTAGAGTTGATTTAAAGTGTTGTGTTAGTTTCAGGTGTACAGCAAAGTGATTCAGTTATATATATATGTGTGTGTGTGTATATATATAATATAAATATTGTATATTATCTATATTCTTTTTCATTTTCCATTGTAGGTTTTCACAAGATATTGAATATAGCTCCCTGTCTTTGTTGTTTAACTATTTTATGGATAGTAGCATGTATCTGTTATTCCCAATCTCCTCATTTATCCCTCCTGCTCATGCCGTGCCCTACCCCTTGGTAACCATAAGTTTGTTTTCTATGTCTGTCACTCTGTTTCTGATTTGTAAATGAGTTTACTTGCATAATTTTTTTTAGATTCCACATATAAGTGATGTTATATGATATTTGTCTTTCTCTGTAAAAAATTGCTTTTCCTTCTCTCTGCTTATTTATTCCGTGAATGAGGCCCTCATACAAATTTCTCTGAGCTCCATTTCTGCCTTGCCAGCCATTCCACAGGCTCACGGTAGAGCTCATTTGCTCAGCAGGATACACATACAATTAGACTATTATATTCACACAGATGAAATTTTATTATCATTTTAATGAAAATATTCAGCTCCTTGTGGGTTTATTTTTGTCCTCCCAAATAGGGTAAGAGTGTAAACAACTGGTGGTAACTTGGTAGTAAAGTGACTTCAGGGTGGCATATATTAATTCGTAGAGCATCGTGGTTCCCTCTGCTAATCCCCTTGCTGTCTCTCTCGTTCTCCCTGCCTCCCAGCGCCCAGATGACTGCCTCCTCTCACATCCTAGTCCCTCCCTTTAATTTGTCCCGCTTGCATTTCATCTTCCTTAATCACTGTTTTCATCACATCACTCCCTTGCTCAGAAACCCTCCAGGGATCTTTATTTCCCACCACATCAAATCTAAACGCGGTGGCCTGTTTTTAAGGCTTCTCCTAATCTATTCTTTCCTTGCGTCTCCGGCTTTATTTCCTTTGCCAGATGTGGTTCTGGTTCCTGTGGTTTAGAGATAATGGAGTTTTTGTACCCACTCACACACAAAAAATTGGAATGTGCGTCAGTTTTCTTAAGCACAGTCCAGCCTGGTTCCCTCCCACAAAGCATGCGTCAGCAGTGGTGGCTCCACTCCCCGCCCCCAGGCCACGTGAGCGAGACCGGGGGCTCCTCTGGGGGCAGCGTGTGCACGAACACAGTTTGTGCCCCACTCTCTGCATATCCTGGGAGAAGCGTAGGCACTGAGAAGGAAGACGGATCCCTGGAGTGGTTTGTGAAAAGCTCTGCCATTTTGACAGGACAGGCAGAATGCAAGCAGCTTAGAAGGCAGGTATGACCAATATGAAGTTTCAAGCCAGAAAGAGCTGATGCGAAAACTTGGCAAGAGGTCCACCCTGGATAAGGCAAAACTCAGCAGATCACAAAGACTCAGAAAAGATGCCGGTGAGGTTCGTAAAGGAGATTCTAGAGCAGGTTGACCTATTGGAGTAGGCCTAGAACATCTGTGAATATAGTTTATTTTCGACTTTTTATTTCTTATGTGGTGTGTGTGTTTGTCATTTACTTTGTTTTTCTATAACTATTTCGGTAAGTCCTGGCTCTTCCACTAAGGAGCTGTGTGATTTGGGGCAAGTTTCTTTATCCTTAAAGTGGAAGTTATAATGCTACATAGTATATGGGGTTGTTGTGAGGACTAAATAATACGTTTAAAGAGCATAGAATGGGGTCCAAGACAAAAATATTACCCGTTATTCCTATCACCATTATCATTGTAAGTACGTATAAGCTGCTCTTCATTTAAGCAGCTGCTAAAATTCCACCTTCTCTCAAAATACCTTCAGGTCAGTTGAGTTGAGCAAATGTTTGCTGAGTGCTCAATATATGTCACGCACCGATGCAACACTGACGAAACTACAAGCAAGAAATTGACCTTGCCCCTGAGTAGCTTGCCTTCCAGTAGGGAAGACAAACCCACAAGCAGATTATTTCAGCTTAAGGCTTGGCTGTCCAGTGCAGTCGCTACTAGCCATGAGTGGCTATTAAGCTCTTGAAATGTGGCTGGTCTGAATTGAGATGTGCTCTACGTGTAGAATACACAGTGGATTTTGAAGACTTGAAATGGCAAAAGAATGTAAAATATCTAATCATTTTTAGTATGATATTGATTACCTGTTGAAATGATAACATTCTGGACATGCTGGGCTAAATGAAACACATGAAGTTAATTTCAGCTGTTTCTTTTTAATATTTAAAATCTGTGCTACTAGCACATTTAACTTTATGTGGCTCCCGCGAGGTTTCTGTTGCATAGCACTTGGTCTAAGATGATACAGTAGAGGTTCAAACAGTGGGTAGGGGGGAGGCATGCCATGCAGCCTGGGGTTGAAGGCAGGCTGCCTGGAGGAGCAGATGCATCCTGGCTGAGTTAAAGGATGCGCAGAGGTTATCCAGGCAACCACAGATCTAAAGGGCATTCCAGAGGGAGGTAATAGGAAGGCGTGGAAAGGATGGTATTTATGGGGCACTGGAAGCAGTTGGCTTTTCCCCAGCATAAAACATGGTGAGCTGGGGACTAGAAGAAAAAGCTACCAGAGAAGTGAGATCTAATTTTCCCATCATTTAACACCCAGTTGTCATTAAATGCTTGGGTTCTTGTCTTATACATGAGGTCTGGTTATGTTTCCACTATTGTTTGAAGTTTTGGACTATCAGCCGTGGAGAGTTGGAAGGTTATGTCTGTATAAGAATAGGGCTGTCCCAGAGGACAGGACTCATGAGTGCGCATGTGTCACTTGCAAGGCAGGATGCCATCTTCCCCTCTGCAGATCGCCCTAAAGGTGGACAGGCAGCCTAAAATTGCTGCCTAGAGTGTAGGACTAGTGAATGAGGATCACATACGAAGGTCAGCGCTTTTGATTTATTTTCATTCATTGGGTTCAAGGAGAGTATACATGGCTGTATTCACACTCATTTACCTGTCAATGGATTTCAGTAGGACTCCTCCCCTGAGAAGTTCCCACCAATAAGGAATATAATTATTCCACAGATGATATTAATTTGGAAGCATGTTATACCATTCTATCACAAGTCACCCTCAGGTCTTTTGCCATTAATAACTAATTATTACATGGATATTTAGTAGATCATGAAAGAGCACATGCAAGAGGAGTAGCAAGAGAAGACTGGGAAAACCTAAGTGGGTGGAGAACCTGAAGAGTTAGAACGTACCTTCCAGGTCTGCTTCTCACTCTTTAATGCACATAATAATTACATGGGATCTTGTGAAAATACAGGTTCTGATTCATTAGGTCTAGGCGTGGAAGCAAGAATCCACACTTTTCTTCAGGCTCCCAGGTGATGTTAATGCCACTGGTCCACAGGCCTCACTTTGAGCTGCAAGGGCTTAGAGTCTGTTTAGTACAGTCCTTCACCCAGGGCTGGAATCTCCATTGCAACAGCCCTTATGAGTCACTGGAAGCCTCTGCAGGAAGACCTCTGGTGCACCTCACCTCCTGCTCCTTTGTGGAGTGAGTCTGATTGTTGGAACAGTTTTTGCTTGTCCCTAGATGCTATCTGGGGAATTTCTGTGCATTGGTCCCTGTTCTATTTTTGGAACCGCTACGATAAGGAATCTAATCTCTCTTTCTCATGACAGTCACTTGGATATTTGAAGGGCATTTATATCTTCCCCTTAACTCTTCTCTTCAATAGATTAAATCTCCTCTCTCCTTTAGCTGTTAATCATAGAACCCTCTGGACTCTCCCAGGAAACAGTGTTCTTTAAGTATACCTCTCCTAACTGAACCCAGTGTTCCAAGCTTTGTCCAAACATCAAAATGTAAAATGGGCTTATTAGCTAGCTACCTGGATGTTGATGTTCTCCTTCTGCCGAAGAGTCCTCAATCTTGATTGGTTGGCAGCCACGTGAGACTTTAGATTCAGAATGAACTTGGTTGATAAGAAAAAGCCCCGTTTTTCCTCACTGGCTGCTATTGACTCCTCTAGCACTTACGGAGTTTATTTATATTTTGAAAAAAGAAGCTGTGATGACTTCTTTTCTGGTTATGAAATAAATATTTGGAAATGTGGAAATGTGAATAATATAGCAACATGATCATTATTAACATGATATATATAGCCAGTTGTTTTTATGCACAGGGATGCATATGTCTTGTCAATGGCATTTTGCAGTAGCACCGAACTACCCTCTGTGAACATGTTTCATACAACATTTTCCTCAGCTACATATTTAATCATATCAAAATTCTGTAGGTTATTCAATTAGTCCCCTGCTGTTGGACATTTAGGTTGTGATTTTGTTGTTGTTGTTATGATCAACACTTTAATAAACATCCATGAACCGAAATTTTCTGATTTTTATTTTTTTATCGAATTACAGCTGATTTACAATATTGTGTTAGTTTCACGTGTACAGCAAAGTGATTCAGTTATATATAGATATTCTTCTTCAGATTCTTTTTCCATTGTAGGTTATTATAAGATATTGAATGTAATTCCTTGTGCTATACAGTAAATCCTTGTTGCTCATCTATATTATATATGGTAGTGTGTATCTGTTCACCTCAAGCTCCTAATATATCCCTCCTCCTCGCCCTTTCCCCTTTGGTAATCATAAGTTTGTTTTCTATGAACCTAAACATATATACATGTTTTATTAAGGTCAATTCCTAGAAGGGAAATTACCGAGCTAAAAGATAGGATATTTAAAGTTGTTTAGTTTGTACGTCATGTTGTCTTCTAGAGACATTGTGCTAATGTGGATGTGTTACCACCATCAATAAGAACAGCGATTTTTCTACACACTTGCACTCATAATCATAAAACAGCCTTTGATAGTTTGAAGAATAAAAATATGATATTTCATTGTTTTATTTGCATTTTAATAACTAGTGAGAGTGAACATTTTTTCACGTGTCTATTGCCATTTTAACTTCTTTTGGAGAATTAACTTTTCATATCTGTTGCTCGTTTTTCTATTAGGGTGTTTTTATTTTTCTTAATGGCTTGATGGCTTGGAGTAGTTATTTTAGTGCAAAGAATATTTATCCCAAGTTTATTTGCTTTTTAGTTTTGTATTTCATTATAACTGGATGCGTTCTGGATTATGTCTTCTATCAGATTATTCTTAATTTATAGAAGAGTTATGTTTTTGTGTGTGTATGTATGTGTTACTTAACTGGTAAGCTTGCTAAACATTCATATTCATTTGAAACATTTAAGTTAATTTTGAATTTCATATCTTTTTCTTGTCTTATTATATTAGCTAGAAAATTCAAGAACAATGCTATATAACAGTGGTGGTGATGGGCATCCTTGTTGTGTTCCTGACTTTAGGAATACCTTAATGTTTCATTATTAAGCATGATACTAGCTTTTGGTTTGAGATATGTATCAAGACAAATATACATTTGCTAAGTAAATATCCATTGATTCAGATATTTTTACAATTAAAAAAAATTAACAGTAATACCTGAATTTTATCAAATATTTTTTAGCATCTGTTTATATGACTGTGGTCTCACTCTCATGAGCTCTCTCTCTTGAAACAATTGCAAATCTAGAGAAAAGTTGTGAGTACAATGCAAATAACTATTTCTCTGAAACCACTTGAGAGTTTGCTGCTGACATTATACCCATCAACTCTAAGTACTTTTGTGTATATTTTCTACAAACAAGAAATATTCTCTTGCATTTCCAAAATACAACCACCAAAACCAAACACTGAAACATTCGTATCATTTAATCTGTAGATCCCATTCAAGTTCTGCCAAATGTCCCAGCCACAGCCCAATAACACCCAATGCAGAATCACATGCTGTCCATACAAAAACTTACACACAAATGTTTATAGCAGCATTGTTCATAATAGTCCAAAAATGGAAGCAACTGAAATGTTTAGCAGTTGATGAATAGGTAAACAAAATATGGTATCTCCATGCAATGGAATATTATTCAGCCAGGAAAAAGGATGAAAGTCTTGTTACATGTGAGACATGGGTGAAAATATTATGCTAAACAAAATAAACCAGTTAGAAAAGATCACATATGATATGATTTCATTTATATGAAAGGCCCAGAATAAGCAAATCCACAGACTGAAAGTAGATTAGTGTTCCCTAGGGATTGGGGGGTGTTGGGAGAGGGAATGGGGGTGACAGCTACTGGGTGCAGGGTTTCTTTTGGGGTGATAAAAGTGTTCTTAAATGGTGGTGATGGTTGTACATCTCTGTGAATATAGTAAAAAAAAAACAAAACATTGAAATGTAGACTCTGAAAGGGTGAAATTTATATGTTGTGAATTTTACCTTCATAAAGCTGTTGTTAAAGAAAAGACTTGTATGTTGCCTTTACTTCTCATGTCCCTTTGGTCTCCTTCCATATGGAACAATTCTGCAGTCTTTTCTGGGCTTTATTGACCTTGACACTTTTGAAACTTATGGGCCAGTTCTTTTGTAGGTTGTTCCTCAATTTTAGGTTGTCCGATATTTCCTCATGATTACATTCAGGTTATGCATCTAGGAGGATATATCAGAGAAGGGATACTGTGTTCTTCATACTATACCTTATCAAGTGCTACTTGATTTTGATTTGTCCTGTTACTGATGACGTTCAATTTGATCCGTTGATTAAGGTGTTATGTGTCAGGTTTCTCTCCTGTAAAGTTATTCCTTTCCCTTTTAAATAATTTTATTTTGTGAAAAGTTACTTTGAAAGGGTATAAAAATCCCTTCTTTATCAAAGGTATATTCATGTATTGTATTAGTACGAACCCATGCTTTCATATTTAATTTGTCATGTTATGATCCATTACTCAAATTACTTTTTTGATGTCAAATTATCCCAGATTTGACCCATGGGAGCCCCTGAAACTGGCATCTGTGTCCTTTTAGTGTATCACCTTCATTCTGTGAATGATCCCTTACTCTCTGGTATAAGAAGATGCTCCAGTTCATTTTGTACTTTGCCTTCCCCAGCCCTAGAATCAGCCATTTTCCCAAGAAGCCTGTTTCCTCTTAGAAGAAAATGTTATTTAGAAACCAAGAGTTGATCTCTAAGGTATGCTTGCTGCTTTTGGGGTTTCACTGCTCCAAACCCCTCTCAGTGGACTGAGCTAGAGAATATATGTAGGTTTCTGTGTACATACACACATGCTTATATCTGTGATTTTCTATATTATCTGTGTTCATCCATCCATCCATATGTGAAAAATCATGACTTTATAGAGATACTTTTACCCCAATGCAACTCCATAAATTTATTCGAGTTTTCAGCATTTCCACATTTGTAGCTCTCTCCTCTGAGAGTAAGAAATCTGACTGCTATTATCCATGAGAGCGTTACCTATGTAATGAGACCCTGTGTAAAACCAATCTTCCATTTACCACCACTGCTCTCTCCCCTGTGTTTGCCCTCCTCACAGCACTCAAGTTCTAACACACACCCATTTCTTCTTGGCCCTAGCTACTGGCTTTTAGATTTAATTGGTCAGGAATGGAAAGGGAACAAGATGAGGAGGAAGAGAAAGCTGTTTTCCTCTTTTGACTTATAATTTAGTGAATTATACTAATAGGTTTTTTTAATATTGACTCATCCTTGGACTTTTGCAATGTGCTACTTTGATTTTTCTACTCTAAAATTTATTGATAAGTTTTTAAAAATACTTCAATTTTATTGGAGTATTGATTTATCATGTCATGTTAGTTTCAGGTGTACAGCAAAGTGAATTAGTTATGCATATACATATATCCATTCTTTTTCAGATTCTTTTCTCATATAGGTTATCACAGAATATTGAGTAGAGTTCCCTGTGCTATACAGTAGGTCCTTGTTGGTTATCTATCTTATATATGTAGTGTGTATGTGTTCATCCCAAACTCCTGATTTAATCCCTCCCCCCCGTTTCTCTTTTGGTGACTGTAAGTTTTCAGTATCTGTAAATCTGTGTCTGTTTTTAAATAAGTTCATTTGTATCTTTTTTTAAAAATTAGATTCCACATATGAATGATATCATATGATATTTGTCATTCTCTGACTTACTGCAACATGAATGGTGATAGAGATTATCATACTAAGTGAAGTGAGTCAAGGTTTCTTGATAAGTTATTTTTCTCATCTGAAAAAGCCTTGACATGCTAGAAATTTTCTTAGACATTCCCTTAATTTCATTCTCTTTGATTTATACAGGGGAATACATGGCTTTCTGCTCACTTCTTTGCGTTTTTTTCCCAGTGCCTTTGATTTTGGGAGTGCTTTCAGAATGATGGCTGCATTTTCAGTGGTGGAAATTATTGATGTGTCTCAGAAGCAAGGAATCACAGGATATCTACTTTCCAGTGGTGATGTAGGACTCTCACAAAAGCCATGCCATTATTTATAATAGCCTAATGAGTTTTTTTGCCCATAGAAATAGAATAGGGATTCCTAACATTTCCTGGAATCTCTCCCTACTGCCAAAAATAACAATGGAAAGAAAAATAGAATTCAACTAAATGCCCATTTGTTAGCCTAGCATTGGAAGGGACCAGCCTTAAAGAATAATTGGTGAGCAAATCATCACCAATACCAATTTGACTATCCTTCAAATCCTTCAGATCAGCCTGACCCTAAAGAATTTCTTGGAGCCCACAAGAAGGTTAATTGAAAAGATAAATCTGCTTTGGGAAGCATTTGTATTTTAAGGAGAGATGGAGTTGGGGAAGTGCCATGTAGACATCTATCATTCTACAAATCATAACTATTGTCAGTGACCTGAAACCTGGAGCATGTTATGATGGTTAAATAATGTCCATAGTTTGTTCTCTGGGAATGCTTTTGTCCCCCACCTGATCACTACCACGCTGCCTTGAGTCTTTCAGGCCTAAAGTGCGTAAGTTGTGTATATTTTTCTGGGTAGTTGGTTAATTTTGGAGACAACCACCTTGCAGGTATGATTTTCTTCCACCGACAGAACGAAGTCTGGATTCCTATCCTTTCTGTTTCATTATTCATACTTTCTTCCCCATCTCCTACCAGCCCTCCTATCAGTTCTGTTTAAAGACAATATTAGTATGCGTGTAGATTCCTCCATAAAGATCTACATATGCCCTCATGTGCTTGTTCACATACACATATACCCACAGAACATGTATACTCCAGTAGGTTTTTTTTTTTTTTTCTCTCTTGATCAGGTCACTCCTGAGAAACCATCTGAATATGACAAAAGCTACCACTAGAGATGAAGGAGGAAAGGTTGGTACTTTCTGGTAATGAGATATGAATTTATTCTGCATGAACCACTGGGGAACTGTGCCTTCCTGGGAATTGCATGCTCCAGCCATGCCATTGGCTCTGGTGACCCACAGAGAGGGTAATCCAATTATCCATGTAAAGAAATGTCTGAAAACAAAGAACAAATAGAAGCTGTGTTTTGGAAGCACGCTCATTCATAAAACTGGTAGGTCGCATTCATTTCAGAAGTGCATCAATTAGAATATTGAAGGAATCTGTGATTAAAACATGCATTCATTTGTTCATTCAACAAATATGTATTGAGAGGCTTCCATGTGCTAGACACGGTCCTAGGGGCTGGAGGTATATTAATAAGCAAAGACAAACATGGTCCTTGCTGGTAAGTTTAGCAACTGGTTTTCTGGAAACAAAAGCCCTGATTTTCAGTATTTGCCAGTTTCAAGCTCTCTGTGCTCTACATCACCTGGCACATAGTCAGAACTCAAACGTGGCAACCATCATCATCATCTTTATGTCTTGATCAAAATCACCATCAGTGTTATGTATGACAATTATGCTTTAACAACATACTGAGAAGAAACTCATGATCTACGGGGGAAGGGTCCAAGATATGTGTTTAGGAGTGTGTGTGTGTATAAAGGTAAAGAAAAGCAGGGAAGTGTCTGAAAGGATACACACTGCATTTGGTATGGTTACCTCAAAAAGGTGTGGGGTTGAGTGAAAGGCAACTAACAAAGTAGGACTTTTTTCTTTTCTCTTACTAGAATTCTGTACAGTTTGAATTTTCATGAGTATGAATTAATTTTATAATTTTTAAAGAAAATTTGCGCTGTCCAAATTGAACAGCATAACTCTCTCACATGATACCAGTCCAACAGTGACCAAATGCATAGTAGATAAAGGGCAGTTATTATGGGAGAGTCAGATACCATCATAACATATGAATCACTGTGGATGGAATCATTGTTAAATGGTCGTCAAATTGTTTTCCTGGTAAAAAGTGACTTCAGCTGTTGACAGAAAATGAACTAGAATCAAGGCACTTGATAAGTATTCCAGTTGCTATAAAACAAACCACCCCAGAACAGCAACTTAAAATAATGACAGTGTTTATTTTGCTCATAGATTTGCAATTAGGGTGGGGTGGGGTGGGGACGTTTTGTCTCTTCTCTGCTTGGCATCAGGTGGGATTACTGGAAGGCTGAAGGTGGAATCATCTGAAGGTACTCACTCACGTGTCTGGTGGTTGATGCTGACTGTTGGCTGGGACCAACATGGGGCTGTGGCTGGAACACATGTGGCCCTTCCATACACCTGCTTGTCTTCCCCACAGTATGGTGGCTGGGTTCCAAAGGTGAGTGTCCCAAGAGAGAGTTGGGTGGAAGCTGTATCAGCTTGTATGACCTAACCTAACAACTTCACTTTCTTCACATTCTCTTACTCAAGGTAGTCACAAAGCATTGCCCAAGTGCCAAGAAAGGAAAAATGGACTCTATCCCTTGATGTAAGTAGCAAGTTCTATAAGAACATGTGGCACTGGAAACATTAATGTGGCCATTTTTGAAAAATACAACCTGCCCCAATAGGTCCTTTCCTTTCTGATTTGGTCTGAACTATATATCTGCAGAGCCAATATGGAAAATTGCCCAGATCCTCTTGTCTGCCCAGCTGAATGAATGTGAGTATTGCAAATTTACCTTTACTCCAAAAACCATATTCATGCATTGTGAAAGCTGTAAATTCTTATGTGAGAAACCAAAAGAATGTTAGTATTATTATATTTCCCTTGCTTAGTACCGCCATAGTTTTTAAAACAATTTCCCTGTGTACTGGCAAATTTATCTTAACCTACAAGGGAGATTGACACATTACAGGGATGGTGAAAGTCTGCCTTTATTGGTTGGACTCAGGAAACTGGCGGGTTTGTATTGTTTTGGTTTCTGAGCTTACTTCTCAAATACAATGAAAGATAGTGCACAGAAAGGAGATTCGTGAGAATGAATGGTTTGCAATGGAATTTCAAATATTCTTCTTAAATGCACATTGGTGTTCTTATTACCTACCAGCCACACTTGATTCAAGGCTATGTTAAGTTTAATGTGTTGAGAGTCAGGTGCATTTCTCATTTTTTATTAAAGTTGGAGTCAGCGTATTCATTTGTATCCCTAGTGTCCTTGGTTCCCACTGGGGCATGCATGCACAGAGGACATGTTCACAGTAGACTGGTCACCAGGTATGTATGGATTACCCATAGAGCAGCACTTGGAGAATTGTCAGAAAACATCAAATTAATGGAGTCTACTAGGTTCAAGTCTCCTTTTATTTTATGGTACGACTTCTTAGCCCCAAATCAGCTGTAAATTAGATCTGCAGGGATTCTAGTTTTTAAAAACTCTAAGCTGTTAATTTTTATTTCTTTGAACATAACCAAGTTCTTTCCTCATTTAAGAAGATGTGGTTATCATGAAACTAAAGGCTTAAAAACTAGCTCTTTTGATGATTGACTGTGAAACAAACAAGCAAAAACCAAAAAAAAAAAAAAAGAAAGAAAGAAAGAAAAAGAAAAAAACAGACTTTCACACTGCCTTTTAAAATGTGAAAAACCAGCTTCTATTCACAGTTGGATAAATCAATCAAATTGAATTTTAGTAAAGTTTTATCCCCAAATATTTTTTTGTTTAGACTGAAGACAGCCATGAGACATTTAAGTTCAGTCAACATTTCATTCTTCAGAAATTTGTTAAAGACTTGAAACTTTTTCCAGCTGCCTTCCTCCCATCACTACAATGCCAAAGTAGCAAAAGGAGCAAGCCTGGTGCCTGTATCTTCCCTGAAACTGACAGCATAAATGGAATTCAAATATTGTGAGCCCAAATTCTTGTGTTCGTTGATGTACCCTTGTAAAGAACATTTCTGATGTGCCCGTCTCAGACAGTTATTAAAACCATCAGTTAAGACAGTAAACCTGGTTGTTATTCAGCTCACCTAGGGGAGCTTTTATGAACTATTGGCTCTTGGTGCTGCTCCCCAAAGATGCTGGCTCACAGGCCAAGTATGAGACCAAGGAATCCATACTCTTCAAAAGTTCCTATTTTGATTCTGGGTGTCAGCCCAGGCTGGGAATGACTGAATGAGAATATTTGCTAACTTTTAAAGTAAAGTTTGTGAGGTAAGACGTTTTCCCTTGATAGAGTTTTTATAGCTCAAAACCAAGCGATATTATGTTTGAATTTCTATCCTTGTTACATTTTATGATAGGAATCCAGGCTTGCCCTAAATTTTATATATTGACTTACTTTATAGTAGAAGCTACAGCTTTATAAAAAAAAAAAGGGGGGTGGGGTGGGGAGATTTAGTTCATAAATCTCATCATCATTTCCCTCTTTAGCTTTGTATTTGGGCTGAAATATATTTTATACACAAATAATGTTATATATAATAATAATGATTACTTTCAGTATTTGGTAAAATTTTTCTTTTAGATCCTTTGGGCCTCTCTAGCTGGAACTTGTGCAATAAAGGAACAAGTACAAGCAATTAATTATGGTTAGAGGATATGAATGGGGCAGGACTCATGAAAGTGGAAAGTTTTGTATAGAGGCACAAAGAATACCTAATATTTCTACAAATAGAGGAAACAATAAACAAAGGCACAGATGCTTGAAGTTGCCTGCACGTTCAAGGATGGGTGAGTAGCTAAGTGTAGCCAGGGTACAAGATAATGGGAGATATCCATGGCTTAAAATAGTCAATCTTCAGTGATGGGGGCAAAGAATTCTATCTTGGTTCTATTTCCAATTGTCTGGACTGGCTTTTTGAGAACGTATGTTAAGATAGATTCTAAGGAGACATCTGGCTCTGAGGCTGATTAGGGCTCAGCTATGGCCAGAAGAGGGGGCAACAGAATAACAGGGTATTTTCTGTTCCTAGTCTGCATGATGTAAATTTTGGGCACGTATTCTTGATCTTAGTGTTTTCTTCCATACTGTCTCTTAATTTGGTGTATACATTCAATGTCTTTGTCCTGCTTTTAATTCTCCCTGTGGCATCTTATGTTATATATTGATCTTTGAGGGATTCATGAAATACTTACTGATCCTTTGAGAAAGGTGTTTTGCCTTTGGCTGCCCTTCTAGCCCTATTGGTGGGCACTGAGGGTGGAGTTTGCTGGAACGTACTGAAGTGGTAAGAACTAGATGACTATAGCCCAGTGTTCACTTCTGAATTTCTGAATCAGCGATCGAGTCAAAGGGTGACTGATGAACTGTTAATCTGATTCGCTGCATTTATGGATTTCCGTTTAAAAGCTGATGGGGCACAGATACATTTTTCTCCAGAAGAGAAAAGAGCTAACATAGAAATTAGATCCTACTTCGGTTTCTACCGAGAAGGTTTACACTGATTGTCAAAGCACCTGTGTTATTATACATGTAAATATTGATCGGTCTAATAATTTTTCAATTTACCAGTTTTCAGAAACAAATCCAAATACTTTACGTGCTTCAAGGAAATTTTAAAATGCATATTTACTTCTTCAAAACTGTAATTTCTATAAAAGCTCTTTTTGTTGATCCCACTAGTTTTTAGTTACATCCAGCAGTCTCGTTTGGACAAAATACATAGGTGCTTCATTAATACTACTTGAAGATTTTGTATTTAATTAGCATGTGTTTTCACTTCTAAGACTTTCTTGGGGCCACATTTCAGTACTCTGAAATCGGGCAGTGTGCATTGTAATCCCTGTGGACACTTCATGACGCATTTTACCTGTCATTTCCTTCTCCCACCTCCCCCCAAAAGCTGGTATTACATCTATGCTGCTTCTTGGCTGTTTTAGAATCGGGGAAGTGTGGAAAGTGCATGCGTGGAGGATGGATGACTTTCTTCGATTTTGCCAAAAGGAAAGAATGAGAACATGAAAAATAGGGCAGAATGAGAATTGCTTTGACTGAAGATTTCAAAACCACATCTCCCTCTTCGCCTGCATTCTGAACGTGGCTGCGTGCACATCTGAAACCTGGAAGTTGGTGATGACTTTTTCTGCAGTGACGTAAAGGAGCAAAAAAAGATGGATCAGGTGACTTACAATCACTTTATTTCCCATATTTAAAAATTGGTTTAGTAAGCTAGTGATGTCAATTGTTATTGGTGCTAGAGGGAATATTTTTTACCTAGAGATTAAGTTAAAAACCTTAGAAAGTTAAATCTTTAAAAAAAATTGTATCTTATATTGGAGTATAGTTGATTTACAATGTTGTGTTAGTTTCAGGTGTACAGCAAAGTGATTCAGTTATACATATATTCATTCTTTTTCACATTCTTTTCCCATTTAGGTTACTACAGAATATTGAGCAGAGTTCCCTGTGCTGTACAGTAGGTTCTTGTTGGTTTTCTCTTTCATATATAGTAGTGTGTACATGCTCTGCTGCTATGTCTCCTCCACACCCACTGCCACTGTCCAGGCGTCCTGCAGTAACTCCTGTGTTCATATACTATCCTGCAGACAATATTCTTCCTCTTCTTCCTCCAACATTCTCCATTCAGGCGAGATCACCAATTTTATAAAAACAGGTATGATCTTTAAAAAAATTTTTTATTTAATTGATTTACAATGTTGTGTTTCAGGTGTACAGAAAAGTGATTCAGTTATATATATGTGTGTGCATATATATATTCTTTTTTTAGATTCTTTTCCGTTATAGGTTATTACAAAATATTGCATATAGTTCCCTGTACTATATAGTAGGTCCTTGTTGTTTTTCTGTCTCCTGTATAGTAGCGTGTATATTTTGATCCCAAACTCCCAATTCATCTGTTCCCCCCACTTTTCCTCTTTGGTAACCATAAGTTTATTTTTTAAGTCTGTGAGTCTGTTTCTCTTTTGTAAATGAGTTCTTTTATATCATTTTTTTGTAGATTCTGCATAAACGATATCATATGATATTTGCCTTTGTCTGACTTCACTTAGTATGAGAATCTCCAGGTCCATCCATGTTGCTGCAAGTGGCATTATCTCATTCTTTTTTATGGCTAACATTCCACTGAATACATGTACTACATCTTCCTTATCCATTCTTCTGTCGACAGACATTTAGGTTGCTTCCAGGTCTTGGCTGTTGTAAATAGTGCTGCAGTGAACATTGGGGTGCATGGATCTTTTTGAATTATGATTTTCTCCAGATATATGCCTAGGAGTGGGATTGCAGGATCATAGGGTAGCTCTAGTTTTAATTTTGTAAGGAACCTCCATACTGTTCTCCATACTGGCTGTACCAATTTATATTCCCACCAACAGTACAGGAGGGTTCCCTTTTTGATAATGGCTGTTTCAGCTGGTATGAGGTGATACCTCATTGTTGTTTTGACTTGCATTTCTCTAATAATTAGTGATGTTGAACATCTTTTCATTTGCCTCTTGACCATCTGCATGTCTTCTTTGGAGAAATGTCTATTTAGATATTCTGCCCATTTGTGGATTGGGTTGGTTTTGGTTTTTTTTTTTTTTTTAATTGAGCTGCATGAGCTGTTTGTAAATTTTGGAGATTAATCCCTTGTTGGTTGCATTGTTTGAGAATATTTTCTCCCACTCTGTAGGTTGTCTTTCTGTTTTGTTTATGGGTTCTTTTGCTGTGCAGAAAGCTTATAAGTTTAATTAGGTCCTATTTATTTTTGTTTTTATTTCCATTACTTTAGGAGACTGATCGAAATGTTCTGCCTATGTTTTCCTCTGAGAGTTTTATAGTATCAGGTCTTACATTTAGGTCTTTAATCCATTTTGAGTTTATTTGTGTGTATGGTGTTAAAGAATGTTCTTTAAAGGTTGTCCGGTCCTGCCAAATCCTCTAAGAACCTTCTTCCAGCTTTAGATCCAGGGTTCTACTTGATAATTCCTCAGCCTGATGATTGCGAGAAATTCTTAGATACTTCCTGCCCCATTACTTTTGACCTTAGCATAGCAACCTTTAAAGCCAAGTTAAATTCTCTAGTTGCCATGGACAGATAAATTGCTTAATGCTCAACAAAGTAAAGGAGATATTTGGGGGTCAGAGAGACTGCAGTTCAAGCCTCAGTTCTGCCATGTCTTTGATGTATGACTGGTCAAGTTACTCAGCTTCTCTGAGCCTTATTCATTTATTCAAGTCATTCAAAAAATCATCGGTGTAAATGAGGCCTGCAGATCTAGAATGTGCCAGCACAGCCTGGATGCTGAGTGCTAAACAAAACAGATATAGTTCCTGCTCTCCAAGAGCTTAGCTTATGAAGATACATGAGAATGAGTTGCCAATGACCATCAGAGGATAAGTTCTCTGATAGGGACAGCCCAGGCTTGGAACTGGGGCATACTGTGCAGGCAAAACTTTCAGCGAAATTACATCAAACCTGAGCTGTGAAGAATGGCTAGGGGTAGTCAGGTGGTTTGGAATAATCACGAGCGCCTTGACACACCCCATGTTGTTGGGTTATAGGGAAAAACAGTGAATATAACACACCAGGACTGTGCCTAACAGGTCAGTACTGGGCCAGAAAGCATATACAGAATAGGTACCATCCTCGATAATGGGGATGAGAAAATGAATAGGATGCTGTCTGTGCCCGAAGTCTACCTCTAGCTGCAGAGGCTGCCTCTATTGCTGCTTTTGTCCCACTGTATTATACTTGCCTGTTCTCATGTCTGAGTCTTGAGGCCACCAGCATCGTGAAGCCGGGAATGCTTTTCTCATATACACTGTTGTATCTTCAATGCTGAGCTGTTCCTAGTGGACCTTTGCTATCCATCTTATCCCCCACGGCAGATGCGGTCGGTTACCTGTCATGCCATCTCTCCCTTACCTTTTCAGCTTACTCCTGCCCAACTTTCAACTCCTCTCCCTGCTGCTTTTATTTGCCTGAAGATTTTCTCTGGCTGATGAGGTCCACTCGGCTCCCACATGGGGAAGAGAGGCTGGGAATGCAGGCGAATTAACCCCCACCCCCAGCTGCTCTCAGCAGTGTGGGGTATAGTTGGTGTCTAAATACTAAATACCCCAGCGCCTAGCCCCGGGGGTGACTCTGAGACATGTGTTCTACACTGGCTCCAAGTCCCCCCCTAGAGGATTTAGATCTAGTTACCTCATAGCAATAGCTCTATTGATAAGTTACCCTCCCTTCCTTCTCTTAGTGTCCTCACTTCCTTACCAATGATTCCTGGGATTTCCACAGCTCCCAAAGAACCTACTCACACTTGAATCCTTGTCTCAGGGTCTACTCAGGCATCCAAATCTCTATCCTATATTTAAAAATTCTGCCTATAAAGAGCTCATCTCCCATGACAGGCATGGAAAATGTCAGATACACTTGCAGCCAAGGGTGGGCACATGACCTGGGCATTGATCATCAGATGTACCCATCTCCACACTCTTTAAATCGGAAGCTAATGTCATGAAGAAGTAGGAGATGCCCAGATGTGATTCTGTTGACAGATGGTAGCAGAGACAACAATTTGAATGATACCTACCCGCAGCCAGTGTGGTGGCACACGTGGCACAATCCCCGACATGGCGCGTGGCTGCACCCGCACTGTGTCACTTAGAGATTTTCAAGCACGTCTCCTTCCCTTGTAGTCTCCGAGCCTGGTTCTCTGGTCTTCTCGGAGATTCTTGGATCTCTCCAAAATCTTTCGCGATAAAATCCTTTCCTGCCAACATGTCAAGGTTGGTTTCTGTAGCTTGTAACTAAGAATGCTGTCTGTGTCAGTCAGGATAGAGCCAGGAACACAGTCCTCTACATCTTTCAAGAAGATAGCATTTAATACAGATAATTGGTTAAAGGGGTGATGGAAAAGCTGGCAAGCCAAACGGACAAATGAAGCAACCACAGGTCAGTATTAGCTGGAAGCTGCTATCACCGCTAGGGCTGGAGGGGCAGAGGAGGAAGGGAGCCCATCATCTGACAGGAGCTAGAACCACACAGGGGCTGCCTGGAGAAGTGACCAGGGGCATCCAGGACCTGAAGCTCCCAGGAAGGAGGGGCCAGAAGGAGAGAAAGAAAAATATCTAGTCTTTCTTTTTCCCTCCCTCAAGTTTTACATCTTACCTCCCATAAGTAACCTCCAGAAGCTAGAGAGCAAGGGAGCCTGTGACACCCAGCAGAACAGGGGAAGAGCCAGACATAGACCTGAAAGCCAACAGGCCGTTGACGTGCCCGTGTGCTAGGAGCTCAAATATTTTTTGGCTGAATGAGTGAAGAGAATAACCAAGGAGAGGGCTGGGACCAGAATCTTGTGCTATACCAACTCTTAAAACAATAGGGAAATAAGAAGATTTCCCTTAAGAAGCAGCAGAGAAGGGAGGAAAGTGAGGCAAGAGTAGGGCCCCAGATGTCATGGCTCTGAAGCAATCAACTCTGCCAGACTCCTAACTGGACTTCCGCCACCTGGACCTGTGAATTACTCAGCGAGTCTAGACCAGAGACTCAGAGTGCTTATCCAGGAGCTTTGGGTATCATAGCTTCTAATCCAGGCTATTCCCTGGGTAAGGTGGGTTATTACGTGAGGATGACAGCGCTTGCCAGCTTTCACTGGGCAAAGTGAGAAGCAACAAATAATGAAGATTTTTAAATACTTGGCTAAATAGAGAAATGAGTCGCAGCAAGAATCTTAATTGATAACCTAGAGACAAGCGCATTCACTCTCACAGTTTGAATTGATGGTATTGTCCTAGATGAATTCTGTGAATAGATGGAATGTAATCTCTTTGTTAGTGGCCGTGCATGAGAGGAAACAAAGGCCTGTGTTTGGATTTGTGAGAAGGAACATGGTATACAGGCAGTTTCTAGGCCAATGCCAGCACAGAATGGGCACTTTATAAATATTTATTTCCTTCCTCTATCTCCCTTTTTATCATAGCTCTAACCTAGAGGGACAAAAGTGAGAACGTGAAATACTTTCTAGAAAAAATGGCTAGGGTGAATGCATTTTATAGGAAAATGCTTAAAGGAATTAAAACCCAAAGCTCAGTAGTCCTACTTACTGTTGAAAACACCAAAAATCCACGGCATTATAAATCCAAGGCCATTTACTCAGGATTTCCGATGTTCTAAAAAAATTTATCTGCACTTATTTTATTTCTTAAAAAATCCTCACTTCCCATGGCCGCCGTGAAACGTCTTTTAGTTTCTATTTTGTGTGGGATTTCATTCTCAGGTGATGTCTTGGTGTTTCCGTGACCCAAGCAAGAAGTCCCTGTGACTTTACCACACTGTTTCTTCTTGACACAGATGGAAATATGATTGCCTCAAGGCCCATTGCAAAGGAGCTGGGCCTCTGCAGAAGGTCAGCAGCAGCCAGGAGGGTTGCCAAGATACAGTACAAAACACAAGACCTCTACACCTCCCTCTGGGTTTCTGGAGCAGCTTTCTCGAGCTCAGCTGTTGAAACTTCAGTTCCTTCCCTGAAATCCAAACACATCTGTCCCCTGGACAGGAAAGTGCTTATTAAGTGACTTCCTCCATGCTGGCTAGCCTTGCGGTTTTGTTCAGCCCTTAAAGACAGGGTGGGCGCTGTGTACCACAAGGGAGCCCATCCAGGGATGAAGGGTCACTGGGGTGGAAGCATGCCAGTCAGCAATGATACCTGGGAGCGGCCATCAGGGTACTCGCTGCTGGGCTCGGCTTCGGAACATCAGCTGCAGCTCAGACAAAATCAGGTCTCCCTTAATCTCCATCCTTGCATGGACCACCTGTACGCCTTCTCTCTCATCCTACTTGTTCATGGGCGCAATCCTTTTAATCTGTTTAACTTCAGAGCACAACAGGGATATTATCACTTCATTTATATGTCAGTCAGGTGCCTTCAAATATCAGTTGTCATGACTGTTTTAGAAAATATGATTTCAAACCAAAATGTAATCTCTCTCTCTTTTTTTTTAATGGTTGCAGTGTCGAGCCAAACTTACCCCATGTCCTGGGTGGTGGAGGTCAAAAAGGTAAGCTCTCCCCTGTGAATTTTCTAGATTAGGTTGCCCTGCAGCAAAAAAACCTTCCCAGGAGAGGGGAGACCCATGTTCGGGGTCTGTGGGATGGAACGCTCAAGGGGGCAGCTCTTCCCTTCCTAGCATTGTTCCCAGCGGTGCCAGCCCTCAGGCCCCTCATGGAAGCTGTGCTCTGGAACCCTAACAGCAGCCCCCAGGCCCCCTGTATCTGTCTCACTCACTCAGTCATTTATCATGGTACCCAACAGCCATCGTTACCTGTGTCTTGTTCTTTTAGGACTATTTTAAACATATTTTGTCATTCATTTGAGTATTTAATTTCTCATTCCAAATAGAATGCTACCTTTCTTCACTTCCTATTGTTGTGAAGAGTTATCTCACATCCCTTTATCCTTCCTCCATCCTTCCAATTTGTCACACTAGTTTTCACTATTTGCATTATCTGACAATGGAATAGTCACTGTGGAGCCAAGGAGCCTATTATCATTACATTTCCTTTCTTATTCAATTGTTATTTTTTCCTAGAGCTGATAAATTACTTACGTTTTCAAAATATACTTCGTTTTCTCTGTACATGTCATTACGTTTTCTCACTTCCTCTGAGCGCTCATAATATTCAAGGCACTATTTTTAACACATCAAGTAGAGTCTCATTTAATTTTTTAAGTAACTCTATGTGGTAGGTACATTATGATCCACATTTTATAGATGGCAAACATGAAGCACAAGGAGGCTGCCTGCCTGGTGTAAGATCATAGTGGCAGAGGCACGGTTAGAACCTGGCCAGTCTAGCTTCTGGACCCGCATTCCCAACCTCAAGCAATACAGCCTTTGAGAAAACATTCTACACAAGCAAAGCAATCAGTTATTTTTTTTTTTTAATAGAGCTCTTTCTCCTGTATGTCCCTGTCCTCTCATTTTCATCTGGATTGCTTGCTTGCTACACGTGTACCTGCTGTCATAGTTGGACTTCTTTTCACTCTTGTCCAGGGAACTTCCTACATCTCTTTTCTGTATTGATTCCTCATTTTCTGGATAAAATTTCTTCTTTCTTGGTGTACCTTATTTCTTTAGGGGGAAGCCAATCCTTTAGAAGACTTCTTGAGAAAAGGTACATGGGAGACAAATACTTTTTAGGTCTAAAATGTCAGAAAATGTTTGTATTCAAGTTTGATAGCCCTGGGTATAGTGTTCACTGCCCTCTTATCCTTTTTTTTTTCTTTTGATCTTTATTAGAGTATGCTAGCTTTACACTGTTGTGTTAGTTTCCATTATACAACCGTGAATCAGCTGTATTTATACATATATCCCCATATCCCATCCCTCTTGGGCCACCTTCCCACCCTCCCTATCCCACCCCTCTAGGTCATCATGCCCCCTTATCCTTGATTGTTTATATGTGACCTTTTCCCCTTTCTTGAAACTTTTACTATCTTCCTGGTATTCTGAAATTTTACAACAGTGGTGGGTATTTTCTCATTTATTGTGCTGGGTGCTCAGTAGGACTTTACTGCAGATCAGAACATATCCTTGTAATATTTGTCTTGACATTCTTCTCTTCTGGGTCCTTATGGTAGGATGTTGGGCCTCTTGGATTGGCCTTCTAGTTTCATCTTTTTTTCTCTCCCATTTTTTTTTAAGGTTTTGAGATATTTTCTTATTTTCCAAATATTTTCCATAAAAATATATTTATATTTATCCATGTAATTTTAGCTATCATATTTAAATTTCTAAGAATGCTTTCTTATCCTAATAATAGTGTTGGCTTATTCCTTTTTCTTAAGAGCATCCTGACCTTGTTTTAACAGTAGCTTATTTTCTCTCTCTGAGGTCGTTTAATTTTATTAAAATTTTCTTCTTTTTAGTTGTTCTCTCTCTCTCTTTTATGTTAGAGGCTTTCTTCAACTGTCAAGCAATCATTGTTTTTCTCTTCATATTTTGAAAATTAGGTTAAAAGAATGCTGGAAGCTCTGTGTGCTTGGACTTGGCTTGTCAACTGTAAAGCACACTGTAGAATAACTGGGTGATGAGTTGGCTTTTCAATTGGGAGATTCCTACATGTCAGGACCTACAGAGTTTTCTGTAAGCACATGAGGTATTTATTTGTGTAAAATTGTATTGAAGACTGAGATAATTCCTCTTACGCAGCGCAAACAACAAAAAATTCACTTTGAGACATGCAGGTTCCTAAAACTCTTCCTGCTCTTTCTGCAACTTGGACTCTGTCTCTCCACCATATTACTTATCATGGTCTCCTCTCCCTACTACTAACATCTTACTCATTTTGTGTCCTCAGAATTCTCTTTCTATGCCTAATCAGCTTTACTGATTCTTTTCCTGCATGAAGACTGTTCTAGCCAAAAGAAGAATCATCCTTAAGTTTGTGCCACATACCCAAATATCAATTGTTGAGGTAAAAACTCTTAACAGTTACGTGATAGCCATTGATAAACTTGACTTCTGGACTGGTGCCAATTTACATATAATCCTTATTTCTGTATAACACATAATTACTGCATGTAGACCCATTCTACTCCTTAAGATAATTACATTTATCCTGATGTACATCCATCTTCTTGCTTCAGTGACTCTGCTGAAACCACATGTTTATTTATCCTCTTAATGCTTGAGATTTTCTACATGTTGGGACCATCACACTAGAATGTCCTGGACAGGACTTTCAGTTTAATGCTCTAGACCTCTCATCAAACATATTGTTGAGAGTTCCTCCCCAAGCCCTTAAGGCTATGGAAACATGGTAGCTGTAGCCATAGCTGGATCCTTAAACATGATTTCCTTAATGTGGAGTCAAATACTTGATTTTTCTGGTATTATTGTAATTTAACTAGACCTCCCAGTAGCATTTAACACACTGGATTGCTTTCTGCTTCTTAAAGTTTCCCTGGATACCACATTCTCCCAATTTTGTTTCTATCACTTTGGCCACTCTTTTCTCTCCTCCTTTGTTAGGTCCACCTCCTCAGCCTGACCTCTAATGTAAGAGTATTTCAGGATCCTGTACTCACCTCGTCTCTTCTGTCTACCAGGTCTCTTTAGGTGATTCCATCTAGTCCATATTTTTACGCTGATTCCCATTTTTTTTTTTTTTTGCTCTTTATTGGAGTGTAATAGCTTTACACTGTTGTGCCAGTTTCCGCTATACAACAAAGTGAATCCGCTGTATTTATACATATATCCCCATATCCCCTCCCTCTAGATCCTCCCTCCCACTCTCCCTGTCCCACCCCTCTAGGTCATCAGTAATCATCGGGTTGATCTCCCTGTGTTAGGCATTTGCTTCCCACTAGCTATCTATTTTACATTTGGTAGTGTATAAATGTCAATAATACTCTTTAACTTTGTTCCAGCTTCTCCTTCCCCACCTCCCCATGTCCTCAAGTCTGTTCTCTACCTCTGCGGCTTTATTCTTCCTCTACCATTGAGTTCATCGATACCATTTTTTTTAGATTCCATATATATGTGTTAGCATACGGTATTTTTTCTCTCTCAGACATTTATCTTCAACTGTGTTTTATTTCCAGGACTCCTGACCCTAGTTGCCTACTTGACATCTTTATACAGATGTTCAGTAGACATCTAGTGCTTAGCATGGCCACTAGAGAACTCTTGAGTCACTGCTGTCTGTCCACGTCCTAACTACCTCTTACATACTTCCCATTTTGGAAAATGGCACCAACATCCAGTGACTTGCTCAAGCTCCAAATCTAATTACGCCTCTTCTTTCTCACTTTACCCACAAAAGCCATTTATCTACAAATACCATGGGCTCCACTCCCATAAATACCTTGAATCTGTCCAATTCTCTGCATTTCCTTGACTCTTACTTTGGACAAAGACATCATAATATTTCTTCTAGGCTAGTAGCTTCTAGTAACTGCTTACCTGGGATCCCTGCTTCCAAGCGTGCACGTAGCAACCAGAGTAAACTTTTAGAAGCATAAATCAGATCACGCCGCTGCTTACAATCCTCCAAACGTCTTTATGATTTACAGAACCATACATGTTCTAGCTCTTGTCTACCCGGCCTTCCTTTGGTTCCTCACAACACCAACCTCATTCTTTGCCCCTAGAGTCTTTGAACCAGCTCTTCCTCCACCTAGAATGAGCTTCTCTCTCACAGGGCACAGGCATTATTCATCGTATCTAAAAAGTCACCTCCTCAGAGAATCCTTCCCAGGGTACCCGCCTAGGGTACTTAGTCAGTCATTCTCTCTACCATCAGCCTATTTTAATTCTATGAGTTACACTTATTACTATCTGATATTTTTCTGAATTACTTGTTTATTGTCTGTCTATCCCCTACCACCCTATGAGAGAACTGACCTCTTCAACTAGTATCATCAGTGCCTGGCACTAAAAAAAAAAAAATTCACTCAGTGCCTATTTGTTGAATGAATGGATTAATAGATGGATGAAAGACACTTTAGAAGTCATCTAGCCTAACTTCTTCACTTTTAGAGGTGAGAAAAGTGACTTGCCAAAGATGATGTAGTTATCAGGCTATTTGGCTTACTGTTTTAAATTTGTTCACTGTTACACTGACCTCAACTACGTCCCAAAGCAACTATCTTTAATTATACTCTTGCTTCCACCAGTTCCATTAGCTCATCACCTTACCTCAGGGTCGTATGTTATTAGCATGATCCCGCCAGAGGGTGTTTTGGACAGGAGCCAACTATACGTTCTATTGTGTCAGTTGTCATTCACACAGGTCATATTTTTCCTGGGGCAGTGGTAAGCTTTGTTTATAAACTTGGAGAACTGACTTTTTGGTTGTTCTATCCTGCTGACACACTAAAACCCCACCTTTTTACCAAACTAGATAGTTTTAGTGTTTATGTATAAGGTAGAATTATAAAGCTATTTTGTCATCATATTAGGGGCCCAGGTTACAGGGTAATCATGGTCTGGTAGAAAGAGCTTTGCCTTGGGAAACCTGGTTTTTCATCCATTCTATTACTCAGAAGCTGTCTGAGCTTAAGCAAGCCCTTAATACTCTAGGCTTCAATTCTGTAGGCTGTCCAGCTTTGCCATGAGCAGGGAAAAAAACAACAAAACCCAAAAAACCAATAACCACTCTCTCTCACCTCCTCTCACTTCCTGTCTCTCTTTTTTACTTTTTTCTATTTTCTGGCCGCACCACAGGACATGTGGTATCTTAGTTCCCCAACCAAGGATAGAACCTGCGCTCCCTGCTGTGCCTGCTGTGGAAGCACGACGTCTTAACCACTGGATCTCCAGGGAAGTCCCTCTCTTCCCTTCTTTATTTGCAATAATAAATATGAAAATTCACTTCACAGGGATTAAGTGAACTCATTAATAATCCAGTTAGTGGGATTAAATCAACTCATGAATGTGAAAACATTTTGCTAAGTGTAAAATACATTACAGATACAAGGGATTAAATGTCAGGGATTGCTTACATTAATCAGTTTCTAATGTATGAAATATACAGCCTTCAGTAATTGTGATTTTGGTTAAGTCCCTGTTACATGTCAAACTTTCAAAACAGCTGTCTTCTTATCCAGTATGCTTTTGAATAATGATTTTAATTATTCTTTTTAATAAAAGTATGTTCACTGTAACATGTTCACTGTAACTAATCCAAATGGTATAATATGAGAATGGAAAGTTCTACTTTTTCAGTTCAAACCCCACATGTATAAGCCTCAGACATAAGCAGTTAGCATTAGCTTGTTATTTTTAGTTACTACTACTCAACATAGCTAACATAATAGCTAACATAATAATTTGGTACTTGACTGGGAGTCCAATGTTGTTATAAGCACTTTATATATGAATTCATTTTGATGTTCACGATAACCTTACAGCATAAATATTACTGTTACTCATGTGATATGTGAGCAAACTGAGGCACAGAGTTGGGAAGCTATTTGCCCAACATCACACAGGCGTTTGAGCTCAGGCAGACTGGTTCCAAAGTTTGTGCTCCCTCAGACACCTTTCCACTTGAGTATATAGAGGTCTACTGCATAATTTTAGGTACCTACAGAACACTCCATTGTATGATGTCGCTTATCAGCTCCCAATTGATGAGAATTTTTATTCTCTTCCACATTTTGCATTATTATAAATATACTGCAAAAATTAACCATTAAACTGCCTTGGACAGCCTCATACTTTTGTGTGTGTCTCTGGCACACATTTCTAGGCGTGAGCAGCTGAAACAAAGGACGTGTACACAACTTTTTAAGCAACACCACCACGTTGCCTTCCATAATGAACACGAATTTTCACCTGGAGTCTACCAACTGCCAGAATCACTGAGAGAACTGGTTATTTTTATGTGCTTCTGTTCTTTCTCTTTTTTTTTCCTAATTGTGTTTTGTATCTGATTGCTCTGCTGTTTGACAAGGAATTTTACCACGTGGTAAATACAGCATTTGGGGAAAGCTCCTCTGTGGGGTGACGTCTCTGCTCCTGGGCATAAGGTGAGCAGGCATCCGGTGACCTCCCTGCTTGTGCTGCCTGGTACCTGCGGCTCTGGAGAAATTACCGTGTGACTGTTCACCTTGGCTCAGCCTGAGAGCTACTGTGACAGATATATTGGCTCTGAAACATTTATCCAAGCAGAACCTCGAAACCAACGTACGTTTTCACTCATGTGACTTCTAGGGAGCAAGGGAGGAGAATTCTAAGGGGTGAATCTCCGCAGAGATGTAAGTCCACCCTGCACTTCACCCTCGCAAACTTCTTGAGGAACGAAATTCATCATTTCTTCCAACCTCAGTTCTCTCTTTTTTAACCAGTTTTTCTCAGTAGATTAGTGTGGGAAGGTTCATTAATAAAAGGAAATTAACAAGGTCCCTCAATCAACTCCTATTTCATCAATGGTTTTGTAAGAGAAAATATTGAATAGTCTTTGGTACTTGCCTCCAAGAAACTTGCAATCTGCTCCAACCTTTGTGGGAAAGAAGGATGGAGAAAAGGGCTTGAATAAAGGACGGAATTTAGAGCAATAAGGAAGAAAACATGTAAGGAAAATTAGTAATGATATTATCCCTATTTTCTTGATGAGAAAAATAAAGTTTAGAGAGATTATGTGACTTGGCAGAGCTTACTCAAGCAGAAAGTAGTAAAGTTAAACAGTTCAAACTCTGGTTCCAGATTCAAAGGTCTTGTATTCTTTACTGCACTTGCTGGTGGTCTCCAAACCTAATATAGGGTTTTTTTGGTTTTTTTCAGTTCCAGCTACTTAGCATATTGACATCCTTCTGTGTACTACAGGCACACAGAAATGCTGGACAAAATATAACAAAACTAGTTTACATACTTAGCCAAGGAAGAAAGTGAGGGAGAGAGAAAAAAAGAGAGAAAGGAAATTCTTACATGCCAAAAATAAAAAGGAATCTCATAATCAGTATGGTAAGTATGTGAGCTGATGCCAGAACAAAACAGAGGCTATCAGACATAGCTATAGGACCTAACAGCCAGGGGCTGTGGTTTTTAACACATGTCTAGAATAATTGTCTTGCCTTTGGGCCTGTGAAAGGTGAGGAGTTGGAACTGAAATTCACGTATAAAGCTAGGACCGAGGAAGAGCAGCTCCCACCATATAAGGGGACTAGGAAACATCATTGACTTACTACCAAAGCAACTGGCAAAATTGTCACTGATTAGATATTGTGGGGAACTTTTTCCCATCCAGATAAGTGGCACTTAAAAAAAAACTATGCACACGTGTAGATCCAAATTTTAGACTATTTTCATAGTATAGGAATCCCAAATGGAGATATGTATGTGGATACTGGAAGTATTTCAGACCAGTGAAACTCCTGGAATTCTCAGAAGAATCAAATATATGACTTCTCTGAATGGTTACTACCAAATCTTATAGTACACACAGGGATTCTACAGGGAAATATAACAGCTGAAAATATGCTCACAATTAAAAAGTACAGATTAAACAAGGAAGTGGTCCCCAACATGGGAGAGTCAGCAGATAAACATGTGGGAGGAATAGCACCACAAGAACCTAAGACATAATGATCTAAAGTTATCTATAAATTAAGGATATTTACAATCATTGAAGAGATAAAGGTAGAAATAAAAACCCTCATGAGAAAAACCAGGGCATTAAAAAAGAACAGGCAGGACTTCCTAGGTGGCGCAGTGGTTAAGTATCCACCTGCTAATGCAGGGGACATGGGTTCAAGCCCTGCTCTAGGAAGGTTCCACATGCCATAGAGCAACTAAGCCCGTGAGCCACAACTATTGAAGCCCATATGCCTAGAGCCCATGCTCTGCAACAAGAGAAGCCACACAATGAGGCACCCATGCAGCACAATGAAGAGTAGCCCCCACTCACAGCAACTAGAGAAAGCCTGTATGCAGCAACGAAGACCCAACGCAGCCAATAAATTTATAAAAAAAAAAACAAACCCAAAACAGGCAGATATGAAAAATTACCCAATAGAATAATTCAAAATGAAAAGTTGTGAAATTAAACACAATGGCCAATTTAAGGGCAGATTGGGAGAGTTAAAGAGAATTGATGATATGAAAGATGTATCTGAGAAAATTACCCAGACGGAGATAACGAAGTCTAAAACCCAGAAAAGATGTTAGGAGAAATGGAGGGTTAAATTAGAAGTTTCAATTTAGGTCTAATGGGAATTTCAGAAGGAGAAAATGAGGAAGAGGCAATATTTTAAGTGAAATGGCTCTGTATTTTCCAGAACTAAGAAAAGCTGTGAAACCTCAGATTGAAGAACCACACTGAGTCTTGCACAATATAATAAGAAATCCACTGCTAATCCTGTGAAGAGTGGAACACTGAAGGAAAGCAAACTCTAGTTGAAGAGCAAGTAGAGAAGAAAGACAGATAACATGCAAAGGAACAATCTTTAGAATAATAGAGGATATCAGTGAAATAGGGACCTGAAGACAGCTCTTACTTATCGTCAGAATCACCTGAGAAGCACGTTCAACTACAGTTTTACCCCAGGTGCTTTGGATGGTGTTTAGGAATATGCATTTTAAAAAAGCTTCTCAGGTCATCAAGTATGTTTACAACACTCTTTCCTTAGCACCAAGTAGATAAACACATATATACATTCATATACTCACACACATTATTCTCTGGTATATTTTAGTGAGATTACCCCTAAAAAAATGGAGAGGTTGGATCCATAACCAAGGATAATTTCTAAAGTTTTATTATTTGTTAATCTCTAGGGTATCCATGTTAAATGGTGCCAGAAGATGATCCCAAAGGAACAAGACAAAGGAGTTAGTACAAGTATCTCTGACCTCCGAAATCTTTTCCCGTTTCTGCCTTCTACAGTATACACATGACCAGAATCAGCAGGCATGTCATTCTGCCTCATACCTTCAGAATCCTGGGTGTGTGTTTGACGAGACTAATGAATGTTCCAGATTTTCAGAGTGTTTGGCAAGACGTGCTTTCTGTCTTACTTGGTATTTCATATTAAATACAAAAGACACCTTAACCCACAAATACAAGAAATTTAGTCTACTTTACCTTTATGGACATCTGTTTTCAGATTAGTGGTTGTTTAACTCTTATAATAAAGGCTAATTCTACAGTAAAGTAATACTGCCTGTAACTAGAATATTTACAGTAGCCATACTTTTTGAACTAATAGCACCACCTCTAGGAATTTATCCTAAATACCCAAATACAAAAAACCTACATACACAAAAAAGGAAAATTATAAGCCGATATCACCGATGAACATAGATGCAAAAATCTTCAACAAAATACTACCAAACCAAATCCAACAATATGTTAAAAGGATCATACACCATAATCAAGAGGGAGTTATCCCCAGGATGCAAGGAGTTTTCAATATCTGCAAATCAATCAGGGTGATACACCACATCAACAAACTTAATAAAAAACATATGATATCAATCAATGCAGAAAAAGCTTTTGACAAAATTCAACACCCATTTATGATTAAAACTCTCCAGAGGGCTTCCTAGGTGGTGCAGTGGTTAACAATCCACCTGCCAATGCAGGGGACATGGGTTCAGTCCTTGCACCAGAAAGATCCCACATGTCGAGGAGCAACTAAGCCCATGCACCACAACTACTGAGACAGTGCTTTAGACCCCGTGAGCCACAACAATTGAGCCCATGTGCCGCAAATACTGAAGCCCATGCACCTAGAGCCTGTGCTCCGCAACAAGAGAAGCCATGGCAATGAGGAGCCCATGCACCACAACAAAGAGTAGCCCCCACTCACCACAACTAGAGAAAGCCTACGTGCAGCAACGAAGAACCAACACAGACAATAAATAAACAAATAAATTTATTAAAAAAAAAACAACTCTCCAGAAAGTGGCCATAGAGGGAACCTACCTCAACATAATAAAGGCCATATATGACAAGCTCACAGCTAACATCATTCTCAACAGTGAAAAGCTGAAAGCATTTCCTCTAAGATCAGGAACGAGACAAGGATGTCCTCTCGCCACTTTTATTCAACATAGTTTCAGAAGTCCTAGCCACAACAATCAGAGAAGAAAAAGAAATAAAAGGAATCTGAATTAGAAAAGAAGATGTAAAATTGTTACTGTTTGCAGATGACATGATACTATACATAGGAAATCCTAAAGATGCTACCAGAAAACTACAAGTCATCAATGAATTCGGTAAAGTTAGAGGATACAAAACTAATACACAGAAATCTGTTGCATTTCTATACACTAACAACTAAAGATCAGAAAAAGAAATTAAGGAACCAATCCCATTTACTTTGGCATCAAAAAAGTATAAAATACCTAAAAGTAGACCTACCTAAGGACGCAAAAGACATACTCCAAAAACCAGAAGATGCTGATGAAAGAAATCAGAGATAACACAAACAGATGGAAAGACATACCAACAGTCTTGAATTGGAAGAATCAATACTGTCAAAATGACTATACTAACCAAGGCAATCTACAGATTCAATGCAATCCCTATCAAATTACCAATGGCATTTTTAACATGACTAGAACAAAAAAATTTTAAATGTGTATGGAAACACAAAAGACCTCAAATTGCCAAAGCAATCCTTAGAAAGAAAAACAGATCTGGAGGAATCAGATTACCTGATTTCAGGAAACACTACAAAGCTACAGTAATCAAGACAGAGTACCGGCACAAAAATATAAATATAGATCAATGGAACAGGATAGAAAGCCCAGAAATAAACCCACAAACTTATGGCCATTTAATCTATAACAAAGGAGGCAAGACTATAACGAAGAAAAGACAGTCTCTTCAATAAGTGGTGCTGGGAAAACTAGACAGCTACATGTAAAAAAATGAAATTAGAACGTCTCTAACACCATACACAAAAATAAACTCGAAATGGATTAAAGACCTAAATTTAAGGATACTATAAAACACTTAGAGGAAAACACAGGAAGAACACTCTTTGATATAAATCACAGCAATATCTTTTTGGATCCATCTCCTAGAGTAACGGAAATAAAAATAAACAAATGGGACCTAATTAAACTTAAAAGCTTTTTTAAAAAGCCATAAACAAAATGAAAAGACAAGCCACCGAATGGGAGAAAATATTTGCACACAAAGTGACCGACAAGGGATTAATCTCCAAAATATAAAAACAGCCCATGCAGCTTTATATCAAAAAAACAAACAACCCAAATCCAAAAAATGGGCATATGAACTAAATCGACACTTCTCCAAAGACATACAGATGGCCAAAAAGCACATGAAAATATGCTCAACATCACTAATTCTTAGAGAAATGCGAATCAAAACTGCAGTGAGGTATCACCTCACACTGGTCAGAATGACCATCATCAAAAAATCTACAAACAATAAATGTTGAAGAGGGTGTGGAGAAATGGGAACCCTCCTACACTGTTGGTGGGAGTGTAAATTGGTATAGTCACTATGGAGAACAGTATGGAGGTTCCTTAACATACTAAAAATGAAACTACCATATGATCCAGCAATCCCACTCCTGATCACATACCCAGAGAAAATTATAACTTGAAAAGATACATGCACCCCAATGTTCATTGCAGCACTACTTACGATAGCCAAGACATGGAAGCAACCTAAATGTCCATCAACAGGTGAATGGATAAAGAAGATGTGGTACATATATACAATGGAATATTACTTAGCCTTAAAAGAGAACGAAATAATGCCATTTGCAGCAACATGGATGGACCTAGAGATTATCGTACTAAGTGAAGTCAGTCAGAAAGACAAATATATGATCTCACTTAAGTGTGAAATCTACAAAAAGCAATGATACAAATGAAATTATTTACAAAACAGAAACAGATTCACAGACTTTGAAAACAAGCTTATGATTACCAAAGGGGACATGTGGGTGGGAAGGATAAATTAGCACTTTGGGGTTAACATATACACACTATTATCTATAAAATGGATAATCAACAAGGACCTACTTTACAGCGCAGGGGCTCTACTCAATATTCTGTAATAACCTATATGGGAAAAGAATCTGAAAAAGAATGGATAGATGTATATGTATAACAATCACTTTGCTGTACACCCAAAACTAACACAATGTAAATCAACTGTATTCCAATATAAAATAAAAATTAAATTTAAAAAGCCTATATATTCAGAGATACTCATATCAGCATTATATACACATATGTGGAAACCTGCAAGTCTCCAGAAGGGACAGAGGGCACTAAGATCTTGGCATATTGTTTCAGACACATGTAGAAATGCATTTGCTGTTTGGCTTGAGTTCCTCACACCTATACTTGTTTTTCCCTTTTTGATAGAAAATACTTAAATAATGCTATATCTACATGACAGAATTGTGCTAATTTCAAAATTATGTTTGAACAGGTGGTTTACAAAAGAAATAAAAAAGTACCACAGGCACATAAATATTTAACCTTATTAGTATTAAAGGAACTAATAAAATTTCCTTTCCACTCATCTGATAAAAATTAGTTTTTTACAAGAAAAGATTGATAATACCCAGTGTTGGTGAAGTTGTGGAGAAATGGGCATAACTTTGCTGTGGGTAGTATAAGTTGGTACATAGTTTCTAGACAGAAAGTTGATCATGTGTAATCAAAGTCTTAAAAATTTTCTTTATTGTTCAGCAAATCTTTATAAAGAATACTTTTTTAAAAAATTGAACAAGCTTAACATTGTCAAAATTATGAAAAAACTGAGAACATCTTTAATATCCCCAAATAGGAACTGTTTAAATAAAATATAGTGCTATACAATGGAATACAGTTAGGAAAGATATTAATATATAGGTAATAATAAAACATGAAAAATAGGTGAAATAATATAATTTTGTTAAATTATAGATCAGAACATATAAAATGCCAAGAAAGAGATGTACTAAGAATTGGTAATGATTATCTCTGGGTGGTTGGAACTTATGGGTAGTTTTCTTTTTTGCATAGTATTGCTCATAAATTTTGCTATGAAATTTTATTTTGCAATAAAAATAAGAGAATGCTTTGTTCATAAAAAATTTTCCAAATATGGAAAAAAGATTACAACTCTGTATAAACTGAAAGAATAAAGGATATAAATAAAGGAAAAAAGGAGGAAGGAATGAAAAATCTCTCCTAACAGAGGTTTTCTTTGGCCAGTGGAACATGGGGCAAATGTTTTCTACTTTTATAACTTTTTCATACTTTCTAATATCTTACCAATTTTATTCTTAGAAGAGAAGGAAATTTATTTGTTAAGTATGAAACTGAACTTAATAAAGTAATCAACAGCTTTTCATCATATTTTATACACCTCTCTGGTGTGCCAAATGTCCATACTGAGTCCTAACGCCAAGTTTCTGGGCTCCAACCAGGGCACGACGTTAGGTAAGTTTACATACAAATATTGCTACTGAATTTATGATTTGAATCTTGGAAACTTTTCTAGAATCCTCTCAGGAGTCTAGCAGGGAGCTGGGTGGGATTAGAACTGGCTGGTTTCCACTCACCCTTCCTTCTCAGTCTCCGGAGAAGACGGGGCGTGAAGAGATCTTGGCACCACTGTTCCAGACCCAAGTTGTAGTGCACTGGCTTTTTGGCTGGAACTCCTCACGCATATGCTTTGCCTTCCTGCGATGAAGCAGAGGGCTCCTTGCCTGCACCAGTCTGGATGTCAGCAGGTGGCCTGCTGGCCCGCAAAGCTTCCTGCATGAATTACTGTGTGAGGTTTCTGCACATGGAAACATGGCACCCCCCCGCCCCCACCCCATATTCCATATGCTCTGTATTCCGTTAGAAGCTGGTTCCATTTGGCCACAATATTGGGCCAACACCAGAACTTCTTCAAAGAATCACCTAGTTTCCATATACTAAGATACCATGTTTCTTCTCCCCTTTCCAGATAAAGCATGCTCTCTGGTCCCTTTCCAACTTCTTGTTCTCCCTCTCCAGTCCTGCCTCTGCAGAGCCACCAGGATGAACTAACTTGTCGCTTTGTGGCCCTCGAATCTTTTGTGGCTTGCCATCACATTCAGGATAATATGTGTATTTCTTGAATGGCTAGCGGGGTCCTTCATGATATGCCCCCGATTTACCTAGTCAGCCCTCACTGTCACCACAGACTTCCCCCCTTCCTCTACTGCTCTCACACGCTGTATTTGGACTTGACCTGCATGCTCACTTGCCTCTGCTTTTCCACAAGATGTTTCTTAACCTTCTCCACTTGGTCTCCACATCAATGCCTCCTCTTCTTTCAAAACCCAATTTGAGTGTCATCTCTATTGAGAAGACTTTCCTGCCTCTCTCTCCCTCCCTCTCACCTCCCTTTGGTCCACGCATGACCCCTACAAAGAGCTAAGAGTATTTGCTGGCCCATCTCCGTCCTTCATTGGATCTTGAGGTCCGGCTGGGTTTTTCTCATGATTGTGTCCCAGTGCCTAGCCTACTTTCATAGTTTCCAGTCAATAGCAAGCACTCAAACATATCCAGTAAAAATTTCACTCGGGTATAATCCCAACATATGCAAGACATGTACAAGAATGTTCAATGCAGCATTTTCTGGATGAGTCCCAAACTGTAAATAACCCAAATGTCTCAACCATAGAATGGGTGAGTAAATCATGGCATGTTAAATAAATAAATCCTATACAATGGTGAGATTAAATGACTGAATATTGTGAATGAATTTCACAAATGCAATATTGAGTGAAAGAAGCCAGAAAGAAATGATGTATAATTCCATTTATATAAGCTCAAAAAGCAGGCAAAAGTTATATATGGTATTGAAATCATGAGACTAGTTACTCTCAAATGCACAGGGTAGCTGATAGAGGGGGCATCTGGGACCCTAGTCACGTTCTACTTCTTGATCTGGGTGCTGGCTGTGGAATGTTCATCCGGCTGAATATTTATGATTTGTGCATGTCTCTCTCTCTCACATTTTAATAAAAATGTTAATTTAGAAAAGTTCCCTTTGTGAAACATGTTTCTCTGTGGCATGGAGGAAAGTAACAGAAACGGGGATTGTAGGTTTGACTCAAATGAATTGCCAGCTTGACGGATGCTCTTTTCCCACTCAGAACAGTGTTTCATGGCAGAAAGGAAAATTAAAAAAAAAAAAAAAAAAAAAAAAAAGAGGGAAAAACTCCCCCATACAGAGTTTAGCATTTGCTTGAAGAAATGTGATACTCAGTGGTGTCAGCAGGTGTTAATTTGGATAGTTTGACTTCGCCACTTGAATTTCGGCAAGCTCAAATAATTTTAGAATGAGTCAGGGTATATAAATAAACAGCTATAATTGAAATTTCACTCTTTGCTTCTGTCTTCATCCTTTTACTTTTAAGTCTTCTGTCACCCATAGGCATAAGCTTATTGGCCTGCACACATCTATCAAACCTTCCTTGTGCTTTATTGAGTCACAGTTCACTGCTGCAGTTTAAAATTGGTTTTCTTCCTCTTGGTGTAAGGATTATGCTTAATTATCGAAATTAACATCTTTGAGCCAATAGGGCTTTTTTTTCCCTCCCTTCCAAATTTAAGGGCTCTAGAAACCCCAGACTACGGGACATCTTCAAAAATACGTTCTCTTCTCTTTAAACAGATCAGTGTGGGAGAAGAGCCTGGGAACCCTTGTGTCTGCAATTGTTGCACCACGTTGGCTGCGGCCTTCTGCAGCCTCCATGCTGGAGCCCATCCAAGCCATCACTGCAGGATCTCACCGAGTTTCTCTCTCACGTTCTGTAATAAAGGGCTTTCAGTGTCTGCACAGATGGGAATTCTGCTGCCACCTTCTCATTTCACATTTCCTGCACTTTTCTTCGTAAGCACTCTACTGCCCAAAATAGAATCCAGCTTTTTTAAGTCTATGTGTAGGAATTTACTAGGAGAATGGACAAGGGTCTCTGGAGCTCCCTGTCATTATCACACACTAAGGTAATTTTCTACTGGCTACCAGGTAGATAAAGGACTCAGAAGGGTGCCTCTGAGTGTCTTGGAGAATAGCGTGGATTTTCTTTCGGGGCAGTTGGGGAGGAGCCCATCTTGAGGCAGGGTGTTAGTGCTGACCCCGTGGACAACGAGGATATACGAGGACAGGAGCCTGTGCCGGCCCTGCCACCCTCACAAGTCCTCTGCTCTCCTGAGGTCTCTTCCTGAGGGGATATACCCTTCCTTTCTACCTTTTAAAATTGGGTACCCAGAGGGATCAACTCCCCTTGCTCCTCTCTGTGTAGTTGAATCATCTCCATCCTTTAAGGTCTTGTTCAAATCTCACCTCCTCTGGGAAGCCTTCCTAGATGACTTCAGCTAGAGGTCATTTCCCTCTTGTCTGAATTTTTAGAGCCCCTTGATGACTGTACATTCTGGGGATGCCCCCATAAAAGATAATTTACAGCAATAATAAATATTAACTGAGTACCTACGTGCCAGGCACCATTCTTGGCACTTTACTGAGATGAAGTCAGAATCCCTACAATGACTCCATAAGAGAGGCTGCATTATTATTCCCATTTTACAGATGAGATCCTAGGGACCCTAGTGGTGTCATAACTCCCTTATCAGATTAGGAGGGAGCTCCAGTTACCATCTCTTTGACTTACTGACGTCTCTTTCTCAGCACAAGGCTCAGGGACTTGGCAATTGGTAATTGTTCACCTCATACTTGTCCATTTAATTCTGTGCTTAAGGGACATGAGATCATGAAAATCGCATTTGAAAATCGTTTCTGTCAGTCATATATGCTACCTTTCCGTTTCTGTCAACATGGGAAATGGTACAGTGGAGTAGGTAGAATTGATAAAAAAAAAATCTTAATAAAAGACAAAAGACCTCATTTCATATGTACTGTATGCCAGGCACTGTGGTAAGTGATATATGTTCCCTCTCTTTCTTAATCTCTGCTTTTCCCCCCAAAGATCAGAGAGAGGTTGCAGAATGATTGCAAAATGATCAAGTAAGTAGATGAAGCCGTTTTAGCAAAAGGAATACGAATGTAGGAAATCAAACAGAATCCTGGGTTCAGTTATTACCCAAGAATGCATGCCCTGAGGACCCTGCTTTGGAGGTGAGCCACAAATTTGGCTCCAGGCTTCTTAGTGTTTATGACAAAAAAGGACACACAATCAATTACAGCATTCACTACCTTTAAGATGAAGACAAACCAGGTATTCAGATGAAGGACACATAAATGTCATATCAAGTAATTTCCGGTTACAGTACTCAGTGCGGGCCAGTCTCATTTTGCTGAAGGACAGAATGGTAAAAGCCATTCGAGGAAGAGACAGAACTATAGGGTCTAGTTTGGTTTAAGACGTTCATAGACTGTACATATTTCAGGAAATTCTCTCTCAACTGGGCTCCGTACTACCTGCTCCAGACACTTACCTTTCCACTTTCCACTAAAAGCTGAATAGGGGTTTTGCTCTAACACCTAGTAACGCTAAAACTAGCATGCCCAGGAACAACTTTTGGAAAACCCAGCCTTACAGGCAGCATGGTGCTTTAAAAATTGAGGTTTCGGTGGGGAAAGGGAAATTCAAACTCCTTTGCGTGATTTATGATGCTTTTCACAACCCAACTTCACCCTGCTGTTCCAGATCTAATTTATTGCCACCTCTCACCTTTCGGCATTTTTATATTTCGCTCAAGCTATATGGAGTTCCACGAATATACTCCATGCTCTCACCCATTGAGACCTCATAGATGCTTCCTAAAACAGCCTCTCTTCTCTCCCTCAGCCCCTGGCTTCTCTGCCTACTGGGTCTTGAGGATGTCACCTTTTCTGATTCCCCCTAACAATTAGTCTTACTCTTCACTGGTCTCCGGTAGCACTTTGCTTATATCACATTTTATTATCCCCTTTTGTTAGCTTCTTTGATTTTTCTGCCAAACTATGAACTCCTCCAGGGTGGAATGTGTCTTGCTTATCTTTTTAATCCCAGCACTAGGGACATAGTCTGACCTGGATTTATTTCGCCCAATACGTATTGAGTGCTTCCTGTACTGACAAAGCAAGCTGGGACAATGTCCATCCTGCGATGCTAAATAAAAAAACATGAGTTACTCCACGGTGACCCAAATATATTTCCACTATTCTCTGAAGCCATCCAGTATTGTGTAGATGGATTGCTCAACATGGCTTGATTTAGAAAAGGATGACCCAGTAAATAGGTTGAACCACAAACTGATTCTACTGAACTCTTTTTTCCTGACTCAGTATTTGCCAGATTTGAAAATCTCCAAAGGAAGCTGCACTTGTACGTTGCTGTTTATTCCAAGTGCCTTCCTTTGTTTGTATCACATTTGGCATACGAATGCAGCACTTCACCCACCTATAAAACATATGCCCCTTACAAGTAAAACAGACCAACCATCCCAGGAGACCTTAATAATTTTACAGCAGAGCTAAGAGGAGGGTCGGGAATTTTAAAAAGCTGTCTACCCCTCCATGATCTCCTGACATGAATAGGAAATTTAAGAACTAAGTTACCAAATTTCATTGTCAATGAAACAACCTATTGAATGGCGACTGTAGTATTGTGCAAATCTAACCTTATTTCTGGACTTATAGAGTTTTTAATCAGCCATCCATTACAAAAAGCCATATTGTGGCCATTCAGAGCCACATAAACACTGCAAATATGAGCATGTTTCCATAAACAGGGGTCCAAAATGTGCTGAGTAAGCAATGGAAGCAGTTTTAGATACAGAAATTAGAATGGGTATTGGAAGTTACTTTACATCAAATTGTTTATATTTATACACTAACTAGCCTAACAAAGTTTCTTTTGCTTTAAGTATATATGCAACGTAGAATGACACTAATATTTGTTAGAAAATGATATTTTACTTTATAGAGGATGTTCAACATAACAGAACATACATCTTTCAGTAGAAAGTAGATCTAGTGGACAAAAAGGATTACGTCCAGGACATTATAAATTCACCATTATTTTTCTATTTTTAGATTCAGATTATGAGGCTGACCCGCTGCCTACTGCGCTTAGAGGGCAGATTATTTTTAGATTCAAAACCTCACCAAATTTATATTGAGAGTTAATTGTGTGTCAGCCCCTGTAGCTGGTACCAGAGAAAGAAAGATGACTAAAATATTCTTTCCCGTTGGAGCTTATAGTACAATTGGGAAGACAGACCAGGAAAGATACAATTTCAACATTATATTATATAAATTCTAAGATACAGATACTCATGAGCACGATGGAAACTCAGAGGAAAGGCACTGAGGAAAGGTCAAAGAAAGGCTTCCTGAAGATGCTGAGTCTTAGAAGAATGAACAAAGTGAGGACCATTTTCAGATGGAGAAAAAAATGACAGTGAAATAAGAGCAGTAGGGACCAAAGACAAGATCTGGGATATCCCATAGATTAAGGGGTAGGTGGAGGAAGAGGAGACTTTGAAGAGGATCAAGAAGTGGTGAGAGAGGAAGCAATAGAACCAGGAGAAAATAGTGCCAGAGAAGCCTGTTGTGAAGCAAGAAATTATAGACAGCAATGCAAGGAGAAGCTAGTATTCAACAGTAAAGTAAAGAAAAAAAGTAGAGAGAAGACAACATTACTAATTATTAGAGAAATGCAAATCAAAACTACAATTAGGTACCACCTCACACCAGTCAGAATGGCCATCATTAAAAGAGTCTACAATAAATGCTGGAGAGGGTGTGGAGAAAAGGGAACCCTCCTGCACTATTGGTGGGAACGTAAACTGTTGCAGCCACTATGGAAAACTCAAAAAACTAAAAATAGAGTTGTCATATGATCCAGCATTCTCGCTCCTGGGGATATACACAAACTATAATTCAAATAGATACATGTACTCTATGTTCATAGCAGCACTACTACAATAGCCAAGACATGGAAACAGCCTAAATGTCTATTGACAGATGAATGGATAAAGATGTGGTGTGTGTGTGTGTGTACACACACACACATTCCATCATATATATATATATATATATATGATGGAATATTACTCAGCCATTAAAAAGAGTGAAATTAAAAAGAAAATAATGAAATAATGCCATTTGCAGCAACATGGATGGACCTACAGATTATCATACTAAGTGAAGTAAGTCAGAAAGAAAAAGACAAATACCATATGATATATGTGGAATCTAAAATATGACACAAATCAACATCTCTATGAAACAGAAACAGACTCACAGATATAGAGAACAGAGTTGTGGTTGTCAAGGGAGGGGGATGGAGGAGGGAAGGATTGGGATTAGCAGATGCAAACTATTATACATAGGATGGATAAACAACAAGGTCCTACTGTATGGCACAGGGAACTATATTCAATATACTATAATAAGCCATACTGGAAAAGAACATGAGAAAGAATATATATGTACAATTGAGTCACTTTGCTGTACAGCAGAAATTAACACAACATTGTATATCAACAATGTCCTCAAGCTGATGGGAGACCAAGTGTATGGGTTGGAAGAGTTGACCATGAGTACCTCTAATCCTCCAAGACGATAGGGAAAGATTCAAGTATGGGAGCAGTAGTAGGTAAACTTGGAGGTATAGTTGGTAAGTGGCTTGAACTATATCACAGGATGGTATAGTTCAAGCAAGATAGCTTCAGTTTTTTGTTGAAGTAGGCTACAAAGTCATCGGCTGTTAGTAAGGACATAGAGACTGGAGAAAGGGCTGGCGGAAATGGTAGCTTGGGGACATCAGAGAAGTTAGTGGAAGGAGGAGTATCACTGATGGCAGGGGAGAGCATTGGGTTTCAGGTGCCTCTGGTTCACATGGTTGTGATTTTTTTCTACCTGCAAGCAGAAGCCCAGAAATAGAAGAAGAAAGTAATAGCAAACACTTATTGAGTATTTACTATGTACCAGAAACTGATCTTAGCATCTCTACATATTGTGGTAGGGAGAATGATGACCTTCTAATAGTGTTCACATCCTAACCTCTGGAATCTGTGAATTTGCTACTTTATATGGCAAAGGGGAATTAAAGTTGCTGATCAGCCAACTGTGAAATAAGGAGATCATCCTGGATTATATAGGTTATGTGGGCGCAATGTGATAAGGGTCCTATAAGTAGAAGAAGGAAGTGCAAGAGAAGATCAGAGTGATGGGAAGTGAGAAGGACTCAACCTGCCATTGCCAGCTTTGAAGAAGGAGGAAGGGGCCCTGAGTCAAGGAATGTGGGTGGCCTTTAGAAGCTAGAAAAGGCAAGGAAATGGATCCTACCCTAAAGCCGCTAGAAAGGAATGCAGCCCTGCTGACAACTTGATTTTAGCCCCTTGAGACTCTGCCAGACTTCTGATCTGTAGAAATGTAAAATAGTAAATTTGTATTATTTAATGTTTACAGTGTGCGGTAATTGGTTACTGCAGCAATATAAAACTAAAACATATATGTTTTCTTTAAACTGTCACAACATTATTTTACAGTTGGGCAATGTTGGGAGTTGATCCTGGTTATTGACCTGGATGTCATGGGGGAGGTGGGGACAAATCTTGAAGAAGAAATGTTTCCATCTTGCAAGGCATCTGCCTCAAGGGAAGCCTTGGTAGTGTTGGGTTGGCCAAAAAGTTCGTCTGGGTTTTTCCATAAGATGTTACAGAAAAACCCAATATTTTTAGGCAAGGAATAATGGGCCACTTCTGAAGGCCCAGAGGGTTCAAGGGATTCTGAGGACTCGGAGTTCTCAATTCTTCCATCTAGATGTCCCCATCCTACGCCCCAGTATCCCATTCTTTCCCTCTCAAACCTTGACCTTAGCATCTGAGACTTGGTGGGGCTGTATATTAGGCATTCTCTGTAATTTGTTTTTCACAATCAGGTCCTGGGCCTGGTTTTTAGCCCATTCTGCCTTCTGCCTGTGGTGGTGGAGGATCTCTTTAAGAGATCTTTTGAGAGAGGCCTTTTGAGTTGCACATTATGCCCTGAATAAGTGGTTGGTTTGGCTGAGCCTGCCAACGCCACAGCCCTTATAGTTACCATTGGACCTTATCTTTCAAGTATTAGCAAGTTTGCAAATGCCAGTATTCCATCCCACCTGGCCTCAGGTGAGATGCTTAGTAACTGTGATGTTACACAGCGTACTTACCTTAAATGTCACTTCACTTAAATCCTAGGGAGTCCTTCCTTGACTGTTCAATCTAAAACCTCATAAAATTCACCATCCCTACACACTATTTCTTTTATAACATGTATAACACTGTAATTATTTTATTTATGTATGTGTATAAAATTTATCGTTTGTACATCCAGATATAATGAGACTTTTTAAAATGCAGTGCTACTTCAAGGCTTGGCACAAAATGGACTCAATAAATATTTGCAAAACAAATATCTGAATCTACTTCACTGAGCTTGAGTGTATTAACAGTGCAATATATGTGAAAAACATTTTAATTGTAAAGTATTTTATCTGTGCCAAACACTAGATGAAAATATTTCATAGTGTTCAAAACTGTGCCTTGGTGGATCAATTTGATGCTATACCAAAAATAGCGGTACTTGTATGAACTTTATGGATTTTTATTATGTAACAGTGTTTCAAATGCTCACATCCATAATTTTTGCAATATTTTTTGAAATGTGTCATTTTATCTTTAGTAAATGAATTATGTGCGAAATTCGAGTTGTGAAAAAATAGCACATTTGAGGGGTTCTGAATGTGTAAATGATTATACATAAAGTGAGGAATTACTTTCCCCTTTACCCACCAGCAAAGTTATTTAAATTCCTTTGAGGCTGGAGTTGAGAGAAAGGCAATATAGGACTAAAATTAATACACCTCTGAAATGCCAGTCCCAGAAGTGCCCATCAGCTTTGAGCCCTGACTTAATCGAGCATTGGATATGTGTGAGAATGAGTTACTTGCCACTGTCACATGATTTGTATCTATAATCAGAAAAATATGAGTCTTAAAGTTCAGGTGCACATTGACATACTCCAGCCTGCTGAAGGAAGAAGAGCGTGACCTTTCAAAGCCACGAGTAATCACTTAATGTCCATTTCTTCTCAGCCACCTGGAACATCAAATCAAGAAGCATCTATGGAAGCCTCAGATTTTGAATTGCAAAGTGATACCCAAATCGTCTAGCTATTAAACAGCTGGGGCAAGGGGAAATTAATCAAGCAGTAGATTTTTAAAAGAGAAATTTGGCTTGCATCTTTTATACATGAGGTGAAGGAGACTTATGTTGAAAACATTTTCCAGAAACAAAATCCTTTGTGACTATAATTCTTTCAACGGTTTGATGATAATGTGTCCTAGAGTCATCATTAGAAATACACAGAATGGGTATGCTGGCTTCTAAAGCACATGAACTTTCTAGAATCAATCCCAAGTCCATCTCCTTATAACAGAATGATAGCTTTCACAGGCAAAGGGCCTGCTTCTCATACTTTATTTAACAAACTTCCCAAACAACACTCTCCTAGATTATTTCCATAGGAATATAAGAAGCAAGTTATAATTATTCAAGGGTTCAAAAACTGGTTGGGTGCCTTAGAGTTTCATGCTTTCCACTTCACATGGGATTTCGGATGGAAAAGAACACTGCTGGCTGTCACAGTCTGAGTACCTATCGTACACCAGTGCTATGGCGTGCATTATCTCATCTCAGTCAGCCCTCTCCATAACATCCTGACGTGATTTTTCTAAACGTTGGTGACAAGGAAACTGAGACAAGTCATCAATGGGCACAAACAGTAAGTACGAGAGCTTGGATACAAACCCATCTCTAATAGGCTCCAAGCTCATGCTCTTTCAACTACACTATCTGTTCTTCCCACCAATGTTAAGCGCAATGCTTGCCACTGGCCTCCAAAGAATGCTCCCTATTTTTTAACCTAAATTCAGCTCCCTGGAGAGTTTCCTCTCAGTGGCTCACAGCAGCATCTATCGACAGCACCAGCCAAATGGTGGCATCTTTAGGAAAAGCCCAGCTGAGCCTATTCCCATCCGTGCTGACGGTCAGGAGCTGAAGCTGGTTCCCAATGAAGAGTATGCCCTGGAGCTTTCTGTAGCGGGAACGCTCAGCAGCAGCAGTTGCTCTTAGAAGTAAGTGGTGGCTCCCCACTGTAGCTCACCTAAGCTGCCTCCTAGCCATCTCTCCTAGCAATGAGACCTCTTGGCAGTAAATAGGCGAATTAACAGCAGGGTCCTCCACGGGCTTTCTGGTCGCAGGTAGCTCTGGCTACGCAATAAGCAATTATGAATAAGGTCACACAGCTCTTTGGAGAAAATTATTGCAATTTCATGCAAATTTCCACTCAGTGCTATACTTTTGGTTGCCCCTTCAGCCCTGTTCTATTTTGCTTGAGGCCAAGAAGTACTCAGCCTTCTCTTAATCTCCAAAGGGAACTATTCCCCAAGAAGAAAGGAACAGAGAACCACTTACTCTCTTCTGATTCAGGTTATATAAAGATGGGATGCTGTAAAAAGCTCAGACTGTCTCTTCTTAGAGGCACAGAAGTATCTAAACAAATCAAGACCTCCAAAGAGTCCAAGAAATTCCTTAGTAATTCCAGGTAGTAGTCAAATGCAATACTATTAGAAACCCAATCTAATGCAGGCCACAAACTGAACATTTTTCTTTCTGTTCAGCTTTCTATGATAATTGATCTCTCTTAGCTTAAAAGAAAGCCTTTATTTGATTGAACTGTCTCTCTGGCTACCAATCAATCTCTCTCTTGCCTTTTAGTGTTTACATTCCAGACTAGAGATGAACCTGCTTCAATTCTCCTATTTCCTCATCTTTTTGCAATTTGATTTCTTTCCCCCAAACTCTAATATTCTTGGATTCTAATGTAGGTAATTCCAACAATTTCTTTAAGTCCTCATTTTCATTGCTCCCTCTCTAGAATTTTCCATGAGAGAAACCAAGATGTCTGGCTCATCTGCAGGTGAGCTCCTTGAAAAGCCAGCACCATCTTACTACTCACACGAAGGAGTCATCTTGCAGGCAAATCCTCCAGCCCTCAGCTAATCATCATTACCCACCAGCTACTCCCCAGCTAACACTGCACGGAGTAGAGACAAGCCTTTCCCAGGAGTCTTGCCCAAACTGAAGATTTATGAGAAAGAGGGGAAAATGCTATTGTTTTAACCCACTGTTTTAACTATATAATTTTAACCCTAAAGGGCCTGTAAGTCCTCTGAATCCCTCAGTACCACTCATCTGATCGAATTCTGCTATCTTGAGTTAGACGTTATTTTTTCTTGTGTTTAGAGATATTACCAGCTCAGCAATTAGCTTCTTGGAGACAGGTATCTTATACTACATTTGTGGAGTTTTCTGTATCTTCTAGCACAGTGACTTTTGAGCCAGTGGATACTCTATAAATATTTCTTGGTTAATTAAATCAGAGACTATGTGTTCTATAAGATAAAATAATTTCTTACTGTGCCAGTTCTGCAAACATGAGATATGATGTAGGGCAGACATATTAAAACCTACCCAGAAACTGGGTAGATAAGCACACTGACTTTTAAGATACTAAAGTATTTGCATTATAGAAAATGCATATAATCACCAATTCTTCAATCCTCTAAAGCGCTTATTTAATGCTCCACTGGAATTTGATATTCAAATCTTGGAATTTATTTAAAAAGTCAAACCACATTAGAATCTCATCACTCAACATATTTTTTTGATTAATGAGCTACAACACAAATGAAGCAAGTTTGTAGTTAATGAGCTACAAACAGTCTATCTGTAAATAATAGTTACCGCTAATAGCCAAATTAGTAGACTTCAGGTTTGTTCTAATTCTTTGTATTTACACCAGTTTGTTTCCTTTACCCTAATCAGTTAAGTTCCATCTAAAGATAACTGGAAAGAGATGACTTCTGGAATGGCAGTATGAGGAGCACTGCAAACTCACTCCCCAACAAAACAACCTTAACTGGTCAAAATTATTTTAAAATACAATAACAATTTTAAAATCTCTGTAAATTGCCCAAGGGAACACAGAAATTGAGGAAACATTTATTTAAGAAAATCTAATAAATCTTGGAAAGCACAGTCAGAACCTATGTCACTTGAGTCAGGATCTATTCCCTTCCTTGCCCCTCCCCCACAGCTCAGCACAATGGAAACTCCACTTCAGAGGGGGCTCCCTCTTTACCAAGCTACCAGTCAAGCATTAGCATATCTCTGGGACTGACCGGCTGCCAACATTTCTCATCCTTCCCTAGCCACCTGCTGCAAAGGCTAATTTTTAGACAAGTGTGGTCACAAGGTCAGGGGCTCCCTTCCTCCATCCAGCTCCTTTTGCAGCCCCACTGGTTGTATCCCAGGCAAAGAGGGCCGATAATACTGCGGCCAATAACCCTCACCACGGTTTGCTCACAGAGAGAATATTTCACACTGGGACAGGAAAGCCGAGAGGACCAGAGGCTACTGCCCCTGTCCATTGCCCTCCTCAGAGCAGGAATAGTGCTCTAAGAGAAGTGGGCCATGGTCTCTGCTCTCAGATCCAAAGCAGTGGCTCTGATATTTTACTTAGAAGGAGAGGCAGGCCAAGAGAATATGATGTAGAAGCTTTTTCCCAAAGAAACTGAATTTATTTGGAACAGAAAGTGCAGAAGTTCAATCCTAAGGGCATTCTCAAAGAACGATGGAGATTTTGGTGGCAAGCAATACAGAGGAGGTTGGTAGCTCCATGAAAGCAAGAAGAAAAACTATAGGCCAGCTAGATTACCAGAGAAAACCAGGTAAAGAGAGAGCTGCTAAGATGAGTCCTCCTGGAGTCAAAAAACACCTGAAATACTGGCCCTATGAAAAGGTCCAAATTTAATTGTATCAGATTGTGGAGCAATATATGTACTAGGGCATTATCAATGACAATAATTAATCAGCAATTAGTGGAGCCTAACAGCTGGGTGTGATACCAACAGAGACAAACAGCTTAACAGAGAGATCAGAAAAATAGAGAGAGCCCTACTAAGACCAGTCATCCTAGGGCAACTGTGCCCATGGCTAAGCCTGCACCATCTTAAAAATGACATCAGAGGCTTCACAATGCATGGAAAATAGATATCACTAAAATACTCCAGGCAAGTGACTAAACAAATAAGCAAACAAATCAAACAAATAGCAAAAAGAAGCCTGGGGGAAGAGAAATCAGATGCAGAGTTCCTACAACATATTATAAAAAATGTTCTGTTTTCAGGGGAAAAAAAAAGGAGAAATATAAAGAAGCAGGATAGCATGGCCAATATTTGGTAGCTGGGGGAGAAGAAGAGGCAGAAACCACCTCTGAGGTGGCCCCGATGTCTGACTTGATAGATTTCATAATATCCATCATAATATGTTCAAAGAACTAAAGGAAACCATGCGTTAAAAAGTAAAGGAAGGTATGATGACAATGTCTCATCAAATAAAGAATAACAACAAAGAGACAGAAACTATAAAAAAATGAATGAAATGGAAATTCTAGAGTTGAAAATACAATAACTGAAATGAAAAATCCACTAAAGGGACTCGACAGTGGTTTTGAACTGGCAGAAGAAAGAATCAATGATCTTACAGATAGGTTGATTCAGGTTGCACAATCCAAATAACAGAGAGATGAAAGAATGATGAAAAATTAACAGTGGCTCAGAGAAATGTGAGACACCATTAAAAGCACCAGAAGACACAGAATGTGGCTGCAAGAATGAGAGAAAAGAGAAGGAAGTAGAAAAAAATGTTCAATAAATAATAGCTGAAAATTCTCCAAATTTGACGAAAAACACTAATCTATACATTGAAGAAGCTCAACATATCCAAGGAGAATACAGGCAATAAGATCCACAGCCAGACACTTCATAATTGAAGTGTTGAAAAACAAAGACAGAAAATCTTGAAAGCAGTAAGAAAATGGATTCACCATGTACAAGGAAACCCCAAGAATATTAACAACTGACTTCTACCTAGAAACAATGAGACAGGAAGGCAGTGGGATGACATATTCAAAGTGCTGAAAGTTTTTAAAAATGGACAAGAAATTTATATCCAGCAAAACAATCTTTCAAAAATCAAGACAAAAATCAAGGCATGCCCAGATAAATAAAATTGAGTTTATTGCTCTCAGAGTATGTTACAAGAAATACTAAAGAAAGTTCTGCAAGATAAAATCAAGAGGTTGTAAACAGTAATTTAAAGCTATGTAAAAAAAACCAAAGAGCACTGATACAGGTAATTATGCAGTTATAGAAGACAGTATAAATGCATATTTCATCTCCATTCTCTTATTTAAAAAGCAGTTGCGTAAAGCAATATGTATTAAAATGTATTTGGGGGACAATATAATGGAAATGTATTATACTTTATCATAACAGCAAAAAGGAGGTGGGTAGGAGCAAGGCTATATTGTAGGAAGGAAGTAATATCATATGCTAACTAAAAAACACAGGAACAAATGAAGAGAACAAGAAATGGCAAATAAGACAGTTAATATAACAAACTCTGTAAGTATATGTTTGCTCTTTTCTCTTACCTCCTTAAAACACATAAAATTATATAAAGTAATAATTACAATAATGTGTCATTGGGTTTGTGAGATACACACGCACACAATAATAGTACAAAATGGGGGAAGAGATTATAGAACTAAAAGGAGCAACTTTTCTATATTTCACTGGAATAAAGTTGGTAAATCTGAGTAGAATCTGAAAATTAAGATGTGTATGGTAATTCATAGAGTAAACACTAAGAGAATAATTCAAAGAATATACAGTTGACTCTTTAACAACACAAGTGTTTGTGACTCCAACCCGCTACAAGTTGAAAATCTGCATATAATTTACAGCTGTCCCTGCGTATCTGTAGTTTCTCTGTATCTGCAAGTCTGAGTCTGCAAATTCATCCAACTGTGGATTGTGTAGTACTGTAGTATTCGATAGTGGAAAAAAAAATCTGTTTAACTGGACCTCTGCAGTTCAAACCCATGTTGTTCAAAGGTCAACTGTATAGTGAAATGTTACACTAGAAAATACTCATGAAGACAAAAGCAAATAGTAAAAGAAGACTAGAGGAACAAAATATTATTATGGGTTGAGTTGTTTCTCTCTAAAACTTACATGTTGAAGTCATAACCCCCAGTACTTCAGAATGTGACTTTATTTGGAGACAGGGTCTTTACACAGGTAATCAATTAAAAACGAGATCAGGGTGAGCCCTAATCCAATATGACTAGTGTCCTTTTAAGAATGGAAAATTTGGACACAAACACAGAGGCGAGATAATGTGAATAGAGACACAGGGAGAAGACAGCTATCCTCAAGCAGAGAAGAGGGGCCTGCCACAGATCCTTCTCCCAGTCCTCAGAAGGAACCAACCCTGCTGACAACTTGGTCTTAGACGTCTAACCTCTAGAACTGCGTAACAACAAATTTCTGTTGTTTAAGCCACCCACTTTGTTGTACTTTGTTATGGCAGCCCTATAAAACTAATATGCCTATAGAAAACAAAGGAACATGTCATATGTAAATCTACTTCAAAAATAACATGGAGTGTGAATGGACTATACATTTCAACTGAAAGGCAGAGATTGTCAGACAGAATAAAAAGACAATATCCAACTATATGCTGTCTACAGGAAACCCAGTTTAGATTCAAAAATACAAATAATTTTGAGTAAAAGAATAGAATAAGACATATCTTGCAAACAGTAAACGTAAGAAAGCTGTATTGACTATACTTATACCAGGCAAAATAGATTTTAGAAAAAAATGTTGAAAAGATAAAGAGAGACATTTTCTTATGACAAAAGGGTCAATCCATCTGGAAGATATAACATTTATAAACATATATTCCCCAAAAACAGCCTAAAATATATGAAACAAAAACTCACAGAAATAAAGGAAGAAATACACAATTCAACAAGAGTTGAAGACTTTCATACTCCAATTTCAATAATGGATAGAACAACAAGGCAGAAGATGAACAAATAGAAGAGTTGAACAATAAACCAATTAGACCTAATAGAGCCTCTACCTAACAACTGTAGAATATGCATTCTTTACACATGCATATAGATTCTCCACGATCTACCATATGTTAGGCAATAAAACAAGCCTCAAGAAATTTAAAAGGGTTTAAATCGTACAAATGATGATCTCCACAATAGAAGGAACTTAGAAGTCAATAACAGAAAGAAATTTGTAGAATTAATAAACATGTTCATATTGAAAAACACACTTCTAAACACCCAATAGGTTAGAGAAGGAACCACAAAGGAATTAGAAAATATCTTGAAATGAAACTAAAATTAAAATGTAGCAAAACTTATGGTTTGCAAATAAAGCTTAAAGGGAAATTTATAGCTTGTATTAAAAAAGAAAAATCTTACATCAGTAACCTACTATTCCACGTGAAGACACTAGAAAACAGAGGAGCACACTAACTCTAAAGCAAGCAAAAGCAAACACATGATAAAGATTACAGTAGAAATTAATGAAATGGTAAGAGAAAAACAATAGAGAAAAAAACAAATCCAAAACGTTCTTTGAAAAAATAATCAACAAACCTTTAGTTAAACTAACAAAAAAAGAGAGAAGTGTCACATTTCTAAAATCAGAATGAAAGAGAGAACAGAACTACCAAACTTATGGAAATGAAAAAATTATAAGGCTACACTATGAACAATTGTATGCCAATAAATTAAATAATCTAGATGAGACAAATTTCTAGAAAGGTATAAACAACTGAAAGTAATTCAAGAAGAAAAGGCAATCTGAATAGATATATAGTAGATTAATCAGTAAAAATTTAAAAAGAGATTACACGCAAAGAAAAGCCCAGAACCAGATAGCTTCACTGGTCAGTTCTACCAAGTATTTAAAGAATTAGTACCAATACTTCATAAACTCTTTCAAAAAATAGAGGAGAAAGAAACAACTCATTTTATGAGGTCAGTATTACCTGGATACCAAAACCATATGAAGACATCACAAGAGAAAAGAAACTATAGACCATTATCTCTCATGAATATAGACACAAAAACCAACAAAATACTAGCAAATCAAACTGAGCTACATTTTAAAAGATTATCAATCATGATCAAGCAATAAAAAGACTGTACATCATGACCAAGTGGAATTTATCACAGGAATGCAACATTGGTTCAACATTAAAAAATCGATCAATGTTATACCAATAAAAAAAATAACAAAGCACATAATCATCTCAGTGGTTGTTGAAAAAGCATTTAACACAATAGAACACCCCTTCGTAATACAAACACAACTAACTAGGAATAGAAAGGAACAATCTCGATCTGAAAAAGGACACCTATGAAAAACCCAGAGCTAACAGGAACTAGTGTGAACATTCTGCCAGCTGCTATTTATGTCTATTTCAATTACGCATCCTCAGACTGGGGAAATAACCACAGATGGGTTCAGGAACCCCCTGGAACTACTGTGAGAGAGACCTAAGCCAAAACTCCATTGATCACCAGACAGCCATAAACCCCCTGCTCTAGCACACTACAGCTGATGTTGGTTGGGTCACTTGGAATTAGTGTCAGCTCAGAGCCAGTGTTCTGACCCGAAAAGTCTGATTATTTACTTTTCCCCAATATGTATTTACCCTCGTGAAAGACCATAGGTTCCTTTAGGGGAAGTCTGGGAGAAAGATTAACAATACAGTTGACCCTTGAATGACATGAGATTGAACTGCATGGCTTCCACTTATACATGGATTTCTTTCAATAAGTACATACTGTGGTACTACACGATCTGAGGTCCACTGAATCCCTGGATGTGGAACTGTAGATATGGAGGGTTAACTGTAAACTTAGACTTGGATCTTTGACTGCATGGAGGGTCAGCACCCCTAACCTCCACATTGTTTAAGGGTTAGCTCTATAAGTTTTTGGTAGCTACAAGATACAAGTACTTTATAGCAGGGGTCCCCAACCCCTGGACCAGTAGCGGTCCACGGTCACTAGCAGGCGGTGAGCTGTGGGGAGCGAGCAAAGCTTCATCTGTACTTACAACCACTCTCCATCGCTCACATTATTGCCTGAGGTCTGCCTCCTGTCAGCGTTACAGTGAGTTGTATAATTATTTCATTATATATTACCATTAATAAATAATAAATAATTATAATAATAGAAATAAAGTGCACAATAACTGTAATGCACTTGAATCATCTTGAAACCATCTTTCCCCACCCCAGTTCGTGGAAAAATTGTCTTCCACAAAACCGGTCCCTGGTGCCAAAAAAGGTTGGGGACCGCTGCTTTACAGTACTGAGATTTTTCTTCAAAGGGACTTGGCTTCCCCTTCATTCAAGGAGTTCTGGATCTATAAACTGGCTCAAGTCTGGGAACTGAGTGAAGCACCATGACTCTGGTTTATGATTCAGGTTAGACTTTTTGTTCACTTGACTTCGAAATTCTCTGCTTATATAAATCAAAAATAACTCGAGGATGGAAGATGCCTTAGAGGACTGGGGCAGGGAGGGTGGGGGGGACTCGAGGGGGGGGAGTCAAGGAAGGGAGGGAATACGGGGATATGTGTATAAAAACAGATGATTGAACCTGGTGTACCCCCAAAAAAATAAAAAAAATTAAAAAAAAAATCAAAAATAAGTAGCCTTTCTATCTCTTTGACTTCTAGGAACAATGTGATTAGTTAGCCAGCACCAAAGTTTTGTGCAAGTCAGATTATTCTGATTGCTGCTTTGACTGCTGTTCACTTTGGTAACCATGTCATTGTCTTTGGTGGCTGAGTGTCTCCACTTGGCCCCTGCCACCTTGGGATCCAGTTGCTTCCACTGCATTTAGATTTCCCAATTCAGTGACCGCAGTTCCCACTGTGAGGTCTAAGCTACAGAGAAGAGAGCTCACAGGGCTCCTCTCACAAATTTATTTCTCAAAGTATTGGTGAAAGGTATATCTTTTGGACTCTCCCGTTGTGGGTAAGCAAGTCTTAAATGAAAAATCCACGTTAGCACTCCAATCTCCCTAAGTCTTTGAATCCTTTCTCCTCTATGTTAAATCAAGGTGTGTCTGGCATTTCCAATTTGCTCACTGTGAGCCACCTTTTGGTCCATGTTTCAACATCCTTAAGGGGGAAAATCTCAATGTTTCCCTCTAAAATCAGGGATGACTGCCCTTACCACTTCTGTTCAACATTATACAGGAGGTTCTAACCAGGGCAAGTTAGACAAAAAAAAAAAAAAAGCATCGGATGATGTATATAGAAAATACCAAGGAGTCCACCAAAAACTGTTAGAACTAGTAAGTGAATCCAGCTAGGTTGCAGGCTGTAAGAGCAATATACAAAAATCAATTGTATGTCTACACAAGAGCAGTGGATAATCCAAAAATGCAATTAAGAAAATAACAATTTATAATAACTTCAAAAAGAATATAATACTTAGACATAAGTTTCACAAAAGAAGTGCAAAACTTACATTCTGAAAACTACAAAATACTGCTGCAAGAAATTAAAGACCTAATTAAATGGAAAGCATCCTGTATTCATGCATTGCAAGACAATATTGTTGAGATGGCAAAATGCCTCGAACTGATCTATAGATTCAACACAACCCCTATTAAATCCAAACAGACTTCTTTGTAGAAATTGACAAGTTGACCTTAAAATTTATATGGAAATTTAAAGGACCCAGAGTAGCCAAAACAATCTTGAAAAAAAAAAAAAAGAACAAAATTGGAGGACTTAGTTTCCAACTTTAAAATTTACTACAAAGTTACAACAATCAAGACTGAGTGACACTGGGGCTTCCTAGCTGGTGCAATGGTTGAGAATCCGCCTGCCAATGCAGGGGACACAGTTCGATCCCTGCTCCAGGAGGATCCCACGTGCCGCAGAGCAACTAGGCCAGTGTGTCACAACTACTAAGCCTGAGCTCTAGAGCCCCTGAGCCACAGCTATTGAGCCCATGTACTGCAACTACTGAAGCCCACGCGCCTAGAGCCCATGCTCCACAACAAGAAAAGCCATGGCAATGAGGAGCCCGCACACCACAATGAAGAGTAGCCGCCCACTCACTGCAACTAAAGAAAGCCCACGCGCAGCAAAAAAAAGAAAAAAAAAAAAAAAGACCCTACACAGCCAATAAAATAAATAAATAAATAAATAAAATAAATTTATTTAAGAAAAAAAGACTGAGTGACACCAGCCTAAGTCTAGACATACAGATCAAGTAAACAGAATCAAGAGTCCATATTTTATTCTGACATTTGTGATCCACTGATTTTCAACAAGAATTACAAGAAAATCCAACAGAGGAAAGAACAGTCTTTTCAACAAATGGTACTAGGGCAACTGGATTTCCACAAGTCAAAGAATGAAGTTGGACCCCCACATACTGAATATAACCACCTAAACGTAAAAGCTAAAGTTAGAAAATACTTTAAAAAAATCATAAGCATAAATTTTCATGACCTTGGATGAGAATGGTTTCTTAGATATAACACTAAAAGCCCAAGTATCGAAAGGAAAAATAAATTGGACATCATCAAAATCAAAAGCTGTTGCACTACAAAGATTACCATTAAGAAAGTTAAAATACAGTCCACAGAAGAGGAGAAAATATTTGCAAATCATATATCTGATAAAGGATAAAGAGCTCTTACAATGCAATAACAAGAGAAAAACGACCCAATTTTAAAAAATGGGTGAAGGATCTGAATAGACATTTTTTCCTAAGAAGATCTACAAATGAAAAGATTCTTGACATCATGACTTATTAGGTAAATGGAAATCAAAACTACAGTGAGATACCACTTTACACCCACTAGGATGGCTATAATAAAAAAGACAGATAAAAACAAATGTTGGTGAAATTGGAGCCCTCATATACTGCTCATAGGAATGTAACATGGTGCAGTCATTTTGAAAAGCAGTCAGGCAGTTTCTGAAAAGGTTAAACATAGGGTTATCCTATTGCCCAGCAATTCACCTTCTAGGTATATATTCAGGAAAAATGAAATCAAACTTCCACACGATAACTTGTACGTGAATATTCCTAGTGACATTATTCGTAATAGCCAAAAATTGGATGCAACCCAAATGTCCATCAACTGATGAATAAAATGTGGTGTATTTATACAATGGAACACTATTCAACCATAAACAAGAATGAAGTACCCTACATACCTCAGCATGGATGGACTTTGAAAACATCATGCTAAGTAAAGGAAGCCAATCACAAAGGACCACATATTGTATGATTCCATTCATACGAAATGTCCAATTTAGGTAAATCTATAGAGACAGAAAGTAGTTTTGTGATTGACTAGGGCTGAGGGTTTGGGGAGAAATGGGGAGATCACTAATGGGTATCAGGTTTCTTTTGGAAGTAATAATATACTAAAAATGATTTAATTTTATATTTTAGGTGAACCACCTGGCATATGAATTATGTTTCAATAAAGCTGTATATATAAAATATAAAAATAAAAGATAATTATAACATGTTTAATTTGTATGTAATAACCTCAAAATAGGAATGAACATATTTCAATGTCCCAGAAACCAGTTCACAATTCCCTATTGCTCTGGGCTTCTCTGGAAACATTGTTCAGGGCAGTACAGACTATTTTTAGACTTAAGTAATTAGAGGAAGAACTAAAGTCAGAATGTGGTAAAACCCCTTTCCATTCTCTCTGTTTCTGGTGAAACGGGGACAGGCTCAGCGCTTGGCTTCTGCAAGTGGCCAAATAAGTGAGCACCGAAGTTTAGAGCAAGAGGGGACTCCAGAGATCACCTAACATGTATCACATGAAAAAGCATTTGTCTTGGTTTGTTTCTCCCAAAGCAAACTCTGAAATAAGGACTTGGGTTCAGGTGGCTTACTTAGGTGGTCGTCCCAGGAGGAACAAGTAAGTGCAGAAAGTAAGACACAGAAGGAAGACAAGCCAATAAAACGTGTCATAAAGCATGGGTCGTCCATGTGGACAATTAGGGCTCAATCCCACTGGCAATACTCTGAAAAGACAAGTAGAACATGTCTCCAAATTGCCCCTCAGGAGTGCAGGGAGACTGAGGCACACATCTACCAGCTCACGTCTCCCCGCAGTTGGAGACCGGTCTGGAGGCCTTGTCTGCCTGCTACGGAGCAAGCTTCCGCTGAAGACATCCTTCAGGGTTAGAAAAAGAGATGCAGATGCTTGAGGGGGAAGCTGTCAGCGTTCGCGGACTGGTCCTACCCCTGCAAGCAAGCTTTTGGTGGGTTGTGGGGTTACAGGGTAGGGAAACAATATCAACCAAGTCTCCTGTGATTAAAGAAACGTGATAGGGATGGGATCTCCACCACTGCCCTCGCACGGAAAGGAATTTCCAAATGGCTCTTTCTGCCCCACTCTGATCGGGAGGCAACTTTCCCTTCATCGTTACCCTGCAAAATGACAAAGTTGTTTTTTGATCTGTGGGGCTTATGAACATCTAACATTTTCACTCGTGGCTTGTCTACAGGAGATGGATCCATGTGGAACACAGGAGGGGTCTCGGCGGAGTCTCAGGGATAAAAACAAACCTCACGTCCATCCAGATGTTCAGCTGTCCATGGGTCGGTCCCTGGTAGCCTGTGGGACAGCCCTAATGATGAAGGAGGGACAGTGTGGCGCGGTGCAGAGTTCCCATTCTACTTCCTCACTGCTTCCCTCCCACAGCTCTCAGCTTCTCCTTTGCACCTTGTTGAATCGTAGTTACTGCGAGAACTCATTCTGCTAACTTGAATCCAAATCTCTCTGTATCATCAACACACTGCTCGTGGTAAAACATTAATCACACAGATTGGTAATACTTGGATATGTAAATTCCACCTCTCAAGATTGGGAAATGCCAACTTCGAGAAAGCAAAACAAGATTCCTGGGCATAGGGTTTCTCAGAACCTTCCATACGAGTGTGAGCCCTGAGTATCCTCAAGGAGAGGTTTAAAATTCACAGTGAGGCATGACCCATCATCGGGTTGATCTTCCTTTGTTATACAGCAACTTCCACTAGCTATCTATTTTATAGTTGGTAGTGTATATATGTCTATGCTACTCTCTCACTTCATCTCAGCTTCCCCTTCGCCCCTCGCCCCCCCAACCCTGTGTCCTCCAGTCCATTCTCTGCATCTTCATCCTTATTCTTGTCCTGTCACTGGGTTCATCAGTACCATTTTTTTTTTTTAAGATTCCGTATATATGAGTTAGCATACAATATTTGTTTTTCTCTTTCTGGCTTACTTCACTCTGTATGACAGACTCTAGGTCTATCCACCTCATTACATATAGCTCCATTTCATTCTTTTTTATGGCTGAGTAATACTCCATTGTATATATATGCCACATCTTCTTTATCTATTCATTTGTTGATGGGCATTTAGGTTGCTTCCATGTCCTGGCTATTGTAAATAGTGCTGCTATGAACATTATGGTGCATGTTTCTTTTTGGATTATGGTTTTCTCTGGGTATATGCCCAGTAGTGGGATTACTGGATCATATGGTAGTTCTATTTTCAGTTTTTTAAGGAACCTCCAAACTGTTTTCCATAGTGGCTGTGATGGGGGGGGGGGGGAGTCGCGGGAGGGAGGGGATATGAGGATATGTGTATAAATACAGCTGATTCACTTTGGTGTACCTCATAAACTGGTACAAGAGTGTAAAGTAATTATATTCCAATAAAGAGCTTAAAAAAATTAAAAAAAATAAAAATAAAAAAATAAAATTCACAGTATTTCCCAAACTTATTTGGCTAGAAAAGAGATTTTCACAGACTATCTCATGGAACTAATGTTCTGTAAGACACACTTAGGGAAACACCGGTGTAGCCCAGCCCATTCCTTTTACTGATGAGCAAGTTGGGGCCCAGAGAGGCAAAGTGACTTGTCACACAGTGAGTTATCGGTGGAGCCAGAACTTGAACCCACATCTCCCATTTCCCAGGTGAGCTTCGCTCAGTGGCAGCACAACAGTCGTGGTTTGCCTGTGATGCACAGCTCGTGAACTGTCCTTTCTCTGCGTGTGCGTGTGTGTGTGTGCGCGCATGCACATTAGAAGAGTGTCATCCTCCTTCAATATCTAAACCAGAGGAATGAAATGTGTCATTCCTGTGATCAGCAACGGACACCTAGTAGGAGAAGCAGCTAAATAAAAATAAGGAAAAAAATGAGTTAATACCCGGGCCTGCTGGGTATGACAGAGGTGGTTGTCTAGCAAACCTCCATGCTCCCTCCCTTCCTCATGTAGGTGTGTAGGTATAAACTACGCAACCAGGTATGGCCACGCAAGGAGCTCTCACTAATGGATGTGCAGATGAGGTTCTATGCAGCAAGGTTACGTTCTTCACGCTTTCTCCTTCTACTAAACAGGATGCTGAGAACACAGGGCCCTAGGGAATGGCCAAGTTGTACAACAGAACGGGGCCTGCTTTCTGAATCTGTATGTGGAGGAAAGCCACTGGCTCACCTGGGAAGATTCTTACATGAGCAGGAAAAAAACTTATATTGTGCTAAGCCACTGAAAATTCTGGGTTTGATGCCGCAGTTCCCATTGCCTTAGTTACCACACTGAAGGATGGAAGAAAAGGTGGGGCCAAAGAAGAGATGAGAGACATGGAAAAGCATGGGATAACGGATTCAGAAATTTGGGGACACAGAGCTATCCCATCCTAACTAGGAAGAACCTGGAACAAAATGGGCCAGCCCTTATTTTCAGGGCCTGAGGGGGATGGCGCAGACACAGGATCCCTGAAACCATGCCTTCCCCTCCACATCTTCACTCAGTTACTAAACCACCGCACTAAACATTCTTCCTAGTATCTGCTTCTCTCCATTACTGCTGCCAGTACCCCAGGCTGAGTCATTTTCATCTTTTGGTTGAATTATTCCAGAAACAATTAGTTCTATCTTCTGTTAGCTGCCCTCCTTCCCTGCCCCTCATTAATCTATTTTCCATGCTGGGACCCAAATCATCTTCATAACACACATATCAGGTTAGGACCCACCTCCCCACCACCACCCAGCTTGAACCCTTTCAATTAATTCTCAATGCGATTACAATAGAGTCCAATCTCCTTTGCGTGATAGATACGGCCCTTTGCAGCTCTCACCTCCCATCTTTGGGCTCTGCTCTCCAGCCATTCTGAGCTCCTTTTGGCTTTCCGAGTGGGTCATGCCTCTCTCGCCTCTTAGCCATTGCATAGGACACTCACACTTCTGGAACACTCCTGCCCCTCTCCTTCCTCCCCGCCATGTCCTTGTCCCCTCCCCTCCAACAGCTTGAGTCTCACTCGACTTAGCTGTCACCTTTTCTGGGAAGGCTTCCCTGGTGCTCTCAGACTGGATTCACTTCTTAGGTTCTGTTTATCCTTTGTACCCTGTACATTCCCCACCCCCACCCCAAAGACCTTTCATACTGTACTTGTATGACTATCAGTATCCTGCACCAGAATGACCCTTGAGGGCAAGAACATCTCATTCATCACTGAATCTCAGCACTTCTCGGGTACATGGCACAGAGTAGGCACTTGAAAAATTGTTCTTAAAAGAATGAATTTGGAGGTGGGGGTTGGATGGTTGGGATGGATCCCATCCTGCGCACGCCTATGAAAAAGTTTGACATAAGGCAGTAAACAATGTTGCTTAACTATTAGTGAAAATACACTTTTTAAAGGGCATGCATTTATTTAACTCTGCACCTTAAATGTCTTTTAAGATAGGTATTCCAAAGTTGCTGTGCTTGGCTGTTTTAGAGGATTTAATTAATTTAGTTAGTTTATCAAGGCGAGTAAACAAGCCAGCACATTTCACTCATTCTCTGCCAGCCAGGACTTGAAGAAACTGGGCTGTTTGGTCACGAGGAATGAAGCGAAGTGCTCATGGTGTTAAAATCTTGGCTCTGGAGTCAGGGATGTCTGGGTTGAGTCCTGCTCTAAGATTTACCAGCCATGTGATCTTGGCCAGGGAAATAATGTTTCTACAGTCCTCAGCAGAGTGTCTGGTACATAAGAGCTCAACAGCTGGTAGCAATAATTATTATTCTATTTGCTACAAAAATTAATATTAATTTTATCATTATCCCGCCGTAATATTGTCATTAGATTGTGATGAAAACATCACGGGTTGTGGTGGAGAGGGGTGTTGTACACTGTGTGCAGGAAAAGTAACCAACAAAGACCAGCCCTATGAGGTCATCAGGGAAGACCTAATTCTCCTCTTTGGACAGATAAGAAAACCCACACTCAGCAGGGTGAGGAGACCTGCTCCTAGTCACGTAGCCAGTAAGGGCAGAGCTGAGACTCAGACCGGAACTTCTGATGGCAAAGCCAGTGCTCTTGCCACCACACTGCATGGCCTTTGGGCATGAGCACTTCCAGGTCCTAAAGGCTTCCAAGTTTCTAAGATCAAATAGGACACAGGCACACTGGGACTGGCTGCTCCCCTGCCTCCATTCACAGGTGCTTGAGATGGTGGGCCCCCGGGGCATTCTGCCCAGGCTGCAGCACACACGGATGTGGCTCCTCTCCTCAGGCTGCCCTCTGCCAAGAGGACAGACCGGCTCCCAGGGAGACCAAAGTGTCCCTTAGCAGCGTAGCTGCTGCATCTCCCCCGGGACTGGGCTGGGAATGCCAGCTACCCCCTGCACTCCAGATGCCAGAGATGCCTGGTAGATGCATACCAGGGAAACTGAACACACTTGCCACTTGAGTGAACCTCAGGACGTGCTACGTCTCTGAAGCCCAGTTCTCGGTACAAACTGCCAAAGCAGAGACATTAAGTACTCAGGAGTCATAGATTGTCCAAGCTTGATAGGACCTGACGCCTCATCTTGGTCTGAACTATTTATTTTGTAGAGGAGAAAATCTGGGCAAAGAAATGAGCAAAAACAAATATCGGGGCTTGGGTGGGGCTGGGGGTCTTTCTGGAGCATTATTACAATTGGATTTCCCTCACGGAGAGGAGCTGCCTCTGACCTAGAAAACTGCTGAGGACATTTGCCATCATGACGGGGAGCCTTTTTTGATACAGGTCATCTTCAGTGATCTGTAATGCCTCCTTAGGATGGGATCACTGGGGTGGGGACTCAGTCTTTGGGGGCTTTGTATAACAGGAGGCCTAAGAGGCCATGTAGAAGGGTGGACAATTCTAGAGCAGTCTCAGGAATGGTGCTCAGTGTACAGAGACAGGCACTGGAGGGGTGAGACTTTCATTAGGATCTGTGACTCAAGCCAAAAGCCCAGACTAGGGGAATGGCTACCAGGCATCCAGTTGCAGGGGGTAGCTCGTGAGTAGAGTTGGAGGATGAAGACTGCACTGGGCACCTGCCTTACCCACAGCCTAGCGCCTCCACAGATGGGAGGGAAATCTGAAAGGGACAAATTTGGGTTGATCAGTTCCTGGAAGCTTTGATGTCTTCAAAATCCCATAGGATACTGATGTCTGAGAACCTCATAGGTGGTTCCTGCATCAGGATTTGCTCCAATCAGACAGACAAACAGAGGACATATCTAATGTCTTCCATTCTTTACAGCATCCCTGTCCTAAATTAGGGACAGGCAACTCCCGGCAGCATAGCAGTGCCATGCCAAAGGATGAAAGGAGGTCTGGCTATAGCAGAGAACCATTCACAGAGAACGAGGAGCTGCAAGTAGATACCAAGGGGAAAATTGTCCTCTCTGTGAGCATATTTAAATTCCATTCCATTTAAGGCAGGAAACAATACTTTTTTCTTTTTTTTTTTTTTGTCTTTTCTTTTTAAGCCTCCATTATCCTCCTTGGTACCCAGCATATGGAAGAAATTGAATAAACATCTGACAGATGACCAGGTAAATAAATGAATGAATGAAAGAATGAGTTAATGAGTAAATGAAAGGACTATCTAGGTGAAGAATGAGTGTGCGAATACACAAGGGAATTGTAAAACCTTGATAACGCATGCATACATTTGCATGAATTCTATGCTGGAGAAAGAGGTTCACCTGCTTATATAATTCCTATTAATATCTCATTTCCTCTTCTGTTCTTTACTCTCCTGAACTCTGCAGAAAAAGAAACATTTAACTCAGCTCTTTTGTTCTCTGAACATTCGGGCGGGGTTAAAATAACTTTTTGGTGTTATTTCTTTTATTTCTCTAACCAGTTGAAGATTTGTTCCGGATCCAGAGTCCAAATGAGCTACTTTTCATTTAAAAACTCTCACTGTCTTTTGTTAACACCTGGCCTTGTCACCACAATATTCCTTCACACCCTAGTGTGGAAAAGACAAACTAGATGTAGATAGCAAACTGGTGAAGTGGGGGGCGGGGTGGGGGTTCTGGGGGCAGACAGCCCTGAACCCTGGAGTCCACCATCTAATGGGGTTGCTTTGGGCAAGTTACCCAACCTCTGGATAATAATGGAACTGACACCGTGAATGTGATCATTAGTAATCATACAAGGAAAGTACTTTGTAACTTGTCCATCAGCTTGAATGCTCAATAAATTGTAGTTACTCTTTGTTAGGTTATATTGTATTACATTGTATTACATCATATTATATGTACACTATTGTATCTTATCACATTATAAAAAGCAGCCATGCAGAGTGTGGCCTTGTAAAACCAATGCCAATGGGTGTGTCGACCAAAGTGACATCCCCCCATAGAGATCTCCTCCAGTCACTGTCTTTTTTCCCCAGACTCAGACCACTTTTTATTTCTCTCTCATGTGCATTCTAAAAGCAATACACAGTGTCCTTCAGGGAAAAAAATCTACGTGTTCTTCCTCTAATATGGCATTCAGTTACACCTGCAACTGGGCCAACCCACTCAGGAGAAGCTGCTGGAGTTCTGACAGGAGCCCTCTGTCTGAGGAAGGAAATCCACTTCGAATCTTTCATTGACCTGACTTTGACCCTTCCCCTCCAGCATTCCTATCTCCCACTCACATCCACAAGCTGCATTTTGTGAAGCTGGTTAGACTTGTGAAAGTTTAAGGTTATAGGAACTCAAGGATAGGGCCACAGCTGAGTCTGACAGCTTATTTTACTCCCTGCACTGGAGCGGTCAAGGCCAGGGCAGAGTCAATGAAAGGCCAGGGTTTTCTAGTAGCCTTGGGCTTTTGACCTTATGCTAGGGAAGGCATGTAGAACTAAACACATGTTATCAATAAGAGAAAATATGTACAACTCTATGCTTAACCCTGTGACCAGCATAGTCGGTTACCTTCTCTTCCCATCTTCTTCTTTAGGTTTGAGGATCCCCATTTTCAGATGTGGCAACATGCAAAGGAAAATGGATACCTGCCCCCAGGCTGAGAGACTGAGGCATAATTGATTTATACCAAATGTGGCAACCCCTTTCCCCTCTCCCAGTGATGGACTTAGGAGTGGGCATGTGACCCGGTTCTGACCACTGAGACCAGAGGGGCAGTTTGTTGATGGGATCTTCTCAAAAGATTTTTATTGTCTGTTACAAAGAGAAACAGTAAGTTCCTTCCTGCCTGACTTGAATGCAATTGTGTGAGAACATGGTACTTGGAGGTACAGCAACTATTTTGTGACTCTGAGGCAACAAGTCAAAGGGCATAGGATAAAACAGTGAAAAGATGGAACATGAGTTTTTTATAATATTGTTCAACTGCTGAACTAATCTGGAAACATTTTCTTCTAGACTTTGATAATTTGTGAGATGATTAAAATTTTCTTTTGCTTTAGCCACTATTTCATTTCCATTACTTGCAGCCAAAGATATCTTATGTGATATAAACACTATCCAATTTATGTTGTAATTTATGTATTTTATGTCTGGATTCTGTCTTATTTTTATATTATTAGCATTGAATATTATCCTGGCACTTAAGATTTCAATAAATGCCTGTTGAAAAGGTACGTAAAAAATCTCTGAAGTTGCTGAAGCATGAATGTTAAGATCCAATTTTAAGTTTTATAAAAGTCTTGATTCCCTCATGGGCTTCTTCATTTGTGTCTGATCCTACCTTTTCTGGGGCCAAAGAATGATTGAGAAAGACTATGAAAAATGATGGCTATTGCGGCTACTGCTGAGAACTATGTCCTGAGAATTCCCCGCAATTCCCATCAGCCACATTTAGAGCTAACTCTCTGGTGATCAATGTTTCTGAACTTAAATTGGACTACATAATCAATGGAATATTTAAATTGGTATTGCCCTAGAAAATCTAGAACGTGTGTTTTATACATTTAGTAAGTATTTATTTAACATCCCTTATCTACCAGGCACTTTATGATGCATTGGGGATGTAGAGATGGATCACAAAGCCCTTATCCTTGAAAAGCTTACAGTGATAAAACAGAATGTTACAACATAAATAGAGGTACTTACAAGGTATCACATGTAGCTTGCTTAGCACAGCATAGTACTACCCCTGAGTTAATTAAGAAAACCACATTCCCAGGGACATATTTCTGACAAAATGTTGTCCATGAAAGCTTCCCAAGCTTGGTCCTCCCCAGCTGAGTTTATTTTGGGAGGTGACTTTCTGCTGTCATCACTCAAGATCCTCAACATTTACCCCACATTCTCCAAAGTCATTCCCTGCCCAAAGCACACCCTCTGCATGGTTCACCCAGAACAGTTGTTTCAAGGGTCAAACAAATTTGATAATTGGGTGAAGATTTGAGGGCCATGTGGAGGGGATTATAAGTAGTGCCTTGCTTCCTTCTTTTTTTTTTTTTTTTTTTTTTTTTTTTTTTTTATTTTATTTTTTTTGGGGGGTACACCAGGTTCAATCAACTGTTTTTATACACATATCCCCATATTCCCTCCCTTCCTTGATGCCCCCCCCTCGATTCCCCCCCACCCTCCCTGCCCCAGTCCTCTAAGGCATCTTCCATCCTCGAGTTGCTTGCTTCCTTCTGAATCAGCAAATCTAAGGGAAAAGAAATCAGATTCTGTCCTCCTTCTGAGCTGACTGTGACTTGTGAACAAGGCCTGAGCTCTTGTACTCAGCATCCGTGGTCCATCAGCCTCAAGGGCATCTTTCAGTCCCACATGGAATATAAGCACACAAAGGTACCAAGCCAGGAGTTATTGTTTCCCCGTTGGTCTGCCTTTTGTAAAATTGCCAGAAACTCCTTATTCTATCCTTCTTTCCTAACATAAGCCTTCCTGCCCTCTCATGTACATCTTTTCCCTGTCTCCTGATGTCCAGTCATCAAACCTTGAGGGATCACCCTGGCCTTCTGCTGGTTGCTACAGCTATATTTTTCCTTCTTGGAGAGGCATTGATTCCAGAGCCTGACTGCTTGGGAACGAACCTCAGCTTCCCTACTTAGTAGCTGAGGGATTAAAGTTACTCTTACTCCCTTTGTTCCAGTTGCTGCATCTATAACATAAAGATCTACCACCTTTCTTTCCAGAGTTACCATCAAGGGCTTCGCATTTGCCAGCTTGGATCACTGAGCTCCTCTTAGCTGACCCCCTACTGTAATCGATGTCCATCCAGACCCCTGGTTATGGAACCACAGGCAGAACTATCACTGTATTTAAGACTCATTCTACATCTAGGTGTATGCACTTCGTGAAACGTCATCAAACTGCACACTTATTATTTACATCTTTTTCCTGCACATAGGTTATTACTTCAATAAAATATTTACTTTAAAATGCTGCATTTGTGTTAAATCCACTTAGCCAGACCAGGCTTACTTTCTCTGCTCTCTTTTTCTCTCTCATATTCACAAGAATTACACATGTATAGTCATTTTTAGAAAAATAATATGAAGTAGAGCAACAAAAGAATGATAATTTACAACTATTTCTATTCCCAGCACCCAACAACCAATGCTGAAATTTCAGAAGTTATCCTTTTCACAAAACATGAAGTCATATGTTAATATTGTTTTATAACCTTTTAAATATTTTCTACCTATAAATTCCAGTATATTATTTTAAGAAGCTGTGTTATATTCCACCGAACGGGTAGAACAATTATTTAATCAATCCTTACCATTAGATATATAGATGGTTTCAGTATTTAGCAGTGTTGCTATAAACAGCTTTGGGGCTAAATCATTGCACTGCCCTGGGGTTTCATTCAATTCGCATTTCAATTATTCATACCCAGTTTAGGAAGTTTCTTGGTCTGTGAAGGGATTCAGAATTGCTTTATTACGTACTACATCTTCTGGACTGTCCTTCAGAAAGATTTACGTTTCACTGAAACAAATAATGGGCTTGATGCAGCTCTTTTCAAAGATATGATGGGAAGGGACAGAGGCTCTTGGGGTCACACGTCCCTTTTGCTGGAGTGGGCAGGGACAGGGGTCTCACCTCTGAGACCCCTGAGCTGATGCTACTCGGGAGCCCTGTTCTGACTCACAGCGGTATTTGCGTCCTGAGTGTAATTTGCAGCATTTCTACAGTGCTAATGATGAGAAATTGCTAATGGCTGTGAAAAGCTAATTGTTGTGCAAGGTGTTTCTGCCCTCCCCCAGTTGCCAGAAGAGCTCACAGTCCCAGCTAAACAGAGGTCTCATTAGCGTCTCTGTCTCTGACACAGTCCCCAAGGAGGGGGGAAGCCTCCTCGCAGCCTGGCAAATAGCCAAACCTCCCCTACAGCCCCAGAGCCAAGAGGCTGTGCTCCCGGCCAGCAACAAAACACGGGCAGGCAGAGACTGAGGAGACACTTCCCATGAGGAATCGAAGGAAGTGGGACCATGTGTGTTGTGCTTCAGGCGCAGAACCGAGGAAATGGAAAGGGCATGCTCTTTGTAGGCCAGTCTCTCCAAATGATGACGATGCGGCAGCTGGAGTGTGCTGGCCACTGGGCTGCTGCCTTAGGGCTTTTTCTCCTTTAATCACCACCCCCCCCCCCTTTTCAGAGGACATGGAGGCTCAGAAACTGAGTCATTCCATCAAATCAGTTAGCAGCTTACAGATCTGGGATGTGACTCTCGGCCTTTTCATTCCAGACTGCTGCATAATAGTACTTCTTGAAAAGTAGTGGAGCAGCTTTGGGTCATGCTGGAGTGTGTGTATGTGTGTGTGTGTGCCCACGCGTGTGCGCACACAAGCATGTATCTGTGCATGAGGAGAACGTGAACACTGAATTTTAGCCATCAGATTCCATGATTGCTCCATGCAAGGTGGGCTGATTAAGAAACAAACCAACAGCAAGCTCATTATTGGCTGATGAATGCTTCTTTCGGTAAGCTAAAGTGCAGTGTCTCCCTCTGCTTCCACTCAAGTCCTGTTTTCTAGGCTATCACTCTTAAAAATCTACTCTGTTGATTGCCTGTTATTTCCCTATCCTTTGACGGAAGGTTAACAATCTGTCTAACAAGGCAAACTTGGGCTCAGTAATGTTTGTTGAAATTCGTGGTACTACAAATTTCGCAGTCACTTTTCCTACTTCTTTATGGACTCATTAGGGTTACTCAGCTGAAGAGCTCAGTTTCAGAACTCCTCTCCCTCTGGGCCCCCAGCTTTGAAAATGTATCCTTCAATATCCACCTTCCTTTTCCCAGGCACTATAGCCATCTGCTGCTTTGTGCTTAATTTCACATGCAAAATTGTGCTTTCAGTTCTGTACAACTTTCTCAAAAAGAAATGAAATCGACAGCAATAAAAATTGACAGAGAAGGCATGTCTGGAGTGGCCACGATGAGTGTTTGAGTTTATCCCACACACGCTTTGAGAAAACAAAAGGGAGAGGCCAGGCAGTCTGCTAACACAGGACAGAGGGAAGCAACACTGAAAAGCATTGAACTGTCATTTACAGTCATGGGAAAAGTTGCCTGGGCAACCACAGACTCAAGGGATGAGAGCATAACCTCACCTGCCATCCTCCATCCTTACCCAGCCTCATTAGCTGAACAGAGATAGCAGTTGCCCTCACTGGCTTGACTATCAGCAGGGCAAAGAACTGGCACTGAAGTGGATATTAAACTCTTAACCAACTAAATTCAATAATGAGATTTAGTGTGAGCCAAAAAATTAACAACAACAGGGAAGTCCATATTATTTCCAGGACCTCAGGAAGTGACATATACTGACTGCAGCTGATAGACTACCCCTGACATAATTATTCCAAGCAGATGATTTAGTGCAGAAAGAGAACGGGATGCAAATAATGTGATCTGAAAGTTAAGAGAGAAAGTGAGGAAGGCGGTTCCCAAAGCAGTAAGAAAATTGTTCCTTCAGGGAGTCAGTCCTCTCGGATTCTATCAGGTCTCTGTCCATGAAGGGTTACTTCCACTCAAGTTGAACACAGAACAGCCCCTGTCATTCTTATTTGTCGTCATAGGCTGCAGCAAAATGAGGGCAGCCTAATTCCAGGGCTGCTGAGCTGACAATTGCCACCAGCTGTCACCCCCCAGTTGAAAGGACAAAACTATCATGTGAACAGTCCCCTCCCCTGCTTGTAATTGGGAAACAGAAAGCTCTCCTCCATCAGCCAAGCTCCCAGCCAGCACAGGAGCCAGCGTTTGCAAGCAACTTCAGTAAGCTAGATACATCCTTGTGGTTTCTTTTTGCTGGAGTTTGGGACAAGGCCAAACACATTCATGATTCCCAGAAGAACACCCCTTCCCCCCTGTGTATGTGAGAACCTTTTAGGAGAGAACTCCTAGCAACCTCCTCCCCAAAATCTGTTCTTCTCTTGAATTTCTTACCTTGGTGAAAGGCTCTACTCACCATTATTGGCTTCAGTCAGAAACTCAGCAAATGTCTTCAACATCTCCCTTCCCTTCCCCACAGCTTTCAATTTCCCAGGCCAGTGGCTGCTACCTCCTTAATATTCCTCGCATTTTTTGTTCTCCATTCTCATGTGTTCTGCCTTGGTTCCGGATGCCATATTTTCTTGCTTGAATTACTCATGACAACAGTGACCCAATTTTTTTTTTAAATTCCAAATCTGATCATGTCATTTCACATGTAAAAGTATTTGGCAATGCTACAAAACTTATAAGGCTAAAATTCAAACTCTTTGGCTTAGGGAGAAGCAAAATGTAGAAAGCAGACACCTTACCCATTTTGTTCCAGCAGGGTGTAGAAGGCACTGAACCACAGGTAAGCCTAGCACCACCCTCTTGTGGAGGGAGGAGAGCAAGGAAGGCTGCTTAGGTGCTGAGTGGTGAGATGGGTGCATCGGGCTCTACAGGGCCAAAATCAAAATAAGAAGTTTCTATCCTAGTAGGGTTGCTAATTAAAATAAAAGACAATAAATATGAACTCCAGAAAAACAGAGTAATTGTTTTTAGTTTAAGTATGTTCTATACAATATTAGTTTATCTAAGGTTCAAATTTAACTGAGCATCCTATATTTTTATTTGCTAAATCTAGCAACTTTATACCACAGCACTCGATATGGGGTGGAAGGTGAGGGGGTGAGGGAATGCTCCCAAGAAGCAGGAGAAATCTAAGGTCCAACATAATGAAAAGGACTGTTTGCTAAATATGGCAGACTAAACACACAGGTCTAACACAACTCCATCCAGAAAAATCTCCAAAGAGATAGTAAGAAGATAAAGATAACCCATAAGTTATGAAGAAAAATGGGAATAGGACATGATAGTAAATGATAATATCTCAAAAAAAATTTCGGAGATACAAAGTAATATATAAGTGGTAACTGACCGCCTAATGGAGAAAGCTTGCAGAGGGAGAAACTGATTAACCTGCAAAAATCTGGAAAGGCTCAGGAATTAAGGGTACCGGGGGCATCAGAAGACACCAGGGTGGAAAGTAATTAGTGTGTATAAGAAGCAGGTAGCACCCAGGTGCCGTCCCAGTGCCAAGCTCAGAGGAGTTGAGGGATTTCCTGGAGAACAGGAACAGGAGAGTCCCCAGAGTTAAGTACATCAGGCACAGGAAAAAAGTGGGATATTGTGCTGTAAACAGAATAGCTAAGAATCCACATGGAAAACAGTGAGATCCTACTCCCTTCTCTGGCTTGGTTTTTAGATTGCTGAAATCCTAGCTTAAGGGAAAGCACACTGTTGATATTTACAAGAAATTCACCAGGAAAATTACTGGATCTCTGACTGATCATTTTAAAATGCTACCCTTCCATCAACCAATCCTGCCTATACAAATAGATCACCCACTCAGCTTCCTAGTGGTACATTCTAAGTCATGAAGATAAGTCAGAAGATAGCCAGGGATGACTGATGTTTAAGGAAAACCCCCTAAAATGGGAGAAAGTTCCCAAAGTAAACAGAAAAAGATAAAAGATGCTTGGAGGGGAAAAGAAAAGGGCTTACAAGAAATTTTAAGGAAAGTATATATATTATTCTCAGAGCAATCAGAGAACATTCTGCACCAATGAAACACTGGGATTCTATTTTAAAAAGCACTCAAAATGAGAAATAACAAATAGAAAATCAAAATATGGTACTAGGAAGAAAACATCAAGCACCCCAATGTTTATAACAGCACTATTTACAATAGCCAAGGCATGGAAGCCACCCAAGTGTCTATGAACAGACGAATGGATAAAGAAGATGTGGTATGTACATACAATGGAATATTATTCAGCCATTAAACAGAATGAAATTCTGCCATTTATAGCAACAAGGATGAACCTAGAGAATATTATGCTTAGTGAAATAAGTCAGACAGGGAAAGGCAAATACTGTATTATATCACTTAAATGTGGAATCTAAAAGTAATACAAGTGAATGTATATATAAAAGAGAAACAGACTCACAGACTTAGAAAACAAACTAGTGGTTACCAAAGAGGGGAGGAACAAATTTGGGGTATGAGATTAACAGATACAAACTACTATGTATAAAATAGATAAGCAACAAGGATACATTGTATAGCACAAGTAATTATAGCCATTATCTTATAATAACTTATAATGGAGGTATAATCTATAAAAATACGGACCACTATGCTGTACATCTGAAACTAATATGTCAGCTATACTTCAATTAAAAAAAAAAGAATGACTTTACTATGCTTAAGAAAAATGTAGCACTATGTTCAGAAAAAAAATTTAGCAAAATAATTGGAAGATGAAGTTAAAAAAACCTCAGAAAGTAGAACAAGTGATCAAAAAGATGGATAATAAGGGAGAGGATGTAAAATTTGAGAAGCAGTTCAGAAGATCAGACGTCTACCCAATAGAAATTTCAGGAAAGGAGAAAGGAGAACATGGATAGTAGAAAATTATTAAAGAAATAAGATCACGAATCTCAATTTTGAAAGGGCCCGTCATGTTAAAAAATTAAAAATTTTAAATTTTTACCGAATTCAAGCCACATTTAACAGTAACAAAGCATATCAAGGTACATTACCATTTACACCAGGAACAAAGAGAGGATCCTAAAAACTTCTGGGCCAAAAGGGAAGAAAAAGGTCACACATAAAAATATCGAGAATCAGAAATGGCATCTAACTCCATACACACCGAAAGCTAGAAGTAAGTGGGAAATGCCTTCAGAATTCTGAGAGACAATTACTTCCAGCCAAGAACTCTTCTCTCCTGCCAAAGTATCAATCAAATCATCTGTGAGGGTAGAATAAAGATGTATTCAAATACGCAAGGTCACCATGGAATCAGGTCAGGAATGTACAAAGGGGACAGGACAAAATAAAACAGCTAGCTAGTCAGGGCTCTTCACCTGGATCTAAAACTTGTGGGGTGTGTGGCTGCACTGGGCTGCCTTGAGCTCTAGAGAGCTCCACCCCTTACTCATAATGCTTCTTCCCCTAAAAGTCCCCACCCATGGACTTCCTAGGTGGTGCAGTGGTTAAGAATCTGCCTGCCAACGCAGGGGACACGGGTTTGATCTCTGCTCCAGGAAGATCCCACATGCTGTGGAGCAACTAAGCCCGTGTGCCACAACTATTGAGCCTGCACTCTAGAGTCCATGAGCCACAACTATTGGGCCTGTGTGCCACAACTACTGAAGCCCATGCACCTAGAGCCTGTGCTCTGCAACAAGAGAAGCCACTGCAATGAGAAGCCTATGCACTGCAATGAAGAGTAGCCCCCGCTCACCGCAACTAAAGAAAGACAGTATGTACCATCAAAGACCCAACACAGCTAATAAATAAATAAATTTAAATAAATAAATAAAGTCCCCACCTTGGGGACACATCACTCCCTGGGGAACATGGGAATAAGCATCCCCTGCCTTGTGAAAGCATCACTTACCCTTGTGAGAGAATTAAGTTTGAGTCCTCTGCGTCCCAGCCTAACAGATGGGAAACTCCTGACACTTCATCCCACTTATCCCTGTACGTGCTGGCCTTCCCATGTAGCCATCAGTTCTTAGGGTATATTAATTTCAGTTTCTCTGGCACCAAGTCATGATTCATAGTGAACTCTCAAGTAAATATTTAGTGCTTGGATGAGTGTATGGATGGCTTTCAGGAAAAAAATACCATTACCCGATTCGTAGCCACAGGAAAGGAAGGCCCTCTGGGTGTTCAGAAAAAAAAGACAATTTCATGCTGTATGTCCCCCAGGGAACAAAATGCCTATGTTTTCCATTCATTCATTCACTCATTCAACAAGTATTTACTGAGTACTGTGTCCTACACTTTACTACAATCTCCATGGAGTATTAAATAATGGATTCTGCCACTTAATGCCTTTTATTTTAGTTGAAAAGTCTGCTTATTAAATCAATAATAGAAGAGCTGTATAACAATGGATGTCACAATGCAGGATAAAAATCAAGCAGCAAAGCAAAATTCCAAACACTAAGTCCAGAACGGGGAGACCACTGCAGACTGTAATCGTCAGAGAAGGCTTCGCAGAGAAGGCACGGCTTCAGCTGATCTTCGACAGATAAGATTCAGAGCAGCACAGAGTAGAGCTTTCCAGCCGGGTAACACACAGGACAAAGCTGAGAACAGCGCAGACTGGATGGAGCAGCGTGTTGGTGTCAGGCACGGTGGGTGACGAGACTGGCCTAGGGGAGACACATTGCTAGAGCCTGAAAGCTTGTGTCCCCTCAAAATGCATGTGTTGAAAACCTAGTGCCCAAAGTAGTGGTGTCAGGAGGCAGGGGTTTTAAGAGGTGATTAGGTCACGAGGGTGGAGTCCTCGTGAATGGACTAGTGCACTTTTAAAAGGGACCACAGAGATATCCCTTGCCCCTTCTGCTGCGTGAGGACAAAGGGAAAAGGCAGCAGTCTACGAACCAGGAAATCCTTGCCAAACACAACATCTGTTGGTGCCATGATCCTGGACTTCCCAGCCTCCAGAAATGTGAGACATAAATGTGGTTTCTAAGCCACCCAGTCTATGGTATTCTGTTACATCAGCCCAAGCTGGCTAAGACACATATATTGGAGGCTCCAGAATGCCATCCCAAGAGGGTTGGGTTTTAGATGGCGAGCCCTATGCGAAGCCTTCCCCAAACTTCGATCCCCCCATAATTACAACTGCACAGAATCAGCAACTCCGTCCTCCATATCCCCACAACCTCCTATACACATGTCCGGTAGCATAACTGTCACAGTGAATGATGAAGATTTGTCTATGTACCTGCCTTCCCCACAAGACTGGGAGGTCTTGACAGGCAAGGCTGTCATTTTTACCACTGCTTAGCACAGGGCCGTGAACTTAGCGGAGGAGGCCCGGGATAAGCTTGTTGAAGGAACAGAGTGAAAGGAAGGTGAGGGCTGAGGTAGACTTAGTGTAGGGAGAGATATATGATCTCTGCACCATCTCTGCACCTTTCTGTACCATCTCCTTCTGCCGCCACCTTCCACAGCCCCTGGGACCCCACTTTCACCCTGGTGCTATGAAAACATGGAGAGAAACACCGACATTTTAATGCCTCTAACCCACTCAAAATGTCAGCTCAAAGTTAAAACCCAGAGGAACTTCAAAAGTCTCTGTGCCCTGTGCTATTCTTCACAGGTAGTACTGCTTCAGACTCTGATAACAATTGCCCTGTCTTGCCAGATGCCTCAGTGAGATCAGCTCGTCAAATCCTACGAAACAGCTTAAGAAAGAAAATGCACCTTCCCTCTTACCCACTTCTTAGCCCAGAAGAGAAGGCTCTCGTCTCTGCATAAATATATATGACTTCTCAGTAGTTCAGGCTTCAGCTTTAAGTCCTGGCTTGAAGAATTCTGCTGCTAATTTAATGTGTCAATTCCCAACCCCTCACCAAAACCATATAGTACCAGGAGCCAAGTATCTGCCTTCTACTTTCAAAGCAGTGTTCTCTGCTCTGTTAGGAGCTCTGCCCGCTTCTGGGAAGTGACAGGAGTGACATAAAAATGCCTGCCGTGCTGAGAGGGTTGACCAGATGAGTGCTCTGCATCTCTCATTTTTACAATTGCCACTTGGGGGATCAGATCTGCATTCAGTTTCATTCCTAGAAGCTGTACCAGAAAAGTCTTTTAAACCTCCCTTAAAGATTACTGTGTTACCTGGTTTTCCCTCAGGTAATAAACACACAGCTTCTAGCACTTACAGCTTTGTGCGTTCCCTCCTGAAATGGCGCCAGAGCCTGATGTAATTAACCGGGAGGCACCGCGTTTTGTTTCTCCCCTGCCTCCACCTCTGAATCGCTCTTCCCTTCTTCCCCTATGAATCAGCAAACAGCTGGTGAACCAGTTATTCTCTCTGTTCCTTTTATCTCATGCTCAAGCTGTGAAGGCCTTGTAAGCGTAATCTTTTCCTAAATAAGTGGTTCTCTGGGCTCATTCTTTCAATACTTTCCTGAGCAGTTACTTTTGGTCAAAAAAGGTTTTTCTTAGGAAGGCACAATAGAAAATAGGATATGGTTTTTGCCCTTGAGCAGCCCATGAAGGAAGGCAGACATACATGGAGAAATAGAATTCAGTGTGCTAAGTCCACTACAGACGTGTGTACACTGTGCTGGGGAAACCTAGTCGCCGAAGACAAGCCACCTCGAGGGATGTTATCTCCAGAGGAAATAACATTTAATGTGGGTCTAGGGGTGGAGGATTTGCTGGGGAGAAATGGATCTTCTAGCCCAGGCAAATAGTTCATGTGCTTGTACAAAGGTATCAAAGTCCCCACTAGGGGTGTATATGCAGAAAGTTTAATGATAATCAGCTAATGGAAAAATGATGTTACTTATCAAAATGCCCAACTGGGGATGAAATTTCCTTCCCTTGGCTTTTCGGTCACTCAGTCAGCTGGCTCCTCTCAGAACAAAGGACTTAATACCCTGATTCTGTGTTATGAAATTGACATTCATAATTGTCTCTGTTTGTAAGGTGTTCATGCAGTTTGCCCAGGCAAATATCAGTGTATGCTAGTTGTCCTGTTTTAATTAGTAACAATACCCTCTTTCATTCTCAAATGTCTCTAAATAATATGGCTACTCCACCTATTTGGAAAACAAAACCCATACAACATTTATCTGACCAAGAGATCTTGGTAGATCCATCTAACTTCATAGAACAAAAATTATCTCATACCCTCTGAGGATAAAACACTTTTTCTGAGATAGCTTACTTGTAGGGAATGAAGTGGACTCATTGAATGCCAAGTCTTTCCCAAACACACAATTCTGTGATCAGAGAGGTTTTTTTCCCAATTATTTTGAACTAAAAAACAAACTAACAACAAAACCTTGCTTCTTCTTCTACCTAGCACCATTTCTCAGAGGCCAATGCAGTAGCAGGTTACCTACTGGGAAAAAATTGTTTTGTATTCTTTTTTCCAATGGGCTTTGTGCAAAACAAAATAATTTCTAATTGCAACTAAGTCAAATGTAATTCTCCTTCTCTCTGGCTAGAAAACAATGGATGGAATATAGTAAGGATATAAGACCAAGTCTCACAGAAAATTGGAAGATCCCCATCTTTGCATTGTTACCAGAGGGGTTAGAAAGTTCTAATTTTAAAATCTGACTCAACAATTCACAAACACTGTGCTAGGATGTGGGAAGTACAATGAAAAATAAGCTGCCCCATTTATTCTTGAATCAGTTAAGAAAGACTAAGTTATGCTGCTGTAACAAACAACCCTAAAATCTCAGACAACAAAGATTTATTTCTCACTCAGACTTCATGTCAGTTATCCGTCAGTTAGAAACTCTACTTTGCATAAATCCCATTCTGGGACCTACGCTAAGAAAGCAACACCATCTGGGACAGTGCCATTTTCTATGCGAGAAGGAAAAGAGAATTTGGTGAAGTACACATTAGCTCTTAAAGTTTCCACCAGGAAGACGCATCATCTCTCCTTTCATTGGTCCAAGCAAGTCACATTGCTACATCTCAATTTAAGAGGGAGTTGAATGGCAATCCTAGCATATGCTTCAAAGAAGAAAGAGATGAAATCACTGTGAACATATTCAATGACTGTGACAACCAACACAGAGGTTACAGTTTAGAAAGGAAGTTAGTCAAAGAATTCAGTCACACTCACAACAAGTTCACTAAGAGGCTCATACAGAAATCTGCTTGAGCCCAGCATTTTATGAATATACAATCATAAAATATAATTCTCTCCAGTGGAATCTCTTATGATAAAATTTTCTGATATTTAGAGAATCAGAAGGGGAAGCTGGGATGAAGTGAGAGAGTAACACTGACATGTAAAATGTAAAATGTAAAATGGATGGCTAGTGGGAAGCCGCTGCATAACACAGGGAGATCAGCTCAATGCTTTGTGAGGACCTAGAGGGGTGGGATAGGGAGGGTGGGAGGGAGGCTCTAGAGGGAGTGGATATGGGGATATGTGTATAAATACAGCTGATTCATTTTGTCATACAACAGAAACTGGCACAACATTGTGAAGCAATTATACTCCAATAAAGACCTAAAGGAAAAAAATCGGCAGCAGGTAAGGACTATAGGAATTTAAAATGATGTACATGCATTAGAAGGAGTCAGTGTTAGCACTGAAAATAATAGAATTTCAAATGTGTAAGGGACATTGGACATCACCTAGATCCTTTGTTTTATTGGCGTGGGACCTTACAGTTCCAGCATTACTGGGAACTAAATGTGGATATCTCCATTTTCCCTCCTAATACAAATATGAACAAATGCAAGATGAAAAGTTTTTCATGAATGTGACTGAGCTTGATAAAAAGAATGGGAAATATTTAGATTACAAAAAGCGGAATACATCGCCCAAATGATGAGCCCAGATGCTAATGCTGGGACACCCCAGGTGACATTAAACTGGGTGTGGGTCCTGTCGGAAAGAGCCGAGAGTTTTGACACGCATGCGAGGATGGAAGACATGGTCTGAGGCCCAAGTGGAGTAAGAAGCAAGCACCAAAACTCTGCATAAAGCGAAGATCCCAAATGGTTATCCTCTTTACAGGAGGACACTTAGAAAAGCTCTATATTCTGGCCTATGGAATTGTCTCTTGGCCTTGGGGTTGGGCAAAAAGCTTCCTCTTAGACATAAAAAACCCCAAACTTGAAAAATACACAGGTGTGATATAATTTAGATTGCTCATGCTGTATAGAAGTCTTAAGGAGATAAGTCAATGGGTACATAGGTCTTGCGATAATAAGGCCTAGCATGGGGTCCTGATTAAAGAAAATGCGAATTTCATCCGAAAGAAGGTATTCTCAATTCAATGCATATGGAGCTTCCAAAGGAAAGAGGAGGAAATAGCTGATAAGCTCAACATAAAATTTAGAGAACATGTGATGACGAAACCTACCTACCATAAAGCAGAAAAAAATGACAAAAAAAGGGGGGGCATTGGTACTCCTTATTACTGAGGTAATAAGTTGTTTCAAGAAATTATAAAATAAACATGTTCTTAATAATGAAAACAAAGTCAAAGGCAAAAAACATAATAAAAGAATACACTGTAAAAAGAAACAATGCAGATTTGAAAAAGAACCAAATAAATGTGTGGAAATAAAAATAACCAGGCCCCCCCCAGAAATTAAAAACTAAATGGACAAATAGGAAAGAGAAGATGGTAGGTTAAAATCCTAAATATACCAATAATTGCATTAAATGTAGGTGGACAAAACATTCCAATTATAAAAGATTATCAGATTAGATTTTTAAAAATCTTTAACTTGATTGTCTGCTGCACATTGAACATAAAGAGACAGAATTTGAAAGTAAAAAGAGAAAAATATATACATGCAAACACCAGTGAAAATGAGTACAGTGTAGCATTACTACTATCAGAAAAAATACTCTACAGCAAGAAATATCATGAAAGAGAAGGAAGGCTATTTTATAACCATAAAGGGGTCAGTTAGTCCTTTATAAAAATTTAAATATTTGTGCACTTTTAAACATAACATTGAAATGTGTAAAAGCAAAACTTAACAGAACGTACCTCATAGCCTGTAGGACTGCCACATATCCAACAAAAAAAAAAAAAAAGGGAAAGAAAAACATGTTGGCAATAATGTGGAGAAATTCGGACCCTTACGTGCTGTTGGTGGGACTGTAAAGAGTGCAGCTACTATGGAAAACAGCGTGGTGGTTCTTAAAAAAAATATTAAACAAAGAATTACCATGTAGTTTAGCAAGCCCACTTCTGGGTACATACTCAAAGGAATTAAAAGCAGTGTCTTGGGGCTTCCTAGGTGGCGCATTGTTTGAGAATCCGCCTGCCAACGCAGGGGGCATGGGTTCAAGCCCTGCTCCAGGAAGATAACACATGCCATGGAGCACCTAAGCCCGTGCGCCACAACTACTGAGCCTGTGCTTTAGAGCCCGGGAGCCACAACTGTTGAGCCCACGTGCTGCAACTACTGAAGCCCACGCGCCTAGAGCCCGTGCTCTGCAACAAGAGAAGCCATGGCAATGAGGATCCCGCGCACCACACCGAAGAGTAGCCCCCACTCACCGCAACGAAAAAGAAAGCCTGCACACAGCGAAAAAGACCCAACACAGCCAATAAAATAAATAAATTTATAAAAAAAAAAAAAGCAGTGTCTTGAAGAGATATTTGTACACCCCTATTCATTGCAGCATTATTTACAACAGTTGAAAAACAGAAGCAACTCAAATGTCCACTGACAGATGAATGGATAAACAGAATGTGGAATGTTCGTACAATGGAAAAAGGACATTCTGACCCATGCCACAACATAGATGAACCTTGAAGACATTATGAAACAAGTGAACTTGTGAAACTTGTGAAACAAGTCAGTCATGAAAAGACAAATATTGTATGACTCCACTAATATAAGGTACTTAGAGTAGTTAAACCTATAGAGACAAAAAGTAGAATGGTGATTGCCAGGGGCTGAGTGTAGGAGGAAATTGGGAGTTACTGGCTAATGGGTATGGAGTTTCAGTTTTGCAAGATGAAAAGAGTTCTTGAAATTAATTGCACAAAAATGTCAATGCGCTTAACACTACTGAACTGTACATTTTAAAATGATAAGATAGGAAATTTTACATTATGTATATTTTACCACAATGAGATTTGAAAAATTTTTATAAATAACAGCCTTAAAAGAAGACAGGCAACCCCGCAGTGAAATCTCTTTTGTGTTAATTATCTATTGCTGCATGACAAACTGCCCAAGATTTATCTCCTTGAAATAATATATATTTATCCTTTCAGTTTAGATCATGAATCTGGATGTGGCTTAGTTAAGGGTCCTCTGACTTAAGATCTCTCGTAGGGGAAAGTTTCAGTGTCGGGAAGATCTGCTTCCAACTTGGTCGTTAAGAGGTTTCGGTTCCTCACAAGCTGTTGGAAGTAGGGTCTCAGTGCCCCTCTGGTTGTTCACCACCTCTATAGGGTAGCTCACCACACAGCAGATGACTTGCATTAGAGTGAGCAAGCATGAAAGCATCAGAGGGCAAGGGTCTTTTGTAATCTAATCTTGCAAATGATATTTTACCACGTTTGCCACATTCTATTCATTAGAAGCAAGGCTCGGTACAGTCCACAGTTCAGGAGAAAGAATTAGAAAAGGGTGTAAATAACTAGGATATGGGGATTGTTGAGAACCGTCTTAGAAGCTGCCTGCAATGTTTCTTGATAACTAATAAAATAAGCAGACAGAAATTAGTTAAGAATAGAGGAGATAGGTGAACAAACTTGGGCAGGTATAAAATAATGCATCTAACAACTATAAAATATATTATTTTCAAATACATATGGACTATTCACCAAATTGGACCGTCTGCTTGGTCATGAAGCAAGTGTTGACTTATTTTAAAAACTGAAAAATAGACTATATTTTCTTATCACAGTGGGAGTAAGCTAGAAATTAAAAACAAAAGATAACCTGAATATTTACACATGTTTTGAAATTAAGAATATAATTCTAAATATCACAGTGGCCAAGGGAAAAATAAAATCAATGAATTTTAGAAAATTTACTAACTGGATTATGATGAAGAGAGAACACATCAAAACTTGTGGGATATAGCTAAAAGTACACTCTGATAAAATTTCAAAGAGAATGAAAACGAATCTTGAAAACAACTAGGCATAGGCTGCAGTAATGAATCTTAAAAAAACACTAGTATACTAAACTACAACAATGGAGTACAAGAAATAAACATAAGTAAACAGTAAATAATACCTGAAATTTTGAGGGGAAATAACTGTCACCCAGAATTCTAAAGAAAGTAGAAAATTACCTTCAAGGATTAACAACTAAATTACCATTTGAAAGGAAAGTGGACTTCTCTTTTTAGTAAAACATTTAGCTTACTATCTGGACTTAACCTTTCTAATGTTAAGATCTAAAATGAATGATAAAATATAGAAAACACCTTTTAAATGTATCTAAGGGTGAAAAAGAGGAAAAAAAGAAATGAGAGATTTTATCACTGTAAAATCTAAGTGAAGGTGGAAACCCACAGTTGCAAAAGGAACACAGAAGTTGCTTCTGCCTTGAGGTTTTTATCAAATCTGAGAAACTTGAGTCTAGTATTCATGGGATCACATGCACAAGGGATAGAAGATAAAGCCCAGCCCTCCCCGAAGTAGGGACTCTAATATGTAATCTCTCATAAGGCTGGAACACCCCAAATGGCTGTACTTTTAATATAAGAGCAGGCAAGTAAACAATCTCATGTGGATTTGCAGCCCAAATTCAAATTACCCAAGGAGTCCAAAAACAAACAGAAATGACTAGCCTTTTTTAAAAAGTATTATTAAAGGAACTCAAACTGGTAGTACGCGTGCGTTCACGGCAGAGAAAAAGCAAATTCTGTCCAGACAAATGCTCAAAGGATTTCCCAAAATAATTTTTCCAAGGAAAATATACAACAAACACACACGTTTCAAGCACACAAGGAAATAATGCTTCACAAATACAAAGAGTAGCAACAGAAGACAGCAAAAGACCCTCAAATATTTCCAATGCTGGCTTTATCAGACGTGGAATTTAAATAACTACACCCACTATGTTTACATTACAAAAGACAAAGTTAAAATTGTCTACAGGGAACAAGAATATAACCAGACAGATTTTTTTAAATCACAAAATAAAACAAAAGCAAAAAAATAATACTTTTAATACTCAGGTTTAACAGCAAATTAATTTAGTTGACAAGTTAATGAATCTGAAGTCTCAAAAATTATCCACAATTCACAAAAGAATAGAAAACAGAAATAAAAGCGAGCTTAAAAGACCTGAAGAAAAAAAATAAGAAGGTCTAAAATGTATATTGCTAATCAGACTTCATGGAGGGAAGGAAAAAGAGAACCTGGTAGTGGCAATATTTAAAGGTATCGTAACAGGATACCAGGTGCAGGGCCCAATCCGTAGATTTTTTTTCCTAAGAATCCCAATGAATCCCAAGCAGGATGCACAAAAAGAAATCCACACAAAGACACAGCATAGAAAAACTGTAAGACACTAAACACAAAGTCTGAAAACAGAGAAAAATGATATATTGTTCTCTAGGAATAATAGATTGGAAAGCTGACATCTTACCAGTAAAAATGAAAGCTATCAATAGAATATACTGGAGTAATATCTTTAAGGTGCTGAGAAATAACAATGTCCAATCCAGAAGGCTATACCAATCCAAATATCTTTCAATAGTGACACAAAATACAGTATTTTTAAGAAATAAGATCTGAGAAAGTGTACCATTACCAGAGCCTTACCAAAGGACATTTTAAAGTATGTTAATTTGATTGAAAAAAAAAAAAGGTGATCTATAATATAAAGTTTGAGGTGCAAGAAGGGAAGAAGAGAAAAGAGAGCAGTAGTACACGAGAAATATAAATCAATATTGACTATAAATGATGTTTCTGTTGCAGGATGGTGGCAGTTAGAGTTAACGTCTAAAACTTCTAAGGCAGGTGGTAAATGTGTTAAGTAAGAATAGATGTGGTAAGTTAAATATGTGTTATAATTTGAAGGTTAACCATTAAATGAATATAAACAGAATATATCTTTCAAACAAGTACAGAAACAAAAGGAAATAAGAAAAAATGCTTAATCAATGCAAAAGAAAACAGGCATAGGGTGAAAAAAGAAACAAAACTGAAGAGACAACACAAAATGTGATAGTAAATAATAAATCCAAACGTACAATTAATTATATTAAATTATAAATGAACCAAGCGCTCTAGTTAAAAGATCAAGATTATCATACTGGATGAAAAAAATGCAATGACATATTATCTATGAGTCACATAAAATAAGAGTATAGAAAGTGAAACCAAGCAGGACCCCATGGGGCTCTGGGGTGTGGAAGCCTTTCTGTGTCCCCCATTTCTTGTTTGTAGGGAACAGACTCCAGTCTCCATGACCTTCACTGAGTTCCAAAGAGCAGATTTGAACAACTGTTCATCAGGGAAGGGAGGAGATGCAGAGACAGGGGAGGAGCAGCCAAGAAACAATAGTGCAGCCTGCTTGGGGCAGAGTCCTGGTTCTGCCTCGAGGCATACACATAACAATGTCTTTTGAGCTCTTTATAGAACTAAAACCCCCAATAAATGGAAGATGAAGCACTCCACCTTCCAGAGGGAAGTTCATGGTTTCATAGCTGTGAGAACCAGAGAGGCTTATCCGGAGACCACCTGAGGCCAGATGAAAGAAATGCAGGCCCTGCACACACCTTAATCTTATCAGCAACCCCACCCTCGAACCATTGCTATAAAACTCCTCATCAAATCCTCCCAGGTTGGAACACACAGTTTTTGAGGGGCAGGAGCCCACTGTATCCCCCTTTGCCTGGCAAAGCAATAAACCTATTCTTTGTGCTTCACCCAAAACTGTGTCCAGAATTCAATTTGGTACCGGTGCATAGAGGCCGAGTTTTCAGCATCAAAAGCCTAAAAATTTAAAAAACAGAAAGAAGATGTATTATGCTAACAATCGACAGAAGTGTATATGTATATCAGACAAAACAAATTTTAAGGCTTAGAGAATTATGTTAGGTAGCAAACACTTTATAATAAGTTAAATTTATCAAAAAGATATAGCACTTTAAAATTATATGTAAATAATAGAGCCTCAAATATATGCAAAGTAAAAAGCAATATATATATAGAAAAAAAGCAAAATTCCAAGAAGTAACAAGCAAATCCACAATCACATTGGGAGATATTAACACACTGTATCAAGAACTAATGGAACACAAAAAACCAAAAACCAAAAAGCAAAGCTCTTAAAGAAGATTTAAATAATATGATTAACATATTTGATTTAATAGATAATTATAGAATATTGCGCTCAAGAATTGCAGAACATACAGTTATTCCAAGCAAACATGAAACATTCACAAAAATTGGCCACATCTTGGACAACGCTATACAAATTTCAGAGGATTGAAACTGTGCTATCTGACCATAGTGCAATAAAGCTAGTAGTCAATAACAAAAAGAAATTTTCCTATATGTTTGGAAATTAAGAAATACCCTTCTCAATAGCCCAGGGGTCAAAATATAAATCATAATGGAAATTAGAAAGATCTTCAGCTTAACTGTAACAAAATAGTTTTAAACCATATAGAATGCAGTTTCAAACAGTACTTAGAAATTTATAGCCTTGAATATTTGAATTAGAGAAGAAAATAGGTTAAAAATTAATGAGCAAAGCATCCATCTCAAGATATTTGGAAAAAGAACCATAAAACTAAAAATAGAAGAAAGAAAATCATAAACAGCAAAATTTAAAAAATAGAGAGGATTAACAAAGCCAAATATTGGTTTATTGAAAAGCTAATATATGCGTAATTCACAAACCTCTTGCAAGACCAATGCAGAAAAAAAAGATAAAGCACAAATAACCAATATCAAGAATGAAAGAGGCTACCACTGTACATGCTGCAGATATTAAAAAGATAAGTTATTCTGAACAACTTTATGTGAATAATATAGAAAGTTTTGATGAAATTCATTGAAATATATAATCCACTAAAAGTGTCTTTGACCTGTGAGACAAGCTCAGACTGAGACTATTTCTCAAGCCCAGTTCTAAATTCCCTGGAGAGAGAATTTAATTGGACCCTCTTTAGTCCAGTGACCACACCAGATACACTTAATTAAAACCAGAGTGTCAGATTAAATTTCAAAGCACATCTGCCAGGGGTCAGTACTGAGGGGAGAGAGAGGGAGGAGAGTTCTCAGAGAAAATGGGTCATGGTGGGGGAGTGGGGGAGCAGGTATTCCAAAGAAAATGTACAAGTGTGTACCACTTATCAATGTGTGTATTATCAACTTTTACTTATAATTTGTTCCCCATCACTAGGCTTCTCCAAGGCAGTTCTCAGCAGCTGTCTGGGATATAGTGGCACTCAGACCTGAACACTGAATAAATGCTTTAATGAATGAACATCTCTTTGAGATTTTAGATTTTTATCTTCAAAAAAGGAAAAACAATACTTTATGACTGAAGGAATGCACTTGGACCCAATAATGCTGAGGTTCTTTTTTTCAAACCTATGGTTACATGTGAGACTTTGAAATATATATTTAACAACACAAACTTATTTTGTATATTTTACCTGTATTTTTAAGATAAAAAAATTATCGTTTTATTAAAACTTTTTTTTGCAACTTTACTGAGGTATAATGGCAAAAATTGCACATATTTAGGGTGTACAATGTGATGATGTAATATATGTATACATTACGAAATAATGGTCACAATTAAATTAATTTACACATCTATTGCCTCATACTGCTAGCGTGTGTGTGTGTGTGTGCGTGTGTGCGTGTAGTGAGAACACTTAAGGTCTATTCTCAGCAAATTTCAAGAGAGTATACAATACACTATTGTTAACTATAGTCACTGTTCTGTACATTAGATCCCCAGAACTTATTCATCTTATAACTAAAAGTTTGTACCCTTTGACCAACATTAAAAAATATGTTTTACTGGACACATATATCTTCAAGAGTGAATTGGGCAGGCTGCGCCGCATTACCATTTCCTGAGCTGTTGAGAGTATGTCCAAAGCTGGCCTCCATCTCTCATCTCTTGTCCCTTGGGCACAGACTTCAGGATGTGCTCCTTCTCTCTGGGAAGGGCTTATTTTTCTAGAAGGCTCATATTCTGTTTCCTTTATATACCTTCTTTCTGGTCCCTTGTCCCTTTTTTACTACTTTCTGGAAAGATGATTCCCCAATTGCAAGAAAGTTCATCAATGCCAGAAACACTCTCAAACATTATCCTTCCATAACACAAGTCTGGTCATGTTAGTTTCCTTTATGAAATACTTGGTGGTGCGTACGTAAATGTTACTCCACAGACTTAGGTGTTTGAGGAATATCACATTTTAAAAAATCCGGTTAAATCTAATTCTAAGCCCCTATTCTTACAGCTGGCAGGAAATTCAGTCACAGTACTTAATGGAAGTCCTTTTCTTTCCCTAGAATAGTCCAAGAAAGCAGGAAGCTGGTTTCCAGCAAGCAGGGTGCCCAGAAAAACGGATGACTTCCAAAATTCAGTCTGTCATGGCTGCCACTGATACCCTCGCTTTTCAAACCTACGTGGGCCCTGAAATTTGGGCATCTCTCCAGCTACTGTGCCAACTGAGCTACTGAGGTATTTGCCTGGGAGGGAGCAGCAGTGCCCGGGTTTGGCCTCTCAGAGGCACCTCCCTGAGTTCTTGCCATCCAGGTCATCAGATCTGTGTCTCTGACAGTCTCTATTTCCTCCCAGACTGTCATCAGGTGACAGTCTATTTCCTCCCACACGGAGGGAATCTCTTTCTTTCCTCCTCAGCCTTTCTCTCCCAGACCCTCTCCTCTTTCCCCTCCCAACCCAAGATGCTGAACATAATCTCCTCTAAAATATGAGTCTTTGAACACAAAAGAAAGAATGCTGTTCTTCCAACACTTTCTCCTTTGGGCCCTGCCAACGCCCTAGGGCAAGGGAAGAGAAAAGCTCAGGCTACCTTCTTGAAAGAGTAGGTTGGGGTGAGTAGTTATACATGGAAAATGTAAATTAATAGTCACAATAAATCATCCTGCCACACCCTCAAATACTCTTTTTTTTCTTCCAAAATAGAGTTCAAACTTCTTAGGCAGAGGTCTAAGGCCTCCATAATATGGATTCTACCTGCTTTCCTAGTCTTTATCTTCCTCCCTCTCAAGCCCTGAAGAACTACTAATACTTCACCCCTGTGTTCTCCCAAAGCACTGTCATGTTTAAGTGACTGTGTTCAAGCTTCTCTCTATGGCTTCATCTCCCCAGGATACACCAATTCATTCACCTGTAAAGATTCAATTCAAGGATTATCCCTTTGAGGAGACTTATCCTGACCTTCTCAGATAGGAACGGCCACTCTCTACTGCAGACCCCACTACTCCCTGTGACATTTCAGTGCACTTTTTAATATAGATGACTCCCTTCCTCTACTACCTTGTAAGTCCTTGAGGATGACAGTCATGTCTACTCAATTCTCCATCCCAATATCTGGCCCACGCTTAGCTAACGGATGGTAAATAAACCCATATAGAGAACCAAGAACACACAAAGTAGAGACTCAACATGGTTGTACCTACAAACAGGAAGGTCCAGAGGCCTTGACCTCTGAAGTGTTGTATGTCTGTGTGCATTGTGTCACCAGCTTCCATCTAGAGTCATTTTGTATTTAGGGGTCACATCCTTCCAACAACGTCTATGCTAAGGCCCCGTATTTTTTGTTTCAATATGCTCTGCCTTTAAATACTTTGCACGTGTGATTTGAGTTCCAAGCCATTGGTTCCTGGAAACTTTCATCAAAAGTCTAGACCAGAGGTCCCAAACTAGTAAACCAGCCATTGAAATATATGAGCTAGCCATGTTTCAGTTGGTCAACGTCATGGCTCGAGCACGGGTTGGGAAAGAATTTCCAGACACAAGGCAGAATGTAAGATAGAGTTTATTAGAGACAAGGGACCCAGTAAAGACAGCGGGATGACTTCCTGGCAGACCAGGGAAAGCCAACGCTCTGGTGGGCTTGCAGCCAACTTTTATAACCCCAAGGCAAAGAAAATTCCTGCTAAGAGAATGGCGCTAATCAATTGGTCAATGTGCCAAAGGTGACAGGTGTTGTTAGGTGACAGGCTAGGGTCCTGTATGGTGAATAACTTCCCTAACATGGGGTCTGGTTATTGGCTAGCCCAAGTCTTAAGTCAAAGGTTTCTGTGGAGGTCTAGATAACTCGGGAATTTGGTTGCTATGAGGGTTGGGTTAACTTTGTAATCGTATCTTGTGACTTTGGTATAGGGCTCCACAGTCAGCAAGTCTTTTTGTTTGTTTTTTCTTTTTTAATTTCAGTTTGAATGCTCTTCACATAGTTATATCAACTGCTGGGCTCTTGAAGACTTTTAAATCTGTGTTCCCTACTCTATGCCAGCTCTCCATACAAGCCAGTCAGTCTCTAAACCCTTCGCATACTCCAGCCAAGAGTTAGTCTAGCAAGCTGCTGACCATTTTATGTGGTGGTACCTGTGAATGCATGTGTGTTTGGATGGAAAAATGAGCAGGGAAGAGAGGAAGAAGTGAAAGGGCAAGATGCAAGAGAGGAAACAGAGGGAAAAAATGGAAGATGTCAGCTCTGCTTCTACCTTGTAGCCAACCCTTTGTTCTAGCACAGGGCTGTATCTCTTTGAGAGGTTGCCTGTTCAGATGGGAATTTGCCCCGGGGTCAAGAGAGTCATCTCAGCTTCCATTCCACTTGGGTGACTTTTTGCCACGCCTACATACAGTAAGTGTTTTAATCAATGCAACTCTACTCAGTTTAAGAAGTCCTCATATTGAACTTATACTGTGCTGGGCTATATCCTAGTGCTACCAGGATGATTTGGATATCCTTAGGGGCACATGGGTTAGGGAAGAAGACTGACAGGTGGACAGATAAGACAGAACTATGCAGAGGGTGCTGTGGGAATTTAGAGGAGGGGCACTTGGCACAATGTGGAGACTCAGGAAAGACTTTCCGGAGGAGGTACTCTTTGTGCCAGGAAAAGAAAGGCAGCTGGGGCCCATGGCTGGGGTTGGGGTTGCCTAGGAGAGAAGGCTACAGAATAGATTACAGAGAGTATAACAAGCCAAGAATTTAAACTTTAATCCGAAGTCAATGGGGATCCCTAGAAGATTTTTTAAGGAGGGAAATGAAGTAATTAAACTTGAATTTTTAAAAGTTAGTCTGTTTCTCTAAATAGATACCCTACTTAAACTATTCTAAGACATTTTAATAAATGCAAAATGAAGAATTTCCAGTAATTGTGTAATGTACATGCATGTGTGCTTTGACAAAATTGTAGATGTTCTTTTTCCTTCCATTATTTTATTTGCTTTCTTGCTCCAGACACTGAGAGATAAAGCAACTTGGCCAAAGACAGTCAAAAGCTTCCAAAAGGAAAATAAAACCTAAGACACCCAAGTTTCAAGTTGGCAAGTCAATAAATCCTATGGAAATTTACCAGATTCTACCTGAAATTTGTTCTACCCAGTTCTTTTTATATTCTTAGTTCCCATGCCAACTCAGCTCCAAATTTTTAAGAAGATTTAGGGTCTGTAATTGTGTTTTTGTCACGGCAATAAAAGTTCCTTTATAGATTTTTTTTTTTAACAAATGTCATTTCTTACAAATTGATTCCTCATCTGTTTTCCATTACGATTTACATGAACGATGAACAAATAGGCTCTCAATGAGGAGAGATTACAGGGCTTATTTACAAGGATGTCACATTTTAGCTTACCTCCAAGCTGTGGCTTTACCTCCATTGCCCATATTTCTGAATTTGCTGACATTCTAGCTTTCACAAAACCAAGGATTCAAGCAGCTAAATGTTGCTCAAAAGAGAATTTCCCACTAGGTTACTTTCTGTAAATTTGAAAATAAATCAGCTTGAGTATGTGTGTTTGCAGGGCAGGATCTTTCCCTGCAGTGGGATGCTAGGGAAGGGAACCACATTTCATCTTTGTCTACCGAATCCCAAATGGGACAAGGCATATGATTTGCTACTTCCATAGTTCCTGCTAGAGGCTCTTTGCAAACATTTTAAATATTCCCTGGGTCGGATACCTTTCTCTTTGTAAGAATTTTGAGCAGTTCCTAATTGTGAGTTTAGCAAACTTTGTCTCCTAAGTTTTCCTACCCTTATTTTGACCCCCTTGGACACTACCTCTTGAACTATGGGTGCCCCCAATGACTCCCGCCCCTGTCCTAAGTAATTCTTGATGATTCAGAGTAGGTGTTTCCTTCTCTTCTCTCCCAATTCAAATTTGGAAGTCAGTTGGTTGGAAACTTTATTCCCACTAACCTATTGATGGCTAGAGGTGTTTTATATTACTCCTTCTAGTTGCTGTATAACAAAGGGAGTCCAACTCGAGGATGGAAGATGCCTTAGAGGACTGGGACGGGGAGGGTGGGGGGGGACTCGAGGGAGGGTGGGGGGGGATTTGAGGGAGGGAGGGAATATGGGGATATGTGTATAAAAACAGATGATTGAACTTGGTGTACCCCCCCCCCAAAAAATAATAATATATATTACTCCTTCTAGAGATTTTTGTAGTTTTACTAGAATGGATTGCCGTCATGCAGAGAAATAGATCTGCAAAGACTGTGGCAAAACTGACTTATTTTTTGAAGCAATGTATTTTTTATTCCTTCATTTAGCAAAGAGCTACAGTATTAGGTTACTTCTGTGACAAAGGCATTTTGCTAGGAGCTGATGGAAATCCAGATGGAGCAGACATAGATCTTGTTCGTAGGCGGCTTACAGTTGACTAAGCAGGATAGCCTTTCAGGCTAGAGGCGCTAGGCTCGTAGGATGCCTAGTATGTGGGCACTGCTGTAGCTCAGCATCTAGAGAAAAGCCTGGACTTTATAGGTGCTCAACACAGTTTGCTGAGGGATGAAAGAGACCATTGAGAGATGAAGAGACCAGAAGCAAATTAGACTCCTGATTATTCTGCAACCTTCTGGTGAGGGGTGGAGGGGGAAGAGTCCATTTTAGAACTAGAAGTTTAATAGGACGCCTATATAAAGGCAAATACACATTTGGCTAGCTGGTGCTACCAAAAATAAAGCCTCAAAACAAAACTAAACAAAACCACTATGAGTAAGAGAAAAAAAATATAGATATGGATATATAGATACAGATATATCTCAAAGCTTGAAGCTAAAAGCTGGAAAGGAAAGTCCATTGAGGTTATTTTAAACCATACCTGGAATCTCCAGGGTTTTGGCTAAGAGCCAGCATGAGGAACCTAAGAACAACCAAATCAAGGTCATCAGGATGGGAATAAACTCATGGAAGAAATATTAATGTTTAGTGAGACAGATTTTTTTTTAATGTAGCTGACTTTCTGATTTCTATTAAAATACTAGCACTCATGATGGTAGTTACTGTATGATGAAAACCTATGTAGCAATTAAAATCATGTATACATTGTGATAAAAAATACGTATGTGCATAGCAGAAAATACACCAAAATATCAACTACCAATGGTTATCTCTAGGAGGTAAGATGATGGGTGATTTTATTTTGTTAAATTTTAAGTAACAATTTACTAATGAATGTTTAAATAATAAATGTTAGAGTCCATTTTAAATACTGAATTATCTAATAATGTTTAAATAATGAATGTTTATTGCCAGAAAAATGTTGTTTTTTAAAAAGTAATAATTATGTAATGGAGCTTAAACACTTCAGTGACAAGGCCTGTATGTGGAGGAGGGTGGGGAGGGTAACGCATGTGTGGAAATGAGGTGTGGAAAATTCAGGATGATTCCAGGTGCTAGAAGAGGCTTGAACAGAGACCTGCCTCTTAAATGTCAGTGAAAGCAAACATCTTGTTTTCAAGTAAGAAATTCTACTTCTGATCTGGCAGGGTGATTATACGTTTTGCTTTGATATGATTAAAAGACAAAAACAAACAAAAAACAAGCAAAAATACCTAAACACCAACTCTAAGAGATGCAAAGGCAGCAAGTGTTACATTCTCTGAAAAAGCTCTTGGATGGGGGAAGGCCAGTGACCATGGGGCTAGGGGGTGGGGAGATGGATGGGGCAGGTTGGGCAAGCTTCCCCAAAGTGCCAGCTCTAACAATGAGAGGTGAAAACTACTCTAACCCTTTTCCTCCCTGAGTCAAGACAAGAATAAGAGCCATATGTGATCGTCTTACATAAGTAACCCAATCTACACTGAGGTTTCAACCATTCTATCGAGATTTGCTGGTGATATGTCTTCTTTTCTGTTGAAATCAAAACACGTTAAAAATTCCTTTGCAAAGTACATAAAAATGTAAACAATGAACTTTAGAAACAGCAGATTTTTAGGTGATTTTTATTTTGGTCTTTGGCTCATCTGTAGCTCCTGCTTTTTCTTTTTTTCTTTGGCACACGGGCTTAGTTGCTCTGTGGCATGTGGGATCTTCCTGGAGCTGGGATCGAACCCGTGACCTCTGCATTGGCAGGCGGATTCTTAACCACTGCACCACCTAGGAAGCCCCGCTCCTGCTTTTTAATTGCATTTTTACTAGGAGCATGTATTATTTGTTCAACAACAACAAAAAGAAAGGATAACACTCAATAGGATCAAAATTAAGTGAAACAGGGACTTGCCTGGTGGTATAGTGGTTAAGAACCTGCCGGCCATTGCAGGGGACATGGGTTCGAGCCTGGTCTAGGAAGCCCATGTGCCACAACTACTGAGCCTGTGCTTTTGAGCCTGCAAGCCACAACTACTGAGCCCATGTGCCACAACTACTGAAGCCCACACACCTAGAGCCTGTGCTCTGCAACAAAAGAAGCCATTGCAATGAGAAGCCTGTGCACCGCAACAAAGAGTAGCCCTGGCTCTCGGCAACTATCGAAAAGCCTGCACATAGCAAAGAAGACCCAATGAAGCCAATAAATAAATAAATAAATAAACAAATAGTTTCCCTGTATCTTCTAATAAATAAACAAATACTTTTTAAAAAAATTAAGTGAAATAAAACATGTGTGAAAAGAGAATGGACTATAAGAAAATATATCCACTATTCCTAGTGGTTGTCTTTGGGACAAATTATAAGCAATGAGTAAGTTTCCACTGGATATTCTCCAAACTTCCTAAAATGGGCATGGGAAAACAATACATAGAGCATGACCCCACTTTGTAAAAAACGAAATTGCCCACCTATATAATATACAGTTTTTGCAGGGAAATGTTTAGAAGTGTATATGCTAGCACAGGGAGTGATTTGGGGGGGCGGGAGGGGAAGATGCTTTAGAAATGAGAGAGGAAGGGAAGCTCTTTTTTGTTGGCATCAATATACTGCTTGATTCTTTGTGCAACACGTGTATTACTTTGGTAATTTTGACAAAAACAAAAGAAATCAGAAAATTGCACAAGAAAAGTTTGACAAGCCCAGGTTGTCTTGCTAGCTTCTTTGCACCCTTTCATGTGTGTTTTGTTTATGACATGGAAAGGATGTTTCTCCCATTGTAGAGTTCCACTGTTCAGCTCTGGATCACACTGAGGTCCTTAGCCCTTTAAACAATTTCAAATGCATTCTAAAAAATACATATTTTTCTACGGAATTCTCCCCACTTTTGCAGCATATTTGAAAATGAGGGCGTCAAGAAGAGTTACTTCGGAAACTCAGATTTCTCTTCCATTTATATCATACGGGAAGTGATAGGACCTATTAATATTAAAAAGCTGTCAATGTGGCTTGTATTTTTGCTTTTGAAGACTAGAATGATGGGTGAAGAGCACTGTTTATCTCATTTAGTTGTGTCTTCATGTGTCCCACATGCAGAGCAGAACCAAAATCTACAGGGGTCAGTAATTTTATAATCCAAGCCCTAGCAAATTCTGCACAGCGTTTTCATTCACTGGCTTTCAAAAATGAGAATTCTGTCCTTTAAGCCACTGAGGGAATGAGGTTCACAGCACCGTTTTGATAGAGTTGTAATGTTCAGTTGCACAGACTGGGCACAGCACAAAGGTGCCGTGTACCTGCAGTGTTGGGTTAACCCCAGGGGATGCGGGCCTCTGGTTTGCATGATGGCTGGACATGGGTCACCAGAAGCTGGCCAGGTGCTGGCAGGCAACCAGTTTACCTATGATTGGTAAGGAAAACACTCTCTCTTCATCATTTCACACAATAGTTTTTCTCATTTTTTCAGTCTCTTTCCCCATCTATTCCCCTTTCCCCCTTTTTCTTTCTCCTACCTGCAACTCCTGTTATTGAGCTGCCTCTCCTATACTCCTTATGAAAAAGAAAGAAGGAAAGGAAGGAAAGGAAAGAAGGAAGGAAGAGAGAGAAAGAGAGAAAGAAAGAAAGAAAAAAAGAAAGAAAGAGAGAAAAAGAAAGGAAAGAAAGAAATACTAAAGTGCCTTAGAATGTGAGCTTATTTGCCCATAGGATCTTTTAGAGGCAATTAAGTTAAAATGAGGTCATTAGGGTGGGCTCTCATCCAATATGACTGATGCCCTTATAGAAGCAGAAATTTGGACACAGGGAAGAGGATATAAAGACACAAGAACACTATCTACAAGCCAAGGAATGCTGGAGGCTACCAGAAGCTAGGAGAGAGGCCTGGAACAGAAACTTCCCTGACAGCCCTCAAGAGGAACCAACCCTGCCGAGACCTTGTTCCAGACTTACCACCTCCAGAACCATCACACAGTAAGGTTCTGTTGTTCAAGCCATCCAGTTTGTGGTGCTTTGTTTCAGCAGCTCTAGAAAATGAATAAATGCCTCACTCCCACCCCAAGCTCTCCATTTCTCTCACTCTATGCCTTGTTTCCTGTCTTCCTTTCTCTCACCTTCTTGTCCCAAGAAATCCATCTTTGTGTCCCTCCTCTGCTTTGGTTGCATTGGCTGGGCAAACACATGATCAGTGTGTTCCATGAAATAAGCCAGACCCCAAGAAATCTCCAAAGAAGAGAAATGCCTGTTTGAAGGACTCTGTGTTAGTCATTGTTCTTTGGATACTTTACACTTTGGGCATTACCAAGAGCCAGCATGTCTGCTCTGTTTCTTGAATTTTGACTCCATGTAGCATCCTGCACAGCTCCAAAGTCACACCTGCACAATTATCTCCTAAGTAAGAACCAGGCGCACACAGGATGTCTTCAAATAGAATCTCCACACAGATTATCAATTATTGCCTATCGTCTACGACAGTCAAGCACCTCTGAGCTGTTTGTTTTACTTTCTGCTCATTTAATAATGAGATTCTTTTCATGATGATAGGAATTGACTTTTGTCTTGGTAGTCAGAATGGTGGATGGCCTTGCTTTGATGTAGAAACCCGTTGGGAATATAGATGAAAGAAATGCAAAGCAACATATCAGGCAACCTAGAAAACAGCACTTTCCTGAGTTACCAGTCCTGGATCTTAGAAGTACTGTGTCCTGAGTTATCAATCTTGGATTTTAGAAGCAGAATTCCCAGCCAAGATTAGACTATACTATTCCAGTGACCCAGATGGTAAACTTGTTTTCTTTGGGGGACAAGGGGAAGGAACATCAGTGGGTTGTTTTCTCTGAAAATTAGGTACAGTTGACCCTTTAACAATGCAGGGGATGCAGGGGTGCCCACCTTCCGTGCAGTTGAAAATAACGCGTATAATTTACTGTGGACCCTCCCAAATCGAGGTTCCTCCGTATCTCAGTTCTGCATTTGTGGATTCAACCAACCGCAGGTGGGGTAGCACTGTATTTACTTTTCAAAACAATCCACGTGCAAGTGGACCAGTGCAGTTCAAACCCATGTTCAAGGCTCAACTGTATAATGTCCTGACATCCTTCACTTTTTTCCATCTTCATTGTGAAGGTCATTTATGCTCAAGTCTCAAAGGTTTTGTAGGGATTTGAGGCCAGGTTCCTCCTACAAACAATACTGGCAAGAATAGATTTACTGTCTATCATTAAGAACCACCTCAGAGCTTCTTGCCAAGTGCCTCTCATTTGATGGTATTGTTATCACACTTGTTGTAGGGAATTATTTATAATGAAAACTGACAGTGAGTTCATATCACCATTGCTGGCACATGAACAATTTTTAAATGAACTTCTGAGACTGTGAATTCTCCTACCCAAGCCTGCCCCATACTGTTGCACAAACTGTTAGGCTCTGTTGCTTCCTTCCCACTGGACATCACTACAGACAGGGTCTGCAGGATTGGATAGACCTGGGCTCTGGGTCAGTCTCCTAGTTACTTAACCTCTCTGAGCCCCAATTTCCTCTTCTGCGTGTAACCGAGGAGGCTGGAGAATGTGCTACAGATGTACACTGCCTTCTGAAGGGGGCAGATCAAGATAAGAGAAAAACCTTCAGCTCAGGGCTTCCGCAGGTCCTTTGTACTGCTGCAGAAATCAGTGCCTCTTCCGTGTGGATTTTTTTTTTTTTTTTTTTTTTTTTTTGTATGTGGTGGCTCTGTAAGGGTTGTTCCTAGACCAGTGGTATTAACATCATTTGAGAACTTGGAAGAAAGCCAACTTCTCACCCACACCTACAACCTCAAAACCCAGCAAGCTATGTCATAAGGCCCCTAGGTGACTCTGATACGTGCTCCAATTTGAGAACCACTGGTGTAGGTAAAGGAAGGCTTGGAACTGAGGTTAGGTGTAGAGGCTTGTGAGAACTAAGGATTGCTCTACATAATAAAGAGGAAGCAGCAGCTTCCCGGTACAGTCTGGGAAGTGGATATAGGAGGAATGGAGCCAGCAGGATGGTGAGAGGCTGCATGAGGTCACATGGGCAGTAGAAAGCCCCAGCCCCAGTGGTGTGGTAGCTGAAAGGACTTCAAGAGCAGGCCTGCCTCATATATTATTTCGCTCATTTGCTGTATGGTGTGATTTTCGTATCTTCTGCCTCATATCTACAAATATTTAAAATATTCTCCTGCAAGCAATAGCTTTGCATGAGTGGGATCTTGTTTTAGGAAAGGAGGGATGAAAGTTTGGATATACACCAAGGTAAGGTTAAAAAAAATCAGTGGGTTTCAGGAAATCAAAGCCAGAGTTTGCATGAGTGGGATCTTGTTTTAGGAAAGGAGGGATGAAAGTTTGGATATACACCAAGGTAAGGTTAAAAAAAATCAGTGGATATCAGGAAATCAAAGCCAGAGATGATTATACGCTAGGGCAGGGCTTCTCAACGTCAGCAAAACTGTTATTTTAGACTGGATAATTCTTTGCTCTTTGGGCTCCTATCAGTTGGAGAACTTTCAGCAGTATCCCTGGCCTCTAGCCACTAGGTGCCAGTAATACCCACACCCCCAACTGTGGCCACCAAAAACTTCCTCACCTATTGCCATAAAAGAGGGAAATAACCCCCTTTGAGAACCACTGCTCCAAAGTTTTCTACAGGACACTGGATTTTCTCAAGGGCATGTAATACGTGAGGTAATTAGGGATATAGAGAGTCCATTTTCTCTGAATCAGAAGCAATCATGTTATCCCAGCTGACATCTGTGGTGGTAACATCTCTTACAGAGCAGTGTGAAAACTCAACAAGAGTATATGTAAAGTACTGGCAGAGGAGTTGGTCCCTGATAGACATACTGCCTCTCTCTTTTCTATCCTACTATAAACATTCTTAGTAGACCGTGACCTGTGATGACCCCAGAGGTCTGTATACTGTTCTCTCTGCTACTTGTCCAGAACCGTGAAGGGGCTGAGACTATTTGCAAGCTCACAGGTTAACTTACTTCGGTTTCGTGGATGCTGACAGAAGCCATGAAACCTGTGGGTCAGAGACGAAGGACCAATTATGACTCTCAAAAGTAGCCGTAGCCAGACAATCAGCATTTTCGTGAGCTGGTTTTCCAATCCCAGTGCTCACAGGGTGGCACAAAGGGGGCCTGGTGATGCATGCACACCCAGGGTGTTGCCTTACAAGAGAGGAACCCTGAGCTTAAGGCACCTGAATCTTTTGTATTCAACTGTGAGCATGTCTGCCCTTTGCTCTAGAGGGAGATATGTCTTTTAAGGCTATTCATTACTTGGACAGATATCCTTGAAAAGATAGTCTTGAACGGAGGCAATCTGTGCCTCTGCTTACAAGATGTGCAGAAACATGAGATTATCTCCCAATACTACTATTCTGTAAGCTCTTTGGGGACTAGGACAATGTTTATTCATCTTTGTAATTAACACTTGTACCCAGGAGGTCATCAAAAGCGCTTTTGGGATTATATAATGAAAATTCCTAACAAGGGTGTGGGATGAGCTTAAAGAGCTATGTTTGGCCCAATTCCACATCTTACCCATTTGAGGGTGCTATTAGTTTTCAATAGCTGCTATAACAAATTACCACAAACTTAGTATCTTAAAACAACAGAAATTTGGATTAGAGTTCTGGAGGTCAGAAGTCTGAAATGGGTCTTATTGGGCTAACATTAAGGTGAGGGCAGAGCTGCATTTCTTTTGCAGGCTGTAGGGGAGAATCCTTTCTTTCCTTTTCCAGCTCCTACAGGTGTACATTCCTTGGCGTCTGCCGCTTTTTGCCATTGTTAGAGCCATTGCATCTTCCAGTCTTTCTCTGGCTCTGATCTCCCCCTGCCTCCCTTTTTCGCTAATAAGGACCCTTTTATTCCATTGAGAACACCCGGGGAATCCAGAATATTCTCCCCACCTCAAGATCCTTAACTTAATTATCATACAGTTACAAAGTCCCTTTTGTCATGCAAGGTAACATCTTCACAGTTTTTTGGAATTAGGATGTGGAAAATCTGTCTACCCTTTTGTAAACAAAACCAGGTTTTTATCCCTTCAATAAGACTTCCCTGAGGTATAAAACATAGTCATTCTAGTTTGGGAAATCAGGAATGAACTTTTTCCTTCACACTATTTTTTCCTCTTATACTTTACATTTGGAACACAGCTAAAAATATTTTTTTACAAGTCCTCTGTTTAGCACGAAAAATATGTTAAGGAAAAAGTGTTTCCAAGAAATAGTAGGCAGCATACCATGTTTACTTATGATTTTTCCATGTTATGTGTAGAGGAGATGATGTATATTTCCTATTCTTTTATAAATTCTTTTCCTAGTAGATAATTTTTGTCAACAGCAACAAGAGCCTCTTTCAAGTCTTGGTAAAAGTGGTTGAACATGCCTGAAAGACCATTATAGGAGAGAAAAAAAATTCTTGAGCATTTAAAATGTGCTAAGAGCTCTCCTAAGCACCTAACCTGACCATCTCAGCTGCTTCTCAGAACACATCTACTAGGTAGGTATCATCACAATAGTTTTACGGGGATACATTATGTATGTTGCCCAAGCCCCAATACCTCATAACTAAGGCACAAATCACACCCAAGCTTTCTGATTCCACAGCCCCAAAAGCTAAACACCTAAACTAAACTTCTTTCTTGGGTCTGATCCTTCTTTTTGTGAACTGTGACATACACCCCCCAAAATGCATAAAAGAGAAGCATAAAAGCAAACACCCACGTAACCATCACTTAGAACAGGGGTTGGCAAATATGGCTCTGTGGGCCAAATCCATCCTGCTGCCTTTTTTGGTAAATAAAGTCTTATTAGAACACGCTTATGCCCACTCCTTCATGTATTGTCTACGTCTGTCACGTTCAGGTTACGGCGGCAGAGTTGAGTAGTTGTTACAGAAACCGTATCGCCCACACAGCCTAAACGGATTACTATCTAGTCCTTCACAGGAAAACTTTGCTGACCTCTGACCCAGATCAAGCAGAAGAGCATTGCCAGCCCTCTGCAAGTCTCTTGTATGCCCTCCCCACTCATAACGGTCAGTAATCACTGTCCCACCTCTTGGGATCATGATTTTTTAATTAATGGTTTTAGAACCTAAATATTGCTAAGCCGTATATTTCAGTTTTGCCTTTTTTCGGAACTTAAGAGAGTCATCCCATATGACTTTTCCCATCTTGTTTCTCTTCCTCAACCTGAGATCTGTGAGGTTAATCCATGTTGTTACATTTGGCTGTAGTTTGTTTATTGTCAACAAATTGTACTCCATCCTACGGGTATAACGCCATCTATCTACTCCTTCTACTATTTATGAAAATCTGGATTGCTGCAATATGATGACTCATGCTGCTGTGGATATTTTTTCCCACGTCTCCTGGTGTACGCGTACCTGAGTTTCTGCTGGTATGTGTCTAGGAGTTGACTTGCTGGGTCACAGCACATGTGTTAGCCTCGTATTCTGATACGAACATGGATACTAGTAGTATTCTGGACGCACGTCGTTCCTAAGTTATACGTAATATAAATAGCTTCTCCCACGCCACGGCTTTCCTGTTCATTCTATTGATGTTGTTTTTTAATGGACAGAAGTTCTTGATTTTTAATGTAGTCAAGTTTATCGATCTTTTTGGTTAAGGCTTTTTTGTCTTAAGATAGTCTTCCCTGTCTTTAAGGTACTCTATTACCTACTTAAAACTTTATACTTTGCCTTTTATGTGAGGTCAGTAATTCCACTAGAATTCATTGTGTATGGTGTGACCTAGGGGTCAATATTTTTTTCCATGTCACTACCCATTTGTCCCACACCACTGACTGCAGATACTTTCCTTCCTGTTTTTCCTCGGGAACCTCTCTTTCATATACATAGTGGCCATATATGCACTGATGTGGGTTCTAGGGTACCTTTGCTGTCTCACTGGCATATTTGTGTATCTCCACACCTATATAACACTGTCTTTACCATAAAAGAAGTTGTGAAAACTGGCAGAACAATTCTTCCCACCATATTCTTCTTCAAGAGCATTTGTGGCGATTTTTAGCCATTTGTACCAGCATATAAATTTTAGAATTAACCTATCAAGTTCCACAAGTCCTACTGAATCTATAAATCAACTGGGGAGATGTTACCATTTTTACAACATTAAGACTTTTAGTCCACAAACGTATTCTCACTCTGTATTTATTAGGGCATCTTTAAAATTTTTCAAAAGAGTTTAATCATTTTCTCTCTACAGGTCTTTCATATATTTTATTAGATTTATTCCTAAGAGTTTTGTATTTAAAAAAAAAATCTGTTTAATGTTGATACATAAGACTACAATTATTCTATATTGCGTTCAGTATTGGAAATTTGTTGGACTCTCATTAATTCTAATACATTTTTGGTGTACTTTTTTAACAAACAAAAAAATTGTGTCATCCATGAAAAGCGGGCATTTTATTTTCAATTGCCAATTTCTTTTCTGACTTATTGCACTGACGAGGATCTCCACTACAATGTTGAAGGGAAACAGAAATAACAGCAACTTTACTGCTTCTCATTTTAAAGGGAAAGTATTCAACATTTCACCATTAAGCATGACATCTGATAAGTGGTATTTTTACAGACATTCTTTACCTGAATCAGGTAGTTCCATTTTTACAACTAGTGTGCTAAGAAATATTTTAAATCATAAATGATACTGCATTTTATCATCAGGTTTTCACTGTCCATTGATAATGATTATTTTTTTATTAATATCTTAATGTAGTTCATTATTTCAATTGGCATTCTAAACCAGTTTTCAAACTACTCTTGCATTCTTGGAATAAACCCAATTTGGTCCTAGTGTATTGTCCTTTTTACCTGTTCCTAGACTAAGTTTGTGAATATTTTATGACTTTTGCACCTGTATTAGTGAGGGAGAGTGGCCTATAGTTTTCCTTTCTTATTACTGTCCTTATGAAGTTTTAGTGACGGGGCTATGTTAATGCGTAAAATGAGTTGTGTGTGGCAGAGATCTGCCCTGTTTATACCACACGGTTTCCACATCCTATAAATATAAGGCTATTTCCCAGCCTCATTTACAGGTACAGTGGCCAAGAGAAATATGGGTAAAGAGGACACGCTTTTATAGTCTAAGTCACTTAAGAGTGGTTGTCTTCCTCATACTGTCTCTGGGAGGCCACAGGTATTCTAGATTATGTAATTATAAGCTGGTGGAGGGACAAAGCAAAGCATAATTACCACTATGAATAGAAGAGTTCATTTCTCTTTTTTCTGTTCTCTAGAACTACTTGTGTAAAATGAGAATTGTTTTTCTTAGATTTGTGGTAGAACTCGCCTATGATTTTATTTGAAGGAAGATTTATACCTTCTGATTCAATTTCATTATGTTGGTAGGGCTGTTCAGGATTTTTATTTCTCCTTACATGAGTTGTGATAAATTACATTTTTAAGAATTTGATCCTTTTATCAAAATTTCCTAATTTATATATGTGAAATTGTTTCCAATATCCCCTCATTACATTTTTTTAAGAACTTTTATTGAGATACAGTTAACATACAATAAACAGCATATATTTAGAGTGTACAATTTGGTGTCCCAATCTCCCAATTAATTCCCTGCCAACCCTCCCTGCTTTCCCCAGTTGGTGTCCATGTGTTTGTTCTCTACACCTGTGTCTCTATTTCTGCCTTGCATTTCCTCTTTCATAGTTAGCATTTGCCTTATGAATTGAGGTGCTTCTATATTGGGTGCATATATATTTATAATTGTTATCTCCTCTTCTTGGATGGATCCCTTGATCTTTATGTAATGTCCTTTCTTGTCTCTTGTAACATTTTTTAAAGTCTATTTTATCTGATATGAGTATTGCTACTCCAGCTTTCTTTTGATTTCCATTTGCATGGAATATCTTTTTCCATCCCCTCACTTTCTGTCTGTATGTGTCCCTAGGTCTGAAGTGGGTCTCTTCAAGACAGTATATATATGGGTCTTGTTTTTGTATCCATTCAGCCAGTCTGTGTCTTCTGGTTGGTGCATTTAGTCCATTTACATTCAAGGTAATTATCAATATGTATGTTCCTATTACCATTTTCTTAATTGTTTTGTTGTTTTTGTAGGTCCTTTTCTTCTCTTATGTTTCCTGCTTAGAGAAGTTCCTTTAGCATTTGTTGTAGGGCTGGTTTGGTGGTGCTGAATTCTCTTAGCTGTTGCTTGTCTGTAAAGCTTTTGGTTTCTCCATCGAATCTGAATGAGATCCTTGCTGGGTAGAGTATTCTTGGTTGTACGTTCTTCCCTTTCATCACTTTAAATATATCATGCCACTCCCTCCTGGCTTGCAGAGTTTCTGCTGAGAAATCAGCTGTTAACCTGATGGGAGTTCCCTTGTATGTTATTTGTTGTTTTTCCCTTGTTGCTTTTAATAACATTTCTCTGTTTTTAATTTTTGTCAACTTGACTAATATATGTCTTGGCATGTTTCTCCTTGGACTTATCCTGCCTGGGACTCTCTGTGCTTCCTGGACTTGGGTAGTGGTTTCCTTTCCCATGTTAGGGAAGTTTTCAGCTATAATCTCTTCCAATGTTTTCTCGGGTCCTTTCTCTCTCTCTTCTCCTTCTGGGACCCCTATAATGCCAATGTTGGTGCGTTTAACATTGTCCCAGAGGTCTCTTAGGCTGTCTTCAGTTCTTTTCATTCTTTTTTCCTTATTCTTTTCTGCATCAGTGATTATCACCATTCTGTCTTCCAGCTCACTTATTCGCCCTTCTGCCTCAGTTAATCTGCTATTGGTTCCTTCTAGTGTATATTTCATTTCAGTTATTGTGTTGCATATCTCTGTTTGTTTGCTCTTTAATTCTTCTAGGTCTTTGGTAAACTTTTCGATCTTTGCATCCAGTCTTTTTTCAAAGTCCTGGATCATCTTCACCATCATTATTCTGAATTCTTTTTCTGTAAGGATGCCTATCTCCACTTCATTTAGTTGTTTTTCTGGGGCTTTATCCTGTCCCTTCATCTGGTACAAAGTCCTCTGCTTTTTCATTTTCTCTATCTTTCTGTGGCTGTGGTTTTCAGTTCCACAAGACAAAATATTGCTGATACTGCTTGATACTGCTGTCTGCCCTCTTGTGGAGGAAGCTATCTCCCCTCATTACATTTTAAAATGTTTGCAGCATCTGTAGAATATCTTTTCATTTCTTATATTCATTATTTGTGTCTATTTTTCCTTGATCTACCTTGCCTGATGTTTCTCAATTTTATTAGTCTTTTCAAAAAAACCAACTTTTGACATTGCGAATTATCTTTATTTTTCATCTCCTGTTAAGTTACTTTCTGATCTTATTTTTATTTTTTCTTTTTTTAATTTTTAGCTTTTATTTTGATTTCTTTATATAAAAACAACCTACTAATTTAAAGATTTTATTTTCTAATATAAGCATTTATATAGATTTCCAAATACTGCTATATCTGTCCCTTAAGATAGGAAGTAAAGTCATTTTCATTGTTCAGTTAAGAATGTTTCTAAGTTTTTGTTTATGATTTGTTCTCTGCCCTATAGATTATTTGGAAGTAGAGTTCTTAATTTCTAAATCAATAAAGATTTTCTAATTATCTTTTTGCAATGGATTTCTATATTAATTCCAACGTGTCAGAGAATATGGTGTTTATCACTTCATTCTTAAAAATTTGTTGAGGCTTGTCATGTTGTCTAAGATATGATAAATTTTTGTATAAAGTCCACGTATACTTAGAAAAGAAAGTATATTTTGCATTTATTGGTTATAGTGTTCCATATAAGCTCAGTAAGTCAAATTTGTTAATCATCTCCTTTAAATCTTTTATATAGTCAGAGTTTTTTGGTCTTTTTTATTTTATCAGCTCCTTAGAAAAATGTGTTAAAAAAAAAATCTTCCACTATGATTGTTCATTTGTTATTTCTTCTTGTAAGTCTGTCAGTCTTTACTTCATATTTTGAAGGTAAATTATTACATAAATATACATTTAAAATAGTATAGAATAACTTTGTGATGAATTGAATCATTTATCTTTATAAAGGATCTTATTTATCTCTAGCAATTTATTCCACTTATTTTTCCACTTGCTACAATGGCAGTTGTATACTTTATTTCTCCATTTTTTTGTTATTATTAGAAATATTAAATAACTAACATTAAAATTTGAAGTTAATCAACACATTATGCTCCCAAAATCTATGAAGAATTCTCTTCCCTCCTTACTTATACACTATTGTTTTCTATATTTTACTTGTATCTTCTTTCTTTTGAAATGTATGACAGTCTTATTATTTTATTCAATCTGACTCTTTTAGGTATACTTGTATATATTTTTCCTCTGTATTTCTTTTTATTTCTTCTTGCATTTCAGGTTTTCCATCTTAGATCATTTTTCTTCTGTCAGAAGTTTATCTTTTAAGCAAGATGGAGGACTAGGAGGTCCCAACACTTTGTCTTCCCTGCCCTCCCCCCCAAAAAAAACCTCACAAACACAAAACAATGAATAAAGTACAAACCAAAGAAAATATCTCAGGGAAAGCTCTGGACTACAAAGAAGCAATAGCAAAAACTCTACAGAGCTGCTCAAAAATCAAGGATGGCTACATAGAAAAGTGCAGGAGGTGTATCACCTGTATCATTCCATCCCTCAGTCAGGATCAGCTCTACACCAGGAGGGAATTCCCTCAGAGGAATGTCACCCTTTAGGGAAAAGAAGAGCTATAGAACCCCAGCAAATGTCACCACTGTGAATGTTTGCAACCTTGGCTACAGAGGTCTACCACAGTCTTCACCAATGCTGATCCTGGCTGTTGAAGCTGCCCTGGAGTCCCACTGACTGAATCTACTCTCTGAGGTGGAACTATAGCTGTGGGGAGATCTGCCCTCAGGGGATCCAGTTGCTGCTGTGTCCTGCTCTCCAGGTTCAGGATACCACAGTGTGTCACCATTTACAGGGTAAGAGCTGCTACTGCTCTATGTCCCACCTGCTGCGCTAGGTCAAGGCTTTATCTCACCATTACTAGGGCAGCCTCTACTGCCCTGAGCCCTGCCCCCCATGTCCCAGGTTGTGGCTCTGACCCATTATTGCTGGGGGCAATAGATATAGAAATCAGAAAACCCAAATAACAAGCAAAGAGGTTGAATTGGTAACCAAAAGCCTCCCAACAAACAAGAGTTCAGGACCAGATGGCTTCACTGGTGAATTCTACCAAACGCTTAAAGAATACCAGTCTGGCTCCTCCAAAAACATTGAAAAAGAGGGAACACTATCAGACTCATTTTACAAGGCCAACATCACTCTGATATCAAAGCCAGTTAAGGATACTACCAGCAAATTATAGACCAATATCCCTGATGAATATGGATGCAAAAAGTTTCAATATAGTAGCAAGCTGAACTTAACAGCACATTAAAAGGACCATTCATTGTGATCAATGAATCCCAAGATTTATCTTTGGGATTTAGGGATGGTTTAACATATGCAAATCAATAAATGTGATATACCATTTTAATAAAAATAAAAATCATATGATCATTTCAATAGATACAGGAAAAGCATTTGATAAAACACAATATTTTTTCATAGTAAAAATGCTCAACAAATTGGGTATAGAAGAAATGTTCCTCAGCATGATAAAGGCCATAAATGACAAACCCACAGCTAATATCATATTCAATGGTGAAAAGTTAATTTTTTTTCCTCTAAGATAAGGAACAAGACAAGGATGCCTACTTTCATCATTCCTATTCAATGCAGTACTGAAAGTCCTAGGCAGAGGAATTAAGCAAGAAGAAAGTCACCCCTATCAGGAAGGAAGAAGTAAAATTATCTTTGTTAGCAGATGGCATGATCTTATACATAGAAAACCCTAAAGACTCCATCAAAAAAACTGTTAGAGCTAATACATGAACTCAATAAAGTTGCAGGATACAAAATCAACATACAGAAATCAGTTGCATTTTTATACACTAAAAACGAACTATCTGAAAGAGAAGTTAACAGTCTGTTTTATAATAGCATCAAAATCAATAAATTTAGCCAAGGAGGTGAAAGACCTGTACACTGAAAACTGAAGACATTAATTAAAGAAATTGAAGAAGATAAATAAATGAAAAGGTATCCCATGGTCTTGGATTGGAATAATTAATATTATAAAAATATATTACCCGAAGTGATCTACATATATAATGCAATCCTGATCAAAATTCCAATGGCATTTTTCACAGAAATAGAATACACTTAAAAAAAATTATCTGGAACCATTAGAGACCCCAAATAGCCAAAGCAATCCAGAGAAGGAACAACAAAACTGGAAGCATCACATTACCTGATTTAAAGCTATTTTATAAAACTGTATTTTAAACCTATAGTAGTCAAAACAGTAAGATATTGGCATAAAAACAGGCCAATAGATCCATGGAACAGAATAGAGAACTTAGACATAAACCCATACATATATGGTCAGATAAGTTTTGACAAGGATGCTAGAACACAATGGGGAAAGGAATGTCTTTTCAATAAATAGTTTGGGGAAAACTGGATATCCACAAAAGAATAAAATTGGACCCCTTTCTTAAACCACTCACGAAAATTAATTTGAAATTGATGAAAGATCTAAATATAAAACCCCAAACCATAAAACTCCTAGAAGAAAACACAGGTGAAAATAATCCTTGACATTGGCCTTGGCAATGATTTCTTAGATGAGACACCAAAAGCACAGACAACAAAAAGTAAAGTAAACAAAGTTGTACATTAAACTAAAAAGCTTCTGTACAGCTGAGGAAACAACAAATTAAAAAGTCAGACTAGAGAATGGGAGAAAAAATATGCAAACTGTATACTGGATAAGGGGTTAATACCTAAAATATATAAAGAAACTCATACAATTCAATAGTCAAAAAGCAAACAATCCAATTTAAAAATGTGCTGAGGACCTGAGTAGACGTTTTCACACAAAGACATACAAATGGCCAATAGGTATATAAAAAGATGCTCAAAAGCATTAATCATCAGGAAAATGCAAGTCAAAACCACCATGAGGTGTCATTTCACATCTGTTAGGGTGGCCATCATCAAAAAGACAATAGATAGCTAATGTTGGCAAAGATGTGGTAAAAAGGAAACCCTTATACACTGTCAGTGGGAATGTAAGATGGTACAGCCATATGCACAATAGTAGGGTACTTCTTGAAAAATTAAAAACTGAACTGCCATATGATCCAGCAATCCCACACTTGGGTGAGCATCCACAGAAAATGAAGTAACTACCTTGAAGAGGTAGTTGCACAGCTATGTTCATTGCAGCTTTATTCACAACAGTCAAGACATGTCAACAACCTGAACAGCTGGTCAAAGGATGAATGGATAAAGTTTTATATACTTATATATGTATATATGTTGTATATATGTACATATTATGTATAGTATATGTATTTATGTATATATGCATATATATATACACATACACGTAATACACACACACTGGAATATTATTTAGCCATGAAAAAGAAGGAAATTCTGCCATTTGGTACAATATGGATGGACCTTGTGTGCATTATGCCAAATGACAAGTCTGACAGAGAAAGACAAACACTGTATGATATCAATTATGTATGGGATCTAAAGTCGAACTCATAAAAACAGAGAATAGAATGGTGGTTACAAGGTGCTAGAGGGGTGGGGGAAGTGGGGAAAGGTTGTTTAGGGGTACAAACTTAAAACTAGTAGATAGACTCTAGAGGTCTAATGCACAGCATAATGATTATTGCAGTAATATTGTGTTATATACTTTAAAGTTTCTAAGAGACTAGATCTTAGTTGTTCTCACCACAAAAAAAGAAATTATAACATATAACAAAGGTGTTAGCTAACACAGGTGATAATCACATTGCAACATATAACAAACCAATACACTTTACACCTTAAACTTACAGTGTTATGTGTCAACTGTATCTCAATAAAAACAAAATTAAAAAAAAATTAGTGAGACTCTTTGAATGATGATCTTAATTTTACCTGTCTAAAAATGTTTTTATTACTGTCACTCATTCTTCAAAGATTTTTGTATATTGTTTACTGTTCCAGGTTGGAGATATTTCTTTCTGTTCATTGAAGATATTAGTACACTGACTTTTGGCTTCCTTTGGCCATTAACCATTGTTCATTTGAAGATAATTTTTTTCTTTTCCACTCTCTACTGTCTTCTCTTCATCTTTGGTCTTCTGCAGTTTTTCCATGGCATACATAAGTATAGAACATTTTGTTATCTTTCTTGGATTTGCTGGGCTTCTTGAAAATGTGCATTGGCACCATTGTTTGAGGATTTCCTTTACAGTTAGGTCTTAATATTGCGCTGTCCCCAGTATTTCTCTCCTCTCCTAGGACTAAGCTGGGTTACACTTTCTCACTTTATCCTTCCAATTTCTCTTTAACACTCTTCCATATTTTTCATTTATTATTTTCTGTACTGCATTCTGGAAAACTTCTTCACAGCTCTTTTTCAGTTCTGATTTTTCATCCATCATTTGAGGTTTTATTTTTGTTTATTCTCTTTTCCTTACAGAAGGCCTTTTATAATTCAGTGTTCTCCATAGAAATTTCTAAGTTTACCTTTTATTTATTCATAAGTTGGTTATCAAGAAATTATGTTTACAATGTTTTATAATTGCAACACATGAAGTCTTTAGGGAGCTGTTTCTTTCATTTGCTGTGTTTCCGACTCTCACTTGTGATGCTTTATTTCCTTGATGCTTGGTTATTTTTTTTTATATTGACTTTTTTTTTTTTCTTTTTTTTGATGCTTGGTTATTTTTGACTGTGTTATGCTTATTGCCCTTGAATTTTTTTTTTCACTGGGGAATTTTGTTTTGAAGCCTAGAATAAGTGTCTTAAAGAGAATTTCTATTTATTTACTCCTATTTGGGGGCACTATCAGTCACCAATCACATTAAAATAAGTTGACAACTTGAGGTTCCATGGATCAACCTGTTCCAAATGTGTGGATGAATGGGGGTGTGGCCACAACTTGTTGTGGACATTTCCCCCTTTTTTTTCCTCCTGCTCTATCATCAAGGCATTCTCTCCTGCAACACTCTGGCAGGAGATGGTGGTGATGGTGGTTATAGTTTACTTCCAGTTCACACTTACACTGAGAGTTTCCCGCTGCGGTCCAAAAGGGATGTGGCCACCTTAACTTCTCTCCCTCTTAATTTGGGACAATATATATTTTTTAATGGCCAGAACCATTAAATGCCTAGAAAAGTGACTTTGATGCCCAGGGTCTTAATTTTTCAAGTTCCATTTTCATTTAAACTGTGTCCTGGTAGTTCCTTTCAATCATAGGAGGCATTGCATGTTTAAAGAATTTTTTAAAAATTTAAGTTGTTTTCACAAAAAGTTTTGGTCCAAATAATTTCCCATTCCTAGAATCAGGAATCTGTGTATGTGTGCATGCTTCAGAGATGTCCCATACAGTATGGTTAGGAGAGAGTCTCTGAAATGATGTATCCTAAAATGTCCAGAGGATATTAATTTGGGGCCCATTTGTTAGGCTTGAAATCAATAAGGGCACCTTCTTTGTCCTCAAATGCTACCTTTCTCACAGAATGTGGCATTCTCAGAAATCATCCTTTGTCCCTTTATTTTGATAGAGCTCATCAACACCATCTACACCATCCTGAAGTGAGAATGATTGTCAGCTAAGTTCTAACTCTAAGGACTTGGGCCTCATGGCACTTAGCTTGGGTCTTTCAATCTCTGCTAAGCAACTGATATCTTTATGAAACTTAAGCCTATAAAGCACTTTAACCATAACCTCCTAATTTGACTTTCACAACATCCTTGGGAGCTAAGCAGGGTAGGAATACTTCTGTTCTTCCACGGAGGTAGTTAGCTGGGACCCTAAGATATTGGAGTGGGACCTGAGAGTCAGGACTGACTCTCCTTATTTAAGGCTCTTCAACCACCATGCTCAGTGTCATTGGAACTCTAACATCCAACAGTCACCAGATGACATTTTCAAAGCCGTACCACCTAATGTTCCAATGTCACTAATTGATCTGTGAGAATAAGAGCCACAGCCCATTTTCTCACAATTTACATAAATGCCCACCCTGAAAATAAAAGACCATCAGTACTTTTATTACTGCCATGACCACTGCTTCTACTGATGTCTACAATTTTGAGAGTTTGGATCTTTTCTTTGCCACCTCTTTTCACCCTTCCTTTCTCCCTCTCTTTGTTCATCTTTCCTTCTCTTCTTTCTTGCATTCTTGCTGTCTCACTTTTCTGTCTTTTCTGTTTTTTCCTCTATGGACCACTTTCCATTTGAGTTTGGATGAAATCGAGCAGGGGAATTTAGGAGCGGGGGAAGAAAGGGGGTTACATTAGTTTCACCCAAGTTGTCTTTTCCAGCCTCAGGATTTGATGTTGGAGCAAAAATAACTTAGCTGAAGTCTGTGTGAATCTCTATGTTACTAACTCTAATGCCAGACCGAGACATGATTTCCAGCCCCATGAAAAGAATCCCCTGCTGGTAACTTGGCAGGGCATGGAGGATTAGCCTACATCCATCACTTGACGTTGTCTTCTGTCCCTCTGATCCCTATCCTGTGGCCTTCCGTGTCTGCCGCCATGGGTGCACAGCCCTGTAGATACCCCTGGCTGCCATTTGCTTAATCCTCAAGTCATCTCAACAATTCAGTGACTTGAAAAATAATAGCTTCTCTCCGTCTGCCTTACGTTCAGAAGGAGCTCCACAGCAGAGCTGTGTATGTCCCGACATTTTTAATAATACAGTCACACTTGAGTTTATAGGCAGAAACCTCTTCATCCCCAAGATGGACAAACCCACAGAGTAGGCGAGTCAGAGGGGATCTTAGTACCAGCTGCTAAGCTTTACTCAAGAGTCGCACTCACCTCTCACCTTAGACTCACAGATGCCTCCCTCCTCTTGGTGAATTCTCATTTCCTGAGAGGCTTCAGAGGTCCTCCACACCTAACCCTACCCAGGGGTCTGAAGCTCAGTTTGGGACATGTTAGGATGTATTCCCAGGGGGCTCCTTGACTCCACGATAATCAGAAGAGCAAGGAGATGCAGGCAGTAGAGATGAGCCCAAGTTTACACGACTGTTGTATCTAGAGCTCGAGTTAAGGCCCCATGGGACATTGGACTCGTCCTGCTGGTTACCAATATCCATTCTTCCCTTCTTTGAAAATGAAGCTTTAATTACATTCGAGGTGACAATGTACTCTGAACATCGAACGCCCCACTCCCTTGTACATAGGTGTGGCCACCTGACGAAGTTCCAAGCAATGAAGCCTAAGCAGAAGTGAGTGGGTGGGGATTCAGGAAACTCTCCTTAAAGGAGGGGCAGACAGCTGCCCAGGTACATTGGACCTTTCTCCCCTCCTCTTTGCTTTCTGGAACTGGAAATGATGGCTGAGGTCCTAAAAGCATTTTTGTATCATAAAGTGAACTTACGGATCAAAGGTAGGCAAAAAATTAGGACGGTGACCCAGAAACGTAAGAAGGAACTGGGTCCCCATTGACAGGGAGTAGTTATGCCAACCCTGGATTGGTTACTTCCACTTTTTATTATCAGAGAGAAACAGAAAATAAACCTACATGTGTACTGGCTCCTGTTATTTACTGTTTTCTGTTCATCTATGCCTCTGTCTAGTTCTGATAAGGTCCTCTGGTTGTGAGCTAGCTTTGAAGCAAATGATTCTGGGGTCCTGTGCCAGCTATTCTCTCCCATGATTATCTCTGTGTCCTTGAAGAGTGTATTCAAGCTCTTTCTGCATCATTTTCTCGTGTGAGAAATAGGATAGTTAGAGCATGTATGTCACAGTAACAGAGGGTCAAGTAAGATAATACTATGACGCTCTTAGACGAGTCCTTGGAACATAGTCTTCATTAAATATTTATTATTATTATATGTGAAAGAAAACCTGTCCCTATATTCACGGACTGGGACAAGTTCAGTGCTACGTATCTGCAGTTTCATTTACATGCCCAAGGTTCACTTTTCTCCTCTTGTGTTTCAGAGGAGGCAGGACTTCCTGGCTGGTAGCCTTTGCTTCCCCCTCACGTGTAGAGAGGCGAGAGGTGTGGGCATGTATGTGCATACAGTTTCCCCTTGGTTTCTGACACCAGAGAATGATCTCAATTTAATAAAAATCATAGGTCTAGTATCTTGCTTTCACGCTCAAGGTCAGTGACAACCCTGGCAAGCCCACATTTTCTTTGTTTAGGATCCCAAGTTGTTCTGCAAACTTTTTTCATCAATGCCATCACGCCCACTCAGCATGAAAACAGAGCCTTGTCTGCGACACGGGGCAGGATGGGGTGGCTGTTACAAAGCTTTGCAGACACATGTCACTGTTCTGCAAAGAAATAGAAGAGGCCCACTTCAACCCAAGGGCGGAAAACCTCAAGCGGAAATCAGTCCAGATGCCTCTTGCATGCCTCCCTGGGACGTGAAAACAGGAATGGTTGAAATTGAAGATGATATGGGAAGAATGAGGCACCATTTGTGGGAGACACCAGAGCACAAAGCTTATGAATGCTATTTGTTCCCATGCCATTATTCGGCATCTGCTGTTGACCCGTTGTCATTTGCATCCTTTTGTGCTGGGCCACCTCAGAGATTTTAGGAGAGAGACGATGAGTTCCAAACCCACTCTGAATAGGCCAATTGCTGACCATTTGTTTCTCTAGCAGGGTGAATGTATGCGGCTTGTGTGCCGCAGGTTGGCTGCACACTGCCTTCCTTCTGCCTCCATAATAGGGAGGCGACAAGATAACGGGCACCCCTATGAGGATCCCAGGCAGGTGCACAGGATGGAGGAGGCTGGTTTTAGTTAATTTTCAGAAGCTACTGGCTCAGATTTTCCCTGGTTTGCTTCTTGGATTAAGGCAGAAACAGAATGAAAAGGAATCAAAGCAAAGAAATAAACCTATAGAAAACAAGGACCAAATTTATCATTCTGCCTGAGCCTCCTGGAGATGACAGCCACATCAGGCTGGATAAGGCAGTGTGGTAGGCAGAGTTCAAAGGAGCAAACTCCTCATATGTAGGGAGCCAGAATGCAGGACTCACTCAGGCTTAAACCAAGGGCTCATTTCTGTAAGTCCGAATGGCCTGAAGGCTTCACTGGGGGGAAAAAAAACACATCTCCTCCTAAGCCTGCAAAACCCCAGGAAACTCCTTTGTGCTCAGGGAGGAGGTTGGTGCATTCAGAAGTAGCTGCCCAAAGCCCTGTTTGACATGCAGAGGTCAGTGGAAGCTCCTGGTTTAATAAATGGTGAGAGACGGAAAAATGCAAAACAGCAATTATGTTTTCCTGTCAGATTCCATGTGCTCCTCTGAGTCTTATCCTTGCTCTCTTCCTGATGCTTTTGATAATTATTTAATTGGTCTCCAGTCTAAATAGATGCTGTTTGAACTGCCTTTCAGGGCTGATAGAAAGAGTGACTGATTATACAGCTCCCAGATGAATAAATACACAAAACTTTTTTTCTTCCCTCTGATCATAGAAAAGCAGCACTTTGGATTCACTGATAGACACAAAGTGAGGCAGAGAATCGAAGCTCTTTCCTACATAATTTTAATATGCACTTTTTTTTTTGGAAATAGCCAGGTATCTAATGACAAAAGAGTACCTTTACAAACAGCACCTGGCTTAGGAAGCGTTGAGGGCAGGAAGAAGGGAGGAAAGAATATTGCTGTTTTGTTGGGGTTTGTTTTTTTTTTTTACATTTTTCAAATCGCATATTGCAAGAAGAGAAAGTGACTCTTAGATTTAAAAAGGAGTATTCATACATTCCACGTAAGCACTGTATCCTGGATTTAGTGCTTCCGTAATATGTAGAGGATCCCTATAAGAACTTTGAATCTGGGCCATTTAAGGCTTGATGAAAGAATAGAATGCATTCTGTTTCTAAACCCAGACATCTTTGTTGCTATCAAAAAAGAAATTTTAAAAACACTGTGTAAAGAAGTACAGTGCTGTTACAATTGTTTTTATTACCAGCCGTTTCAACGGTAGTTAATCCCAAAGCAGCAATGTGTAAGTGCCACGAGTGATGTGATTTCAAAGCAGCTCCTCATGCAAGAACAGCAGGGCTAAGCAAGCCAAGTCCTGCCAGAGACTGGATTATGCGCCTACCTTGGGATCTTGTTAGGCACCGGAGTGGTATTGAGGGGGACTTTGGCTTTATATTGTTGGATCCCCGCTCAGCTCTCTACCAGGAAGAATAATACCTGTGTCTTTCTGCAATCCTAGAGTGTTAGGAGGATTAATGAGATAATCCCACTGTAAAACATTTTGACATCAAAAGCAAACATGGGAGCTAAGGATTATGCCTTTAGGAGAGAGAGCCATCACTGGCCTCTCTGAAGCCATCACTAACTGCCCCACTTAGACCTAGTTGTCCCCTCCCACCTGCCCTTCTCTATGGCATGAGTTACACTGTATTGTCAGTGTGTCCTCCACAGCCTGGGAAAGCTTCAGGTTTACTCATTTTGGCTTCCTCAGAGCTAATGCAGCTCCAGGCAGAGCAGGTACTCAATATCTGTTGAGGCAATGATAATTTATCTAACATTCTACCATCCAAAAGTATTGCCTTAACTCAACCTTCTTTTAGACAATGCCCCTGCTGGTTAGTTTGGTGAGAATGTATGACTAGGGCTGGATGTGGACCAGGAGAACCAGGTAGCCGGCTTACCTTCCTTTTGGTACCCAATGTTCACTTGTTTAACAAGAACCGCTTGGTGTTTTGATGAAACATTCCTCTTTAGCGTCATTTTTGCTATTTGGTTCTACACAAGAACCGGGAATTACGACCTACACAAGAGCCTGTACCATTTGCTTTGGGCAGATGGAAGAGGCTCTGATAGGAGAATGTAAGGAGAAAAAATAGCATCCCTACTATGTGCCATCCATTTAGAACACCATGCTAGCTGGAATTGTGTCAGGCTGGTGACCTGCAGATGCAATCTGGACTGAGAGGTCTTTTCTGATCAGTACTTACCTTGTTAAGAGATTTGATTTTGAACACTACAGGCCTAGCAGAGCAAGTATAGCTCCTCAGGAGTCCTCCTGTCAGTGCCTACCATCTCACATGTGTACCATTGCACAGATTACTATGACCTACCAGGCTCTGGCAGGCAGTTGCATTTGCTGCCCCGATTTCGTTCAACCACCTTTAAAATTTTCCTTGTGTTATGATATTAAACCAAGACCCAAGGCCACTTATCTGGGGAAGGTTGTCACAGTCAGCCTTCTCAACTTGCTCCCAGTGGTCCCTACCTCTTGCTGTCCACTCCCTGTATAATACGTGCCCCTTGGGTGGGGGCTGAATGTAGTGATTTGCTTCTCACAAACACAATACAGGAAAAATAGAAGGAAGCCACTTCTCGTGATAGGTTATGTGAGAAGTGATTTCTGTCTCACTTGCACTCTCTCAGGTACCCTCGCTCATTCTCTTGCCTTCTTGGCTTGTTCACTTTACTAAACCAAGTTCCCACACTGGTGAGGCCTATGTCACAAGGAACGGAGGGTGGTGTCTGGCCAACAGCAAGCAAGAAGCTGTAGTCCTCAGGCCAGCAGCTCCTGAGGAACAGGGTCCTGTCCGTGACCACTGAAAATAAGCTTGGAAGCAGACCCCGCCTTCACTCAAGCCTTGAGATGATGTGGCCAGACCCAACCTTGATTACAGGCCTCTAGAGATCCTGGGCTAACCCCCTGATTGCAGCTGCGGAGAAACCCAGAAGCCGAAGACCCAGCTAAAGCACACCCCGATTCCTGACCCACGGGAAATGAGGTACAAGCTGTTGCTTCATGCCACTAAGTTTGTGGTAATTTGTTACTTAGCTGAAAGTGGCCTGGTAGCAGTTCCAACAGAGGCGGCGGGGGGGAAGTTCCCCACACCAACAAGCAATTCTCTGAGGAGGGTTTTTCCCCACAGGGCAAGTAATTCTCCAGGATACCAATGCATCCTACAATTCATCTCAGTTCTGACACTATCTACCCAGAGACAGCATCACATTCCACAGATCCAGGGCTCAGTTTTACAAGACTGACCCTCCACCCACCACTTCAGATGCCAGTCACAAGCCCAGGTTACCAGTGCTTCTGAATGACTCGCTATAAATCAGAGGTTCCCACAACTTCCTCCTTGAGTTCGATTAGCTTGCTAGAGAAGCTCCCAGAACTCAGAGGAACATATTACTTACTAGATCACTTGTTTACTATAGAAGGATATAACTGATGTAGTGAGAGAGTAGCATTGACATATATACACTACCAAATGTAAAATAGGTAGCTAGTGGGAAGCTGCTGCAGAGCACAGGGAGATGAGCTCGATGCTTTGTGACCACCTAGAGGGGTGGGATAGGGAGGGTGGGAGGGAGGCTCAACAGGGAGGAGATATGGGGATATATGTACACATATAGCTGAGTCACATTGTTATACAGCAGAAACTAACACAACACTGTAAAGCAATTATACTCCAGTAAAGATGTATAAACTGTACTCCAATCTAAAATAAAAAGTTTAAAAAGAAAAAAAAAAAGATATAACTCAGGAATAGCCAGACAGAAAAGATGCACAAGGCAAGGTACGGAGAAAGGGCTTAGAGGGTCCATGCCCTCTCCAAGCACACCACTCTCCCAGGATTCTGCATCTTCACCTACCTGGAAGCTCCGCCAGCCCTGTCCTTTTGGATCTTGGGGGTTTTGCAGAGGCATCATTACATACACATGATTGATTCAATTATTGACCACTGGCAATTGATTCAACCTCTAGTCCCTCTCTGGAGGTCAGGGGTGGGACTGAAAGTTCCAACACTCTAATTACAAGATTGGGTCTCCTGGCAATCAGCTCCCTTCCTAAGTTGGGGTCCAAAACTCACCTCATTAACATAACAAAAACACCTTTATGGCTTTCTTCAGTTAGGAAATTCCAAGTGTTTTAGGAGCTCTATGCCAGAAATGGAGTCAAAAAATCAATATTTCTCTTAATACAAAGCGCAGTATCACAGCAGCTACAAAGAACTAACATGACGGCAAAGTAAGAAGTACAGCCTCAACCCCCTGCTTTCCATTCACCACTCAATGCCCCAAAGGTATTTGCAGCACTGAGCCCCCTTTAATCAGCCAGCGGACAGCCTCGCTATCAAGCTCAGAGTAAAAAGGGTTGTCCTTTCTTGGCTAGACAGAATACTTCACAAGCGTTAAAATAGCTGCAGTTGATCAAAAATTAAACAGAGCAAGATAGAATATAAAAATGAACGCAAGTCACTAGAGTGTAATGCTTGCAATTATCTCTGTGTTCAGGGAGGAATGTCTGATTCTTTCAAGTTACTTTTTTTCAGAGGAAGTTTGTCCACACTGGAGACAAAATCCCACTCTCTGACCTCACTGTCCCTACCGGAGACAGAGTCCTCCTGGGCCCAGGAGGGAGCTGTGGGTGGGAAAGCTCCACATGGACCTGCTCACTTGAGCACGTGACGTTGCTGGATCCCCATGTCCATCAGATGCAAGGTAGGCAGAGTGGGGTGGGGGCAGTGGATGGGGCAGCGAGCAGTGGTCCCTGCATGACCAGCTCCCTCCGGTCTCCTGCCTTGATAATCCAGCATGACTCCCTTTCCCAGCTTTCCAGCCTTGGCTTGAGGCCAGCCCTTCTGTCCTGCCATCTTCTGAGACTCCAGGTAATTCCCTCCCTTCATTTATATTGCTTCGGTGAAGTGTAACTTTATCATGTTCCTCCAGAGCCTTCTTTTTCTAGGTTATATAAATTTAGCTCTTTCACCCTCCTTTTATAGCTTGCCCTCCAAACCTCTTGCTAGTTTATTAATTTTTCTTCATTTCTTACACATGTGCACAGGTACACACACCCTTTCACAGGGTAAAAGGGCCATAGGAAACTGGACCAAGAAAATGTGGAAAATTTACACTGAGAAAGGGGATAAAAAGGAAGTTTCTTTTTTCCAATAGTAAAAGCATGGAAACTTGTTCGAGGAAGGCCACAGAATGAACATCGTTTGGAAAAGATTACTGTTTTTGGAAATTGTATTTAGTTTCCTCCTCAAGATAAAGAGTTCTAACTAAGGTCAGTCTAAAAGATGCTTTCAACACAAGCAGGAGGGCTAGGGCCAAGAGATTTATCTTTCTCTCACACTTGTTTTCCTCCCCCACTCTCTCATCGTCTCTCTCCCAGAATCTCACTGGGCCCCTGACTCATCTTGACCTACTCAAACAAGCTGCAAAGCATAGAGAGAAACAGAGAAGCCACCTTCCCTAGGGGTGAAGGCAAGGACAAGGGTGCCAAATCTAATCCCTGCCTCACGGTAACCCTTAAAGTCAGCAGAGTTGCTCTGGGGACATACACCCTCCCTACCCTGCCTCTCAGCTTTCTAGCCCACAGCTAACTGCACTTAGGAGACACCTGGGGTTGTTTTATTGCATTACAGAAAGTACTTGAGGCAGAATTAATGAATCTATGCCTTGTTTTTGTTTTTCTAGAAACCCTCTTGAAACCCACGTTCATTTTCATTTATGATTTAAAAAGCTTTCTTTCTTTTTTTTCCCCCTCCCTTTCCCCTTTCTCCTTAATCTTTCTATTTTAGGGAGTTGAAAATAAAAATATGTCTGCTACTCAGGACTTAAATGTGGCCACTTCCAGCATTAGGGGCTAAAGAAGATGACCATCTTCTTCCCAGACTTTCCATCTTATAATAAGAAGGCAACACAATGGATCTTATCTTTTCTCTGTGGGCAGAAGAGGATTTAGCTAAGCAAAAATGAAGTTCTTTAGGGATGAACAGAGAAGGCAGATGAAGAGACCAGGTGCTCTTCAGTGTTGAGACAAGCCTCCAAGAGGAGAAAGTAGGTGTGTTTTTGCTGCAGGTTGTGTACATGTCTGTCTGTGGCCCATGTCTCAACCCCAGAATCTGTGACTCAGTCACCTTACATGGCAAAAGGGACTTTACAGATGGGATTAAGGAGATGGGTCTTGAGATGGGGAGGTTGTCCTGGATTACCCTGGTAGACTCAATGTGATCAAGAGTCCTTAGAAGCGGGAAGTAGCAGGGTCATGGAAGGAAAAGGTGAAGTGACAATGGAACCAAAGGTTGGAATGATGCACTTTGGAGGCAGGGGTTCTGAGCCAAGGAAGGCAGGCAGCTTCTAAAAGGCATAAAAGACAAGGAAACATTCTCCTCTAGAGCCTCCAGGAAGAACGAGCCCTGCTACACCTCAGTTTACTGCCGCAAGACTGATTTTGGACTTCTGACCTCCCAAACCAGTAAGCTAATGGATTTGTGTTGTGTTGAATTCCTAAGTTTGTGGTAATTTGTTGTAGCAGCAATAGGAAGCCGATACAATGTCTTGAGCCCATCTCTGTCTCTTTCTTTTCTGCTCCCTTACCCATTTCTTCTTCCTTCCCCCCTCCAGTCCCCCCCCACAACTGGCTTTCATCAATCAAAAATCAGCAGGGGCTGCCCTGAGGGAAGTGCTATATTCTCACCCTGGTTGCAGCACTGAAGGCTTCTCCAGGCCCAAGAATCCAAATGATGAGTAACCCCTACACTTTCTGCCCCATGTGTCCTATCAGCCTGGATACTGTCAAAGCACACAGAAAAAATTTGACTTGGGCCTGATGACCTCAAATAAATTACTGTTTTCTTTCAAGAAAATCCAAACACCTTGATATGGGTTTTAGATGCTATGGGTACTAACCTCAACTGTGTAAGGTAGGTACTATTATTCCCATTTACCAGAAGAGAAAACAGAGACAAAATTACTCATCCAAGGTCACAGAAAACAAAGCCCACCTAATTACAAAGACTCACAAACACTTACAAAGTAAAGATTCTCTTTAGTGAATATCCTAATTATATTCTGCCCACTAGATGAAGCACAGCAGGAATCTCAGTATAAGCACAGTCATCTCTTATGATTTGCTTTCTAGATGGCTTTCAACTTGGCAGCAGTTTGGTGTAGTGAGCTTTGGAGACAGAGCTCTCATTGAATCCCAGCTCTAGCTGTAAGACCTTGAGTAGTATAGCGAAGTGGCTATTGAAATCATGCACAACCTTCAACTCAGCACTCTCAACCCTGGGAGTGTTGTCCTTAGAAATAAAAGAACCAATCACTTAAGACGATACATACAAGGATGATTACTACAGATTTGTTTATAGTGGGGGGACAAAAGGAAAATGAATGCCTACTACATGAGAATGGCTGAATTAATGGGCTGTATCCAGACCATGGATTATGCAGCCATTGGAACAGGGAGCTAGATCTATATGTAAATATTATATAGTGAAAATACAAGATACAGATAAGTGTGTGCATATTATATATATACATGATATACACACATACAGATATATAACAATCCCAGTTTTATAAATCAATGACAAAACTCCTTATTTGAGAAAAGGAAAAAACATATTTAATGTCTTACAGACAAAATTCAATATCCATTCTTAATCTTTAGAAATTGCAATTGCAATGAAATAGCATTAGATAAATAAGTCTGTTACAAGATAAAATACTTCTGTCGTAACTCCAAAGGAAGCATTTTGCCTAATGGATTCCCGTTAAAGTCAAAAATAGAACTTGGATGTCCTAGAAGTATAGGCAACTCAACTGGATAAGAAAAAGAAATCATTCTAAAAGCTGGCAAGAAGCATGAAAAATTATTTGTAGATGCTATGACCATATAAAACCAACTGAATAGTTACCATAACCAAGAAGCGAATTCAGAAAGATATGAGGGGTATAAAAATAGAAACATCAGTTTTCACATACACAATCACATAGATGATATAATCTAAGAAAAGACTGAGTGAATATAGTAGCCAAAACACGAATTAATGAGAATATGTAGGGCCTCTAACGCTTATAATACTCAAGACCTAAGAAGACTTTTTAAACATGGAAACACACCAGGACACAGATGTGAATTTTCTACAACATAATTTATAAGTTTAATACATCCCAATTAAAACCCCCAAAGGTTATTCAGGGGAAAAAAAAAAAGACATCTGGATAATGTGATTCTAAAGCTCAGCCAAAAAAATAAATTGTAATAACTAGGAAAACTCTGAAAAAGAAAAATGGGGTAGAGCAAGGGAGGTGGCAGTAGTCATACTAGATATTAAAACATATTTAAGACCTTCAATTATTAGAATAGTATGGTAATAAAATATACATAGACTGATGGAAGGGAATAGGAAGTCCAAAGAAGATATATATACACACCTATCTATAGAGAGACTTGAAGTCAGTGTGAAAAAGACATCTCCAATCAGTCATGAAATGGTTCAGTAAATGATATTGGGATAATTGGAGAACTGTCTAGAAGTATATAAAGGTGGATGCATGCTTCAACCGAAGCAGTGGGATTTTTGCCAAATGGATTAAGATTTAAATGCACTGAAACCATCAAAGTTCCAGACAAAAACATGGAGTTATAACCTTGGAATGATGATGATCTCTCTAATTAGGACTCGAATTTAGAAGCAATAAAGGAAAAGACTGGTGAGCTCGACTCAAAATAGAAATATCTGCATGGGGAGAAACACCATACTTAAGGTCAAAAGAAGAGAGAAACTAAGAAAAGCTATTTGCAACTCATATCCCAGAAGGCTACCTCCCTAATATATGAAGAATGCCCAGCAGAAAAATGGCTAGAGAGTATGAATAAGTAATGCATGGAAAAGGAAATAAAAAATGTCTCTCAAACATGAAGAGATGGTCAACTTTATTCAGAGAGAAGTAATTCTAACTACCCGGACTTAAAAATTTTCACCTATCAGACTGGCAAAATTCCAACAGTTTGATGAAAACTGTTGGAAAAGCTATGGGGAAACAGGCATGTTAAACTCGGTGGGTGAGAGGACAATTGGTCAGTGTCTACCAGAATAACAAATGCTTTCCTTTACCTTTGATTCAGCAATACATCTCACAGAGACACTTGCACTCGGAGGGAAAGACATGTGGCCCACGTGAGGGCTGATTTATTTCACCGTGGTCTGTAGGAGCACAAAATTGAGAACCACCTCAGTGCTTTAATCAAGGTAAATTATGGAATTAGCTTCTATAAATTAATAAAGTGGAACACAACGCAACCATTTAAAAAGAATTAAAAACTCTTCATGCTCTGATTTGTAAACATCTCTAAGATACAGTTAAGTGAAAAAATAAAAAGCCATTTATGGGATAGTGTGTCCATGCTGTCATGACTGTACAAAGGGAGAAATACATCCCTACGTGCATAAAAAGCCTCCAGAAAGAGCTGATAGATTAATGACAGAGCTTCTCTTTTGAAAGAGTTTTTGCTTTTCTGAGTATGTAAAGGCATTGCATATTCACAAATTAAATATTTGAGAGTTTTTCTGTGTTAATTTTTTTGCCATCAGCATACATTATTTAAACAGGAAAAGGGTATTTTTATTTTAAGAAGGAAACGTCAAAGTTCAGATTTGGAAGTTAGATGAAGGGCCTCTAAATTCTGGTTCCACTTCTTAGGCAGCTGTGTGATATTCAACCCTCCGAACTTTACTTCCGACATGCAGATGACAGCTTAGCGTGTGTTGTTCTGAGGATTCACTGTGGTGGTGACTGCGAGGCGTTTGGCCCAGAGAAGGCCCTCAAGAAATACCACTTAGTATTCCCACACAGGTTGTTGTGGGGAGAAGCCCAGGAGATAAATTACCTAAAGCTACTGGTGCAGGCGCTCAGTGAATATTCACGCCCTTCCCTTTCTCTCCCAATCCCACCTCACCATAGGCCTCATTGCTGGCCAATGTTCCTTGTCTGCTCAGACTTCCCAAATCATCTTTCTTGACAGAAAGTCATCATAAAGGAAAAAAAAAAAAAAAAAAAAGCCAAGGAGTGGACATAGTGATAAATTACTTGTTTTGGAGGCTGTCCACCCTTCTTACAATGAACTTCCCTAATCATTGTAAACTGCACACCTGGTATAACTGCCTGGCTGGAAGTGGGCTTATACACACAGCTGAAGAAGCTCAGGGATTCAATCTAGATGCAAATGAGCCCATTACATTGACAAATTTTGAATTTCCTAGTGACCAAAATTTAGAAGATATAGAGAATTAATAAACCCATGCTTTTCATCCTTTTCTGTTTTCTTCTTGGTATTAATATTTGGGTTGAATGGACCCTCTCCGTTCAATCTAAGAAGCTGTCAGAAACTCAGAGATATTGGTCATTAATTACTTTAACCAATGTTTATTAAGTACCTGCTAAGTACAAAGCATGATGTTGGTCTCTGTGTGTGGTCTGAGGAAAATGAGTAAAAGTTATGACTTTGTTTTAAAACTTGAATAACAAAGTAACCCAGTCCTTTAGAGTAGGTAAATACCAGTAATTCCAGCCTTATTAATTTCAGGTTTTTCTAAGAAGAGAGGTTATTATGCTTTAAAGGTTGAATAACAAAGTAACCCAGTCCTTTAGAGTAGGAAAATAAAATATCAGTAATTCCAGCCCTATTAATTTAAAGTTTTTCTAAGAAGAGAGATTATTATACCAGCAACTTACAAAAAATAGAGACCAGGAATGCCTTAGCTTCTTCTACCTTAGTAAGCGTCAACATTTTTGAAAAACCAGTTGTATGTAAATAATTATGTTGATTTTGAGCATTCTTAACTGTTCCATAAGGGAGTTCTTTTAGGTGTTTACTATGCAACACTTTATAGGCAGAGTTTAACATTTGAAGATAAAAATCTCTTTCCAATAATGTAATCTACAACGCAAGTCTCCTTTGGAGCCTGGAGGGGTAGAGGAGGCAGGAGTGAGGAATAGTTTTGCACCATCTCATTTGCTCCTACAGCACTTCAACGTGGCCATCATCTTTCCCAATTTACAGATAGTGCAGTAGAGGCTAAGGCAGAGAGGGGCCAAGCCAAGTCTCCCTGAACAGTAAACAGACACATCCCAGATCTGCTGACTACACGGCATGTGCCCTTTTTCTTCCTCACAGCAATGCTTAGTTCCCCTTGCACTGTAGCCATTAGAGACAGAAGGCCAAGTTTAGGCATGACCATGACACAGAGCACTGGCGGCTGGCCACAGAGGAACCCAACTCCTGGCCTTGGCCTGCTTTGTGCAGGGAACTGAAAAAGAAGCCTTAATTTTAGATTCCAAGCCCTGAGAGATGCTGGTGATTGAGGGCAGGGAATCTACTTTTCAGGCTTTAAAAAATGATCATTCAGCTATGGGATATTTTAGAGTTCAGAACTGCCCATGCCCCAGATTCAGGGTAGCGCATCTCCCCCTGGGCCCTATCCATCGTGTGTATTGGGTTGGCCAAAAAGGTCGTTCAGGTTTTTCTATAACATCTTACGGAAAAACCCAAACAACTTTTTCGACCAACCCAATACTTTTGGAGCTCCCCTTCTGAAACCTCCCCTCCGCAGTATGTTAGTTCTTCAACAGGTTGTGTCAATAACATTTTTGTTGCAGAGTTCTGATTTTTCACTTAGACACTCATCATTTTAGAAATCCCAGGGCAACTTGGATTTTCCAGGTTATCTCAAAACAAGACTATATTATCTGTTCCAGTCTGCATTCCATTTCGCAGTCCTTCTGTGCATTCTTCCATAAGCTGTGTGATCTCTCCACCAAAAAGTAAAGGAACCTCAAGTTGATCTGGCAAGAAAAATAGAAAAGCTGCTGGTGGAGGGGTATAGATCTCTGCTCCTTTAAGTAGATCCTTCTGGATGTGGCCAAGATAGAAAAGTAGACCTTGCTCTGAATTATTAGAGGTAAAACTCCAGGCAAAATGAACACAGCGTCCTACCTGAGGACTCTGAATTGTCAACAAAAGCAGATGGGTGAAATGGGAACAAGTGAAAACTTGAACGACTAATGTGACAAAAATGAATCTCCTGGTTGTGTGTGTTTTTCCCTCCTGTGTCTTCTGGCTTTGACCAAAAGGCAAGCCAAACAGGGAAACTGCACAACAAAACTCACAAAATCCTATCTTTCTGGCCAAAGGATTGGCAATAGGGACTTACTAGAAGTTGTAGAGTGTGAAAATCCTACTGTTTTCCCCTTTTTTCTCTACCAGCCTGCCCCAAGGTCAGTCACTTAGTTGCCACGGCAGCATGAACATCTAAAACTCCTGAGATAAAACCTGTCTCTCTAAATAAAGGAATTAGGAAAATAGGTCCCCGTCATGCAAAGAATATGGAGGTATTATTTTTCTCTTTTCCTCCCCATTTCTCCCCGAGCATAATAGTGATGGTAACCACAACTCTAAGAGAAACCCCATATTTCCAGCTAAATGAGTAAGGAAAGAGGACTTAGGGAACCAAAAAGAATGGAAGAAATACTGCAGAGGACAGAATGGGAAGTAAGGGACCCCCTAATTCTATATATGAGTTGATACAAATCCCAGGTTCAACCAAGCTTGTAAGCCATTCTTCATGTCCCAGACTACTCATTCGTGGTATATGCAGGAAAAGACCCAGACAACATAGCATAGACTTTGAAAACTGAACTGACATTGGAACCACTGCCCACAGAAGGCAAGAGAGATTACCTGCTAAAAGTAACAGAAAAAAATCCATTTTCTCCACAGGATCTTCATAAAACCCAGAGCTTCACAGCATAATATACAAGATGTGCAGGATACAATTTAAAGTTACTCGACTTAACAAGGACCAGGAAAAATAAGACCTACTTTCAAGTAAAAGACAGACACCAACTCTGAGATGACCCAGATGTTGGAATTATCTAAGAAAAACTTTAAAGTAGCAATTATAACTATTCTTCATGAGGTAAAGCATGCTTCCAAGTAGGAGGGAGAGGAAGGGAATGTAATTGCTTGCTTCCTCTTATCTCATGTCCCATGGGTCAAAGTTCGCCTTACAAGTGCAAACTACCTTTTTTTTTAAATCTCCCAGCTCCTTTGGCAACCCCTTGGCAAGTAAGACACCATGTCCTATAGCAGGAGTTAGAAAACTTTCTGTAAAGGACTAAATAGTAAATTTTAGAGTTTGCAGGCCATACTGTCTCTTTCACAGCTACTCAACTCTGCCATTATAATGCCAAACCATATATATATGGTATATATACACACACATGCACACACACACACACACACACACACACACAGTCATGCCTGCATTTCTTTAAACTTTCTCTGTAAGAAACGGCAGTAGACTATATTTGAGCCATAGGTCACAGTCTGCTAATCTATGTCCTACAGCTTAACTCTTCACCCAAGGCCAGAAGTAGCAGGAGGATCCAGAGGTTTCACAGTGATGGGGTACAGGATAAAACCAGCAAAGCTTGTGATGATGAGTCCATTTTTGCATCTCCTTTGCAGTAAGTTTGTGTCCCTCAGTCTGAGGCAATGTTTTACAGGATGTAAGGCATTGTGGATAAAGTGGGCAAGTCTGCATCTGGAGTAAATTCTAGTAAGTAAATCGTTGCCCTTTCTAGAAAGGCAGGGATGCAAAACAAATCAGCCTGCCACCAGCTGTCTGGGTGGTCTCCCCAAGGATGGTGCCAGCTAAGTTGACAGACTTATCTGCAGTTGATGTGTCTGGTACACACTAATATGTGTGCTCATTTGCACGGGTCCATCCACACAGCTCTTAGATTCCCTAGTCACCAATTCCAGCCTGAGCCAAAGATTATATGCTAGTATGTTTTGGGAGCTCAAGACAGTGAGAAAACAGGCAGAGAGGATGGGAACCAATGAGAGGTAATGTGTTACCACGTAGACACTGGTTCACAATGAGCTGTGAGGAGACTCAGCCAGTCACTCAGCAGGTTCACCTGCCCAGCCATGTGGGACACCTCCATATAGGCTATTCTTTGCTACAGCCCATGGTAGGGAGGGAAGGTTTATCTGCCCGCTCCTTCCCACCTCCCACTGGTAAAAACTGGCCCAAAGATTTACTTGAGTTGTCTTCGCCTTTTCAGCAGGTACTTGGGAAACTACAGCATGTAGCTGAGTCTCTGGAAGTGGCGGTAAGAGCCAAAGGCTCTGTAGCTGGTTGTCTGCAGGCAGCAGAGCCCAATGGGCTCACAGGGAGTCAACTGGCCATAACAGTGGCTCAGGTGGAGTGATATTGCCTGTGGACTGGGAGACAGGTGAGGCCAAAGGATCTCAAGAGGTGTCTAAGATACGCCCACAAAGAAGCTTGGTGTCTTCACTTATTCAACATTTATTACACTCCTAGGCACTGTACAGAATCTTGGGAAAACAAATGTTTCCTGCCATCAAGGCACTTTGTTTAGTGAAGATAAATAAACACATTGCACAATGTTTATTACTATAATATGAGTTTCTAAAAATGCCATAGCTTTCCAGAGGAGGATATTCAACCATGCCTAAGAATTTTGGGAAAGGTGTTCCCAGAGAAAATCATGAACTGCATTCGATTTTGTAAAATCAAAGTCTTCAGCTAGAGAGGAAAGTCAAGAGCTCATCTGGCCAACAATTTACTTCAATCACCCAAGTCTTTATGATCCTGAGACTCAAGACAAGTTCACCACCACCGCAGTCCCCACCTACCTCAGTCTGCAGTGCATATTCGGGTATTAGTAACCATTTGCACTTTCCAGATCAAAAGACATTGCATGTCTCTGGGCCCCTGTAAGTAAAATCCCCACCCCGGATGCCCTTTTGCATTACTCAGACAGACCATCTTATGCTGCCACATCACCCACCCTGAAATTTCATGGCTTTAAACAACAAAGATTTGTTTCTTCTCATTGCCATCACTCAAGAGCCTAGACTGATGACAGCTTTATCTTAACGTACTGTTTCTACAGTTTCTGTAGCAGCGAGACAGGAAAATCGTCAATCACTACTGGCATTTAAAGCTTCTACCCAGAAGTGATACGTCACTGTCCCTCTCATCTCATTGGCTCAAGCACAACCAGTGGCTACACTTAAGTTCAAGAGGATAAGGACATGCTATTCTATTGTGTGCCAAAGAGATAAGAGCCAGATATAGTCAAGGCATAGTATTAATGACTCATTTCTCAAACTTCTTCACCTGCCCTATTCCTACTCAAGCCTTTAGATTCAGGCCAGGTGTCATCCATTCAAAGCAGCCTCCCTGCTCCATCTCCCCCACCTTCTGGCTGGTTAAGGACACCTCATCAGAGCTCGAGACACCGTGCACTTACCTCATTGCACCACAATACTGCAGAGACCTCCTCTCTCTGTGCTTGTCTGTCTCTCACAGGGTGCTGAGCGCTCCCCAAGGACAGCAGCCCTTTCTCCCTCACCTCTGCTGTGCTCAGCACCCAGCACAGTGCCTGCTCTATTCAACAGGCATTCAAGCCATGTTTGCTGAACTGAACAAAACCAACACAACAGAACTGAAAATAAAACTTGCTTCTTTTAAGAATCCATTGTAACAGAACTAAGTGAAACATTGCGCCGCGTTTCAAGCTTTTTTTCAATGCCAGTCTCTCCTCCCCTGCTGTTTATCAAATTAAAGTGACACATTCAGGTGATAAAAAGAAATCCCCTTGAGCAGAACCTAAATATAAACATCCTAGAAAACCTTTGCCATCATCTGTCTTGCTAGTCAAGTGTACCTTGCCCAAATCCTCAAGTTTGGGGTTTTTTCTTTTGTTTGTTTTCCTAAGCAGAGTTCAGCAAGGAGGTAGAGCTTAGATGGGGAAAGAAACTCATTTCCCTAGCTCTTTGCAAAGACGAAAATCAGGTCATAAGCAAAAGTCATTTGGAAATCTGATTTCTCTGTGGGCTCATCTATTCTACTCTGCTAAGTGGGTGAGTCCCACGAGCACCCGTCCTGTCTTTTCTGGGCCGTTAAGAAAGAAGGAGAAATTATACTTACAGATTTCCTCAAGACCAGGCTCCTTTGCTGGTGGTCACAAAAACTTAGGCCAAGTCCACTGTGGGGCTGAACAAAGCCAAGGACAGCCCTGTGGGGATACGTGGCTGGTAGCAAGGCAGAGACGACATCTTGCTGTATCTCCACGCAGGCTCTCTGCGAGCAGCCTGAGGCACCTGTTCCTGGGCCCTATTTGTAAGGTGTGGTTCATGGACCACACCTGGGGCTGGGGCCTTATTAGCAATTTGGAATCTCACCTCCTCACCGCACACCAGCTGAATCAGAACCCGCCCTTTCAGCAAGACTCCCAAGTGACTCGTGTACCTTTTAATCAGAGAAGCACTGAGCCCTGCTCTAAGCACACGTTATGGTATGGAGGAGTCTGATAAGTGTAAGGACAGCTGTGCCCGTCACAGCCCCATCTGTCACTTGGGGAGAGGTAAACACTCCTTGACCCATGAAGCACAGCACTGCCTTTTTTATTGTGTGGGAGGCAGCAGGGACGGAGGGGGAAGGCAGTCATGATGTATCCAAGGATCTCAGGGCCAGGTGCTCAGTGGACAGTGCTCTTTATCATTATGGTGGTGGTCAGCCAGGTTAAAAAGGTAGACAGCCAATTTACCAAGGGGTGAACCAAGAGACCCAAAGATGCTGCAAAACCATTTTCAAAGGCTCCAGAGGCTTCCAGCCTCTTATACTACAAGCGATGGCTGGTATCTCATGCACAGCCTTCACCTCAGGTGAGGGGAGTGAAAGGTAGGGGAGCAGCAGGATTTGTGAGCTGGTTAAAACCTCCCAAGTCACTGTTCTCCCTTCCGCAAATACGGGGCCTCTCCTGGTCTGGTTTATCTCCTCGCCTGATGGTCGTTTATTTCTGAGTGCCGTCTGTCTGAACTTCACGGTCTCTCCTTTCCTTGTTGCTGTCCCTCTCGCGTCACATCACTTTGATTGACTGGTAGCTTGACTATCCTTTGATATGATCGTGTTTAATCCATCATTTTACACTTTCAGGATAGACTATTTTAGTCTGTCACTCCATCTACCCTGACATGAAGGCATTTCTCTACTGACTTCTGATCTCTTTTTGTTGTATTATTGTACCATACACAATGGCATTGCGCACTTAGTGTGTTCTTTTGCGAAGGAACTGATACAACCTATAGTTACTTGAAAGCAACTCAGCATGCGAGGCAAGGTATCGGTAAAAATCTTACTCCATCAATTATCTCCACTCCTTCCTGTATTGTCACTCTCCATCTCCAATGGCAACTGACCTGCAGCCTACAATGTATTAAAATTGCCTCCACCTTAAAAAACACCGAACTTTCTTCAATACTGTTCTTCCTGAAGCATACCACCCATCTCTTTCTTCCTTTTGGTGCCCTTAACTATCTTCTCTCCCTCCATTTCTCTCTTTTTCACTGCCACCTAAGTGAACTTTCTAAAACATACACTGTGAGTGCACTCACCTGCTTGAAATCTAGCGAGGCCTTCCATTAATTTTGATAGAAATTGACAGAGACACTGCCCTTTGCAGCGGAGTCTCAGCCCCACTTACCAACTTTATTTCAAGTCATTCCTTACCTGCTCAAATCATACATCCAACCACATGGTGCTTCCTGATGATTTCAAAACACAATCATGATTTTTCTTGCTCCCTGCTTTTGTTCATATCAATTCCTCTATGTAGATGGCTTTTCCCTATTAATACCTGATGAAGTCTGCCTGCCCCTCAATTCCCAGCTCAGGTCACCTCGCTTGGTGAAGCCTAAAGCCATGCCTCACTTCCCCTGTGTTTTACAGTGTCTTGGCCATGCCTGTGTCTCATCCATTACCGTGTGAATAATTGCACTGTATAGTATGAGCTTCTCAAATGCTTGAATTTTTATTTTGTCTTTATATCCCAGCTTCTAATATAATGCTTGACATATAAAGGTACACAAATATTTGTTAAATTACATTTCAAATGGGTTCCAATTTTTTTATCAGTTTATTATGTACTGCGGTTTTAGATTCATAAGATGTTAAGAATACAATCCAGAGAGTCATGTACAGAGAGAGGTATGACTGTAGCCAAGCAGTACCTGCCCCCACCCCCAGCCCCATCCATCTTCCAATGTCCTCTGCCTGCCTCTTGTTTATAGAAAAACTATAGCCTTCCAGGCCTTCCCCGAGTTCCAAATAAAAATTTAATCAGAGAAGTGAGAAAATGCAGAAACAAAGGAAAACAAGACAAAATAATAACAGTTTAGCCGTCAAACAAAGTCAAGGACTTTTAGTTCCTCCTCAAGGGCTACAGATAACATTCTGAGCCATGTCCTTAAGTTGTTTTGCAGGTACTGAAACCCCCACCAGGTGGAAGAAATTAACTGTATGCTGACCACAAGCACAGAGACCCCCAGACTGGTTGGAACCAGAAGGTTACGATGTTGACTCCAGGTTACCTCACTACCAACCAATCAGAAGAATGTCCACAAGCTGAGTTGCACCCTGCAACTCTCTCTCCCTCACCCTGTCTTTAAAAACTTTTCCTTAAAAGCCATCAATGAGTTCAGGCCTTCTGGTATTAGCTGCCTGGACTCCCTGCTTTGTGCCTGCAATAAATGCTGCACTTTTCTTCACCACAAGCTGGTGTCAGTAGGTTGGCTTTTCTGCTCATGGGTGAGCAGACCCAAGTTCGGTTCGGTAACATGATCTCCAGGGAGCACGCAGCGGTTCCAGGGAGGTGTGCACTTCTGGATGGGCTCCATCCTCCCAGGGGAAACAGGTCACAGGGAAACACCAGCCCTGATCTTCCTCTCCCCACCTGTTTTGGATTTGATCTGCTGAAAGAGCAACTTCTCTGGCCTCCTCTGCTGCCAGAGATTAGTCTGGATGATTTGACTACCAGGAGGGAGGAAATGTTGGACCCATCCCCCACTGGCCAGATAGCCACTCAAAATTAGGCCAGGCTGGACTGGGCAGCAGTGAGGCTTCCACGTGTGGGGAATCTGAATACAGAGAAAGGAGCCTGGAGAACCGCGAATGGTTTTCACTTAAAACTTCACATTTGCTTTATGGAGTAGAGCGGTAGATGCAAGCTCTGTTGGGAGCACCTTACAAGAGCCCACTTCAGTTCACTCAGTCTCGACTACCCACTTGGCTGGCCTCCAGACTTAATGCGTATGGTTCCTTACCTGTGCTGAGTCCAGTTCTCAAGGCCACGATATGAGCAAAACTGAATGTCCTGAGGGCTCAGAGCTGACTTTAACTGTGCTGGGGATGGGCTGACCTCTCAGCTGGCTCAGGGACCCCGCGTGGGTCTATGAGAGGGTGGTCTAGTGTTATGTCACACACACGAGGTCTTCTGTACACCCCACAGGTGCCCTCAAGGCCAGGGTGTGCAGCCATGAATTTCAGCACGTGCCAGAGTCTAAATTTGGGTACCTTGGAGGTTTCAAACTTTCTGATGCTCCAGTCAGCTCTGTCTTGTGGCCAGACATCACGGGAACTTTTCTGCCCTCAGAAGAAGAAATACCTTTTCCGCATACGTCATGCCGAGCTCACATCATCACGAGATGACTCCGCGAAACGGACAAGAATTTTGCTGAAAATAAGTTGGATGTGTTTGTGTGTGACATAGCCTGTTGTGATCTTTATGGTGTCCATGTAAATAATTGCAGTGCAAAGCTTTTTAAAGATTGAAATACTTGTATTTTTTCCTGGAGCAATGCTTTATATATGTATCCATATTTTTAAATTCTGAAATCTGATTTTTTCACACCTTGAGATATACCTAGAGAGTTATCCGCTGCCCTAAACCTCGAAATCTAACAATACTGCACTCATTTAAAAAGCGTTCATCTATGCCTCGGAAATACTCAAGAAGAGAATGAAAGTGACAATCGATGAAGTCAAGCTTCTATCGTGAGGAATATTTCTTACGTTCCTTCAAAGACTTTTGAAAAAGTGGAATATAAACATGACAGAATTGAAATTGATGCAGGGAACTCTGCACCAGATACCCCATCTACATGTGATGAAGCAACTGGAAGAGCTGAATACAAGCTGGCAATGCTCTTTGAAACAACGCATATAGCTTGCTGACAATGAAAAGATTGTAGTTCGTGCAGAAGAAAAAGCTATTCAAAAACACCTCCTCAAAGTTGTCCAACAAGAGATGAGATTATTTGAAGTTGTTAAGTCAAAGGAAAATGTTTGGAGTCAGTTTATAAATAATTTCACCATCCTCCTTCCTATAAAGAATCAAAGATGTATCAACAGCTGGAAAACTGCACCAAAGTAAATTCTCATCATGACACCAGTTGTTTTAATGTAAACTTAACTTTTGAATAATATTTAATTTTCAACTTCCATGGTCGATGAAGTTTTTCCTTTTATACAGTTTTTGAGTGTTACTTTATACTGTTAATTGTATTAAGTGATTTTAGAATAACCATGTATGTTTAACAAGCATACATTTAAAAATTTCCACTTATAGTTGTTTTAGAGTATATTTAATTTTTTAGGGGTCACATATTAAATATTTGGTTTCACTTTTTATTTCGTGAACTCTACATACATTAAAAAATGAAATGCTAGGATTAGTACTAGTATTTCAATGTTATACAAAATAAATACCAAATTGCTGATATTAGCATTCTGCTTTGGTACTATTAATCATCAGATAATAAAACAATAAAAACCCATAATCAATAGCACACAACACACACACACACACACACACACACACACACAATCACAGAGGGACCCTTCAGGGCTTAGGATTTCTGTATCTCTTTCCCCTATATTCCAGTTTCAACCATTTGAGTACACTGAATGCTGAAAAATGTTCTTAGAGCTTACCAAAATTAGGGCAATTACTCCAACTCAGGTAAAACTGTATTTTGGTTTCCCTTGTGTCACAATGACATGGAATTTGCTGGACATCAAGCTGGCCAAAAGAGTTTCCCTGTTTGTTTTGTCTCTTAGTAAATGCAGTGCAGGCAGTAATCAGGCAGGACAGATTTCCTCCCCACCTCTGTCTGAGGGTGGGATTCTTCCATCACCAGGGCAGTGCCTTTGAGCTGGACCAAATCACTGGGTGCTGACCTCCGAGAGGGTTTCCCTTCCTACAGTCACCTCTGCAGCATGACTCAGGTCCCCATGCCAAGAGGGGCCTGGGTTCTGATCCCTTCTCTGACTTTCCCGGAGGATCCTCTGGGGCCCATGCATATCTAATGAGAACTCTTTCAACCCATGTAGATTAGGTTTCCCCCTATTCTTCAACACTGACATAAAAGGCAAAAACAAAAGTACAGTTTCTAAACGAAGATAGACTTTTTAATAGGGCATTTGCAGGTATTGTAAAGTTTTCTTGTCTAGTTTCAGATTCTCAGATTCTCCCTGGGGAGAAAGAACTTGCTCAAATGTCAGGGTTACTATGTGATTCAGCCAGGAGTCCACCCAAGTCTAGCTGCCTCAAGAGCTCCTGTTGTCCCCACTCCAAGGATGATTCTTGACCTGCAGCATGCATCGGAATCCCCTAGAGGGCTGGGCCTCAGCCCCAGAGGGCAGGAGTGAGGCCCGCAGATTTGCATTTCTAATAAGATCCCCAGAGATGCTGATGCTACTGGTCCTCAGGCCACACTTGGAGACCTGCTGCCCCACATCAGTGGTCCCCCACCCTGAGGGGGAGCTTGTTATAAAAGCCCCAAGCACTACTTCCAGGCTATTCTGATGTAGGTGACCACAGGTGACATTTGGGGAAAATTACATCTTGCTAGTAGTGGCTACAGCAGAGTCCATAGTCACTGTAATTCCAAATAGCATGGGCAAAATACAGTGCTAAAGACAAGTTAAAAATAATTAGAAGTAAAAGGCAGGACACAATTAATTTTACACAGGCAGTGGTAGGAACCAAAGCTGACTTTAGTGGGAAGGAGGCATTGGGGCCAGAGCTAGCAACATATTTTGCAGGGTCCAGTACAAAAGAAACCTGGGATCCTTTGTTCAAAAGGCAGAAAAAGCATGTCATTAATGGTATTAAGATAATAAAGCTTTTTCCTTTCTCGGTCTCTCAATTTGTCATGGCATTTTTTATCTGCTATTTAATGACATACTAAGTGAAGAAAAAATTTTAAATTTATTTACATACATTTTGTCATTCATCTTTATATTGTGCAATGATAGTTTTAAATGCAAATTTAAGAGCATTTAATTTATATGCAGAATCACTGACATTACACAGCACATATTTCAGAGATCGTACATGTGTATGTCTTTCATTCTTACCAGAATAGTGGAAATGCTGCACAAAACTAACGGAACTCTTTTAATTTCACTTCTTGATATATGCACATTCTACCAGCTCTCTCTCTTCAGCTTACTGATGACTAAGGAAGAAAGGACTAAAGGAAAAGGAGCTATGGATTGCCCTATCTTGCTTTTTTTTTCTTTTTTCTTTTTTTAGGTCATCATTTTTAGCTCAAGTGGTTGGCTGATCCAGGGAAATAGGATGGGTAAGAAAGGATAGGATAGGATTCCTTTGTCATTCTTGCTTCTTAGGACACTTTTGCCTTCTGTGTTGGAAGCAAGTTCTTGTTAGAGCCGAAAGCATGGCTTCTCCAGGCTATCAGAGTCCCCACCTAATTGTAGAGATAACACTCTCCCCTTGTACTCACTCACCTGGAACTTTCATACACAGTGAGCCCCCTGGAGTTCTGTGCTCAGGGAACACCTTGAACACTACGTGTGACTGAGGCAGCAGGGAACAGAGGCCCGGACACAGCATGCATCTCATCTGCTCATGTGCACACTCCACTCTTCCACCAGGCTTCACCTGCAAAACCCAAGTTCAAAGATACAATTATTAAGTACTTTTTGTTGTTATTGTTGTTCTACAACTTGCTTTTTTTTTAATTGAAGTATAGTTGATATACAATGTTGTGTTAGTTTTATGTGTACAGCAAAGTGATTCAGTTATATATATATATATTCTTTTCCAGATTCTTTTCCCTTATAGGTTGTTACAAAATATTTTTTAAATTTACTTATTTATTTATTTTTATTTATTGGCTGTGTTGTGTCTTGCTGCACGTGGGCTTTCTGTAGTTGCGGAGAGCAGGGGCTCCTCTTCGTTGCAGTGCGCGGGCTTCTCATTGTGGTGACTTCTCTTGCCGTGCAGCACAGACTCTAGGCACTTGGGCTTCAGTAGTTGCGACACAGGAGCTCAGTAGTTGTGGATCGTGGGCTCTAGAGCGAAGGCCCAATAGTTGTGGCACACGGGCTTAGTTGCTCCGCAGCATGTGGGATCTTCCCGGACCAGGGCTCGAACCCGTGTCCCCTGCATCGGCAGGCGGATTCTTAACCACTGTGCCACCAGGGAAGCCCCTAGGTTGTTACAAAATATTGAGTAGAGTTCCCTGTGCTATACAGTAGGTCCTTGTTGGTTATCTATTTTACATATAGTAGTGTGTATATGTCAATTCCAAACTCCTAATTTATCCCACCCTCCCTTTGCCTTTTGGTGACCACAAGTTTGTTTTCTATGTCCATGGGTCCATTTCTGTTTTGCACATAAGTTCATTTGTACCATTTTTTTAGATGCCATATATAAGCGATATCATATGATATTTGTCTCTGTCTGACTTTCTTCACTTAGTATGAGCATCTCTAGGTCCATCCATGTTGCTGTAAATGACATTATTTCATTCAAGACGGCGACAGCAGAGCACCAGGCCATCATGGGGCTCTTCTGAGGGTGGTAACCTGAGCAGCTGCACAAGTCACCACAAAGCTGGCTCTGACTTGGGTATTTGAATAATGAGGTGTAAAATGGGAGGGTACAAAGGGAATTCCAGTCTGAGAATCAGGTGGGGTGGACGGGTGGGAGGGTTGGGGGGAGAAGGCACGCGTTCAGTACCATAAAAATGTAAAGGAAATCAAAGTCCTTCTCAAGAGAGACTGGTTTCCTGTTAGGCCAGTGTCACCATCGATAGTGCAGAGACTTGGCTGACTGAGAATAGCTTACTCTCTTGAGAAACGCGCCCTCGACAGCAAGACAGTTGTTCGTTTTTTCTTTACTCTATTAAAAATAAGCTTAAATTCATAAATAAATGTGAGATTATTTTATTTTTATATGCTATATGTTCTCTAAAAAGCAAGAAACCTTCTCATGAAAGCTGTACGTTATTGATCAGTGTAATAAAAGTATCAGAAGATAGTTTTTAGCTTTTGATTGTGTAGAAGACATTTTACTTTCTTTAAAAAAATTATAAAGAAGTATGTCCATTTGTTAGTTTTGTATATGAAACCATGCTTCTTAAAGCATATTGTTATTACTCTCTCTCTCCCCTTGGTTATTACTGGGAAATATTGAGGCATGATGCCCAGCCTGTTGGGAATGGTTTTGTAACTTAGCTAATATTTTGTGAAAGAGTAATCTATCTCTGTTTTTCAAATTGCTATCACGTGAGCTAAAATTAGGCCTAATTTTTACTTGTGTTATCCAAACTAGGAGAAAATTCTCATTAAGCTCCATGACCAGACTCTATATAAAATACATTCCCTTTTTGTCCAGAGATTAGATATTGTATTTATAGATTAAAATAATATAAGAATTCAGTATTTAGCTTTTCAATATAAATTTCAAATACTATGTCAACGACTTTGTAATGTGTCTTTTAATATACAAAGCTGACATGTCAGCGTTCAAAACTAAATTCTAATATTTGAGATGAAAGCGTATTTTGTAAATTTTTACCTTTTAATATTAAACTGCAATTATACAAGTAATTTATTAGTCCTTGCTCATTGTAAAAGATGCAAACAACACAGATAAATAGAGGTCCTCCCTGACAATACCCCTCCAGAGGTGACAATTATTATCAGTGTTATAGGAATAATTTAAATTATTTCCTTTGCATTTATATAGAAATGCACATATGGAATTTTTGGACTTTTTAAAAAATATAAGTGATGTTATTTCATGCTAATTGTTCTAAAATTTGCTTTAATTATAAACTATCAATGTCAGAGAATTCTAAGCAGGTATATATGTATATACATAGACCTAACATATTCTTTTGACTGCTGCCAGTACTTAGATGTTTCATTGTTCATTTATCCCCTTCCTAATAACATTTTGATTGTTTCCAATTTGTCACTCTGCATACAACGTGATAATAAAAAACTTGCCCATCATGCAAAGGTATTTTCAAGGATACAAAGTAAAAAAAATTAGAACTGATAGGTCATAAGAGATGTACTTAAAAATTTTTATAGATCCTGTCAAATTACTCTCCAAAAAGAATTTACCATTTTATATCCATGTTCCAATATCCATGCCAAAACTTGCTATTTTGAATCTTTTAAAGTATTGGAGATCATGTGGGTGAAAACTGGTATGATTTCTCTTAGGAATGCAAGGAAAGTCTAATATTAAAAAAAAAACTATTGATAAAATTACCTGTAGTAACAGAGGAGAAAATCGTATACCACATAAAATGCATTTGATAAAATCTAATTGCTGCTCTGTGATGGTTAGGTTAATGTGTCAACTTTACTAGGCCACGGTATCCAGATATTTGGTCAATATTCTAGATGTTTCTGTGAAGGTACTTTTTAGATGAGCTTAAGATTTAAATCAGTAGACTTTGAGTGAAGCAGAGGATTATTCTTAATGTGAGTAGGCATCATGCAGTCAGTTGATGTCCTTTAGGGAAAAAAGGCTGGCCTCCGTGAGGAAGAGGGCATTCTGCCAGCAGACGGCCTTTGGACTTGAGCTGCAGCATCAGCTCTTCCTGGGTCTCCAGACTGCCAGCCTCCCCTGCAGATTTTAGACTTGCCAGCCTGCATAATCACACGAGTCAATTCCTTAAAATAAATAAATCTCAATCTCTCTCCCTCCACGCAGACACACACACATGTGTGCATCTAGACAAACACACACAGAGACACACAGATACTCACACCACTTGTACAGGCAAACACAGAGATGAAAAAAATACAACCCACATAGACACTACCACCCCCTTAGACTCTATATGAAAGCAGTCTACAGAATAATGACATGGACACTACACTTGGTGCCAGAATACCTGGGTTTCAATTCTGGTTTTGCCACTTACCAGCTTTATGACCTTCACAAAGTTATTACCACTGAGCTACAGTTTCATGCCTTACAACAAGAAAAACCAAAAATAACATCTTACTCACAGACTAACAGTTTTTAAACAATTGTTCATTGATAGATGATGATGGAACACACAGTAAATGTTAAGTGCTTGCTTTTTAAGAAATAGATATCTACAGAAACACACACACATGGTTCACACTGGCCTTTCATTCTTCCTTATTACGAATTTTATATTCACAAAGAATTCTGTGTGTGTTTAATGAGTCTGTCTGCTATGAGACTAGAAGCCTCTGTTTTGTTTGTTTGTTTTGTTTGTTTTCTATTTTTGAGTTGTCATGAGTAAGTATTAGTGCCCCAGGTTTTAGTTTAGTGTGTGTAGCATTTTTTTTCCCAAGCAAAAATACACCACCATTGATAGGAAGGGTCAAAAATAAAACAGACATCTCAGTTCAAGGCAACATCCAGACTCTGACTTGAAGGTACTTTGGTTATAATAATCCAGCATCCCAGAAGTCAGGTCCAAGAACGCCAGAGATGACAAAGAAAATAGCTGACAGATTTGATCACATAAAAAATTGTAACTTCTGAGTGATGGAAGATACCACAAACTAAGTTAAAAAGACAAGTGACAAACAGCGATATTTGCAACATGTATAACAAACAAAGAATTTATATCTAGAATGTATAAAGAGCTCCTACAAATTAATATGAAAGACGAATATCCCAACAGAGAAATGAGTAAGGTATGAACCAGCAATTCATAGAAGAAAAGCAAAAAATCCAATAAACAGGTGAAAAGATGTTCAACCTTACTAGTAGTTAGAGAAACGCAAATTAAAATCATATGAGCTCTCTTTATCCCCACCACATTTGTAAAAATTCAAGAGCTTGACAATATATGGTACTGATTGAGGCATTCTGGCATTCTTGTACACGGTCAGTGAGCAGGTGAAGACATAAATCTGTCTTGTGTTAAATGGATATATCCCCTCCTCCCCACCTTCTCTCATATCTCCCTCTTTCTCTCTCTTCCAAGTGAGGATGTTGCAGGAAGATGGCTACTGTGCAAGCCAGGAGCAGAGCTCTCACCAGGAGCTGAATCTGCCAGCACGTCGATTTTGGACTTCTTGGCCTCCGGAACTATGAGAGATAAATTTCTGTTGTTTAAGCCACTCGATCTATGACATTTTCTTATAGCCGCCTGAGCTGATTAGGACACCAAGGACGTGGTGAAATCAGTCAAACCCTGGCCAGGCCATGAGGCTAATAAGCACTGAGTCAAATAAGCAAAGCAGCTCTGGACAGTAGCCACCGCACCACCCTCTCCCTTCACTGGGGGCGTCGTGCAATTTGCCCTATCCTGGAGGCGTGCCACTCAGGCACTGTCACTCCGAGTGCTGGCTCTGTCAATGCCACTAATCATTCATGTTTCACAAATCCAGTTGTCAAGAGCCCAACAGAGCGCATGATGTGAAAAGTAAGTGGCTATAATTCCCATCAAGAGCAAAAAGAATTGATGTGTCAGAGGGCCACCGATTCCTTATAGCTCCTTTAGAACTTTTAAAAATTTCAAAAATAACCCATCACAGACCTAGAGACTGTCACACTGAGTGAAGTAAGTCAGGCAGAGAAAGGCAAATATCTTATGACATCAATTATCTATAGAATATTTTTAAAAAATGATACAAATGAACCTATTTACAAAACAGAAACAGACTCACAGACTTACAGAATGAACTTATGGGTACTGGGAGGAAGCATCGGGTGGGGGAATCGTTGGGGAGTTTGGGGTTGACAGGTACACACTTGCTATATTTAAAGCAGGTAACCAACAGGGACCTGCCGTATAGCACGGGGAACTCTGCCCAATACTATGTCATAACCTAAATGGGAAAAGAATTTGAAAAAGAATACATACATGTATAGGTATAACTGAATCACTTTGCTGTGCACCTGAAACTAGCACAACATTAATCAACTATACTCCAATATAAAATTAAAAAGTTAAAAAAAAAATAACCCGTCATAGCCTTCATGAACAGGCCGGAGCCTCCTGAACTAACATGGGGATCCATTCATGTCAGAGGTCACAGAACTTTCCATCAGGTGCCCCATCAGGTTGGAAATGTGTCCTCAGATGTTGGGGCAAGATCATCTTTCTCCACGTGTAACGAGGATGGGGTAATTTATAACACACACCAAACTTGGGTTCTGCGTTGAACATTCAGAATGGTCCTGACTCTCAGACCTTGGGCCTTCTTACAATAGGAAATAGATCTGACTAACAGCTCTCTTGAGAGTTTTAGTTAATATCTCAGTGGTTCAAGAGAAAAAGAGAACTGAGTGGACTTAGGTGATATGAGAAAGCTTCTTAAAGAAAACAACCTTTTACATTGATGTGTAGAATCTGTCCAGGAGAAGCAAAGTGCATCTCCTAGGAGAGAACAGATGTAATAATTTTGGAAGAGTGTCTATGTACACGATGCTTGACCCGGCCATTCACTAATGTGAGAGGCAATGGAGACTATCGTTAAGAGTGCAGCCTCTGGAAACTCTCCGGTCGCAAAGCATAGCTCCACCACCTACTAGATGTGGGGCTTCAACCCCTGTGCACCTCCATCACCTCAACTGTCTAATTGAGGCATCGTAGTCACCTGCCACATGGTTTCACGGTCACATCCCTCAATACACAGAAGCACTTCCTAAGTACTTACACTGGGTTGACTATTCTTGTCACTCACACAGCCCCATGTTGGCGACATTGGAAGGAGACATGCCCAACTGGATGGTCAATACTTCCCACAGAGGAGGGCGACGGAGGTGAAGAGAACAACTTTCTTCTTCCCCTGCATGGAGTTGGGGAGAAAGAAGGCTAGAACTCAAACTCAGCCTTACCTGTTTGTGAATTCTGCACGCTTTCCCACTCAACCACACCGCCTCTTTGTCCTTTGTGCTCAACAAATGTGTGTTGCACTGGATGCAATAAAAGAGCAAACACACGTTCATTCTATTTTTTTCTCCACCCTCCGGCGGAAACAAGAAATTTCATTGCAGAAAACTGTATTGCCGTGTTACCTACCCCAGTGTGGATATTGGCTATCTCAATCACTGTGTAGCAAGTAGGTTTAGATTCGACCCAGGCTCTATGCTTTTCTTCTCTTCAAAGAATTTTTCTACCTTAGAGTCGCCTCCATTTCACAAACCTGCCAAGTAATAGTAATAAAAGAACAACCACCACCACTTAGTAAACAGTCTATATGGCAAGCACCCTGTGTGCTAAGCCTTTACATGCATAGTCTCATTTAATCATCACAACAACATCTTATTATCCCCATTTTTACAGCTATCGGAGTAAGGATAGAGAATCGAGCCCCTTGCCCAAGATCACACAGCCAGTCAGTTCGGTAGCTGGAATTTGGTCCCAGCTTTGCATGATTCCCGACACTCTCTCCCCAGTTCGTGACGTGCTTTTTAAAATATTCTGTAAGGAGAAGATTAAGAATTATGACTGTTGAGGTCACCAGTAAGAAAGACCTTAAACTTCATTTCAGATGATATGATTTCACACGGTAAAAATCTTCTCTTCAAAGTTCGTATAGAGGTGGTTGTCTTGCTTCTCTGGTTACATTGGCAGGACCCAGATTCAACATGACCTACTTTCTCCCATAAAACCTTTTCCTTTCCCACCCTTACCTCTGATGAAAAACTGAGGCATGCAGTTAAAACAAGTGAAATGCTAATAAAACGTGGGCACCATGTCAAAATTGATGCGATGTGTTCAAAGGTAGTTAGAAATGTGATTACTTGCACCCAGGAGAGAAAATGTCCTGTTAGCATTAGTGTGATGTTATATGGCCTCTTGATTGCAACAGAGATCAAAATACATGAGAAAAAAACAACAACATAGCACAATCTCATCAGACTGGAAGGCAACCTAATTAACTGAAAATGCTTTCCTCAAGAAACACAGTATAATCTCTGTCAGTCAGGCTAGACGAGGCTATGCGGTGGAGGAGTCAGGCTAAGTCAAGGCTGGTGGATGATCTCCTACTTATCCCGGATGCCTGGGCTGTGGAATGTTATCACTACCGAATATTGACTATTGATAAGCGTACCACATACTCACTTCAGAGGATCAGGCAGATCACTGATGTGCCCTCAGCCCTGCATTTCCTTACTTTTAAAATGAAACGTTGCCTGTTTCAAAACTCCATAGTTGGAGACTGGCAGAATGGTAACAATTAAAGCTAGGGGATGGGAACACGGGGGCACGCTACACTATTCTCTTATTTGGCATAAGTTCAAAATTTTACATGAGGTTCAAAATGCAATGTGCGCCTAAACCAGTTTTCTAGGATGTCCAATATAGCACAGCTGACCTTTGACCCCTGAGGCCGTTCCAATCCTTCAGATTCAAAAAAATCACAATCGCATTGAATTTGCTCTGACCACCCCCACTCCCCCACGTCCTGAGCAATACAGTAGGTAAACGTAAGTTAAATGTATATGTTTTTTCCAGACCCTCAGTGAGTAATTTCACATGTAGGAGCAACTGAAATGCTGGTGATCAGGTAACTTCAGGTGAAAAACTCACTTCCCTACATGGAGGATATAAGCTTTTGCCTTATCCAAATGACACCTTGCTGTAAGCCAGGGGCTTGGGGCCACCTGCAAATGCTTCTATAGTAGGCAGAAAATGCAAAGTGCGGTCCCCTAACTCAGATGTGCCCAGACTGGGATTTTCTTTATTTGTCTACAACTTAATCTGATTTCTATTTCAAGTCCCCCTTATGTCAGAAGAGCGTAAACTGAATCACAATCTATTTGAGAACGCCCTCCTTCCCTGGGGTTGTGTGTAAGTTTGAGGGGAGGGTTCAAATGGTATCATTGTGAGGGCGGGGGTCCTTAGCCCTCGGTGTCATCGTCTCTTGGGGCTGGCATCTGCTGAGACATTTCAGTTCCCATCAGGACTTCACTTACCCATCAAAGCAGTTCCTGGGTTGTCCCTCATCTCCACAGAAGGCCTTTGGGTGCAGCTTTCTCAGCTGCAGCCAAGCTCCATTGAGGGGCAGGGGACAATTCTGTGGCCCAGACACCACGTGGAACCATGGTAAGACCAGGAGGTTGTGTAGGCCCTCACATGCCTCAAATGACCGCACAGGCAGCCACTTCTCTTCTCATCGGCCTTTTCCTAGGATGCTACTTAGGGCAGGAGGCTCAAGGCATCTTTGCTCTCAGATTTCGCCAGTTGAACCGGAAGTGCCCTCCCACCCAGATGAGTGACAGGTTGAGAACACTTCCCCCCATTCCCCACCAATCCACAACATACATCCGTTCTTAGCGTCCCCTCTATTTTTCTCCACCCCTCATCCAAATTCTGGGAATCCAAAAGCTCGTCTAGAGGTAGGATGCCTTCCCCTCACTCACCAGGTATCAGTTCAAATATACTGTTTATGCCGTAAGTACCCTCGAGGCTAGGCTTTTGAAACTCAAAGCCTTTTTTTCTGGTTTTTCAATAACATCAATTCTCCATGGCAATGAACACCTCAAAGTCTGGGCTTGAAAAAGGGAAGGGTCATGGGGTTGTGGGGTAACAGAAAATAAGGGAAAACTGACTACATTTTAAAATATGATTTCGCCACAGGTATTCTCGGGTTTGGTTGCAAGCCGCAATTTCAAGAGCTTCAGCTCACCTTCAAAGCTCTTCATCTCTTTAACTCTTCCGAGGGGGGAATCCTCAAATGTGCTTTTCACGGTTGTTCCCTCCGGCTGCTAACTGCCCGCTCAGGCTCAGGAAGCCCTGGGGGCCACTGCAAAGGCCCCCTGTGCCACCAGACCCGAGGCCCCGGGGCTGCCAAGTCAGCCGAGGCTTTTCTGCGCGCTCGACGTCCCCCCAGGGATTTGAGAGAAACAGTCCTTTTAGCTTCTACTCACTGTTTAACTTCCTTGGCGGTGAGCCCGTGGGGCTGGGGCAGGGGGTGATGTGAGTGACAGACGTGGTCCCTGCCCCCCAAATGTCATTCAACTTCTTGTGCGCGCATGAAGCGTCCTTGCTTTCCTCTAGCAGAGAGAGTCCTGTCCAGCAGGCTCTCAGGTTTTGCAGGCAAAGAGGCCTCTGCTGGGTCAGCTCCACGGGCCCCCTGGACGTGCTCAGGCGCTTTGAATCCTAGGATAGACACAGCCAAGGTTCTCAACCTGGGACCCACACCTCCCCCCACCAACAAAAACTGATACCAAAGACTGATTAACATACACACAAACACTGGTGTTTGGCAGCCTTTCCACGTCTAGGCGGTAGAGGCTCCATGGCCGGGACTAAGGAATTTTGTCTCTGTTGACTGACACCAGTCTGGCCACCTCCACCTCCACCTCCACCTCTGCTCTGAACTCAGAGACTAAGGGGGGCACCCCTGTGAGGACAGGCCAGGCCCCAGAGAAAGACTGGATACCTTCCTCCCCCTTCTTGAGAATGCAGTGGCCTTTTGTACTATAGTCCTCCCATTCTCTCCTCAGAAAAATCACTTGGCAAGTAAACCTTTTAAATCACTCTTTAAAAGTCATTGAGCCTGTAACCAACAAGGACCTACTGTGCAGCACAGGGAACTCTGCTCAATATAATGTAACAGCCTTAAATGGGAAAAAAATTTGAAGCATACACACACAAGATACATGTATAACTGAATCACTTTGCTGTAAACCTGAAACAAACACAACATTGTTAATCAACTGTACTCCAATATAATATATATATGTCACTAAGCCTGATATATCAGGAAAATAAAAATTTCCTCTTTGGGAGGCTGAATAATGGCCCTGGAATATGGCCATGCCCTAATCCCTGGAACTTGTGAGTATGGCAAAAGAGACTTTGCATGTGTGATTAAATTAAGGATCTTGAGGTGAAAGGATGATCCTGGATTATCCAGTGGGCCTGACATAATCATAAATGTCTTTATAAAAGGATGCAGGAGGAATCAGAGTCAGAGCAGAAAGCAATGTAAGGATGGCAGCAGAGACTGGTGTGTTGGGGCCACAAACCAAGGAGTGCCAATGGCTTCCAGAAGCTAGAAGGGGAAAGGAAGGGATTCCCCTTGGAGTCTCCAGAAGAAATCAGCCTTGCCGACACCTTGATTTTAGCTCTGTAAGACTCATTTGGGACTTTTGACTCCCAGAACTGTAAGACATCCAAAATACTAAGTGTGTGGGAATTTGTTACAGCGGCAATGCGTAACTAGTACAGCCTCCTTACATGAGGCAACACCAAGTTCAGACCCTGTCACAACTGAGAATTACTGCAACAGCAGTGTTAACTTAAATCCAGAATTTTACCACGTGGTGCTAGAGCTGCAGAAGCAATAGGAAATTGAGAGAATCTAGAACTGGTGTTTCTTATCAAGGAGATGCTTGGGATGTGATTGTCTGTCCTTCATGGAACGGTAAGCCTCGTACCATGTGAGGCATAGCACACTAAACCTAGACTCAGTAGACCACTTTGAACCCTGGTTGCTGGTTTGCTAGCTGAATGATTCAGGGCAAGTAACTTAACCTTTGTAAAATGGAAGAGCTCATTAGCTATCTGAAAAGATACTGTGAGAATTCAATAAGATCATGTAAATGAAAGGATTTCATTTCCAGCAAAGACCTTTACAAAGAGTATAAGATACTCTTACAGATAAAAATATGGCATAGAACGTATAAAAAAGATTCCAGACATATGCACCTCCTGGTTGTTTGCATTTCAGATAAATGGGAGTTAACTGAAATCTGCCTCAGGTGTTCTTTTCAGGAGTTCAGATTTTATGGGGAGCTTTGGACTCCATCTATAATGTCCCTTCCAGCACCACCATTCTATAATTCTAAACGTCAGCCTGAATGACGCTATGAAAGCACCATTAATTCTCTCATGGCAGATAGATAGGACAGAAGCCCAAGAAAGAGGCTAGAGTTGATCAAGAATGAAGGATGGTGGAAGTCTGTACAGTGGCCTACGAGTATGAGACTTTTATTCATGCATTCTCTATTCGTTTACTCATTATACAGATAATCACACATGAATACAACATATGCCAGCGGCTATGCTGGGAAGGATGGAGTAAGAGTGCTCAGGGGGTGGGAAGGGAAAGGTTATAAAGATGAACAAGACAAGTTCATGACCTCCACGACTATACAATCAAGTAGGGAAGACAAATGTGCAACCCCCAACAGCCTGACTATCTCTAGGCCTCACCTTCCTCAGGTCTCCAGGGAGGTCACATTGCATCTCCCTGATTTCAGGGATGCACCTACCCGTGCAGAAATTCAGCCCCTTGGCAAATCCCCCAATATTTCTAGGGCCTCTGGGGACTATCTCCCCTGAGCTCACCAACATTCTGGGCCTGCTGGCTACTGCTGCTCCCCACAGAGACGCCACCAGGTGTGCCCTGTGCTAGCACGGCCATCAGGCCGCCTCCTCTGCATGTTACTGATGTGCTTAACTTAGCAGTCAATTTTCATTCCAGGGCTTGTGGCCACCCAAACCTTCCCATAGTTTCTGTGAGTTTCCATGGTTTCCATCCTCCTTACCTGCTTTGTTTATCACTCACCCACCTCCAACACTCTACCCCAAATTCCTGCTGCAGAGCTCAGCTCCTTCTACTGTTTCCAAAGAAATCCATGCACATCAAGCACTTCCTTCCTTTCTCCCTCCCTCCCTCCTTTCCTCCTTCCCTTTGGTTGATTTAACTGACAGTTGTAGGTTAAGGAAAGGACTGAGAGGGGAATCAAAGGGAGAGCACATTGCAGAGGGATGTCCTTCCGCCACACACTGGCTCCAACCCCTCTCTCCCTCCTCCCCTCTCTCTCTCCCCTCCCTCTCCTAAGCAACCAATCCAACCCTCCCACCTCAGTTTTCACCTAGTTGCTTCGGAGACTTAGCTCCTAGTACAGGTGCTTAGCCAAGTATTTTCCCAAGAAAGATTTGTGGAATCCAGAGAAGGGACTGAGCCTCACATGCAGAGTCTTTCAGGATACAACAGAATAGATCCAGCCCTTAAAATTGCTTCCATTTCATCATCGAAAGCCTCAGCATCAAGTCTTCCTGGGTTCCAGTGTCATTTGAGATAATGCAGGCATGAGGACATGAACCAGCAGCGTGGTGTGGAGCTGCTGCTGTTTGTGTCAGGAGGACTGTGGGGTGGGGCGGGTCTGGGCACCTGCATCCTGTAGTGATAAACCACACACATCAGGACCCCACCGTAACTGCAGAGCAGGTGCCTCTTCCATGTTTTAGGATCCTGAGTGTTTCAAAGTATCAGTCATGCACCAGATGTCACTAAAGGAAGCTTTTTTGAAACAATCTGACTTAAAATAATGAGGCTCAGATTGTTGCTAGGAGCTCAGGGGGAGAAAACATAAACACAGGCTGAGGCGGATTTAGCCTGAAGCTAATAAAGCTCAAGCTTCAGGGTCTGTCACTTTCCCAGGTTTTTTCTGGGGCCCTGTTCCTGATTTTGCTTTTGTCATTTTGTATCCATTTCCTTGAAAAAGCTTCCCCAGTTGTTAAGTTTCAGGTCCCATGAAACCAACCACTCCAGTACACCACCTGAACACAGAGGTCAGCTCTCAGAGAACCAGCCCTTGCAAAATCAGGCAAAGTGAGCGCTCTGTGGCTCACACCGTTCCACCCCTCCCATTTCAGATCCTGTGATCTTGGACCTTGGAATCCTCCGTGCCCCCACTAAACGTGCACCACCTTCCTCCTGGGTGCGCTCAGCTGCCTCCTGTCCCCTTACCTAATCCAGCCATCTGCAAACTACTGCCCTGGGGGCCTGATCCAGCCCACCTCCCATCTTTGCAAAAACTGTTCTAGTGGAATACAGCCACCCTCATTGCATCCACATGTTATCTATGGTTTGAGGCAGGATTGAGTAGTTGCAATAGAGACCAAACCTCCTCAAAGCCTAAAATATTTGTTTTTCTGGCCCTTTGCTGAAAAAGTTTGCTAACCTCTGATCTCATCCCAATAGCTTCATAACCAATACGGAGAACTCATTCCATCAACCAAAGATCTGTTTAAAAAATAAACTAATTTCTGCTCTCTGCTCTTCCTCCCTGTGAAACTTAAAAGGAAATCCAGCCCCTTACCAGGCCCTACCGGGGTTTATGTGATCAACACGTGAACCTGACCCCCTGAAGTCTTCTACCCCTCACATTTTCCCTCACTGTGTCACTCTCACTTTCTGTGCTTCAGACACTGAATGCTTCCAGCCTCTGTGTCTTTGCACGTGCTCTTCTCTCTTCCTGGGATCTCATATGGCTGGGCCTTAGGATTCAGACTGCAACTCAAACACTGTCTCCCCAGAGAGGCCTTCCATGACCAAACCAAACTTGGGTCCACTCACCAACATGCAGTAAAGCTAATTTCCTGACACCGGGTTGTGGTGAAGGAAACATTTACTGCAGGGCACCAGGCAAAGAGTCCAGGGCAGCTAATGCACAAAACACCAGAGCTGCCTGATGGATTTCAAGAGAGCATTTTTAAAGGCAAGGTGGGGACTTCCACTTCCTAGGTGGCACAATGGAGAAGAATCTGCCTGCCAATGCAGGGGACAAGGGTTCAATCCCTGGTCCAGGAAGATCCCACATGCCATGGAGCAACTAAGCCCGTGTGCCACAACTACTGAGCCTGCGCTCTAGAGCCCGTGAGCCACAACTATTGAGTCTGTGAGCCACAACTATTGAGCCCATGTGCCGCAACTACTAAAACCCGCACACCTAGAGCCCATGCTCCACAACAAGGGAAGCCACTGCAATGAGGAGCTCGAGTGGCACGACGAAGAGTAGCCCCTGCTCTCCGCAACTAGGGAAAGCCCATGTGCAGCAATGAAGACCCAAGGCAGCCAATAAATAAATAAATAAATAAATTTATTAAATAAATAAAGGCAAGGTGAGGGAAGGGGGTCCCAGGGTATCTGATCAGCTCATGCACAGTTCTCTGATTTGTTGGTGGTGCGGTAACAGGGGTTAAAGTTATCAATCCTTAGGTGCCAGTAGGTTTGGGGGCTACACACTCATGGTCCTCACGTAGTTAATTTCTTCCATTTGGTGGTGGTTTTAACATCTGTGAAAGGACTCGGGAAATATGCATCAGATACTATTGTCCAGGTATTTCAGAGACGAGCTAAAGCAGGGAATATGAGGGAGGATCCTGTCCCGGGAAGGTCCCATAGGGTCCTGTTGGGTTACATGACCACTTATCAAATATCATCTCCTACCTTCAGTCACTTTTGGTTACATGCCCTGGTTTCTTTTCTTATGGCTCTTGCATCATCTTGTTGGTTTCCCTGTTTACCATTGACATCCCCCATTACAGTGTAAGCTGCCCAGGACCAGGGCCAGGGCAGGACTGTCTTATTCAGTGTTGGAAAGTGCCTACAACAGTGCCTGGCACATAGTAGGCTCCCAGGAATTATTTGTTGAACAAATGAATGAACAGAATAGTTATACCTTAGTAGGGAGACTCTGAAAGCTGAAAAGGAGTCACCTTTAACAGAGGAATTTCAGAACATCACACGCAGCTACGTGGGTACACTGCAGGGAGACCAGCCCCAGGGTCAATCAGATTCTCCTCCTGGGAGCCTTGGGATGTAGGTTTCAGGTTTAATCTATGACCAGGAGACCACCCAAAGCTGAGATGGATGTAATGCCAGCCACACCTTTCATACACTCACTGGAGAAAGAAAACTCACCCTAGGGTTCAGCCTGGACTAGTGAACCTATTTGTTTATCACTGTGACATATTTCAATAAACAGCCTTAGATACCAAAGCAATAACCAGAAGTGAGGCCTTCTTCACCTTGAAACCTCCCTTCTCAGTAGCGACAAGCATCTCCAATTTCAGGCATTGCCCTGACATTATCCAATTTTTTTTCCCCCAAAATCTCTTTCTGCTGTAAACCACACCAGCCTCTCCAGAACAAGCTTAGCACTTTCTCCACATGCTCCTACTACACGGCTTCCCTACTGTCGTCCCTACACTGGGAATGCCCTCCCCATGGCCTTCACTTCCACTTGCCTGTGGCCTGCCCTTCCTCAAGGTCATATTAAGTCCCAATCATGCCCATCCCAGAGATCCCCAAAGTTAGCACTCACCTCTTATTCCCTGACATCCTGACCTCCTTTCTACTTTACTAGTTACCTATCACTGCATCACAGATCACCCCAAACCTAGTCAGCTTAAAGCAACCACCATTTTGTTTTATCTCATGATTTTGTGGATCTGAAATTTGGACAGAGTTCAGCCTAGTGATGTTTTGCTCCAGATGAGGTCAAATGAAGTTATTGGGTGGAATTCATCTAGTGAATAAGCAAGTCTGGTCTGAGACAGCTCGCTCAGTGTTTAGCACCTTGGTGGGACTGGTGGAAGGCTGGACTCAGTACAGGTGTCATCTAGACACCTACACGTGGCCTGTAGCATGTGCAAGTGGGTAGTTGGACTGCTTTGGTAGCAACTCAAAGCTCCCAGAAGAGTGGTCTAGGAAACACGGCATGGAAGCTTTGGGGGCTGCAGTTTCTTCTCTGAAAACAAAACTGTTGCATCGATGAGGTGGTCTCCCAGATGGCCTCCAGCCCCAAGAGTTTCACGCTTTACTCTGTCTCAGAGTGTGTGTACTCAATAGTTCATCCCTTCTTTACTCGGAATGTAGAGGACTTCTAGGAACATCAGACACATCACAATAGAATATTTTGAGAGCTGTTTGTCAGAAGGGCTAAGAGTTATGAACCAACCTGGTACACAGGATTCCAAATGCATACACCCTTAGCTATGCTGGCAAAAAACAAAAATAAAAAAAAGCTTCTGTATATTCTTTAACTGATTTTATCTCTCTCATTACAACTTCTCTTCCAACCCTGCTAAGTAGTGGGAATACGGGGCAGAATTTTAGTGTCTCCATATTAAAATAACCCTTTTGGACAAAAATTCACTAAATTTTTAAAAATTCTTTAAACAGAGCTGTTTCTCTTCTCTTCTTTTTCAAGGTAGCTTCGGAGTGAAGGTAAAAGGTTGAGAGTATTTCTGATTCCTGGGAGAGAGGGGATGCAAAAGCGGGCAGAGGCAGTGAGAGGTAGCTGGCCCAGGTATTGTCCCTCTCTGCAGACCTGCCACTGGGTGGCTGTGTCGATCTGGTCTCAGGATTGGCCTCTGCTAAGGATGGTACCCTCTGTATAGCAATAAAGTTTCCTATGCAGGGAAGTGAGATTACTTGTCTGAATGCACACATTTAGTAAGAGGCAGCGCTAAGATTTGAATCCAGGTCTTTCTAATTCTTAACCTTCTTCCCTAACTTCTGTGTTATACCAGCCCCTCTCCTTACCAATTAAATGGCAACTACAAAACTAAGCCTTTAGTTCTCAGAGTAAAAGAGTTTTGTCTAAATTAGTTGCAGTCAGTGGGCCTCAATCTTCTCTCCCTTTAGCTTTCTTCACTATCCTGCCCTTCCTTAAGAGGTAATAATATTACTAATCCCTGATAAACTACTAATAATTTAGCACTGATAGGTATTAAATTGCCGTAAGTAATTAATACTTATTAATCAAACTGCAACTGGGCGGTTGAGTTAATTCATTGGATAGAAACGGGGTTATGATCCATTTAAGTCACTGGTTCTCTACTGGGGGAGGGGTGATTCTGCCCCCCAGCCCCACCCCAGGGGACCTTTGGCACTATCTGGAGGCACTTTTGGTTGTCACATCTTGCGGGTGTGCTATTGGCATCTAATGGGTAGAGGGCCAAGGACGCTGCTGATGGTCCACAATGAGCAAGGCAGCCCCACCGCAAGGAATTATCTGGCTCCAAATGTCAGTAGCACTGAGGTTGTGCAACCCTGCTCCCATCAAAGCCCAGTGGTTGTTGCTTTCTAAACTGAGGTGTGAGATCAGTCCTGAGACCCTCAGATGGATGCATCGTCTGGTTTATTTGCTTCCAGCAAGAGAGTAAATGCTGGGCCCCAGGCTGAAGCCCAGTAGGATAAGCACACACAGCAGAACGCGTGAGGCAGGGGTGCTGGTGGACAAGGCCCGTCTCCCAGGGGTGGGGAGGGGTGAGGTGAGGAGGAAGGATGCAGGCACCAGTGTCTGGGGTGGTCTGAGAGACACAGGAAGGGTTCCACCTCAGCCCTGGATCTAAACCTCCACACACAACCTCTTCAGCAGCCACGCCTGGCTCCAAATAAGACTGTGAGTCCAGGGAATTGGTGCTTTTTTTTTCTGCTGAGTTATGCTCTTTTATCCTTCATTCATTCTCTCTCTTTCTCTCTCTCGCTCCCCGCAATCTCTCTCTTATGTGATTTTTTTTTCCTAAGAAAACTTGAAGCACACTGGTATCCGGTTTTACTATTTTTCATTCTCCTAACTAGGGGCTCCTTGAGGATATTTTCTTTTTCATCAACCAAGGGCCTGGTATGTAGCAGATGCTCAATACACATTGGTGGGAATAAAGGACTTTCTAAGATGGAGGTAACAACGCAAAAGCATCTACTGTTTTCTGTGCTTAATGGGTTCTCCTTTTAAAGTCACAGCCCATATTGATAAAATGTCTACTATCTTAATTAGGACAACGTATGATTTTAACGTACGTGTGGCAGAGGGGTTGATTTGAGTCCACAAATGCTGACTGAACATGTACTAGTCAGTGTTTCAGGTGCTCTAAGGGATACACAGATAAATAAATCATGATTTCTGCATCAGGAAGTTAAATTCAGTGGGGGGAGGAAATGATTTGCAAAGAGTTAGCTAGTCCAAACAAATTATGGCAGACACTAAAGTGGGAATATAAGCCGAATGACAAGCGCACTGAGGAGAGACACATTTAGAGAATTTTGTTTTAATAAGGGAAGCTTAGAGGTGAGGCGGCATCTGAACCGGGTCCTGAAAGCTGGGGAGATATGGATTGGTCCCGTCATAAACTACTGCTGTCTAGACCCAGATAGCATCCACATTACCCCTGCAGGCATGATGCCCTGGACATTATTTTTAAATTTTTAATGGAAATATAAGGGATAGACAGAAAAGTGCACAATTCATAAGTATGTCATTTGATGAACTGTTACAAAATGAACACACTTGTGTAGCAACTACCCAGGTTAAGACATAGAACACTACCTTGTCTGCAGAAGCCTCTTTGAGCTCCTCCCCAGTGTTACTCCTCCCACCCCCTAAAGGTTAGGACTCTCCTGTTTCTAATAACAGATTCATTTTGCCTGATTTTATAAAAATGGAATTTTATAGTATGCTTCTGCTCGTGTGTTACTTTTTTGGTCAAAATTATTTTTATGAGAATCACCCATTTTTTTCCCCACATGGCTGTAGTTACTCATTTTCATTGCTGTACAGCATTCCACCATATGAATATGCTACAATTTATTTAGAAAATTTAGAATTTATCCACTCTACTGCCGACGACAAGTGATTTGTCTCAAGTGTTTGGCAACTTCAAACATTGCTATTTTTGTCTCGAATGTCGGTAGATATGTGTTTACTTCTTTATTGGGTATAGGCCTTAGGGTTAAATTTCTAAAAGCAGGTTAACTTTGTGAGTTAAAGACTGAAGACTGGATGTACTTGGGTGTCCTCATCTATTCTTTACTGGGGGTGAATCTTGGCACCTGAGGTAGTAACTGAGGGAATGGATGAGATGAGTTCAAACTGAAAGGGCTGATAATATGGGCTACACAGGTGAGATGAACACGCTGTGAAAACACAAGGCTTGCCGATGTGGTGAGCATCATTGGCACGGATGCCCTCCCTGTACCACTAGACAGAGCCTTGCTGGCACTTGGAAAGGAGGCTAGAACAGCAGTGATTCCATCCTCCAATTTCAGCTCCCGTCTTTTAACCGTAGACTTCAGCCAAATGGAGCCCATGTGCCCTGGCAAGACTTTCCGTATAACTTAAATCAGGTTTCATCTCTGATTTATTAGGATTTTCTCAAATTGCTAATACCATTATTTACTCCCATCTATTTCATCAGCAGCAGTTTAAACTCGGTCGCCTTGAATCAGTCACAGACAGTCCCAAAGGTTTATTTGGCCTTATATTTCTTAACATAATTTATAGCATTCAAATATTGAGTTAGATTTCGGGATGATGTTCGTCAAGCCTGCTGTAATATGCCCTTGGCTTTTTTCTCATCATCCCTGTCATCTGTCTTGGCAGTAAAAGTGCCTCTGCTTTTACCTCTCTGTTCCATGTGATCAGATAAAATCACTTCTTCTTTCCGAGACTTATACTCCAGCAATACCTAAGAATTCACCTACATGTCCTGCTTAAATTTCATTCTTTCTATGAGGCTTTGTAATAAACTCACCTCTTCAAATACATTTTTCCTAAGGACATACCCCAGATTTGGTCTTTCTACCTTTCCAAATGCCAGAGTTGCTTATGTGCACGAGGGATATTGTAGTTTCTGAGGCAAAGACCAGGTGTCCCGGACCTCCAAGAATGTATGTGTTCACAGGGGCAAAGGGCTGAAATACTGTGATCTAGGCTGGAAACCCTCATTTAGAGGGCTCACTGTCCAGCCTGAGTTACTCCCCCATGGCTAAATCCCCAGGACTCCAGCCTGAGAGTCCCCAGATTCCCTGGAGATACAGCTGTTCTGTCCTGACTCTTCTTAGACTCTAACAGAGGCTAGAGTGGGATCACCCAGTCCAATCCCTCTTGTTTCATACATTGGAAATCTGAGATCTACAGAAACAAATGAATTCTAATAAGAACTAATAATTCTAATAAGCTACCGGGCAACGTTCCAGATGTGCCCTGTGCGTATTGTACATCCATCATTCCCAACGACTATCACAAAAAACCCCGTTGTAGAAACTCCAAGGGGAAAAGAGCACAGGCTTTGAGAACACACAGCCCCAAATTTGCATGGAGACCGCCCCCCCCCCACCCCGACCTACTGATATTCTCCTCACCTTTGAAATGGAGTATAATGCTGTCTTCCTGAAGAATCGCTGAGAACCCATGTAGCACCTAGACATGGGGAAGCTCCGTAAACGGCAGCTAAACAGTAATGTTGGAGAGCCGGGGAGCAATATGTGGACACCGGACATTGGGGAAAAGAGCCAGGGAGTTGGGAGGTAGGTGGCGTCTGAGGATGAACTGAGACGCCAGTGAAAACCACAGGCTGATTGGCACAGTCTATCAATGCCTATTTTAAGATTGCAGGGCCAGTGTGCAAGGCAAGCAGCCTCAGCCAGTCCAACCACTGCAGCTCAGAGAATTTAGTTTCCTGGTGTTCTCTAGATCCTGCCATCTGGTTGTTGTGCCTTTCCTGCAAAGAGGAAGCGCAGAGGGAGACGGGTAAAAGAAGAAGAAGATGCTGGCCAGAGTCCCCTCCCCACCCTTTCAGTGAGAAAACGAGATCTCACTCCAAAGTGCTACCCTCTCCCCCTCTTCTTTAGTCCAGGTCCTGAGAGTGCGTGCAGATGTCACTGTTTCCGTGCTCCTCTAAAGGGCGTCCTGTAGCTCTCTTGCTCACGATTCCGGGCACATCGCTGGCCGTAAGAAGAGGCATCTAATAAATCATTTGTAAAGGCGTATAGCTGGAAGGGCGTTGAGAAAGAAACTCATTTTCCTAGGGAGAAGATGGAATGAGGATGGGAACTGGAAGAGCTAATAGCATCAGCCTTCCTGCTGTTTGGTTGTAAGAGTGGATATAACAGTGTCCGGGAAGATCAGAGCTCAACTTACCGTCTTTCCTTGCAACCGTGCTTTCCAGCTCGCTGCTCTAGGTGACCCCAGGGTGAGCCTAAAGTTTCTGTGTTTACTCAGCCTCCCTGCTGAAGCTTGCCATCTCGCATCACTGAGTGCCTCTACAACCATCCATCGCCACGTGAGAGAACCTTTTCCTCTTCCTCGAAACTTTTCTATGGCCTTTGTTCTCCTGCTTGGCCAGTTCCCAGCTAAAGCTGAATTCTAGTTTGGAAGTGAACACATGGCTGTATGATTTGATACATACTTGTTGGTAAAATTGGAAGTCTTTCTTCAGAAATATACAGCTGGGTCTCAGACCCAAAACTGTGGTTTAATAGCAGAGAAGAGTAGGAACCAGAAAAAAAACCCCTATACAGTATTAAGGTTCAGTGATCCCAAACTCAGACAACTGTTGCCATAGCCAGGCAAATTAATGCCACCATTTGCAACAGCTGGGTTTCTGTAAATACCACCCAGCTTCTTACTCATCAGTGGCATTGTGTCTCCAAAGCCACGTTGTTTTCACAAGACTGCCTGCCTCTTGGCACCGTTTCAGCATGTGAAGCATCTTCGCTGAAGATTTGCCCATCTGGCAGCTACCCAGGCAGTCATGCCCTGGTATCCTTGGTGGTGTCCTTACAAGGGGATCAGGCCACTGAGAGTGTGACACCTGCCTGTGGGCTCTGCTGCAAATAGCCAGGCAAAGCAAAAGGTCACAGGACATGGCTGCAAAGAAATAAATTATGTTGCATGCTGTCAGTGTAGCCAGGTGACAGAGCCCATCTGGATGTCATCTATTCCTTACAAGCAGAGTCAGAGATCCAAAAAGTGGCAGATGCACAGATGTAGACATTTTTATCCCAAGTCAGTGAGCTTGCAAAGTTTGGATTCCCCATAGGGCTCCACACTTGGGATAGTCACCCAGCTAATAATATCTTTTCAGTGTCCACAAATGTCACTACACCTTCCTGGGCTCGAAAGAGCCAAGCAATCTAATCATATGCTAGTCTCCGGGAGAAGGATAATAAGAGAAGTCAGAGGTGCTCTGTCTTCATCCTGGTGACCGCTACTGGATAGCTTCATTACAATGTTTTTGGGGAAAGAAGGAGGGCATATGGTAAAAGCAGGTTTTCATTTTCTTTCATGCTAAAAATGACCTATTATTCCATCTCGACACAAATAGCATCCTGATTTAAGTTTCACGATTTTCATAGGTGATTTCTTGTACTTTTGACAGTTCCGATATATATTAGGCAGTTAGTCCCCCTCCTTCACAGGGAAACTGGAGGGGAGAGGGCAGCCAGGTGCCCCTCTGTGCCCTTTGGATGCCACGTGGATGGTGCCTAGGTCAGTGCTTTGGTTATGGTAAGTGCTCAGTAGGTACTTGCTGCCTTGAATCTAAGCAAACATATCCACGAGGGAGGAGGGCAGAGACCATGGCGGAACAGGACTCAGTGTTCCTATCACCCGCAAGACCACTGCAGCCCCTCACGGTGGGAATTAGGGGTCCGCTGACCTTGCCTGCTCATCTGATTGGATTGTTCTAAGGAGGATTCCAGGTCCTTCACTCATTCCTCAGATCTTTCTTAGCGAGGAGTAGTTGAAAGGATCTGGTGGTGAAGTGGCCACTTTGACTATCTACTAGCTGCATTGCCCTGAGCAAATAATCTAAGCTCTCTAAGCCTCAGTTACCTCATCTGTAAAATGGGGAAAAGTCATAGGACCTCTCCAGAGGTGGGCTGGGGTCAGCTCTCACTGGATTGCAAGGGCTGATTTTATGCTTCTCCTCCCAACTCCAAGGTCAGGGAGTTCACATTGATAAGTTGAGAATGACCAGTGGGAGTATTTACAACATGGAAATTGGCAAAAGCTACAGACCAGAGTGTTTTCTTTTTGGAGAGCCAGCTGTAAAACATTTTGTGGGGAATAAATAATATAATTCATGTTAAAGGGCTTCACAGTGTCTTGCACACAGTAGGTGCTTGAGAATTGTGGATTATTACCAGATTTCATAGACTCTAGGACTTTTGATTTACATTTTTACATCTTGGAAACCAGGATGTAACTTACAATCAGTAGCATCCTACAGTTATAATCGGCAGTATATTTCCTCAGGAGCTCCCGAAATAATGGCTCGTGCAACAATCAGTGCAGTGTAAAGAGTCAATGAGACATTATTATTATTATTAGCAGCAGCATTATTATACGAGGCCCTTTGTAACAGTCCATGTATCAGATTTTCAGAAGATGAGGGAAATCACACCAAAGTCTTACCAAACCTAGTAGCATCTGGTTGATTCTAGGGGAGACGTCAAAGTAGATAAAACCCCCATCTTCATCCTTGCCTACAACTGACAGCTCTGCCTCCTCCCGCCACTGTTCTCTATCCCCAAATCCTCCAGCCAAGCCCTCTCTCAGGAATGATCCCATGGGACCCTTGGGACTCGCTCCACTGAATGTGACCCCTCTGGGAGCAGTGTTGCACTGACACCCTGACAGCTCACTAGGAACCAGGAGCTGCCTTTAAAGGCACTTCTGGGGTGTGTGGTGGGCAGATGAAAGGGGCTGGGCTGTCAGGAGCCTTTCCCGACACCAACATCACCCAGGCAGGTTGCTGATTGCAAAGAAGCCCATCTTACAAATCTTTACAGACGATGGCCGGTACTCAGTACACGTTTGTTGAATAAGCCGATGAGTGACCAAGTGCCTAACAATATCAAACTTATGCTAAATATAAAAGTTTTAATATATGAAATCATCAAGTATTATTTAGGATGTACTCAAAGACTCTGCTGGTGGGATGTAAATTGCTTTAGCTCTTTTAAGGAACACTTTGCGGGTGCATATTAAAATTTAACACGTGGAGAGAAACACACACTCGGGCACAAACTAGAGGGCACAAGGATGTGTCACCTCTAGGGGCAAAAACTATTAGCTGCCTCAATTCTAGTAAGGGGTGGATTAAATAAACACTGTGGCCCCAAAGCCATTCTATGTGCAGCAGTTAGGAAGAGTGCGGCGATCTGTGTACACTGACAAAGACAGAAATATTAGTGGGAGAAAAAGCATTTTATTGACCACTGTACACCTTTAAAATATGAAAGACCTTTCTTTCCTGTATTTTTACATATGAGCCTAAATGCCTAAGAAAAGGTAACAAGTTTCCTCTGGGAAGGGGGCTAGAGTGTGCGGAGAAGGGGTGGAGCATATGGCCGAGGCAGACTGCAGCTTTTTTTTTTTTTAATGTTTGGATTTAAAATTTTACAGCCGAAAGGTGTTATATGTGACATCAACATTTTTCAATAAACAAAAGGGAAGCCTGACCGGCGGTTGCTCAGGCTGAGGCATAAATCCACGCGGCCTCCGCGGGCGCACACTCTGCTTGGGGAGCAGGCGGCCGGCCGAGTCTGAACTGTGAGCAGCCGAGCACACGCACGGCAGCTTAGAGAGGCGGCTCTGCCCTGAGAGGTGATGCTTGGAGACCGAGGAATCCGGGAGCCCCACATGGGCTGATGGGACAGCCGTGGCCACAATGACCCGGCCTGCCTCCTCCGCCCCTGTGTTGATGCCTCTGTTGATGGTGTGTGTACGCCTGTCTGTGGGTGTGTTGGGGGAGGGGAGGGGGATGAGGAAGGACCAGGGAGGGAAGGGTGAAGGGAGAGGAAGGAGCGTGGAGTCATCCAAGACAGACGTGCCTACCTGGTCACTGTACTAAGAGCCCAGCCTTTCCGTAGCTGAGAATTCAAGGGATTTGATGGTTTCTCCCCCTGCTCTTTCGTCCCCCTACCTCCCGGGCAGAGTGACCTTTCTGGGCTGGTACCAAGCTCCAAATCTCCTCACACCACATAGTCATAGAGCCAGTTGGGACCTCACGAAGTTATCTCAGTCACCCCCTGCTAGGAAGTTAAAAATTAAGAAGCCCTGGGAAAAAGTCATCACAATACACTCAGAACCTTCTTTTTTCTTTGTTGGAAACCAAAATAGTTTTGCTTTCCCTTTGGGAGTCCACGTTCTTATTTATTTCCTAAAATTATCACAGACTAGGATTCTACCATTTGCTTGGTCTGCATCTACCCATCCATCCATCCATCCATCCAACCACACTTATACAACACCAACCCCATGTATACGTGTATCTTGTTACTACAGGAGCACCTGGTTTTCAAGGGTGAAGAGTTTCAAAGATGACTTTGAGGACATAACATGAAAAAGGAGTACCATATGTTGAGATTCTCCAGGCAAATATTTAGGGGTGTGAGTGATGAAGGGTGGGAGTAGCATGATGGCATGACCAGAGCAAGCACACTGCAGGCAAGAGGAAAACATGGGCTGCAATATGTTTTAACACCTCAAACTCCCCTGTACTCAGAGAGGGGAAAAAGAAAGTATAAGAAGCAACTCTTAACTCAGTGATGAATAAGTGAATTAGAGTTCCTTTTGGACGCCAGGTGAGATTTTACAAAGCACAGCCGCATCATTCTGAAGGATTTTTATGCTTGCTAATGAAATACCAACAAAGGCTACGGAGGCAGAAACGCAGTCAAGTGATTCGGAACTGGAAACCGAATTTCTGGCGAAGAGAAACTGGATTAAGAGGGTGCTGGTGTTTCTCATTTCCAAACCAGGGCAGCTGGACAAAGTCTGATGTGCTCGGGGGAAACTCAACCACAAACTTGATTTTTCAAACATATAAGTTATGGAAATCACCCTTTGCAGAAATAAAGTAAAAAAAAAAAAATCTGAATCTGAAAACAGACACATTCTATTTGGGATGTAAATTAAACCTTTTCAGATGCTTTAAGGGGTGGCTTTTCTAGGATAATTGCATTGCAAGGACTCTAGGCCACTCTTTCACCCAAATGTCAACCAGCTGCGGGTACAAAGGGCTCACATCTAAATTGACGCCGTAATTACAGTGCCTCCGAATACAACAGGTGCTCAAGCAAATCTTCAGTGCCCCTTGCTCTGGTTATCTCTGGCAGGCTCTGCGGGCTGTCTCCATGTGTCCATGTGGATGGCACGTGTCCATGGGGACGGGCACGAGGACTGCCACACATCCCTCTCCCTATTTGCCTCTCCCACCTGCCCTGGTTGGCTGCCCGTAAAGGAAACCCACAGGTGCCCTGCTGTTGCTTCTGCCCATCACAGAGGCCAGTGTCCATGCCAGGGCACTGTCTCTGGTAACCCCAAAGCCATCAGCTCTGGGGGAGCCAACATAGCCACGGTGGTATGAGTGGGTCCCCCAACCCTGGGACCACTCAGCGTGCTCTGGACCCAGCAGCCACTCTGTGTGTGGTCGGAGTCCCACCAAGTCCCTTATGAAATCAGTTCTGTCACCTACTGGCTTTGACTAGCAACACCGCCACGGCACTTAGCTGACCTGGTACGGAACAGAGACCGGGCTGCCCCCATCAAGGTCCTCGTCTCCCTTCTCCTCCGCAGCCCCAGCTCCAAACACTCCTCCCCAAGTTCTGGAAAGAGCCTCCAGGGCATCATCAAACAGGTCCAAGGTGGAGGAAAGCTGCCCGGCCGGCGGGGAACAAAGAGCAGCGTCAGCCAAAGGCCCTGTGACGCCGCTGCCGTGGCTTCTAAACTCATTTGCTCGGTGTTAATAGTCCATAAACCTAAAATAAGGTTTTCATTAACTTGTAAGAAAAGGAAAACTAACTCAAACAGCAGCCTGATTTTGTTCCAAGTTTGCACTATAGTTACTCCTCCTATAGAACCAGATGAAGGTGACTGAGGCATAAAAAATGATGAACAATGTAAAAGTGATAAAGACATCCATATGCCAAATGGGAAATGCAAAAGATGGTTTACTGCAGGTAAATTAATATTGTAAACATTCATTATAAGCTGATGCAGGACAGCAAGCTGTCATAGCAACAATTCCTTCAAAGGACTCTGGCAAGGGGAGGGCTGTGATGCATTGGTTAACATCTCTTGGTTACGTAAAGGTCATTATTAATCCTCTTCATTTCTGCCTAAAATTAACTTCTTCCACTTCAGCAAATTCATCAGAGAGAATTCATTAGAACGAATTCATTTATTCCTTCACTGCATGGTGCTGCGTTTCTGCTGTGCACCAGGCCCTGCTTTGGGGTATGATCCGTGACTGACCAAGCCTACCAGGCCCTGACATCATGGGTTTTCCTTTTGTAATAGAGGGACAAACAACAAACAAAAGAAATATTTGGTATAATGTCAGGTAGTGATGTGTTGTGAAGATAAACAAAGGAACGACAGGTGATAGGAATACTTCAGACAGGGTCAAGGCGGACTCTCTACGGAGGGGACCTCTGAGCAGCTGGAGGATTGAAATGGGACAGCATCCACAGGGCTACCTAGAGAAAAGGATGTCCAGCAGGGGAACGGCATGTACCCAAGCCCTGAGGTGCTCCACGCAGGTAAAGAGCAGAGACCCCGGGGGAGAGAACCGAGAGTTTGGGAGGTGATGCCAAGAAGTGACCTCTTGTGTGCGGTGGGTAGGTCATGGTGAGGACTTGGATTTTACTCACGTCTTGGATAATCACAGGTAATTTCTGACCTTAGACTCCACTAATATTCTGATCATTTGTGTAGCGGATGCTATGCTGAACCACCCAGACACTCTGATCCCTCTTCAGGACCGACATACCGATTCCCCTCAGCTGCGGGGAGTGTAGGCTGCTGGGGGCTCAGGCGCCTTCTCCCAGGACCGTGGGTTTAAGGGAGGCGCCTCCCGCAAGCTGACACTCCCTCCCACGCCAAGGGCAGCCAATGACCGGTCAGCGTGGGAGCACAGCGGCTCAGCCCCCTTCCTCAATTGGAGTAAGACTAAGGGTCAGGCTAGCTTCTGAGCCTTCTGTAGGGTCTGCTGTGGTTGTACCACAGGCCAGCATCGCCTCTGTCCAGTCCTGCTAGCCTCACGCCGCGCAGGCGTTGAGCCTACCCAATAAATCTCTAGCACACACATCTCAAAATCTCAGAGTCTCTCGCCTGAGGAACTCAGCTAAGGACAATTCTCAGCACCAAACTACATTGTACAGATCTCTACCTGTCGATGGAGAAGTAAAAGACGACAACAAATGTATTCCGACAAGTCGACAGAACCGGTGAGTTAATTTTTTTTTATTACATTCCTGATTTAGATGGCCAGTTTTTGTCCGTTGGTGCTTTTCTCTAACAGTAGAAGCCTGAAAAGAAAGGGAGAGGAGGTGGAGAGTATTCCGAGCTGGAATCTGGTTTATTCTCAGGAGCCAATTAGTCCATTCAAGGGTACAGAAAGCATATTAGCAATATTTAGTTAAGTGTGAAGAGATAACTCGCAGAAGTTTTTGTCTGTTTGGCCACCCACATTTCTGACTTTTGAAAAATCTAAAGCCTTCAAAATAGAGGTACTGCTTATCTTGAAATTTTCAGGTCACTAGGAAGTCTTACAAAGTGTCTGCACTCAGCTGGGCTGAATGTTGTTGTAGAGTCAAGGTCTTACAGGTGTTTGATATTACTGCTGCTCGGTACAAAATTGCAATTTGAAGGTAGATCCGCATTTACCCACTGAAACAATTTGACCGCCATCATGCTGGGCTCAAAACACTAATCAAAAGTGTGCCCAGCCCCTGTGCTTTAGTGATGTTACTCTCCTGCTAGCTACCTCCCTGGTATCTATTGCACCTTCTCTTTTTTACTGAATCTCCGTATTGCTGGGAGTGGCTGTGTAGCCAGTGAGAACCTACGTTTCCCAGGCTCCCTTGCTGTTCGAGGGTGGGAGCAAGGGCGTGTTGGGGAGATTAGGGGTGTGGGGAGAAGTAGCCAGAAGTCATTTGGTGGGGCTTCTGGGAAGGTCTTCATGAGGACCTGAGTCAGCTGACGGGCACCCTTCTGTCTTCTCCCTTGTCTTCCCCCTTGCTCTCTGGATCGTGGGTACCAAACTCGAGGGTATATCAGAATCACTTGAAGGGCTTGTTAAAATGCCAATTGCTGCTTGTGAAAACCCTGCTCCCACCCCCACAGTTTGAGGCAGCTGGTCTGGAGTGTGCCTGATGGTTTCCATTTGTAACAAGTTCCCAGTGCTGCTGGTGGTCTGGAGACCACACTTTGAGCATCCCTGCCCTATAGCTGCAGCCACAGTGACCATTTTGTGAACACAAGATGATCCTGAAGTTAGAAGCCAAGTCCTAAGGATTACGGAACATAAAGACAGAAGGAATCTGGGTTTCTGACATTAACTTTGTGATATCATAGTTTATAATAAGAAATGTATATTTGGTCTTTGTCCTATTTCTAGCACAGAGCTTCGGAAACCCTTGAAATTTCCTAAGGGGTAAGAGAAATAAAGGTGTCTTTTGTTATGTTAATGAGGTGAATTTTGGAAAGCCCCTTGATCTCTTAAGGATGGGAACTGGGAACTGGTTGCCAGGGGACCCAACCCAGTGATGGAGGGTTAGGACTTTCCTTCCCCCCCTTGATCTCTGAGGAGGGGAGAGAGGAGGTTGAATTGATCACCAATGGCCAAGGATTTAATCAATCGTGCCTGTGTAATGAAGCTGCCATAAAACCCCTAAAAGAACAGAGTCCGGAGAGCGTTCGTGTTGGTGGACACGTGGAGAAGTGGGGCGAGCCTGGAGAGGGCATGGGAGCTCCCTGCCCTTTCCCCACACCATGCCCTGTGCATCTCTTCAATCCTTTAATATCCTTTGTAATAAGCTGCTTACCTAGTAAGTAAAATGCTCTGTGAGCTGCTGTAGCTCATTAACTGAACCTAAGGAGACGTTGCTGGAGCCTCAAGTCTATAGCCAGTCAGTCAGAAGCACCTGGGCTTGTGACGGGCATCTGAAGTGGGGGTTGGGAGGAAGGTCTTGTAGGACTGAGCCCTCACCCTGTGGAATCATAAGCTGTCTCTGGGTAGATAGTGTCAGAATTGAGTTACTTTGTAGGATGTCCAGCTGGTGCCCAAGAACCAGCCCCCACCCCCCAACACTGGAATTGGGTGCAGAACTCTTTTAGCTTAGAGTCATCCAACCTACCTAGATTTCCTTTTCTGAGAGAAAAATAAAACTTATCTTAATATCAAATTGTACACTTTAAATATATGCAGTTTATTGTATGTCAATTGTATCTCAATAAAAGTTCTTAAAGAAAAAAAAAAACTTGTTAAACCACAATGCCTTAGACTTTCTACTGTATTCAGCTGAACTTACTCATATTTGATAAAAAGGCCTCAGGCCACATCTCATAGTTCCCTCCTCCAACTTTTTAGAAAATCCCAGGGTCCCATCTTTTTTCTCACAGGTGAACGGATAATTGGAACATGACTTTAGTGTTTGAACTCTAGCAATGAAAGCCTTGAATCCTTACATTAAATTTGGCTGTGTGGCTCAAGACTGTGCATGAATCAGTACTTACCCTGATTATTTTATGAGAGATTATACACCCTGAACCCTGGGTGCAGAGACAGCAATGCGAGTGGTTCCTCTAGCACTAAAAGAACTGTCCCCGGCATGGAAGTTACACGAATTCCCTAAATCCTATGCTCTTGACACCTGCACGTAAGGATTTTACTCTCCCAATGGAAGCAGTGACTTTTGTCTCTTATTTGTAAGCAAGGAGTGACAAGGCTATCTGCTCTTTCCAGATATCACCCTTCCTATCTGATTAAGGAAAGAAAACCATGCAGTATTTAAAGTTCCTGTGATGAAAGTTTCTTTTGGATAATTATACTATTTCTGAAGGTGCTTTGTTAAAACTCTCTCTTTGAGAATTTGGTGTGCTTGCTCTTTGAAACAGGTTTTTATCAAAGATGAAGAATAAGCGTGACCATCAGTTGCAAGTGAGATAACAGATGCTTGTGTTGGCGGTTTCCATGGGCCCGTAATTTCTGCTCTGGTTGAAATCGTTAGAGGGGGCAAAACATTTATTCCTCACCCACACATTCTCAGTTCCCTTGTGATACTGGGCGAAGAGGGCAGATGCTGTGTTTTCTGTCTCTGTCACCACAGCAGGTGCATTAGCTCCAGGGCAAGTCACTATTCGGACAGTTGACGAATTCCACCTGTAGGCTGAGAGCCAAAGGTAGTGCAGGTGACATCAGGCATTGAAAATGCATCCTTGTCTCAGACTACACACAGCGGAAGTCTGCATCTGCAAGTGAGGCCTTACCCCAGGTACTGTTTAAAGGCAGAGTGTCTAGAAGAAAAAAAAAAAAAATCTCATCAACCCTAGTCTTTTTATTTTTTTAATAAATTTGTTGATATTTATTGGCTGTGTTGGGTCTTTGTTGCAGCACACGGGCTTTCTCTAGTTGTGGTCAGTGGGGGCTACTCTTCTTTGTGGACGCGTGCCTCATTGCCATGGCTTCTCTTGTTGTAGAGCATGGGCTCTAGGCATGTGGACTTCAGTAGTTGCGGCACGTGGGCTCAATAGCTGTGGCTCATGGGCTCCAAAGCACAGGCTCAATAGTTGTGGCGCACGGGCTTAGTTGCTATGCAGCTTGTGGGATCTTCCTGGAGCAGGGATCAAACCCGTATCCCCTGCATTGGCAGGCAAATTCTTAACCACTGCGCCACCTAGGAAGCCCCATAAACCCTAGTCTTATAAACCTAATCCTAGAAATGGACATCAAATATCTCTATAAAAAAGCACTTTGCTGATTTCCTAGTTTATAGCTTCTTTCCCCACTTTCAAACTAACCTATAGAAAATAAATCATTGATCCTGTGACGTTCTAAGATGCTCTAAGCTCACTAGGGATCTCAACCAACTCAGTCTCCCCCCAAAGCACACATTTCACTCTGAGGTTGCCATACCCCAGACACCAGCCCATGTGACTCCTCAGTCTGATCTCCCTCGGCCAACAGGATTGAAGCCTAAGGCAGAAATGAGGTGACTTGCGGACATAAGATGGTGAGCTGAGCAAGGGCTCGGGGAGCAGGTGTGTGGTTGCCATGTGCTTTATTTAATTCAAGCAGAATTAAATCCCTACTGAACAGAAGAGGCAGGTAGAGCAAATCCCAGGCTGACATGACACTCTAGGGTATGTTTTATTGTCATTGTTATTGTTTTAGCAAGAGTGGCATTAACTCCTCACCCTTCTCTGTGGATGTCGTGAGCATTAGACAAGTAGAGATGGGGCAGAGCTTCCCTCCGCCCCATCTGGCCCCGTGCACACAGACCTCTGGTATTTAGAACCTTCCTCCTTTTCTTGTCTTTACACATATGCTGCAAAGTTGGGTGTGGGGAGGGTAGATAGCGTCCACAAGGGATAAATTAGAAGGGGTCCAGCAAAAGTCCCTGGCACAGGGGCTGCGCTGCTATGAAATCAGGTATGGCACAGATGTTAATAAAGTCCTTCATTACCTAGTTCCTGGGCACAGGCAATGGGGCAAACATATATATGTGTCCCCTCTTGCAAAAGTGAAGTGAGGGCAGCAGTGATTCAGCACCCAGAGAGCTTCTGAATTTTCCAGCAGTCGCCCTCCGAGGGGCCCACTGCAGGTCCACCCAGCACCCATTTTTTAAGGAAATCCCTAATTCCTTGAGACATTTCCTCCTTTGAATATCCCCCCCCCACCTCTTCTTCAAAACCCCTTCTTCCTTATCTCCTGCTAGATGTCTATGGCCCAGTAGACATGGAACACCAAAGAATGGGAACCAGTAAATTACCTCAGTGGCCAGGAGGGCTTAATCTTTCTAAGGCAGCACAAAAAAGGAGGAAAAGGAGAAGCAATTTACTCTCCATATTAGCATCTCCTAACCTTTTACATGTGCAGCCATCACTTTGGATACACTGAAGGAACCAGGCAGGGCTCTCTAAGGAAGCCCTCAGCACCAGCGCAGGCCGCTGAGGGCCATAGACATTAAATAACAAGAAAACAATTAAGTTTCTGGGATGTGCTCCGTGGGTATTTATTCCTGGCAGTCATTATTGGCACCTGAAGTCCTGGGTTGAGGAATTAGAATCAACAGCTTTTTTTTCATTTCAATTTTCGCAACACAGTAGGAATATATATACATACATATTTATTTTTCTATTTGCTTTGAATTAGGCAACATCTCACAAGTGTGTATTTGAGATGCCAGCCAAGGTGCCTACATTTAAATTTCGTAGTAGGAGGCATGGTGAGTTTTTGGAATTGATAAAGCTTTTCAGCCTGGCACCGTTTGATCCCTGGCACGTAGATCCATCCTGTGTTGTAAAAGCTGGAGTTGTGAGGGGGCAACATGATGAGCCCAGGTCAGGATAAATCATTTCAGAAGGATGCACAATGCTGCCTAGACAATCCTGCTGCCTCTTTTAGTCAATTATTGTTCTCCTGATGGTCCATGAGTACAAATGACTCTTGATATTGATGGTTCAACAGAATAAATCAGAAAAGCTTCCTGCTCTCCCTGTTATTGTAAGGATATGACTTTTGAACTAACAAAGCATATCATTTTCATTTTATTTCCTCATGAAAGAGCTTGGACCAAACACCCTTAAGCACAGCTCCAAATGCAAATTATTTTCAGTTTACTCACCTGCAGAGTTGATTTTCTTTTTTCCTGACAGCTTCCATTCCTTGATTAAATCCTGAAACTTCATTTAATAGGTTAAGTCAGAACCAGAGTCCCTAAGAACAAACCAAATTAATTTTGCAATTTATTACCTAGAAGGCTGTTTCTTTCACTGTTTTGTTTGCTGTAAAGGGGCATGAAAAATGAGAGACGGACCAAATAAATAACAATGGAACAATAGGAGACATAGATGAAAGGAAAAAGGGAGGTGGTAAATGTGGTAAATAGGTTGGAAAACAGATGTGCATCAAATGAAAGACTTTGCAGTCTTTTTCTCAATTAAAAAAATCTCATCAACGTTAATTTCTTTGTCAGGTTCTTATCTCTTCATTTTATTTCTACTTCTCTGATTGCACAGAGAGCAATGTATGTGCATCTCAACAGTAGTACTATTAGATCAGAAACTATACTGCTTCAGGTCATTTGATAGAAGATTTCTCAGAATTTTCACAAATTTTGGTGGTTTTGAAACAATGGTAAAACTGAAGACGCTGTAATGCAAACGTGCTTTTGGCATCATAATCAGCTTCATTGCCTTAGTCACTGTTAGCATCATCATTGATGTTGATATTAGCAAACCTGAAACATACTGATTTTACATTCCCAAGGCAAACAAAAGTTTGCATTCAGTTGAAATTATGGTCTCTGGTTTGGATTTGATACTTTTTCTGGATGTATAGAAAAACTTTGGTGACCTTTAGCAAATGAGTTCGTTTCTTTGCTTTAAAGATGCTTGATTAGCAAACGTAAGGCAGCAGAAATGAGTATGCAGCTTTCTACAGAGAAGCCAAAGGCTTAAAATATGTGAAAATCCCGATAATGGAGAAATCACTGAACAGAATATAAAGAATTTTTTCCCCTAATTTGGTCTTGTTAAAAAACAGCGTGCACTCAACACTTTTGTACTTTCAAACGGCTATCTCTGTCCTCCAGATCTTGATTGTGGTGGGGAAGGAGACCAGCAGCGTTGGGCCTTGATAAATACTTGCTGCATCCAAATCTGAACAAGCAGATAAGACAGCCCAGGGAACACTGTTTACACCACACTTCCTGCCCCATCACCACACTTCCAAAACGCCTCGCTCCTGTAATCCCACCCTGAGGAAAGCATTCCTTTGATTGAACAAGTTTCTATTTGAACCTGGTGTACCCCCCAAAAAATAAAAATAAAAATAAAAAAAAAATAAAAAATAAAAAAAATGGAAAGTCGTCATTGAGTAGGAAAACACAATAAATAGTGGGGAGCCACTGGGAGGCGAGGGGTGGGGAAGACGATGTATATTGTCTAGTGTTCCTTCTCTGAGCCTGAGAAGAGGGGATAGTATGAAAGAGTGGCTAACGCCCAAACTAGAGAGTCAGGGAGACCTCGGTTTGAATCCTAGCTCAGCCCCTTGCTGACTGTGCGACCTGGGGCACGTTACTTCCCGTCTCTGAATTGCGACTGCCTCATCTTTAAAACAGGGAAAATAATCCTACTTCCTAGGATGACTTGGGAAATCCAGTGAGATTACAACATACATATCAATCCTACATATGCAGGCAAGGTAGGATATATAGAAGAAGAGTTACTGCCTGATTATCTGACATGGCTTGCCAGTTCTCAGGTGTGACAATGACCTGTGGTTTACAATGGTGGCCAAGATCTGCCCCAGCACAAGGGCCCTTCTGGAGAGATCCTAATCTGGCTCAAGTGGGTGGTGTGGTAAAGAGGTCACCTTCGGTGTCCTCCCCTTTCATGGAAGCAGAGCTGTCCTGCTGTGGGCAGGAATGGATACTCTTAAATCTAGGCCTTTAGGTTTAGAATAAATAAAAGGCCTCTCTCTGCCCATAGTGCACACACTTCCTTTTAGCTACCACTTTGTTTTTTTTTTTCTTTTAATTTGTTTTTTATTGAAGTATGGTTGAATTACAATGTTCTGTTAATTACTGCTATATAGCAAAGTGACTCAGTTATACATATATATATATATATATATATATATGTATATATACACATTCTTTTTCATAGTCTTTCCCATTATGGTTAATCACAGGATATTGAATATAGTTCCCTGTGCTATACAGTAGGACCTTATTGTTCATCCATTCTATATATACCAGTTTGCATCTGCTAATCCCAAACTCCCACTCCTACCTTCTCCCACCTCCTCCCCCTTGTGGCTGCCACTTTCTGAACTAATCACTCATTCTGGTCACTGGCGGCTCCTATCAGCAGCCCTGTTGCTGGCATCACTCCCCATACACTCTTGTAGCATTAATATTTCATGAGGAACAATAGGGTAGGACCATACACCAGCTTCAGGAAAAGAATAAAGCATGGGAAAGAATGAAAGAAAATGGTCTGAATACTTGGAGGGAAACGTGATAAACCCAGAGCCAGTTTCCTCAGCGGTGTTTTACAGAAAAGGATTTATTGCACAACAATGAGCTTTTATTTATTTGTCTTTCAGTAAGCATTTTTGCATTATTATTCGTTCGGCAATTCAGCTGGGTATTCAGAAGTGACAGCTTGCCAATTTTTTTCACAAACATTTTGGGCTTTAACATCTTAATCTGAAATCATTGCAGTAGTTACACAAGGGTGATGGGTGGGAGGATGTGGGAAAGGTAGCAGCGTTTTCAAGATGCTCAGACCAAGAGGAATTGTGCTCAATACGTAGCTGCAGATAGAACGTTTGCCTCTCTGCTTGCCGGTAGAGAGCAGGAACAGGGTTACATCAGATGTCGAAGTACTGCCTGCCTCTGTCTTCTCCCATTTTAGAAAATGATCACATCTACCCTGTGCCAGCCAAGATAGCACTTTCCTCTCTTCACCTTCTCTTTGAAAGCAGCAGAGTCACTGAAGCTATCCAAAGGCCATACCTAATCAATCAATATTTATTAGGTATCTACTTTGCCTTGTGAACTCTCTAATCCTTTATCTTGCTTTATTTTCTTCATGGCACTTGCTATTAATAGTATTACATTTCAGTTGATTTATTTGGTTTATTTATCTGTTTGCCCAGTTAGAATGTAAGTTCCACAAGGACAGGTACCTTGTTGGGTCTTATTCACTGCTGCTTGGTGAATTCGTGCCATCACCAAGAACAGTGGCTAGCACACAGTAGGGGCATAATATTTGTTGGACTAATGAGTGAATGAATGTGGGAGGCAAATTAAAGAATGGTAAGATGTGTTCCCTTATCTTGCTATATAAGCCAGCAGGAAAGCAAACTGTGTGAATGCTGAAAGAGACTGCAAAGCCAGGCAGAGCCTCAGAAGCTCTTGGCTGTCCTTGAAGGGCATTTCCTACAAGCAATGACAGGGAGCCTCCTGTGCAGAAGGAAAAAGAATCCTTGCCACCCCCTTTTAAATACTAGCCAGGAAAAACAAACTCCTATCACCTTTGGACCTGCTTTTCCAAATCCCGCCTTGCACACTCTGCCTTATCCTATTCCTGACCCTTCTTCCTTTGCATCTCACAGCTGAGGTCCAGAGGTGCCCCACATGCCAACGTTAACAACTGTTTTGCCCCTTTCTTACCCCATTAACTATGTTCAGATGTGGCTTGATACAAATGCATCCCTGAAAGAGATCGCTTTAGCCGTATTTCTCAACTTGGATTGCAAAAAATAAAATCTTTGTGACTGTTAATAGAAATGTCATGGGAAAATACATCCATAGTCCAATGGGTGTGAGGAATACAGGGTTAATCAAAGTCATCCTCATAGATTGTTTCTAAGCCTTCGGTGGACTGGCATGCATTTAAATATCTGAGACAGGATCCTAGTACACAGTGGGTATTTCCCTCAAATTTATTTGACTGTGGCACCTCACTCTCTTAAAATATCCATTACCTCTTGCTGTCACTGAGACATAATCTAGGAAACAATGGTCTGCAAGCTTCGCAGGAGACGGGCATGTAGAGGTGGTAAGCCAGAGCTAGACCGTTGGGGGTTTGACCTTTGAAGATTTACTCATGGTTCATCACCAAGTGATTGGGGGTTACTATGATGTGTAAGTTCATAGAACCAGGACCATAACAATGCAGAAGATGGAGAACAGAGGTTTTGAGGCAGGCGTAGGATGGAGCTGGGCTTCAAGCAGTAAACAGGATTTATCTTTATTTTTTTTAATTAAAAAAATCTTTTTTTCTTTTCTTATTTATTTTTTTTAATTTATCCCCATGGTAACTTTTCTGACACCTCCTGCTTAAAATCCCAAAGGTCAGAAGGACGGTGAGGCCCCGCTTTCATGGTCTGTATTCATACTGAAAGTCAAGATCAAGTGAGCTTTTGCCCTTTACATAGAGGAGAAGAGAAGATTTCAAGTGTGGCCAAAAATGACAGACAGGGAGATGCATGACAATGAGTATTTTTACTTTCAACATTTATTTTCCTCAGATTTCTGAAAATTCAGTGGGACTTTGATTAATGGTTCCAATATCCAGTCCTGTTTCTCTTACTAAGTCAATGTGTTGGTTTACATCCTCTGAAGCAGATACTAAAACAGAATTCAATGTGCAAGGATTTTATTAAGGGAAATACCTATATGACAGAAAATGGGGCGAAACCTGGGAAAGCTATCAGACCATTATGCAAGACTGACTCCAAGTGAAGGAGAAAGGGAAGGGAAGTTGGGTAGACGTGTTCTCAGCTGCTGTGAAGTCTAAAGAAGGTTTAGCAATACTGTCAGGGAGTCCTGTGTCAAAGTCAGCCACCGGAAAAGACCACTGTCTCCCAGGACTAGCTCTGTCCAAATATTTCCACCGCACTGAGTTACCAGCTGGGAGCAGCCCATGGGAAATGTGGCCTTGGTGCAAATATGCTGATGGGTTTCAGAGCTCCCCTGCTGGCTCCTTGATCAATCAAGCTCCCTGTAGTTGGAATTCTGCAAGACACATGCTCATGACCATCACACTCAAGAAACAGAGCTTTATAAAAAGGGAACTGACCTGCATATGAGGAACAAACTGCCCCCAGACTCAAAGGTACACATCTGAAATGAGGGATAAGGCAGGACAGTATCTGTGGCAAATGACCTTAGACTTAGCCTGGTAATAAGAAAGAGAGTCTTGCTACATCTCGTTTTGTAAATCTCCAGATAAGAATATATTATTTTCTCCAGGGGGTAGATTCAGTGTTTGTGGGAACTCAGCTTATAAAATTGGGTATTGAGGATGGGGAAGACTGTCATTAAGCAAAAAGAGTATAAATTACAAGCACAAAATCATCAGAGCTCCCCCAAGGGCCTTGGGAAGGGGCCCTGCAAGTAAGAGGCCAGCTCCAGCCTCACTGGCTGCATAAATCCACCCCAGCCCATCTGCAAATTATGGGTAGGAAATGTGGAGCATATTGCATGAGCATATTCAAAAATAATTCACTGTTGATTGATTCATGAAAATGTAAAATGCCTCACAAGTGTTTAATTATCTGAACTGTGTGTGCTTTCGGTGGCAAAGAAACAGCTGATGAGAGATGGAGAGAGCGAGCCTCGGAGGTTAATGCACAGAGGGTGACCCTGGTGGCTCTCTCCAGCTGAGCTACTGGCACGCCTCCACAAGGACGGGTTCTCAGACTCCAGCTCCCACACTGTCTTTGGAGGGGAGCACAGCGTGGCTTTGGTTCTCTGCTTTTTCCCTGTCTCTTGAGGGCCACAAAATAAGGAAAATGGGAGAAACATGCAGCACACACCAAAAAATTGTTCTTTTAGCTAAGCCCCATGATGCAGTGCAAGAGGCAGTCAACTCCTGAGGGCTGCGGCTAACAGGTGTTTGTTGGTTTGTAAAGATTCAGGGATGACAAGATGTTTCCCAGAATTTGCTTCCCACCCCCCCCGCCCCGAATTCGTTTTTGTAAAGGACTCAAAACTATTCAAATGGAGAGGCTTCTAATGAGAGAAATAAAGCAAAAGTGAAAATTTGAGCGGAATAAGGAAGAAAAAGGGAAGAGGAAGTGAGGACAGACGGGAAAGGGAAAGGAACAGGAAAGAGAGTGGAAGAGAAACGGGAGAGGGGAAGGCACAGAGGCCTAATTGCTGCTGAATCTTGTAGCATCATTTTAAAATAGAATATTAGACTCATGCAGATCTAGTTAGGGGAAGCTCTGATACTGGATGTGCCTTTGCTGGACTCTGATAATCCAAAGGTCTCCAACACGATGGCTTTCTAGTTTGGTTTCCAGTCCCTCCGAATATTCCATTGCTGGGATAGTCTTCCTTACACCCGATGACACTCTGACTTCCCCAGCTCAACATGGAGTGAAACTCCACAGTCTGTCCTGCAAATCCAAGCCTTCCCCTAGCGCACTCTTGTACCACTTCTCTTCCGTCTCGCCTCATTTCTCGCTATTGCTCTCTAACACTTGATCAGCTCGGTTTCCTGTTGTTTGCGTTGTTCTCTACCTAGACCCCTTGTTCCAACCAAACAGATCCTTGTCTGATGAACTTACTCATAATTGACATTTCCTCCGGATCTTTGTATTCCCCATATTTTATAAGCCCCAAGGAATTTACTGTCCCACCCATACGTGGCACCTATGCCAGTGGATGGCAGATAGCAAGCTCACGATAAATGTTTCTTGAAAGAAATGAATGAAAAGGATATTTATATGCATGTACACTTCGCTTTACTTATGATTCCTATGACTTTTGCTTAATGATCTCCTTTTCTTTATTTTTTAAATCTCGTTTTCTTTAAAATCCAACTTACAGTTTGTCATTTCCAGAAAAGCGTACTAAAGTACTCATTTTACACGTACACCCCTGAAACTTTATGTTGGAAGGTTCTAGGTGCTGCTTTACTTCTCATTTGCTTTCCTACTATGAAGTAGTTTGTAGCAGACCAATGATTCAGGGAAGCTCATTAAAAAAAAAAATAATTCTGCTTCAAGGCATCAGAGAGCAACTAAGAAAATCAGGATTGGAGGAGCTAAGATCCCAGGAGGAAAGGGAGATCATTGATGTGACTCCAACACGCTACACTGCACTTCCCCTCAGGGTATATGCTGATTTTTTGACTTGGTTTGAGAGGCTGAGAATCCAGGCAAAGGGTGACATCTAAGAGCTGGAGAAGCTAGCTGAGCTTTTGGCAATCCTCTGGAACTCAGGAGAAAAAAACATTTACGTTTGGGGCTGCCAATGCTTCAGGACTTGTATAGTCCAGTGCTCTGACAGCAGGGATAAACAGAGAAGGTATAAACTTGGAGGTTTTTCCCCCTCAAAGTATTTGATGATTGGATAGAAGGCTTAAAAGCCAAGTTACTCCCATCTGAAAATCAGAGTGGAGTTGTTAGCAGTCTCTTAGGACTGGGGAGACAAAAATTGGAGTTCAGAATAGGCTATATTAAACACCTCAGCTTCTCATCTGAGTACCCTAAAGGACTATCCTCTAGGAGCAGATGAAAATCAGAAGTAAACTGAAGCTTACATAGTCCCTAATGGCATTGAGGTGAACTGCCCCTCTAGCTGCCTGTCGAGAGAGGGTAGGGTAGATTCCCTCTGGAAGATAACATCATGCAAAGCCTCTTAAATTTTTCTTACACAATGTGTCTAGCAAGCAATCAAAATTTGCTAAGGATATGGGAAAAAGGACAGAGATGAAAACAGAAAAGAGGAACAGATCCATAGGTGATCAGATACTGAAATTATCAAACATTGGCTGGACCACGTTCAAGAAAATAGATAAGATGGAAAATTTTACCAAGAAATGGAATCTATTTAAAATATGATCAAATGAGAATTCTATAGCTGATATTAAGGTATCAACAAGTGGATTTAAGATTATTGATACAGGTGAAGATTAGTTAACTGAAAGTTAACAGGAAATAGCAAAGCTTATAATCGCATGCAGAAAAATGAATGTAGAATACAGAAAAGAGCACGAGAGAACAAAGAAGGTTTAACACATTGTACTTGTAATTGGTATCTAAGAAGGTGAGAGAATAGGAAAGAAGCAATATTTGAAGAGAAAATGATAATTTTCCAAAACTTTTGAGAGATATCAAGCTACAGATTCAAGAAGTTCTATGAACTAAATACAAGCGGGTTAAATACAGAAAACACACACACACACACACCCCCAAAACCCTACTCCTAGACATAGTATCATAGGACCACTAAACACTAAGGAGAAAGGGAAATCCTAAAAGCTGCCAAATGAGGGTTTCCCTGGTGGTGCAGTGGTTAAGAATCCACCTGCCAATGCAGGGAACATGGGGCCTGGTCTGGGAAGAACCCACATGCTGCGGAGCAACTAAGCCCGTGTGCCACAACTACTGAGCCTGTGCTCTAGAGCCCTCAAGCCACAAATACTGAGCTCATGTGCCACAACTACTGAAGCCTGTGAGCCTAGAGCCCATGCTCTGCAACAAAGAGAATCCACTGCAATGAGAAGCCCACGCACTGCAACAAAGGGTAGCCCCCACTCACCACAACTAGAGAAAGCCTGTGCACAGCAACAAAGACCCAACACAGCCAAAAACAAACAAACAAACAAATAAATAAATAAAAAGAAATTCAGATTTGAAAAAAATAAAAACCATATTATTAAAAAAAAAAGCTGCCAGATCAAAAGACAAATTACCTTCATAGGAGCAAAAATTGGGCAGGTGGAAGACTCCCCCCACCAAACAATGGAAGTTAAAAGACAAAAGAATGACATCTTTTAAAGTGTGGAGAGAAAAATCCTGCCACCCTAGAATCTATAACCAGGGAAAATAGCCTTCAAAAAGAAAAGTAAAAGACTTTTCCAGTCAAACAAAAACTGAGAATTTCATCTCTTGCAGAGCTGCGCCTACAAAAGGGAGGGAGGAAAGAGGCAAAAGGAAGAGAGCTTTCTTCAGGAAGAAGAAAGATAAGCACAAAAGGAATTAAAGAAAGGCAGGCTGGCATAGACAACAATGAAAAGAGGAAAATAGGATAATTTTAGGTTAATATAGGCTGCATAAAACAATAATAATGGCAGTGGGATTTAAAATACATATAGAGGGGCAGAGTCAAGATGGTGGCGTGGGAAGACACGGAGATCGCGTCTCCCCATAAATAGATAGGTTGCTGGAGGCAGGTGGGGGACCTGAGACCGAAGGAGACCGCAGGAACCCCGGAGCAACTGGGTAGGACCTGGGGGAAGTCAAGGGGGCAGGGAAGGGGAAGCCGGACACCCCTGGGGGGTGGCAGGGTGAAGGGGGAGGTTCCCGCCTGGAGGGACAGTTGGAGGCTGGGGAGATCCAAAACCACAACTGAGTTTCTCCCGCCCGGGAGACTAGGAGGCCTGCTGAGCTCCCTGGCTTTGGGGCCTGCTGGGCTCCCCAGTGGGGTCCTCCACCCTCCAAGGCCCCTTCTGGGCTGCCTGGGTCCTGGGGGTGTGGGAAGGAGGGAGGAGGGGCGAGGAGGTGGAGAGGCAGACAGGTGGGGGTGGGGGCTTTGAGATGGGGGGATGGGGAGTTGAGAGGGCATTTCCCCTGCCCTCTTGGCCAGGGAGGCCGACTGGGCTCCCGGGCCTGGTCCTTCACTCTCCAGGCCCCCCTCTGGCAGGAGGGTCCTGGGGGTGTGGCGGGGAGGGTGACAGAGGGAGGGAGAGAGGCAGACAGTGGGGGTGGGAAGGGATTTCTCCAGGTCAGAAGAATAGGGGAGGCGCCACTGGGTATTTCTTCTGGGCGGGTCCTCCACCTTCCAAGGCCCCTCCAGGCGGTTGGTCCTAGTAGTACAGGAAGGAAGCGATGAGGAGAAAGGAAGAGAGGTGGAAGGGGGGAGGGACCCTCTGGAATCAGAGGATGGGGGAGGAGCGAAAGACATTTCCACTGCCCACTGGCCCGGGAAGCCTGCTGGGTTCCCAGGCCTGGTCTCCAACTCTCCAGGGTCCCCTCCCAGATGCTTTGGTCCTGGGGACGTTGGAGTGTGGCAGGGGAAGAGGAAGAGAGGCAGATTGATGGTGGGATGTTCCAGGAGCAGAGGACCAGAGGAGGTGCAGAGGACCTTTCCCCTGCCCACTTGGGCCTGGCAGGCCTGCTGGGCTCCCAAGTCTGGTCTCTTGGTCTCTCCGGCTGAGTGGGTCATACAGGCATGGGAGGGAGGAGAGGAGAAGAGGAAGAGAGGCAGACAGCAGTAGGGGGGACCTTGCAAGACCAGAGGATCAGGGGAGATGCTGTGGGAAATCTCCCTACCCACTTGGCACCGGGAGGCCTGTTGTGCCCCCAGGCCTGGTCTTCAGTCCTCCAGGGGCCCCTCTAGGTCTCACTGGCCCTAAGGGTGTATAAGGAAAGCAGGGGAGATGAGGAGAGGTGGGCGGGGAAGGGGGCCTTCTGGGATTGGAGGATCAAGGGAGGCACGGAAGGTATTTCCCCTGCTCACTAGCCCTGGGAAGCCTGCTAGGCTCACAGACCTGGTCTTTCACACTCCATGGCCCCCTCCAGCTGCTTGGGACCTAGGAGAGTTGGGGGGCTGGGGAGAGGAGGAGAGGCAGACAGGGACCCTACAAGACTGGGAGATCTTGGGAGGTGCCGCAGGCATTACCCTATCTCAGTTGGCCCTGGGAAGCCTGTTGGGCATCAGAGTCTGGTCTCCTGTCTTGCAGTGCCCCCTCCAGCTGTGAGGGTTATAGGGGAATAAGAGGGAGGGGGTGAAGAAGAAGAGAACCCAAGGGGGAAAGATCCTCCAAGATTGGAGGACTAGGGGAGGTGCCTAGCATTTATCACCAACTCCATCCAGGGGAGCCTGCTGGGTACCTCGACCTGGTCCTTTGCCCCCTGGACCAGAGGCATCCCTGGGCCCCTCTGCCTCATTGGGCCTAAGCCCCATTCCCCATCACCCCCAGGGCCTTTTCTAAGTGTAGGCCCTGCCCATTGCCTAACCCCACCCCCCTGTCTAAGCCCCGCCCCCACAGCCAATGCCTTTTCTGGCTTTTTTTCCCCCTCTTTTTCTTTCTTTCTTTTTCTCTTCCCACCTCCTCACTTAGGCTATTGCAGTTATTTTACCTTCCAATTGTTGCTACATCTTTTTTTTTTTTTTAATTTTTTCATTTCCCTGCTCCACATGGCTTGTGGGATCTTGATTCACAAGCCCAGGGTCAGGCCTGAGCTCCTGAGGTGGGAGCTCTGAGTCCAAAACATTGGACTAACAGGGAAACCCAGATCCCAGGGAATATTCATCAGAGTGAGGTCTCCCAGAGGTTCTCACCTCAACACCAAGACTCAGCTATGCTCAACAGCCTACAAACTCCAGTGCTTGAAACCTCAGGCCAAATACCCAGTGGGACAGGAACACAATCCTGCCCATCCAAAGTGGGGGGAAAATGAGATGACAAAAAAATATGTCACAGATGAAGGAACAAGGTAAAAATACACAAGACCAAATAAATGACAAGGATATAGGGAAATTGCCTGAAAAAAAATTTAGAGTAATGATAGTAGAGATGATCCAAAATCTCGATAACAAAATAGAGAAAATACAAGAAACAGTTAATAAAGACTCAGAAGAACTAAAGAGCAAACAAACAGTAATAGATGACAAAATAACTGAAATTAAAAATGCTCTAGATGGTATAAACAGAATAACTGAGGCAGAAGAATGAATAAGTGAGTTGGAAGATAGAATGGGGGAAATAACTGCCACAGAGCAGGAAAGAAAAAAAGAATAAAAAGAATGGAAGACAGGCTCAGAGACCTTGGTGACAACATTAAGCACACCAACATTCGAATCATAGGCATCCCAGAAGAAGAAGGAAAAAAGAAAGGGTCTGAGAAAATATTTGAAGAGGTTATACTGGAAAACTTCCCCAACATGGGAAAGGAAATAATTAATCAAGTCCAAGAAGCACAGAGAGTCCCATACAGAATAAACCCAAGGAGAAATACACCGAGGCACATATTAATCAAACTAACAACAATTAAACACAAAGAAAAAATATTAAAAGCAGCAAGAGAAAAGCAACAAACAATATATAAGGGAAAACCCATAAGGATAACAGCTGATCTTTCTGCAGAAACTCTGCAGGCCAGAAGGGAGTAGCAGGGTATACTGAAAGTCCTGAAAGAGAAAAACCTACAGCCAAGAATACTCTACACAGCAAGAATCTCATTCAGATTCGATGGAGAAATCAGAAGCTTTACAGACAAGCAAAAGTTAAGAGAATTCAGCACCACCAAACCAGCCTTACAACAAGTGCTAAAGGAACTTTTCTAAGCAGGAAACACAGGAGAAGGAAAAGACCTACAAAAGCAAACCCCCCAAAATTAAGAAAATGGTAATAGGAACACACATGTCAATAATCACCTTAAATGTAAATGGATTAAATGCTCCAACCAAAAGACACTGATTGGTTGAATGGATACAAAAACAAGACCCTTACATATGCTGCCTACAAGAAACCCACTTCAGACCAAGGGACACATATAAACTGAAAGTAAAGGGATGAAAAGAGATATTCCATGAAAATGGAAGTCAAAAGAAAGCTGGAGTAGCAATACTCATATCAGACACATTAGACTTTAAAGTAAAGACTATTACAAGAGACAAGGAAGGACACTACCTAATGATCAAGGGATCCATCCAAGAAGAACACATAACAATTGTAAATATCTCTGCACCCAACATAGGAGCACCTCAATACATAAGGCAAATGCTAACAGCCATAAAAGGGGACATCAACAGTAACACAATAATAGTAGGAGACTTGAACACCACACTTACATCAATGGACAGGTCATCCAAACAGAAAATAAATAAGGAAACTCAAGCTTTAAATGACACATTAGACCATCTTGACTTAATTGATATTCATTGGACATTACACCCAAAAACTACAGAATACACTTTCTTCTCAAGTGCACATGGAACATTCTCCAGGATAGATCACATCTTGGGTCACAAATCAAGCCTTGGTAAATTCAAAAAAATTGAAATTGTATCAAGCATTTTCTCTGACCACAATGCCATGAGACTAGATATCAATTACAGGAAAAAAACTGTAAAAATTACAAACACTTGGAGACTAAACAATACGCTACTAAACAACCAAGAAATCACTGCAGAAATCAAAGAGGAAATTGAAAAATATTTAGAAACAAATGACAATAAAAACACAATAACCCAAAACCTATGGGATGTAGCAAAAGCAGTTCTAAGAGGGAAAGTTTACAGCAATACAGTCCTACCTGAAGAAACAAAATATTGAATAAACAATCTAACCTCACATCTAAAACAATTAGAGAAAGAAGAGCAAAGAAACCCCAAAGTGAGCAGAAGGAAAGAAATCATAAAGATCAGATCAGAAATAAATGAAAAAGAAAGGAAGGAAACAATAGCAAAGATCAATAAAACTAAAAGCTGGTTCTTTGAGAAGATAAACAAAATTGATAAACCATTAGCAAAGTTTACCAGGAAAAAAGGGAAAAGATGCAAATCAACAGAATTAGAAATGAAAAAGGAGAAGTAACAATTGACACAACAGAAATACAAAAGATCATGAGAGACTACTGCAAGCAACTATATGCCAATAAATTGGAAAACCTGGAAGAAATGGATAATTCTTAGAAAACTACAATCCTCCAGGACTGAACCAGGAAGAAATAGAACATATGAACAGACCAATCACAAGTACGGAAATTGAGATTGTGATTAAAAATCTTCCAACAAACAAAAGCCCAGGGCCAGATGGCTTCACAAGCGAATTCTATCAAACATTTAGAGAAGAGTTAACACCTATCCTTCTCAAACTCTTCCAAAATATAGCAGAAGGAGGAACACTCCCAAACGCATTCTACGAGGCCACCATCACCCTGATACCAAAACCAGACAAAGATGTTACAAAAAAAGAAAATCATAGGCCAATATCACTGATGAATATAGATGCAAAAATCCTCAACAAAATACTAGCTAACAGAATCCAACAGCACATTAAAAAGATCGTACACCATGATCAAGTGGGGTTTATCCCTGGAATGCAAGATTCTTCAATATATGCAAATCAATCAATGTGATACATCATATTAACAAATTGAAGGATAAAAACCATATGATCATCTCAATAGATGCAGAAAAATCTTTTGACAAAATTCAACATCAATTTATAATAAAAAACTCTCCAGAAAATGGACATAGAAGGAGATTATCTCAACATAATAAAAGCCATATATGAGAAACCAACAGCCAACATTGTTCTAAATGGTGAAAAACTGAAAGCATTCCCTCTAAGAACAGGAACAAGACAAGGGTGCCCATTCTCACCATTATTATTCAACATAATTTTGGAAGTTTTAGCCACAGCAATCAGAGAAGAAAAAGAAATAAAAGGAATCCAAATTGGAAAAGAAGAAGTAAAATTGTCACTCTTTGCAGATGACATGATATTATACATAGAAAACCCTAAAGATGCTACCAGAAAACTGCTAGCACTAATCAATGAATTTAGTAAAGTAGCAGGATATAAAATTAACCCACAGATATCTCTTGCATTCTTATACACTAACAATGGAAGAACAGAAAGAGAAATTAAGGAAACTCTCCCATTCACCATTGCAACAAAAAGAATAAAATACCTAGGAATAAACCTGCCAAAGGAGGCATACGACCTGTACACAGAAAGCTATAAGATACTGATGAAAGAAGTCAAAGACAATACAAACAGATGGAGGGACATACCATGTTCTTGGATTGGAAGAATCAATATTGTGAAAATGACTATCTTACCCAAAGCAATTTACAGATTCAATGCAATCCCTATCAGATTACCAATGGCATTTATCACAGAACTAGAACAAGAAATCTTACAATTTGTATGGAAACGTGAAAGACCCCAAATAGCCAAAGCAATCTTGAGGAGGAAGAATGGAGTTGGTGGAATTAGGCTTCCTGACTTCAAACTATACTATAAGGCTACAATGGTCAAGGCAGTATGGTACTAGCACAAAAATAGAAAGGTAGATCAATGGAACAGAATAGAGAACTCAGAGGTAAGCCCAAGCATATATGGGCAGCTTATCTTTGACAAAGGAGGCGGGAATATACAATGGAAAAAAGCCTCTTCAATAAGTGGTGCTGGGAAAATTGGACAGCTACATGCAAAAGAATGAAATTAGGACACTTCCTAACACCATACGCAAAAATAAACTCAAAATGGATTAAAGACCTAAATGTAAGGCCAGATACTATAAAACTCCGAGAGGAAAACAGAGGCAGAACACTCTATGACATACATCAAAGCAAGATCCTTTTTGACCCACCTCCGAGAATCATGGAAATAAAATCAAGAATAAACAAATGGGACCTCATGAAACTTAAAAGCTTTTGCACAGCAAAAGAAACCAGAAACAAGACAAGAAGACAACCCTCGGAATGGGAGAAAATACCTGCCAACGAAGCAAGTGACAAAGGATTAATCTCCAAAATATATAAGCAGCTCATGCAGCTTAATACCAAAAAAGCAAATAACCCAACCCACAAATGGGCAGAAGACCTAAATAGACATTTCTCCAAAGAAGACATGCAGATGGCTAACAAACACATGAAAAGATGCTCAACATCACTAATCATTAGAGAAACGCAAGTCAAAGCCACAATGAGGTATCCCCTCACACTGGTCAGAATAGCCATCATCAAAAAATCTAGAAACAATAAATGTTGGAGCGGATGTGGAGAAAAGGCAACCCTCCTGCACTGTTGGTGGGAATGTAAGTTGGTGCAGCCACTATGGAAAACAGTTTGGAGGTTCCTTTAAAAACTAAAATTGGAACTACCATATGACCCAGCAATCCCACTCCTGGGCATATACCCAAAGAAAACCATAATCCCAAAAGAAACATGTACCATAATGTTCACTGCAGCACTATTTACAATAGCCAGGACATGGAAACAACCTAAATGCCTATCAACAGATGAATGGATAAAGAAGATGTGGCATATATATACAATGGAATATTACTCAGCCATAAAAAGGAGTGAAATTGAACTATATGTAATGAGGTGGATAGACCTAGAGTCTGTCATACAGAGTGAAGTAAGTCCGAAAGAGAAAAACAAATACCGTATGCTAACTCATATATATGGCATCTGAGGAAATGGTACTGATGAGCCCAGTGACAGGGCAAGAGTGGAGATGCAGATATAGAGAATGGACTTGAGGACACGGGGCTGGGGTGGGGGGTTCAGGAGCTAAGGGAAAGCTGGGATGAAGTGAGAGAGTAGCATAGACATAGATACACTACCAAATGTAAAATAGATAGCTAGTGGGAAGTTGCTGTATAACAAGGGGAGATCAACTCGATGATGGGTGATGCCTTAGAGGGCCGGGACAGGGAAGGTGGGAGGGAGTCACGGGAGGGAGGGGATATGGGGATACGTGTATAAATACAGCTGATTCATTTTGGTGTACCTCAAAAACTGGCACAAGTGAGTAAAGCAATTATATTCCAATAAAAAGCTTAAAAATAAAATAAAATACATATAGAATCAAAGTGCATGACAGTAATGAAAAGAGGCAACATTTACTTCATTAACAAATACATTAATTTCATCTTGCCCATCTCCATGTCATCAATGCCAGGCACAGTGCAAACTACACGGTTAGTGCCATAGAGTTGAATGTTTCTTGAAAACCCTCCTTTTACAGATGGAGAAAAGGGAAGACCAGAGACATACGTTTACGGTCAGAGGGGTGCCCAGCATCCAGGTCTTTTTCACTGACCCACACTCCCCTGGTGCTGACTTCAGAGTCTAGCTTTGCCCTCTGTCCACTTCAAGACTGGTGACATTTTAGACCTGTTTACTTTCCATAAGTGCACCTGGGAACACAACCTTGCACCCCATTACAAGAGCCTGACCCCAGGGCAGTTCCCTGTGTGCTCACCCACCTGGGGCCCAACTCTAATCTGGGTCCTGGTGTGTAACCACATTCCTACCCTCTTTTGTAAATATCCTTCTCTACTTGGCAAAGCATTTAGAAACGCAGACTAACCTCTGAGGCCTGGGTGTAGGTCGTGGTTATTTATATTGGCTCAAGCCCCTATCCCTCCAGCTGCTGAGGCTTTGTTCTGGAAGAATGCAAGGGAGATGGAGGAGAACAGTGCAGCAGCCTGTTGTCTGCAGAGCCGTCAGAGTTCGTTTTCCAAGCAATTCTTCCAAAGGTCTTAGGATGACAAACTGCTTCTGCCTTGTGGATGATGCTGCTTTTAAAGGGAAAGCCCTGGAGGCTGCAGGGAGTTGCTAAAGGGGAGAGATGAAGTTGAGAGCTTAAGCTTTCTTATCACCCTCTTCCACTCTCCTAACAGGACCAAAAAGAGCTGGCATGGAACGTGCAATACAGGATTGGTTTACAGAGTACACAGTGACTTCATGATATGCAATATTTCATTTAGTAAATCAACTTTTAAGTTAATGTGCAAAACAATCAAGTAGGTTTCTGGGCAGAGGAGGAGGAGCTTGGGTTTTGCAATTCCTTAGCTTGATTTGAGTCCTTACTCTGCTTCATCAGTTGCTCCATCTGTAAGTGGGGAACATAGTAATCCCTACCCAACATACTTTACATGATTTTACGAGGAGATCAAATGAAATAACATGTATAAATATGCTTTTGAAATGGAAGAAGCCTGAGCACAATCTCAATTTTTGTTATTTGCCTTAAGAACACTGCAAATGTGAATATAGAAAAATGGTACCAATCAACCGGTTTGCAAGGCAGAAATAGAGACACATGCAGAGAACAAACATATGGACAGCAAGTGGGGAAAGTGGGGTGGGGGGTGGGGGTTGAGGGGGGAATGAATTGGGAGATTGGGATTGCCATATATACATTACTAATAAAAAAAAATCAAATCGTACACTTTAAATATATGCAGTTTATTGTATGTCAATTGTATCTCAATAAAAGTTCTTAAAATATATATATTTATAAATATTACTATTATTTGAGATCCAACAGAAATTACTTAAAAAAAAAAAAGAACACTGCAAATACTGCAAACTGTGACAACTGATGAGTAATGCATGGGGAGAAAAATGCCAAGAGTGTTTAGAACTGGATGGATCCTTAAGGCCCTTCTAGCTGAATGCATTTATTTTTCAGATGAAAAAACTGAGTGAAAGCCAAAAAAGGAAAGTTACTTTCCCAAAGTAATGACATCAGAAAAAGAGGGAGGAAGAAGAGCCTCCCTATCTGATCCAAGTTCTGCCTGGAGTCTCCCGGTGCAGGGGAGTCAGAATGACCAGACCCTGGTGTTCACTGTTTCCTGTATTTTGATGTACACAGAGTCCTGATCTGAGCAAGGAGCTTCGCGGGTGATCAAAGAGATGCGAAAAGCCATAAGCATCTATCTGATGTTTTCTTCCTGGCATAATATCAAGAATTACAAAAGCACTGGGAGACTTCTGTAAAGAACTTGGGCAACTTATCTGAAGAATGTTATGTCAATAGAAATTGTCTCCAGTGAAGTTCCTGAAATACCTTCTCTGAGTGGGTGTCCCAGACACTGCTTCAGGACCATTTCTAAGACTGCTGGGGCTCACTTGCAGCTGCTCAAATATCAGAGAGAAAAACAAAGATTTCTAGTGGATCCTGCATCATCTCGGGAGCAGCTGGAGGGAAGAAAGGAGGGCACCTGACATGTGAGGGTGCGCCTTTGGTGTGCGTGACAGACCTTTGAACACACGCTACCCTCGGTCTCTACAACAATGGCCACATAAACTCTTCAATTGAGTGTCTGGACAATTTCTGATATTGGGTTGGAGTTTCTCCCACAGCACAATTTTAGGAGTTCACACAGAGCAGACAAGCCCACCATCCACTTGGTACAAGACTTAGAAAAAGTTACTTGAGCCCTTGATCGAGTGACTATGAAAATAACACTCCCTACCCCTCTCCCTTTCAGTGCTAGGAGGCCTCAGGAGACTTTGAAGATGAAGTGGCCATTTGATCCTGAACTCACTACCACCACCACAGTGTGAATCAAGGCTTTCCAGCAAGTCTTTCCCCCTCCCTGTTCAAAGGTTAGAAATCAAAGAGCCCCAGCTCTCTGTGGGTCCCAGAATGCTGCTGCGTTCACCCAGCCACACGTTGGCAGTGGGTCAATGCCATTATTTGGACTTGGGTGTTCCCAAGATCACATTCGTCCTTAATCATTGTTGTCCTCTGAAGTGGCAAGCCTCAGAGCCTGCCTCAAATCGGGAGATTCACTGATTTCATGTCATCAGGGACTGAATAGAACACCTCTGGTTCAACAAAAATAACTGTCACTGGCTCAGAAACAAGAAATGGCCTGTCCCCAAGGGGCCAAGTCACCAGGCAGGAGGGCCCTCCCTAAAGCCTGGCATGGTCCCTTTGTCCTGTGCCAGTCAGCTACTGCCTTAAACTGTGTTGTCATCTCTGATTCAGCCCTTTCTTTCCATGCAGGGGAACTTGGGGGAGGGGAGGAGGAGGGTAAAGTGCTATGGAAAGCCTGGCTACATGTAGTTGATAAAACACAGCCAGTTACTGCCAAGCCAGAGGGGGCAAATGCATAGTCCAAGGATGCACTGAAGTAGAACACTGAGCAACTTGACAAGTGGTGGCAGCTGCAGACAGCTGAGGAGGGACCACAGTGGATGAGCTTCTCTGGCCTTCAGCCATTTTTGTGCAAAAGCATCAGAAGCTCTAGGGGACAGAGAGGCAGAGCCACAAGCACTGGTATGACCCGTAAATGCCATCTAGGGGCACCAGAGAGAGGCAGGCCACAGTCAGTTATTTTAGTCATCTATTAAACGTACGCTAAATACCACGCAGTGTGGGATGGGCCCTGTGGTAGGACAGTAGTTATGGGTGGAGGAGCAAAGTGCTCTCTGCACCCAGCAGGCTGGACCCTGATCAGATGAGATAAGATGGCATGCAACTTAGCACTCATTTTGAGCAATAACTAAAGAATATGTATGTATGTGTATATGCATATATGCTTTTAAAGTTTATTTTTAATATATATTTGTCTTGTGTATGTTATATATTCTACATTGTATATTATGTATATGTATATACACACATATATATGTAAATACACATACGTACATATACATCCTTTTTTTAAATTAATTAATTTGTTTTATTGGCCGTGTTGGGTCTTTTTTGCTGTGCATGGGCTTTCTTTAGTTGCGGTGAGTGGGGGCTACTCTTCGTTGTGGTGCACGGGCTCCTCATTGCCGTGGCTTCTCGTTGCAGAGCACAGGCTCTCGGCACGTGGGCTTCAGTAGTTGCAGCACATGGGCTCAATAGCTGTGTCTCACGGGCTCTAAAGCACAGGCTCAATAGTTGTGGTGCACGGGCTTAGTTGCTACGCAGCTTGTGGGATCTTCCTGGAGCAGGGATCGAACCCATGTCCCCTGCATTGGCAGGCAGATTCTCAACCACTGCGCCACCTAGGAAGCCCCATATACATCTACTTTTTTCTTTTTTCTTTTTCTTTTCTGGGCTTCTTAGAAGCGCTGGTTACCTTGGCTTTTGCGGTCACCTTTGCAGCACTGGGCTTGGCATCCATGGAGGCTACTTTCTTGTTGAGCTTGAAAGAGCCGGAGGCGCCGGTGCCCTTGGTCTGCACCAGGGTGCCTTTGCTCACCAGGCTCTTAAGGCCCAGCTTGATGCGGCTGTTGTTCTTCTCCACATCGTAGCCGGCAGCTGCCAGAGCCTTTTTGAGAGTAGCCAGGGACACGCCGCTGCGCTCCTTAGATGAGGAAACGGCCTGTTCAATCAGCTCCGAAACCGAAGGACCCGCGGGTTTTTTCTTGGCGGCTGCTACAGCCTTCACAGGCTTCTTCGCCTTTTTGCCAGCTGAAGCTTCCCCTGGGGGAGTGGAAGCACCTGGAGCGGGCGGCGTGGTCTCAGACCTGGTGGGAGCTAAAAGAGACTAAAGAAACTGCTAGGACCTGACGAGGCAGTAGGACCTACATCTACTTTTTTAAAAAACCACCTGTTGCCCTCCTCATCTGCCTGCGGACTGAACCTGCTCATCTGCGGAGAAACTCATGATCATTGAGTTTCAAACCAAAAATTACTATGTAAAAACACCTTCTTAAAAAGTGTAAATGCCATGTGCAAATATAATTTACTTCAGGCAGACAAAGACTCATAAAGACAGAGAATGGAACCTATTTTTTAAATGTTTGAGTTGGGTTAGAGTATAAGCTTGTCTTTGACTCCATTAGAGTCTGAACTCCCTGTTTCTGAATACAAGGCAGGGGTTCTTTGCAGTGGCTGAGCTCAGGAGAGAAGTCCTTCACCACCTAGAGGGCTGGGCCACCTGCAGGCACTCACGGAGGCAGTGGTGATGCATGTGCTGGGAGGCTGGGGGCGCCATCCTGTTCAACCTATTTGCCAGCCTCATTCCTGGGCTCATCCTTCGATGAGGGTAAATGCCAAATGAGTCAATATTTTACATTAGATGTAATGTTTCACAAAGATAATTCCATTGATGGCATAAAGTATGACTTAGAGGTGGGGCAAGACTGGAGGTAGAGAGAACAGTTAGGGGGGTATTGTACTGGGTACCTAATACAACATAGTAGGGTGGGATTGGAGACTGGAAAGGTGTGATTGGTGAGACTCACTTGGGTATCGATGGCACACTGAGACAGGACTTATGTGCCAAAGAGAAGAGAGTCTTCCACTTGCATGCCCAGACTCTAGCTCTAATAGTGAGTTTAATTTCTAGCACATGCTATAGTAACAAACAACCCCCAAATCTCAATGGCTTCACATAGTGAATGCTTCTTTATCCAAAGACCATAAGTTTCCATGGATACAAGCGGGTACAAATAGTTACAGGGGGAAATAACTAGTTCCACTCACCAGAAGTACTTCAGCCCTACCAAGATAACAGATGCAGAAATGCAAGTGTTTCACAGAAAAGACCAACTCATTTCAGTTGCTAAAAGCTGCACGGTGAGCAAAATGATACACAAGGCAAGGCAGTCCAAAATATGGTGCTTGACATTTATTTTTTGAATTGTGTTTTAGGGACTTTGGAGGCTGCAGAGTCTGGTTTTGGTTCTTTCTGCATGTCACCCTGGTTTTCTTCTGTCATCTGGTTAAGCTGCCATCATTGGCCAAGTCACCACTCTAGTGTGAAGACAAAATAGCAGTTAATAAAATGACAAAAATAAGTCAATACACGTATACAGAGTTTGGTTGAAAGGGGTAGGGAAGGATGGTAGAATAGCTGCAGTTCACTCCATTAAAATGGGAACCAGCCTTCAGTTTGTTTTCTTCCTGTAGATCATCGGTGACACGTATGGAATAGTCAGGCTTATTGCTGCTGCTACTCTTTTCTAAAAGAAGAATACAGAAGGTTAAAATGAAGAGGCAGTTGAAAGTTTGCCTAGTCCACCTGTCCCATTTCATGGATAGGGAATCTGAGACACAAATGGCTTAAATAATTCCCCCAAATTACAAAGCTTATAAAACCAGGACAGTAAAATACCCAGTTCTCATCACCCATCCTGACCCACTGCACACATCCTCTCTCCTCCTCCCCCTCCTTTCCCTCCTCCTCGCCATCCTCTCCCTCCCCTTTCTTTCCCCTCCCCCCTCATTAAAATCATCTTAAGCAAACGAGTATGAATGAAATACATGATATAGGAAGTAGTCCTATCAGCTCACAGCTCTGATACGATTAGGGTCTTATCTGTGGATCTTAGTATTCAGCAGACAGGTGCACCTGGGGTTTTGTCAGCAAGTGTAGAGATGGAAGAGGCTTGCTGATGGTAGGACATTTTTCAGCCCAGTGCATCCTCAGAGCAAACAGCCATGGCATCACATGTTTCTTTGTCATTGTTCATAATTGTGCTCTCATGCATTAAAGGAAAACAATGTGTGGCATCTATGAGGCACTTTATGAGCAGACATGCTGAAGAACCGAGATGTAAGAGAGTCAATAGGGAGTTGACAGGACAGGACGCTGCTTCATCAAATCTGTCTGTTGTATGTGGGTCCTTAAAATCTGACCCAGAGCAGTGTGCTGTCCTTCTTATTGAGTGATGAAACACTGTGTGCACACCATTAGAGAATGTGCTATGACATTTTTTCCTCCAGAAGTGATGGGTTGTGTGATGATCTGGGGTTAAAAGCAGTCCATAGACATAATTATGACAAGCAGCTAGTCGCTTAACCTCTCTGACTTTTGTTTTTGTTTTGGTCTTTTTTCCCCCTCGATGTATAAAATGGAGGAATTGAATTAGATGACCTCTAAGACCCTTTCTAGCTCAGACATTTCAAATCTATACACAAAGCCACCTGCCTCAGATCAGGATTAAACTCATAATTTTTCCTCATTAGCCATCCGTCCTACTCAGCCCAGAGAAAAGGAGAGAACAGAGCTTTTGTTGAGGTGTAGGCGCCAGGAAAACCCATATTTTTTATCTGAATCCCCTTTCTAAGAAGAGATTTTCACTTTTCTTTGTGGCCACAAATCTCTGTGTTCCTAACTTGCTGGCCTGCTACTACTAATTTTAAATCAAATGAAAAATAAACGAACTGGTTCTGGGTTAGATAACCACACTGGAACTGAATCTACAGCTGTTTACAAACATTCTTGGTTGTTAGAATCATATTACACTCATTTACATACCCCATTTACTAGCAGAGATGTAACAGGAAATCTTGTCTTAAACATGAAACATCAACACATCCTTAGGAAGATGAAGGGTATAAATTGGAGTTTTTAATTGGAGACTATCTTTTGTGTCTATAATAAGCGTTTGTGGTAGATAATGTTCATGGTTAATCAAGTCTGGCTGTTTTTATACAGGAAAATTTTAGTTGGCTGATTCTTAAAAAAAAAATTTTTTTTTAATTAAGGGCATAAAAGCCTGTATAAAGAGACAACATGTCTGTGTGAAAAAAGATGCTATCTCAGAGCTAATTGAAAGTGTCAGCTGTGCGGAACAAGAGTTATTTTAGTTGGTTCCTTCATTTGTTTCTCCCATCACAAATTTTTTGAGTGCAAAAATACTCTAGCATTAGGTGCAGATATTATAAATATAAAAAGATATGTTGCATGTGCTCAAGGGACTCATAGTCTGATTTGGAGACTCGCACGCACTGAGCATGCTCCGTCCACAATGCAGACAGTAGGGATGGAGGAGAATCTGGGAGACCAAAAGTCCCGGCCCCAGCATGGGAGAGCTGGAAGGTCACTAGGAATGAACAGGTGAGATTTGTCTTCAAGATGGATGGTTGAAATTTGCAGCAGAGATGTCAGGAATGGGCATTGGTCCTGGTTATCCTCAGCGTACTCCTCCAGGCCCCATCCTTCACCTTCTGCTGGGGAGACGGGACCAGCTGACCTGGGTGAACCCTGTTGACAGGCTTCATGCCCTTTGGCTTCGAGTTGTGACCAGTCAATGGGCAGCCCCAGCAGGAGCTTGGAGGAAGAGGAGGGTGAGGTCAGCATATTTTATTCCCCTGGTTTCCTTCCTGAGAAGGCTAGTTGATTCTCCGTCTGAAGTTAAACCAAAGATCTCTGCTCCTCTCAGATGGCTTCTACAGGACCTGCTCCTTTTGGGTCCCAATATACACTCTCTCAATGATGGACCCTATGTTATGCATTTGCCCTTGGGCTTTTCTTCCCTTGCACTCCCCTTCCTGTGCAACCTTCCATTTGTACACCGATTTGAGTGTGCAGTCTCTTCCCAGCTGGGACCCTGACTAACATGGCATCAAAGGCTGAGTGGGCAGACTGAGCAAAAATAAAGGGAGTGCAAAACAATTGTACACTTGGAAGTCAACCTGTAGGTCAGAGATGCTAGAATATAAGGGACATTCAGAGTGGGCGGCGGAGGGCAAGAGAAGCACCAAAAGGTTTGTTAACTAGGACATTAAGATGTGACAGGATTCGATCTGAGTTTACAAAGATCAGCCTGGCAGTAGCATGAGGATGAACTAGAAAAATGAGAGACTTAAGAGACTAGGGGCAGTAGCTGCAACTCCCCTGCGGCCCCACCTGCCTCTGGCTAGCACTGCTGTGGTTCCAGGTTTTGTCAGGTTATATCAGCCACTGGGTTCCTGGAACATGACCCTTCCCTCTGGTCCTCCAGCCTCTGTTGCTAGCTTGGGGTTATCTTGCCATCCCATATTTGGCTCTCAACTTCTCCATCACCTGAGCAACCAATGCCTGGTAGTGAATTTCCTCTTTTATAACTATCTGAAGTGTTATCTATTTTTCTGATTAGACCCCCAAAAATACAAGCATCTTAAGAAGCCCACACAATGAGATGGCAAGTTGTGACATGTTCTAAGGGGGCTAGCTTGCTGGCAAAGGGCCACAATCTCCCCTCACACCAGAAAGCTGTTACTGTCTTTCATGAGGGGCAGTTCAGTGCAGTGGCTTTTTTTAAAGAAATTTTATTGAGATACGATTGACATACAATAAACTACATATATTTAAAGTGTACAATTTGATACTTTTTTCTTATTAGTAATGTATATATAGCAATCACAATCTCCCGATTCATTTCTCTTCAACTCCCCCTCGCTTTCCCCACTTGGTGTCTATATGTTTGTTCTCTACATCTGTGTCTGTATTTCTGCCTTGCCGACTGGTTGATCTGTACCATTTTTCTATATTCTGCATATGTGTTAATATATGATATTTGTTTTTCTCTTTCAGACTCACTTCACTCTGTATGACAGTCTCTAGGTCCATCCATGTCTCTACAAATGTCCCAGTTTCATTGCTTTTTACAGCTCAGTAATATTCCATTGTATGTACGTACCACCTCTTCTTTATCCATTCATCTGTTGATGGACATTTAGGTTGCTTCCATGTCCTGGCTATTGTAGATAGTGCTGCAATGAACATTGGAGTGCATGTGTCTTTTTGAATTATGGTGTTCTCTGGGTATATGCCTAGCAGTGGGATTGCTGGGTCATATGGTAACTGTATTTTTAGTTTTTCAAGGAAACTTCATACTGTTCTCCACAGAGGCTGTATCAATTTACATTCCCACCAACAGTGCAAGAGCGTTCCCTTTTCTCCACACCCTCTCCAGCATTTACTGTTTGTAGATTTTCTGATGATGCCCATTCTGACCAGTGTGAGGTGATACCTCATTGTAGTTTTGATTTGCATTTCTCTAATAATTAGTGATGTTGAACACCTTTTCATGTGCCTCTTGGCCATCCATGTGTCTTCTTTGGAGAAATGCCTATTTAGGTCTTCTGTCCATTTTTTGATTGGGTTGTTTGTTTTCTTGATATTGAACTGCATGAACTGTTTATATATTTTGGAATCAACAGACAAAGATAATCCTTTGTCTGTTGATTTGTTTGCAAATATTTTCTCCCATTCTGAGGGTTGTCTTCTCATCTTGCTTATAGTTTTCTTTGCTGTGCAGAAGCTTTGAAGTTTCATTAGGTCCCACTTATTTTTTTTTTGTTTTGTTTTTATTTCCATTACTCTAGGAGGTGGGTCAAAAAAAGATCTTGGTGTGATTTATGTCAAAGAGTGTTCCTCCTATGTTTTCCTCTAGGAGTTTTATAGTCTCTGGCCTTACAGTTAGGTCTTTAATCCATTTTGAGTTTATTTTTGTGTATGGTGTTAAGGAGTGTTCTAATTTTATTCTTTTACTTGTAGCTGTCCAGTTTTCCCAACACCACTTATGGCAGAGCCTGTCTTTTTTCCATTGTATATCCTTGCCTCCTTTGTCATAGATTAGTTGATCATAGTTTATCTCTGGGCTTTCTATCCTGTCCCATTGATCTATATATCTGTTTTTGTGCCAGTACCATACTGTCTTGATTACTGTAGCTTTGTAGTATAGCCTGACGTTAAGGAGTCTGATTCCTCCAGCTCCATTTTTTCCCCTCAAGATTGCTTTGGCTGTATGGGGTCTTTTGTGTCTCCATACAAATTTTAGGATTTTTTGTTCTAGTTCTGTAAAAAATGCCATTGGTAGTTTGATAGGGATTGCATTGAATTTGTAGATTGCTTTGGGTAATATAGTCATTTTCACAGTGTTGATTCTTCCAACCCAAGAACATGGTATATCTCTCCATCTGTTTGTGTCATCTTTGATTTCTTTCATTAGTATCTTATAGTTTTCTGTGTACAGGTCTTTTACCTCCTTAGTTAGGTTTATTCCTAGGTATTTTATTCTTTTTGTTGCAATGGTGAATGGGATTGTTTCCTTAATTTCTCTTTCTGAACTTTCATTGTTAGTGTATAAATGTGCAAGAGATTTCTGTGTGTTAATTTCATATCCTGAAACTTTACCAAATTCATTGATGAGCTCAAGTAGTTTTCTGTGGCATCTTTAGAATTTTCTATGTATAGTATCATGTTGTCTGCAAAGAGTGACAATTTTACTTCTTTTTCAATTTGGATTCCTTTTATTTCTTTTTCTTCTCTGATTGCAGTGGCAAGGACTTCCAAAACTATGTTGAATAGTGGCGAGAGTGGACGTCCTTGTCTTGTTCCTGATCTTAGAGGGAATGCTTCCAGTTTTTCACCATTGAGAATGATATTTGCTGTTAGTTTGTCATATATGGCCTTTATTATGTTGAGGTAGGTTCCCTCTATGCCCACCTTCTAGAGAGTTTTTATCATAAATGGGTGTTGAATGTTGTCAAAAGCTTTTTCTGCATCTATTGAGATGATCATGTAGTTTTTATCCTTTAATTTGTGAATATGGTGTATCACATTGATTGATTTGCATATATTGAAGAATCCTTGCATTCCAGGGATAAACCCCACTTGATCATAGTGTATGATCCTTTAAATGTGTTGTTGGATTCTGTTGGCTAGTATTTTGCTGAGGATTTTTGCATCTAAATTCATCAGTGATATTGGTCTGTATGTTTCTCTTTTTGTAGTATCTCTGTCTGGTTTTGGTATCAGGGTGATGGTGGCCTCATAAAATGGGTTTGAGAGTGTTCCTTCCTCTGCAATGTTTTGGAAGAGCTTGAGAAGGATGGGTGTTAGCTCTTCTCTAAATGTTTGATAAAATTCACCTGTGAATCCATCTGGTCCTGGACTTTTGTATGTTGGGAGACATTTAGCCACAGTTTCCATTTCATTACTTGTGATTGGTCTGTTCATATTTTCTATTTCTTCTTGATTCAGTCTTGGAAGGTTATCCCTTTCTAAGAATCTGTCCATTTCATCCAGGTTGTCCATTTTATTGGCATATAGTTACTTTTAGTAGTCTCTAATGGTGCTTTTTATTTCTGCGGTGTCCGTTGTAACTTCTCCTGTTTCATTTCTAATGTTATTGATTTGAGTCCTCTCCCTCTTTTTCTTGATGAGTCTTGTTAGAGGTTTATCAATTTTATTTATCTTCTCAAAGAATCAGCTTTTAGTTTTATTGATTTTTGCTATTGTTTTCTTTGTCTCTATTTCATTTATTTCTTCTCTGATCTTTATGATTTCTCTCCATCTACTAACTTTGGGTTTTGTTTGCTCTCCTTTCTCTAGTTTCTTTAGGTGTAAGGTTAGATTGTTTATTTGGGATTTTTCTTATTCCTTGAGGTACGATTGTATTGCTATAAACTTCCCTCTTAGAACTGCTTTTGCTGCAGCTCATAGGTTTTGGATCATTGTGTTTTCATTGTTATTTGTCTCTAGGTATCTTTTATTTCATCTTTGATTTCTTCAGTGATCTCTTGGTTATTTAGTAGCATATTGTTTAGCCTCCATGTTGTGTTTTTTACAGTTTTTTCCTGTCATTGATTTCTAATCTCATAGCGTTGTGGTCAAAGAAGATGCTTGATATGATTTCAATTTTCTTAAATTTACCAAGGCTTGATTCATGACCCAAAATGTGATCTATCCTAGAGAATGTTCCATGTGCACTTGAAAAGAATGTGTAATCTGCTGTTTTTAGATGAAATGTCCTATAGATATCTATTAAATTGAGCTGGTTTATTGTGTCATTTAAAGCTTGTGTTTCCTTATTAATTTTCTGTGTGGATGATCTGTCCAGTCGTGTAAGTGGGGTGTTAAAGTCCCCCACTATGATTGTGTTTCTGTCAATTTCTTCTTTCATAGTTGTTAGCATTTGCCTTATGTATTGAGGTGCTCCTATATTGGGTGCATAGATATTTATAATTGTTATCTCCTCTTCTTAGATTGATCCCTTGATCATTATGTAGTGTCCTTTCTTGTCTCTTGCAGTGCAGTATTCTTATGTGGATTCCAGAGCAGGCTGCCTGGGCTGGAAAGTCTGCCTCAATGATCCCATATAAGTTTCTCGATCTTTGTGTGCCTTGTTTCCTCATATGTAAAATGAAGATACTAGTACCTTCCTTATGGGGTTGTTGCAAGCATTAAATGAGCTAATATGGTATATATAAAATGCTTTAAAAAGTGCCTGGTAGATATTAAGTGTCATGTAAATACTAGCTATTATTATTTGCCTAGGGACTTGGGGTTGGAATGTGAGAGGCTGAGGTCTCCCTTCCTTTCCAAACACCAAATCATCTCCATATTAGGACAGGATTTTGGCTGCCGTATCCTAAGGATGGCAGCTTTGTAAGTTGGAGGAAGTGTGTGCTGATGGACAGGGATGCTGTAGGAGAAGTCATTTCCCAGGGGCAAGCAGTGGTTGTCATGTTTTCCAGCTGGCAGAAAAATGGACTTCAAGGTCCATTTCTTGAAAATATTTCACTGCTGATGTGAGCATGGCGATTCTTCTCGGTTCCTAATGGTTTCCTGTGCAGCAGGGCAGATTGTTCCCAAACTGAGCCCTGTTCTCAGGCAGGGCAGCAGGAGAGAATAATCTGAATGAGTAAAAATCAGAAAACGCAGCCATCTAGCTGACCACTGACTCTGAAGGCAAATACAGCTGATTCCCCAGCAGGGTCAGAACAGGGAAGTGTCACCTGAAGAAATGAAATTTTAATAACCACAGGAGGAATAAAACATTTTATTGTAAGACTAAGGTCTGCATTGATAAAGATCACTGAGGACAACTTACACTATTTGAAATTCTCGTTGCTCTCCAAGTGATTCATTTTTACTTCCCTGGAAATTCAAGTCCCAGGGCACCGGGGAATCCCAGGGCACCAGGGGAATCGCAGTATACAAACCGTGGGTGAAAGCTCATAGCTCAGCTCACCACCCAACTAGTTACGTTGCCCACCTGCCTCCAGGCCCCATGTGTTTCATCTGTAAAGCAAAGGTCCGTCCTTTGGAATTAAATTCCTCTGACAGCCCAGCTGCAGTATCGATTAAACGTTTTCCTTTATAGAGTGGCTCAAGTTGTTTTGGGGAAGCCTCTCCCAAAGGCTAGGGATTACTTCTAGAGTCTGTTCTCCAGGGGAGTGGCCTTCCCCACAGTGTTGGTCACTCCAGGGCAGCCCCTTGGCCGGCTACGGAAAGCGGATGTATATTCATCGTGGGCAGGCTAGGGTGTGGTTGGATAGAATGTGCAAATTTCATCTAAAAGAGGCAGGTTTCTCCACTATGAAAGGACTCTGCCTAACTCAGTAAAATACCAAAATAAAAACAAAAACAATACAAAAAACCGAAACACCTCTACTACTTATTAATAACTCAGAAAGTAGCACTACACATTGACCAGTCATTCAAATGCTTTTGAAAATGCTTTTAAAAAGCAACCCAGAAAAGTTAAACCAATGTTACTTCCTACTTATGCAGCATAAACCATTTCTTTCTCCAGGGAAGCTGAGGCCTAATCATCTATTTACAAAGTTGTACTAGAGATTTAAGGGAGAGAAAAAAGGAATTGTAGCTAGGATTTGTGCTCTGTTTTAGATGGTCATAAATTCTTTGCAGCTGCTCCTATCAAGAGATGGAGTCTTTCCCTTCCTCTGGATTCTGGACTGGTCTGGAGGCCAGTAGAATGCAGCAGAAAGGAAGCTGTGAGACCTATTTGTCTTGGCTTCGAGAAGCCTGTAGCTTCTACTCTGACCCTCATGAATGGTGATTCCATGTGAACAAGTCTAAGCTGGTGCTAGGGAGGCCACAGGGAGAAGAACCGAGGCCCCCTAACCCACTACCACCATGTAAGTGAGTGAGGCCACCTTAGACCATCCAGCCTTGTCGACCACCAGATGGCTGCAGCCGCACCAGTGACCCCAGGCCAGAGCTGCAGATGAAAGCCCAAATTGGGTTCAGCCCAAATGCTGACCTGCAGAATCAGGAGTAAATAAGACAGCTGGTTATGTTAAGCCATTGAGTGTTGGAGTGGTTTGTTACCCAGGAACAGATAACAGCCAGAGGATGCATTTCTGGCTTAGTGCTTGATTTTTCTGAGAAATCCAACACAAAAATCACCTTCAGTTACAGAAAATATTCAGTCAATGGAGTATTCGTACTCAGTATATCTTACGAACAATGTTAAGAGAATTGAAACTATTTACACAATGTAAGCAGTCTGGGCTATTCATGCCAAAGGATCTGACTCTCCACGCACGCTCACCCTGAATATCCACCTCCATTTCTCAGAAGCAGATATTTTTATGAGAATTATCTGTAAAACTGACAAATTCCTACTTTTTCTGGAGCGGTGTGGCTATAAGCTTATTGGTCATCAATTTTTGGGTATACCAGTGTTCTGATCACAGATTTATCTCCCCTTCTGCACAGTAAAGTATTTAACCTTGCCCGAAAGCAGTCTGGCCTTTACCCTCAGCTAATGGGAGGTGATCTCTAAGCCCTTGTAGTGTTATGCCTGATAGGAATGTCTTTTCCTGGGGGTCTTGGTAGTGACAGTGTGATTTAGGGTTGGGGCTTTGAGCCAAACCACCAGTGTGACGTAGGTTGGGGACTTTGGGTCATGCAGTATCAGCTTGACCTTCTGAGAAGCTGGCAACTGAGATCATCCAAGTGGACAATCAACCATGCCAGTGTGCTAGAGCCCCCAGTAAAGACTCTGGCCACCAAGGCTCAGGTGAGCTTCCTTGGTTGGTAGTATTCACACATACTGTCACATATCGATGCCAGGGAAATGACACTTTCCTTCCTCCATGAGGATAACTAGAGGCTCTGCAGTTGGTACTTTTCCTGAACTCTATCCTATGTGCTTCTTTCCTTGGACAATTTTAACCTATATCCTTTTCCTTTAATAAAGCGTAACTTTGAGTGTATAATACTTTCAGTGAGATCTGTGGTTCTTTCTAGTGACTTATCAAAACAGGATGTTTTTGGGAACCGCCATCCCCCACCCCCACCCCCACTGGTGAACTTGTAGTTGGTGTCAGAAGTAAGTGTAGTCTCATGTGGACTGTTCCCCTAACTTTGTAGTTAAGAGAACTTTCACACATTCCTTCAAGATGCAAATCAAATACGCCTCCAGGAAGCCTTCCCTAACTACCCACCCCAATTGTAAAGAAAAATTCCTTTCTCTGAATTCTAACAGCTTATAGGACTTGGTTGTAACTCCTTATGATACTTTAAAGAAATGGTTCCAGGCTTTGCTGTTGATCATGGATACCTATCATATGTCCTGCCCTAGATTTTAGTGCTTTGAGGACTCAGCCTATTTCTCACACCCTTCCTACTTCCAGTAGCCCCCACGTTGTTTTTAAACTAAATGTGATATTCAACACAAATTTCGCTGCCTTTACTGTAAACTAGCAATTTCTGAAATTCATGTTACCTTGGTATTATTAATGAGGCTAAAATAATTATTCACGCATTCAAACATTGATCATCTACTGTGTGCCAGCTTCCAGGTCTTAGCAACAAGCAGTGAAATGAGTCCCTGCCTTCAGGGAGCTTGTATTCTGGGGGGTAAAGAGAACAAATCAATACACATATGTTATATTAGATAGTGATGAGTGGTAGAAGGAAGAGTCAATCACAATAGAAGAATTGAGTGTGATGGGAATAACTGGCTTACATAGAACAGTCAGGGCAGGGCTGTCAGAGGACATGACATTTCAGCAGGGACCTGAAAGAAGTAAGCGGGGGAGATATAGACAGGCTTGCAAAGTTGGTCTAATTGCCAAATGACCTCAGTGGCCGAATTGGTTTGAGAGTGTGGCTGTCTGGTTTCTTGAATGTCAGATGACTCTTTCTTTAAAAACATTTTTTTAATGAGTTAGGAATTCTAATCCACTCAGGACACACAGATACATCCTCACAGTCCCTTTAAAGATAGAAAAAAATTATAGATAGGTAAACAGCTTGGGTGTGAAGAAGGGATAAAGCAAGTTCATAGCCGACTGAAGACAAAATTCAGCTTCGTAATAGTCTTCGTATGCCAAATTTCTTGAGAAGACACTAAGGAGGCTGACTTTTGCCTAAATAATCATCCCACTGGGGGAGAATCCTTCAAACAAATCTCTTACTCTAACAGCCTTTGTTAGACTGAGGAGGGTTCAGGGGAAGCTTCACAGATGTCATCCAGTTCTAAAGAGAGGAACTGAGTGATTCAAACAGAAGGATCTGAGCAAAGATAAATGTAAAGAAAAACTTTATAAATGTAAGTTGTAAGATCCAGGGAAAACTTACACTTTTTCATTGTATTTAGTTTCAGTGAACAAACTAAGGTTCACGTGCTTACTTTTTTTTAAAAAAACAAACAAGCCAAAATCTCTTTATAAGTAGAACTGCGTGCTCTCAGAGAAGAAAGGTGCGACTTTTAAAGATGGTGATTATAGAATTGTTCCATTTCTACTTTCTGATTTCACATGTTCCCTGTCATCACTCTGCTACTTTACAGGAGGTGAGGAGTGCTTACTGGGCATCGTGTTTGAATATGGTCATCCTTCTATGATCTAGAATTTCACTCTCTACAACACTCTATTCTCTGGCTTTCTTGTGTATATACACAGGAGAATGATGAAATGTCTCAAAAATCTAAAAATGCGTTCTGAATCATCAAAAGAGGATTCAATTATGTCACAGCAGCTCTAGTGCTGAATATATTAGTGTCTTCTAGCTCTTTAAAAAATGGCGAGCCAGGTATGATGTGTGTGGCAAGTGCTGACTAATCAGAAGAGTAATAACCAGGATACACCATTCCCCAACTATGCTGAAGAATGAACTGTTCAGATAGCTCTTTTGCACTAGTCATGTTTCTAGATTTCAAGACAAGATGCTCTGATTTGGAAAAGCTGGGAAAGGGAGCCTGTCCAGACATGGTGTTTTAGAGCTGAATCCCAGAGTCTTCAGAATACTGCCTTTATTTCACAATTTCTCTCTCTTCTCTTTGTTTAGTGGAATAAAATTGCTTTAGAATGTTGTGTTAGTTTTTGCTGTACAGTGAAGTGAATAAGCTATTTGTATACATATATCTCCTCTTTCTTGGACCTCCCCCTACCACATCCCACCTATCTAGGTCATCACAGAGCACCAAGCTGAGCTTCCTGTGCTATACAGCAGATTCCCACTAGCTATCTATTTTACACATGGTAGTGTATTTCTGTCAAACCTAATCTCCCAGTTCATCCCACCCTCCCATTCCCCTCCCTTATCCACATGTCTGTTCTCTCCGTCTGCATTTCTATTCCTGCCCTGCAAATAGGTTCATCTGTACCATTTTCCTAGATTGCACATACATGTGTTATATACAATATTTGTTTTTTCTCTTTCTGATTTATTTCACTTTGTATGACAGACTCTAGGTCCACCCACATCTCTACAAATAACCCAATTTCATTTCTTTTTATGGCTGAGTAATATTCCATTATGTATATGTGCCACATCTTCTTTATCCATTCATCTGTCGGTGGCCAGTTGCCCAGGGAAGTGGTGAAAATATTGATGAGAAGTGGTACCATAAGGAAAAGTTGAAAAAGAAGGAGGCAAATTTGGTTCAGAAAAGTTGCTATGGAACAGGAGAAAAGAAAGAAATGCCTTGCTCATTTCCCTCTTTTTTCCCATGAAACTTACCAGAAGACTGATATGAAATGTGTTGGTAGCATCTTTGTAGAGAAATGGAAATATTTCTGGGGTACCAGGGGGAATGGACATGCTGGTTGCCATAACTCTGTATATCAAGTTGGAGTCATGCTAAGAAGCCCAAAACTATAAATAATTTTAGGGCAAAATCTTAGGAACTTAAAACCAATTTATTTAGCATTAAATAAACACCTATATGTCCACACTCAGGTAAGTGCTGTAAAGGACATAAAAGAAGAATAAGATATAGTCCCTGTTTAGCATTTAGTTAACTCACATACCAGGCCTAGGCAAGTATGTGAGTTAACTAAATGTTAAATGCATGGCCCTTGCTTTCCAGGAGCTAATGAGTTTGTGGGAAAGATAAGGCGCACACTTAAAATATTTAAAATGTGATCCTTTCAGGAAATGGCAAGTGCCCGAAAGGTTTACACAGAGTCCAAGTAGTTGCTCATCAAAAGGGAAAAACAAGGGTGGCCTGCAATGGGATCATTTGGCAAGGAAAGATTTAGCTTGTATTTGTGAGTTCTTTGCTCATAAACCATTTTAATTCATAAGAAAGTATGCCCATCATAAAACCACAAAGAGAAACTCAGGTAAACAAACATACACAGGACAGCAGTGCTATAAGATGGGTTAAGGCACTTCTGGAAAAGATAACATGGCCTAAAAGCATATCAAAACCTAGAAAGAATCTCAACGTGTTGAACATAGAGTGACCATGTGACCCAGAAATTCCACTCCTAGGTATATACCCAAAAAAATTGAAAATACAGGTCCACAAAAGTACTTGTACACAAATGTTCACAGAAACATCATTTATCATAGGCAAAAAGTGGAAACAGCCCAAATGTCCATCAGCTGATGAATGGATAAACAAATTGTGTTATATTCATACAATGGAGTGTTATTCAACAACAAAAAGGAATTAACTACTGATGCATGCTTACTAGTGATGGTTGCACAACTTAGTGAACATACCAGAAATCACTGAATTGTTCACTTGAAAAGGTGAATTTTATGGCATCTGAATTGTATCTTAATAAAGCTCTTATTAAAAAACAACAAACAAACAAAAAACCTGGAAAGAATAGCTCTCCCCAAACTGTTAAGAATAATTTCACTCTGGCTCCGAAGAGTGAGATTATAAAACAGACAGCTTAGAAATGAAGAAATGTCATGGACAAAATATAGAAGAATCATAGAAACAAAGTTCTGTTTAGAGCTTTGCCTCTCTTATGGTATTATAGGTTTCTTTTTTTTAATTCCCCATAAGGTGTACCTGAAGTAAGAAAAAAAGGGGGGTGTTATATTGTCATTTTACATGATAAAAAATTGATAGTATCATTTTTTGTGTATGTGTTTAGTTAAAGATACGTTAGGGTGATCTGACACTGAAAAAAATTATTTAGAAATAATTTCAAACATACAGAAAAGATATGGCAATAGTGCAGTAGACACTGTGTATCTTTTAACCCTTTACTCAGATACACTTTTTTTTAGATACACTTAATGTGAACATTTTGCCCCACATACTGTATCATTTATGCTTGCACTCTTCTCTTCCTTTATAACATCTTAGCCTTTCTCCTTCCTCCCTCCTACCTTCCTCTGTCTCAAATATATGTATTTGCAAATATCATGGCTCCTTACCTAACATATCAGTGTGCAGTGTATATTTCTTAAGAATAAAACTATTATCTTACATACCCAGAGTAAAGTTATAAACTTTAGTAAAGTTAACATTTGTAGAATACATTTTTTTTCATCTGTGTTCTTTGTAATGGAAACACTATGTGATGGTGTACCTCTCTTCCCATCTTCCCAACTTTGTGTTCAGTGACACTGTTTAGACAGCTTGAAATTGTCTGTGGTTGGAGCATTTATACCATGAAAGGGGCAAATAGTACATATCAGGGCTTGGTTTATTGTTTCATTGATTTTTCTAGACTTAAGTGATGGAGAAAATGTTAATGCAATTAAAAGTGTATCGTGTCTGTAGCTGTACATTGTAAATAGCACAAAAAATTGAGGGAAGACATATTCTTCCAGTATTTGAAAACTATCACCAGATTGAGCAAAAAGCTTACTTGTCATTGACAAGTAAGTGAAATTGTAACATATATCTTTGTTGTTTCTCTTTGGTCTTAAATGTAAAAGAAAATAACCATGAACATTCGAGTCAGAGCTACCCTTATTCATCAATAATTTCTTCACAAAATCAGACAGTAATCAAGCATTTTTTCATAGCCTGATTTTGTGTGTTGTTGAATTACAATCATAGGATGGCTATAGATAAAAATTTTTGGCAAAACTCAATAAAAGCATTCTGCGAGAATCAGTTGGCTATATGAAATTTATAATAAAAAACTTTACATAAAAATCAATTAAAATGAGAAAAATTTCATCTGTCTTACATCCATTCACTTCTGGGAGAAAGTCAAAATGTTATATTGTTTACTCATTTTGATACTTCCATTTTTTTCCTCAATGTTTTCCAGATACATATGTGTCCACATGTGTATGTGTATATATATGCTGCATATTCAATGAACATGGGGGTGCATACATTTCTTTGAGTTGGTGATTTTGTTTCCTTCAGATAAATAGCCAGATGTAGAATTGCTGGATCATATGGTGGTTCTATGTTTAATATTTTTGAGGAACCTCCATACTGTTTTCCATAGTGGCTAACCAATCTCCGTTTCTACCAACAGTGCACAGGGATTCTCTTTTTTCCACATCCTTACCAACACTTGTTATTTCTTCTCTTTTTGTTAATAGCCATTCTAACAAGTGTGAGGTGATATCTCATTGTAGTGTTGATTTGCAAATGCCCTGATGATTAGTGATACTGAGTATCTTTTCACGTACTGTCATTTTTAGAAAAATGGCTATTCAGATCCTCTGTCCATTTTATAACTGGATTGTTTATTTGCTGATGAGTTGTATGAGTTCTTTATATATTTTGGATATTAACTTCTTACCAGATAAAAGATTTGCAAATATTTTCTCCCATTCCATAGGTTACCTTTTCATTTTGCTGATGGTTTCCTTTGCTGTACAGAAGTTTGTTTGATGTAGTCTTACTTGTTTGTTTTTGCTTTTGTTTCCTTTGCTTTTGGTGTCATATCCAAAAAAATCACTGCCAAGAATGATGTCAAGGAGCTTACTCCCTATGTTTTCTTCTAAGAGTTTTATGGTGTCAGGTCTTACAAGTCTTTATCAATTCTGAGTTAATATTTGCACATGGTATAAGGTAGTGGTTCAGTTTCATTCTTTTACATGTGGCTGTCCAGTTTTTCCAAAATCAGTTATTGAAGACTATCCTTTCGCCAGATATAACATAATACATACATAATACATAATAATGCTGTTATATAATCTACTGTTCCTATTCCAGCTTTGTCAGATGATACAGTGTATTAGCCTTGTATTACTCTATAACAAATTGCCCCAAATCTTAGCAGTTTAAAACAACAAGCATTTATGATGCCACATTTTCTGCGGCTTAGGTATCTAGATGTGGCTTAGCTGGGTCCTCTAGCTCGGGGTCTGTCACCAGGCCATAATCAAGGTGTAGGCTAGAGCTGTGCTCTCATTTGAAGGCTTGACAGGGAAGGATCCAATTTCATGCTCACTCACATGGTTGTTGGCAGGACTCAGTGCCTCCCTGGCTGTTGGCCAGTGGCCTTTCTCAGTTCTTTGCCACTTGAGTGTCTCCATAGGGAAGCTCACAACCTTGCAGCTGGCTTGTCTTAGAATAAGGGAGTGAGGAGCAAGCCCCCAAAATGGAAGCCTCAGTCGCAGTTTTGTAATTTAATCTTTGAAGTGGCATTCCATTATTTCTGCCGTATTCTGTTCACTAGAAGCAAGTCAGGAAGTCCAGCCCACATTCAGGGGAGATGATTACACAAGGATGCAAATACCAGAAGGTGGGGTTATGGGGGCCATTTTGGAGGCTACCTACCCCTCCTAGAAAGTTTCTCGTACAGGATCCAGTCTAGAATCATATTGCATTTAGTTGATGTATCTCTTCAGTCTGTCTGTCTGTCTTTCTTCTTCTTCTTCTTCTTTTTTTTTTTTAACGAAACTTACATTAAAAAAAAACCAACAGTTCTCCTTTTTAAAATTGAATGTTCCTCATTTGGGGTCAGTGTGATTTTTCCCTATTTTAGGTTCAGGCTATGCATTACATTACACAGCATTATGTGTAGTGTTGCCCCTCTTTAGGGTTTGGGCTGCTCTAGAAGAACCACAGACTGGGTGGCGTATAAACTACAGAAATTTATTTCTCATAGTTCTGGTGGCTGGGAAGTCCAACATCAAGGCACCAGCAGATTCAGTACTTCATGAGGGTCCTCTTTTTGGTTCATAGACAGCTATCTACTCACTGTGTCTACACACGGTGAAAGGGACAAGGGAGCTCTCTGCAGTCCCTTTAAAGGGGCACTAATCCCATCCATGAAGGTTTTGCCCTCATGACCTAATTATCTCCCAAAGGCCCCACCTCCTAATACCATCACACTGGGGGTTAGGTTTACACATACGAATTGTTGGGGGACACAAACACAGAGTCTGTAGCAGGCATCACATCCAGGGACACTTGTGGTCCTTCTATTCCTCATTGGTTATGTAAATTTTGATCCTTGGTCAAGGTGCTGCCTGATTTCTCCAGTGAATAATTACAATTTTTCCCCTTGCAACCAAAAGACAATCTATTAGAAGACACTTTAAGACCATGCAGATACCATGCTCCTCACTAAAAATTTCCTCTAGACTCAGCATCTGGGTGATTCTTGCCTTAAATAGTCTACTATAATGGAAGTAAAATGATTTTTTCCAACTCCAGCTCTCCTTCCACATCTACCATTTGACCCTCGATTTTTTTTTTTTTTTTGGTCTGTTCAGATTTCCATTACAAAATCCTACAGACTTGGTGACTTCTGCAACAGAAATTTATCTTCTCACATTTCCTGACGGCTGGAATTGCAAGGTCAAGGTGCTGGCAGGGTAGACTTCTCGTGAGGCCTCTCTTTTGGCCTTGTAGAGGGCCACCTTCTTGCTGTGTCCTCACATGGCTTGTTCACCATGGGCACACACCCCTGGTGGCTCCTTCTCTTCTTATAAGAACACCAATCCTATTGGATTTGGGCCCCACCCTTATGACCTCTTCGAACCCCCTTAAAGACAATCTGTGAGAATCTCTGTATACAGTCATATTGGGAGTTAGGGCTTCAACATTCGAGGGAGACACAGTTCAGTACCAATATCCTACTGTAAAAACAGTCACCCCTTCTCATGCTTTTATTCATAGCTCTGCTTATTAGTCTATGGATTTGTGGGTTCCCATTTTCTTTTTCAATGGTTTATTACTGTCCTTATTTTGGTGTTCAAATTGTCCCAGACTTAGGCAGTGGAAGCCCCTTCAGACTAGTTTCTCTTTGCTTATATGTCCCTATTAGCTTTCTTTTTTTCTTTTTAAAAAATTTTTATTAGAGTATAGTTGATATAGGATGTTCTGTTAGTTTCAGGTGTACAGCAAAGTGAATCAGTTACATATATCTCCACTCTTTTTTAGATTCTTTTCCCATGTAGGACATTACAGAGTATTGAGTAGAGTCCCCTGTGCTCTACAGTAGGTTCTTATTAGTTGTCTATTTTATATATAGTAGTGTGTATGTATCAATCCCAATCTCCCAATTTATCCCTCCCCTCTCCTTTCCCCCATGGTAACCATAAGTTTGTTTTCTACCTCTATGACTCTGTTTCTGTTTTGTAAATAAGTTCATTTGTACTATTATTTAAATTCCACATATAAGCAATATCATAGGATATGTTTTTCTCTGACTTATTTCACTCAGTATAACAATCTCTAGGTTCATCCATGTTGCTGCAAATGGCATTATTTTGTTCTTTTTTATGGCTGAGTAATATTCCATTGTATATATGTTCCACATCTTTTTTATCCATTCATCTGTTGATGGACATTTAGGTTGCTTCCATGTCTTGGCTATTGTAAATACTGCTGCAAAAACCATTGAGGGACATGGATCTTTCCCAAGTATGGTTTTCTCTAGATATATGCCCAGGAGTGGGATTGCTAGATCATATGGTAGCTCTGTTTATAGTTTTTTAGGGAACTTCGATACTGTTCTCCATAGTGGCTGTGCCAATTTACATTCCCACCAACAGTGTAGGAGGATTCCTTTTTCTCCACACCCTCTCTAGCATTTATTGTTTGTAAATTTTTTGATGATGGCTATTCTGACTGGTGTGAGGTGATATCTTATTGTAGTTTTGATTGCATTTCTCTAATAATTAGCGATGTTGAGCATCTTTTCATGTGCTTTTTAGCCATCTAAAAAGCTAAAAATATGTCTTCTTTGGAGAAATATCTATTTAGATCTTCCCATTTTTTTCTTTATTAAAATTTTTTATTTTATATTAGAGTTGGTTGACAATATTGTGTTAGTTTCAGGTGTACAGCAAAGTGATTCAGTTATACATATATACGTATCTATTCTTTTTTTTTAATGTATCCTTTTTCAAATCTTTTCCCATTTAGGTTATTACAGCATATTGAGCAGAGTTCCCTGTGCTATACAGTAGGTCCTTGTTGGTTAACTATTTTATTTTATTTTTCAGATCTTTATTATAGTATAATTGCTTTACACTGTTGTGTCAGTCTTCCCGTTTTTTGATTGAGTTGTTTGGTTTTTTGACATTGAGCTGCATGAGCTGTTTGTATATTTTGGAGATTAATCCCTTGTCAGTCACTTTGTTTGCAAATATTTTCTCCCATTCTGTGGGCTGTCTTTTCATTTTTTTTATGGTTTCCTTTGCTGTGCAAAAGCTTTTAAGTTTAACTAGGTCCTATTTGTTTACTTTTGTTTTTATTTTTATTACTGTAGGAGGTGGATCAAAAAAGATCTTGCTGTGATTTATGTCAGATAGTGTTCTGCCTATGTTTTCCTCTAAGAGTTTTATAGTATCCAGCCTTAAATTTCGGTCTTTAATTCATTTTGAGTTTATTTTTTTGTATGGTGTTAGAGAATGTTCTCATTTCATTCTTTTACATGTTAGCTGTCCAGTTTTCCCAGGACCACTTATTGAAGAGACTGTCTTTTCTCCATTGTATATTCTTGCCTCCTTTGTCATAGATTAGGTGACAATAGGTGTGTGAGTTTATCTCTAGGCTTTCTATCCTGTTCCATTGATCTAAATTTCTGTTTTTGTGCCAGTACCATACTGTTTTGATTACTGTAGCTTTGTAATATAGTCTGAGGTAAGGGTGCCTGATTCTCCAGCTCTGTTTTTCTTTCTTAAGATTTCTTTGGCTATTCATGGTCTTTTGTGTTCCCATACAAATTGTAAAATTTCCTATTAGGTTTTGAGCACTTCCTTATAGCCCAGCATAAGATGTTCCAGGCTTCCACTGAATAGACTCGGTGGTTCCACAAGCTTGTGAATGTACCAAATACTGCAGAAGTGTATGATTCAAAATAGTTCATTTTATGCTATGTGAATTTCTCTTCAATTTAAGAAAAATAATTTCCAGACTCATCTTGCACCTTTCTAGCCTCAACCCTGGAAACAGTCATTTCTCTGAGCATGAGAAATGCTCATTCTTGTAGTCAGAAAACTGCAGTAGAAAGCAGGATCTGGATGTCAGATTTGCTCACTGCTACTGGGGTAATTTTGTTTCAGTGAAAGAGCATGGAGATACATGTATATGATATGTATATATATGCATACATACATATCATATATATGTATGTATTGAATCAGTACACACATAAACATGCATATATACATATTTCAGAAATCGAGAGTCCACATTCATAGCTCCAACTGTAATTGATTCCTCCTACGTCCATGTCTTCCCCTTCTCTGCATTGATAACTGTCTTCTCCCACAGTGAGAACCCTGGCTCCCAACAACACTGATGTACATGTTCATTTGCTCAATACTAGAAAACATCTAAAATAGTTTCAGTATCACTTTGCCTATGCTGCTACAAAACTAAACATATTAAAAAGAGTTTAGTATTTGCTGACACTTCTTCCCAATCCTCAGCTTACCTAATTCTGACAGACTGTGGTCCAATGCTTGTTCATAAATTACTTGGATTAGCTTTTCGTTTTTCCTTTTCAGTGTGATTATTCATTTAAAATACAAATGGGTTCTTTTTTTTTTTTTTCTAATTTTCTATATTCAAACTGAATGTTTTTTTATCTGCTTCCCCTATCAATTAATGAGAGAGGCACATTTTGTTTTTAATCTTTTTGGCCACCCACACAGCATATGGGATCTTAATTCCCCCGACCAGGGAATCCACGCCCCTTGAGGTGGAAGCAAAGTCTTAACTGCTGGACCACCAGGGAAGTCCCAGGTTCATTTTGTTGTTTTGTTTACTTTTAATTTTAGTATATTTTCTCCTTTCCCATACTTGTTTTAACTTTACTTTTAAAATATGCAGAATACTAACAAGATTCCCTAAATCAAAATCACACAAAAGGTAACACAGAGAAGTGTTACTCCCTCTCATATCTTTTCCACAGCCTTCCCCATCTACCTCTTATAGGTGACTCATTTCATCCCGCTTCATCATTTTCTGGTTTATTCCTCCTATATTTTTTTTATGAGATAAGCAGATATGTATATTTTTCTCACTTTCCCTTCTCTTCACAAAAGTTAGCCCACTTTGCACTGACACATATGCTTATTTGCACTTTGCTTGCTTTACTTAACCATATATTCTGGAAAACACTCTGTCATTTCATATAGTTCTGCTTCATTTTTTTTTTACAGCTGCATAGTACTCCATTATGTGTCTACCTATGCACATTTAAGTCATTTCGAACAGTTTGCAATTATGATAATGCTGCAGTGAGTAGGCGTGTGCATATGAAAGTTCAAAAGTACAGAAAGGTGGTTAAAAAAAAAAAGCTTTTATGGAGAAAGCGTTATCAAACAGGGTCTGCAGACCAGCTGGAGATGTCTGTGCAGTGCTGCACATAAACTGGCAGCAGCTTCCCCAGGTACCTGTGGTTGGGAATTCCCCAAAGAGCTCCTGGTGGGACTTCTCCCTGAACAAAGATGCCTGGGAATTTTAGGATCTCCTGGCCAGCCAGACTCAATTACTCTGGATGAAGTAGAGAAGAAGGAACAATTTCCTTCAGTGTTGGACACTGAGCAGGCTTCTGTGCAGTCCCACATCCATTCAGCAAACATTAGTGTCTTTCCACACAGATCCCACCCACACTTGTCAGTGAGTCTTATGTCCTCAGTGAGCTAGGACCACAGTGCAGACCTTTCTCAGCTGTGTTGTGCACTCAGCCCAGCCCAAGGCCCGCAGGCTCCTAGCACCACATTCTTTCCTGGACCTCATCCTTCCCGATGGTTTGAGGAGGCAGACCCTTGATGCCAACAACTTGGATGACCCTTACAGGCCCTCACCTCTACCCAGTACAGACAGGTTTTCTAACTTTTCCGTTGCCTAGTTCTGCCCTCCCTAACTCACAAAATCAATCCTCCAGGAGCAAATCTTCCTCCTGAACTGAACTGTGAGGGTACTCTCAACTCCTTGCCTCTTTCCCTGCCCCCTCTCAGACTCTTCCCGCCATCCCCGCCCCCAGCCTTCTCTTTGAAAGGCTTGGCTCTTTCCCTAATACTGGAGGCTCCCAAGAAAAAGGGGGAAAGGTTTTTAAAATGGAGTCGTTTCCAAACCCGCCTGGTCAGCTGCCTGCTGGGTAATTCATCAGTATTAAACATCCAAGCATCATTCTCTCAGAGGGATGCCTCTGCAACCACTTACTCTACTCTCCAGCGTCCTAGCACATCCACCGCCACCCCAGCTTCCCCCGCCCATCCGGGCTCAGCAGCTGGGGAGTCAGCCGAGCTAAGCGGAGCTTCTAGGAGGTTTGACACAACACCCACAAGCCAGGGTTGCCTCGCCCCACTCCCCACACCTCAAAGCCCCCGTGACATCCAACATCTGTGGCAGTCCATCTGTCTGTCGTACAAGAAAACCACCTCCGGGAACTGGGAGGGTTAGTGAGGGCCCGAAGAGTAAGTCAGGCTACAAACCCGAAGACAACTGCAAGGGGGAAAGAAAAGCACAGCACGAGCCTGCCGTTCCACATAGGGTTAACACAGGCAGGCGTACACAAAGGATGGATGAGGGCGAGACAAAATGAGAAATCGGGTGCGCAGAGTGGAAAAACAACACCTTCCGACCTTTCTTTTTGTATCAGGAGGTACATTTACATTTCAGAGTAAACCCGGCTACAAATGAGGGTTGCTGCGAGCCTGTCCCTCCTTAGGCAGCTGATGAAAGCCCCTCCCTATGCCTTTGATGCTGGACGCACATTCGAGCACGTTTTTAACAGAGCATCTGTGTTGAGTTCAGCCTAGGAACCCCAGCGGAGCAGCCGCCGCCGGTGGGTGAGAGGAAAAACCTTGCCTGGAATCAGCAGGCCTGGAATGTGCCTCCAGACTGGCACCGAGCAAAACCTGGACTGGATCTTGGGAAGCGAAGCAGGCGCTGCTCTGGCACTCTGCACCCCATCCCCGTCCCCTTACACGAGCTCATGGCCAGACTTGGGCTCCGAGAGGTCCACCATCTGGGCACACCTCCCCCCCCCCCCCCCCCCCCCCCCCGAGGGCTCACCAGCGGTGGGAACCTGGGAGGGGCCGAACATGCTGTTTGGAACAATTGAGGAGGGGGAATATTCTTCCTGCTTGGTAGTGTGAAATCACTTATTTATGGCTTCCATTCAGGCCCGGGTTTGCAGATAATCCCCCTTTCTAAGCAGTGGAACTCATGAATGTTGATCTTGCAAATCAAGCTGACACTAGCAGCTTTTGTCCACCGGGGCATACATCAAGGCCTGCCTTCTCCCCAGCACGTTTCCCCTCTCATTGGAATGCACAGCCCAGCCTCCTGGATTCCTGAAAGGCGCGCTCCTCCCCAGAGCGACCTGAGGTCTCCAACTACAATCCAGGGGCTTGTCTGCCAAGTACTCGGGGCCCAACTTGGAGAGTCCTGTTCAGGGCCCCAAGAGAAGCCCTTGAGAAAAATGGCCCCGACAGGAGGAGGTCACCCAATGAGCGGCTCCGGAGCTTTAAATCCTCACCACGGGGCCTTGATACTGGTCCTGAAACACGCATGCCAAGCCAAGCCCAGACAAAACCGGGCTCCCGGAAAGGAAGCAAGGAAACAATTGCATTTATGTGGCAGGAGGACAGTGGACAGCTGAGAGGAGGCAAAGCCAGCCAGGATGTATGGATCTGAAATAATGAGATCAGACGGGGGGAAGGCGGATGTCAACTATATCCACAGAAGCCATCAATAAAGGAGGCTTTGCTCAAAGTCAGGCAAATGAGTGGTTTTTAGAGTGGACGCGGTGGTAGCTCTGGAGCATGTGTGATGGATGCTTTTTTAATTGATGCTACTGAGCTAATGTCTATAAAGTACTCTAGACTCCAGAGCAATAGGTACTAACTTCAGACTCAGTAGGTATTTGAGTGTTTTTTGATTAAAGTGACTGATGAATGAAATAAGAATACAGGCACCCACACCCTCACTCTTAGGAATCCAGACTCATGGATAAAGATATTCATGCTTAATTTAAATTTTATTAGGATGCAATTTTCAAATTGGTGTCTATAGCGGAGGCAACTCAGTCTGCTTCGAACATGTAGTTTACCGGTGTAATTTCTCACCATTAGGTTAAAGCTTTTCAGTGTTCAGGTAGGGCTGTAGGAAGGCTATGTTAGCACACAAGTTTGTATTTTAAAAATCCCACTGGTTGCTTGTTACAGAGTGAGTAATGGAGGTGGGCAGAATTCCTCCTGGCATGGTGATATTTCTCACGTCCCTCCCTTCATCGCTCCCCCAGTTTACAGTCCCCACCCCCACTCCCACTCTGTGAGATGAAGACCCAGTAGGGGTTTGAGGAGCTATAAATGACCAATGAGTCCTCTACCTCAAGGCTCCAGCAAACAGGAGCACTGATTCTTAGCATTTCTTACCCAATTTTCACCTCTTTCTGGTTACTCTGACCTCCATGGAGCTCACTAAAGCGGAAACCATAAAGGAGAGATGAAGCTGGGTTTTCTGAAGAGGAGGGGTGATCAGGGTGGCCATATTTGGTTCAAACCCAGTTCCCAGGGAGAAAGGGTATGGTGAGTTAGGGCATAGCTGTGGGAAGAACCTCATCCCTATGCACTGTTCACCATTTCTGCATCAGGTGTGCTCTCCAGTCCCGAAGTCCTATGATCAGCAGAATGAAGAAACTAACTGCCTTCCTTTTGTGGGATGACACCTTCAGAACAAGTCGATTATCATCAAAGAAACAAATCCATCTTGTCTTTGCTTCTGATTCTCTTCTGTACACTTTCTTGGATGTTGTTGTTTTCTGTTTGTTGGCTTCGACCGTGTCCAGCTTGTGGTGAGCGTAGGTGGTTTTCATCTGCACAGTCTCCTTCCTCTCTGTCTCTGTGACTCCACACAGCAGTCTTGGTGGGGCAGGTCACGTGACCATTGGGGCACATGACTAGGCTAATTCTGTTCTTTCTTTTAGGAACTGGGACCTCCGGGGGAGACTTGGGACTTAGGAAATAGATCAAGGTATCTAATGAGCACATCCTATAGAAAGTGTCCCTCAGGGCATGATCCCTGGAGCTGTCCTGTTGCTAGTACCTCTCAAGGCCTGTTGTTCAGCTCCTCTCCATTCTAGGGCTGCTCTACTTCTCCTTCAGAAACGTTTTTTTAATTGCTTAATTGAAATACATTGATACACTAGTCATATGGAAAAAAACAAGTTGAGAAGCTATTTTTTTATTGTGAAATATACATCCAGAGAAATACATAAAAAGGTATTACAAATAATTATAAAGTGAGCATCTGTGTATGTGATTCACACCTGGGTCAGGCAACAGAATATTTCCATGATGCCCGGAAGCCCTCCTCTCTCCCGGTTGGGTGCCCCCCGTCAGTGATGACAACCGTCCTGCTCTTCTTCCCTAACCACTATGCTGACATGCTGGTATTCTTGATAATCATTTCCTTGCTTCATTTCATACTTTCATCACCTGTATATGCCCCTCTACATGTTATTAGTTTAATTTTGTCTGTTTTGAAGTTTCTGTGAAAGGAGTCTTTTTGTCTGGTCACCATCATGTTGGTGACAGTCATCTATGTTACTATGGATAGAAGTAGTTTATCAGTTTTAATGCCGTATGGGAATACATTTGTAACTATACTACAATTACTTATCCATTCTATCCTGGATGAATATCTGCATTCTTTCCACTGAGACTCTTACAAACAGTGCTGCTGTGGGCATCCTTGTTGATGCCTCCCAACAATGTGTGAACACATTTCTCTAGTGGAAATGCATAGGAGTGGAATTGCTGGGGCATAGGGTATAGGTATTTTCATCTTTACTAGATACTGCTACCCTATTTTTCCGAAGTCCGTGAACCAATTTTGCATTCCCACCAGCACTAGATGAGAGCTCTTGTTATTCTACATCCTCTCCAAATTTGTTATTTTCAGCTATTGTATACTTCTGCCCATCTGCTGGCTTTATTTTTATTGTAGTTCCCTGATGACTAATGAGGCATGCACCTTTCCAAATCTTTATTGGCCATTTTGTTTCTGAAAACTAATTCCTGTGTGACACACATACACATGTATATATGTGTGTGTGTGAATAGTTCGGATTCCTTTAAGTCATCAAAACATCAAGTATAGGTTTCTATTCAACCATCAAATTCAAGGAAAATTGTCATTTTTCTGTTGTCTAAACTTTCATTGCATTTGTTGTTTATATTTACCTCAACAGACATCATTTTTTAAATCTAAGGAGCTAGTCAAAAACTCTTATTGTTGAAATCATTTCACTTGACTTTCCACTTGAAGAGCTGACTTCATTAAAACCTGAGATTAATCCTTGGTAATGACAATTCACTTTATGCCTACTAAATGATGTACACATTAACCACAGATGCTAGCATGGAACTGAACAGCTATCCTCCCAAAGAGGATTGAATAAAATGAGACCTGTTGGGGATTCTCCCTTGACCTGATGGAGTTTTCTGTTTACATCCAAAAGAGGCAATTTGCCTCTTTTATTTTATTATAAAAATAGAATATCAGCCAGCACTACCCAGGTACAGCCAAATATTTACACAGCTACATTTCAGTACTCAACAAACTTCTTCTCTCTTCTCACTCACCACTAGTTTTGGTTCTCTCCTCTCCTTCTAGTTGATCAATAAAAAAATAATAAGAGAACATGAGACATAATATAGACCATAAACATAACATAATAAGAAATTTCTGGGTGCTAAACTCTGGGTTATGGATAGATTCTATTCTAGCCCTGGGTACCATCTAAAACAGGGATGGCAAATAGGTTTCATTTGACATGTCAACTCCAATTGACTGGAGTTGATGTGTGGAAAAATATGTGGAAAAAATTCCAAAGCCACACCTGGGCCCCCTGGGGAAGAATGTCATGATGATTTAGTCACATCCACTGTAGCTTAGGTTGGAACGTGGCGGGGCTTATGTTACCTGCACTCTGGAGCAGTGGTCCTCAAACTCACCTCTAGACCCCTCTGGGGAGTTCTTACCTGTACCAAGCCCAGGTCCCATCCCAGACCAATTACATCAGAAACTCTGGGAGCGGCCCAGGTATCAGTATTGCTAAGACTCCAGTGAGGTTCCACCGTGCAGTCAGGTTTGAGGACCACAGAGGGGTGTTTCTCAACCCTTTTTTTCATCATCGTGCCCAAAAGAAGGAGTCTTTTTAACATATATCCTTTTCCTAATTGCCTTCCCTCCCGAGGATTTTAATACCACAGATACGCTATATATGTTTGTGTACTGTGGGTAGATCTGTGCTTTACACTTAAAAAGGATTAAGATTTTGTCACCCCTCCCACCCCAAGAACCAGTCTTGCCCCCTTGGTGGCAATATCAGCTCTGTTGAGAATGTGTGCTCTAGAGAATAAGAATTCGCATTTAGAGAATCGTCTATAATGACAAAAATATGATTGGGTACCATTTGAGATTCAGGAGTGTTAATTTACTCTATGAAGGCAAAATGCCTCTGTAAGCATAATGGTGGAGGTACAGAATCAAGCACTGTGGCAACTGATCCACTTGGTTATGTGGTTAATAGTTTTCCGGACTAATTAAGAGCTAATGTTAATTGAGCAGGGTGATATCAGATGTGGTGATCCCCTGCTTCTAAGTAAGTACTGAAGAGAAGGGGGAATATTTACTTTCCCAGCAAAAGAAACTGCTCCTATAGTAAATAATTCCCAATTACACAGTGATTATTTCTATTTTCCATTATTAACAAAACTGACATATTTTTTCTGGTGGAGTTTTATGCTTTATGGTAGTGTCTAACAGCTTTAGTATTACCAATTTAATTAAAGTCTTAGCATGAGTTTTAATCTAGAGGAGGCATGTATTCATCCATAACCTACAGTGGTCCTTATCATTACATATTTTCATCTTGTTTTAAAAAATAAATTTATTTATTTATTGGCTGCATTGGATCTTCGTTGCTGCACACAGGCTTTCTCTAGTTGCGGAGAGTGGGGGCTGCTCTTTGATGCTGTAAGCGGGCTTCTCACTGCAGTGGCTTCTTTTGTTGCGGAGCACGGGCTCTAGGAGCACAGGCTTCAGTAATTGTGGCACATGGGCTCAATAGTTGTGGCTTGTGGGCTCTTGAGTGCAGGCTCAGTAGTTGTGGCGCACAGGCTTAGCTGCTCCGCAGCATGTGGGATCTTCCTGGACCAGGGATCGAACCTGTGTCCCCTGCATTGGCAGGCAGGTTCTTAACCACTGCGCCACCAGGGAAGCCTGACATAGTTGCATCTTTACAACTGAAAAAACTTTATTTCTTAAGATGCTCCAAATCAACACCAATTTAAAGGCTTATAAGTAACTTAAGGGGCAAAAAGTATAGGGCCTGGGTGGTCTCATTATTCTCTCCATTTCCTTAAGCACCCCCCTCCCCCTCCTCGGCAGCCTGCTGAAATGACACCCGGACACTCACTTGCCCTGTCACCTTTAGCAAGTCATTTAACCCTCCTGTGCCTTGGTTTTATCTCTCTTCTGAAGAACTGAAAATTACTTGCTCTGCCACACAGGTTTCCAGGAAGAATAAGTATGTAGAGCTGTTTTGTAAAAGTTGAAAGGTGTATACACATGATAGCAATGATCCAATAGCATTTAGCTAATATTTATTAGTCACCTACAATCCAATCACTAACCTTAACCTCTGGAGCCCCAGAATGAATAAGACACTGGCTCTGCCCTCACTGAGCTCACACTGATAGCCTTCCTGCCGACAAGTCTTAGCTGGTAGTTTTTTACTACATGTGGATTTTTGTCCCTGCAAAACAGAAGAGGTAGGCAAGCCACCAGACGGGAACCATGGAAGGAATATTCGGGCACACGGAGTACTGTACATCACAGAGGAATTGCAGTTTAGAGCTTTCTGGTTTTCAAATCACTGACTCATTCTCAGTGTTAAAATAAGTGATCACAGAGCAGTGTTGTCACTACTGGACTCTATTTGTCCACCAATGCTGTGTTGGTCAGTACTGGGTTCTTGATTCAAGTGTAAGCCCAGTGAGGGCAGGCACCTGTGGGCTCCTTAGTGGGCCCCTCAGTCCCTAGATCTCTGCTCCCAGTTACACGCCGCTGGTGGAAAGCAATGCTGAACGATCGGTGTTGCACAGTTAGCTACGCAGACGAATCAGCATAGCCAGTGTCTTATTAATGTCCGTGTCATTCTTTAAGAGCTATATCATGTCAAGTGCTCATCTGAAATGACCAGTTCCCATTTCCCTCTGGTTCATCTCCAGTAAATCCTGCCCTAGACCAGAGGAGCAAGGCTGACACTCTTCTAACATTCCAGTATTTCTTTGCTCTTCAGCCCTCACCTCTTTCTTCTTCTCTCAGAAGCTCCGTGGCAGTGGCTTTCAGGACTCCCCTTTAGTGACAAAGAGAAATGAAATGAGACTGCTTTAAGCTGAGCCTGCTGTCAGAACACAAGAGAGCTGAAGATTCTCAGGACAGTCTGCTGCGCAGATCCAGTTAGAGCATCCCCTAGGGGCAGAAGGGAGAAAAGCCGATCAGTGTGCACAGCCTGGGCTGGGCTTTGGCGGTCCTTAGGGTGCGTCTGGGAGCCTGAGAAAAACAGTCAGATCCAGGGAGGGGGCAGTGAAGGAGTGGCTTAATCAAGGCCTCCATCCGTCGCCTCAGCCCTGGGCTGCATGGAGTTTGCTGTAGGAGGCTCCTTTGGCAGGGCCTCCCGGGAGGCATGCCCACTGCCATAAAGGTGCTTACCACTTCTCGCAATGGAAAAGCACCATCTTTCTGTCCCCCACACTCAAGAATGCAAGCAATGCATTGCAGTCAATATAAGTGGCAGGTCTCCCAATCTGTGTCCATCTGTGATGGAGCGTTTCAAACCCTGCACTAATGGAGAGAAGACACAGACCAGCTGGTCAGCGCTGGGGCCCGGAGAAGTGGGGAGAGGCAGGCAATCCCAGCCGTGCCGCTGGCAGTTAGACCCACGTGTTTACTTTCTAACCATGAGCGCTTCCACACGAGGGGCCTCTTTTCTACTTTCAAGGCCTCCTTAGAGTTCAGCTTGTCTTAATTGGGGGAGATAGCCAGACCCACACAGTACGGAACAAGAAGCTTGTGGGAGGTCCCAGTTGTAATTTATTTTATGTTCTTGAGAGAGTTCAGCAAATCACACACAACCCCAGGGAGAGTGCGCTGACATGGCAGTTTGAGCTCAAAGACTCTCCAAATTAGAGTAACTGGCCTAAGTATCCTCCACGTTTCATTTTTTCAGAGATCCCAGTTGAATGAGGTGCTATTTGCAAAAGGGCAGCCACTTCCTCTCCTGATTGAATCATCAGTATAACATTTTTATAACTTGGATAAATCCGGTGTAATCTTTACTACTTTTAAGGTTGGCTATTGACCTAGAGCACTGTCATCATTTAGGGGGAGATAAAAACCTGGGGATGTTGCAAGCTCCTACAACAGGTATCAGCAATGGAGGAGAATTGCTACCTATGCCCGTGGGAGGCACTCTCACCCCCTCCCTACCCCTGTGCCAGTTGTAACTTGCTCCCACTAACCTCCTTCCACGTTCTCAGAACTGGGCTTCCACCCTCTCCTCCCACTCAGGGCAAAGACATTCTCACCACGTCCCTAACCTCTACCCTGGCCTCAAATCACAGCAGAGTCTGGAATTAGCACCTCAGTATTAAAATGTTTACCTCCTCTGGTCAAAAAGTGATTTACCTAAATTGTTGCCAAAATGGAACACTGACTGTGAACCTATTGGAATGTATGGAAAGCAGCCAGTTAATCATGACACAGCTCTTATCCTGACATTCACAGTGTTGATTCACAGTAACGGTAGGATGTCTCTGAACACACCTGTGCATCAGAGCATAGAACTTTCAGGTAGAATTTAGCTCCTGGGCAGAGATTCTCAGGCTGCATTCTGCAAAGTGCTAGAATATTTAATATGTGTTACTAGGAGTTCCTTGAAACAAAGGGTTCCATGGTCCAACAGGTATGGGAACCACTGAATATACATATCCCTCTTGGAGATGCACAGTGCAAATTACCAAAGACTCTGAGAAGAGCCATAGAAAAGAAAACTTTCTTTTACCCAGCATTTTCCAAACACATTTGACCCCAGAAACTTTTGACCCAGGTACCCTGAGAAAGCACAACTATGGGGAGAGAGGAATAGGACGTTCTTACTAAGAAGATGTTGATAATTGGGGATGGATGTGAGTACACCTTGCTAAATGGAGCTGAGCTATGGAGTATACAGGGGCATCTTGCACTTGAACTTAAAGGGTTACCTAGCTAGCGTTTATTGGATTCGCATGTGCCAGGCACTGTACTAAATTCTTAAACATAATATCCTTTGTTTTGGCCCGTAAAGAACCCCACAAATAGATCCTGTGCACACCCAATTTTATAACTAAGGAACAGAGAGAGAAAGTAATCTTCCCAAGGTCACGCAGTCTTTAATGAGTGGACGAATGAATCCTGGAGTCCAGGTCTGCCTGTCACCAAGGTCTGCGTCCTTCACCCGAAAGCTCTACTGCTTCCCTGTGGAAACTTCATATCTTTGGGCTGACCCAGCAGAGATTTGAATAAGGACTAGTGTAGATCAAGAAGACGGATGTTGTTCCAAAGGGGCTCTGGATTTGAGAAGGCAGAAGCCTTTCCTGCTATCATCCCGTCCAGTCCAGCAACGGTGACCTACCTGGACTGAGTGACTACTAAAGTGACAGCTCTGATTTGATCAGTATTTCTAGAGATGGGAGCCAAGTTGAGATTTCAGGCCTGTAGTTCTTGCATTTCGGTCAAGAGTGTATGCTGCCCTTCCCACAGCAGGGGCAGAAGCAGAATCCCTAGCTGTGGGCCTCAGGATGAAGACTTTTACTCACTCACAGTGTTACTGTGTACCAGGAACTGAGCCATCGTCTAACCCCGTGCTACTCCAAGTGTGGTTCCAAGACCAGCAGTATCAGCAACACCCGGGGACTTGAAAGAAAGTCAAGTTCTTGAGCCCAGCTTCAGACCTATTTGATCAGAATCTGGGGATTGGGCCCAAGAGTCTGTGTTATAACAAGTCCCTCAGAAGATTCTTGTACACAGAGTAGCCCAAATCTCACATTTTATAGGGGAGAAAACTGTCCTGGAGAGTTCGATTTACTAAATTCCTACGGAGCAAGTAGTAGGAAGATCAGGTGGAATGGAAAAGTGCCTGACATCACAGCTCTTTCAAATTTGGTAATAGTCCCCAGATTTCCCCTGGGGAATCCCCCCTCATCCTGTTTCTGTTCACGTGGTTTGGATGGGGCTAACCCCATGCTTCCAGATTTCAGTGTGGGTGCACGACCCAACCTGGTCAAACTAATTTGACACCACTCAGACACTAACCTGGCCACAGAGGCATGGTTCATGCCTATGACTCCAGCCAGGCCAATGAGAGTCGGTTATGGGAGTCGGTTATGGGAGTTTTACTGGACTCTTAGGAAAGAGCATCTTTCTTTTCTGAGATTGGTAGCTGTAAGGGTAAGGTATGAATGATCTGTGTACTCTGAAGCCCACTCAAAGAGAAGTCTCATCAGGAGACTTTGTCTCATCAGGAGACTAGTACCTCTGGCCTAGTTTTACCCACTCTGAGCTCCCAAACCTTGTTTTGAACCGTAGCTCGACCCCATTTAGTCCAGGTAACTCCTCAAACAGCACTCAGGGGAGATTAACTCAGTATTTTATGATGACAGACTCCTTGACGACGTGACCATTCACTCTGGCTTGAGAATTACATGGAGTTTACTAAACATGGTGATATTCATTAAGTGCTAAATGCCAAAACATGGTGGGAATCTTTCAATCCTTCTTACCAAGGAGGTAGTCATAATTTTTTACCAACATGGCCAAGGTGATAGCTTGTCTGGACTCCCTGCTAAGCAGAAGTATGGTTGCCAGATAGTGCTGTGGAATTCCCTTAAACACACTCTTGAAAGGAAGTTCAAGGTATTTCTGGGAATCACTCTATGTCTGATATCGTGTAAATTAGAAAATACTTTAAAATAGCCTCACTTTGAAATAATCTTCAGCACTATTTCCTCCCAGATCAATAAATGGTCTGGACTCCAGAACACCATTCTCCCACCTTTCCTGTAAAACTATATAAAAGAGCATATTTATTGAGCACGACATGTCAGGTACTGTGCTGAACCTTTGCTAGATATCATCTCATAATCCTAGAAAGAGCCCTTCAAGGGACCAATTATGTTAACTAGCATCCTATGAGCCCTCACTATATGCCAGACACCATCTTTTTTTCCAATTTACCTGGTTTTATTTACTCATTGATCTTATTTTTTTAAATTTTATTGAAGTATAGTTGATTTACAGTGTTGTGTTAGTTTCTGCTGTACAGCAAAGTGACTCAGTTGTGCACATATATATTTTTCATATACTTTTCCATTATGGTTTATCACAGGATACTGAATATAGTTCCCTGTGCTATACAGTAGGACCTTGTGTTTATCCATCCTATATACACTAGTTTGCACCTGCCAGACACTGTTTTAAGCACTCAAAGCACATTAACTCATTTTATTCTCCCATCCTCTTATACGGGCTACATAATTAGTCAGCAGCAGGAAGGAGCTTCAGTCCTCAGCAATCTAACACACAGATTGTTCACTTAACCCCTGCAAAGTATAACACTACCTACAAGGTGGTAGGAGGACAAAACTGGCAGGAGATGAGACCAAGGATCAACCTCCTTTTGGTGCCCTCCCCAGGTTAGTGAACTAAATAGGTTAGAATCCTCAATAGTAACATGCAGGCCAAAATCAGTGATTTCCAAAGTTTCTTTTGACTCTATTCCAATAGAATATGATTTTTTTTCTGTGTTTTTTTTCTACCTCCAAAGCAGTGGGATGCCTGGAATTTTTATGCAAGTTTTCAGAAGTGGGGACCTGATTGGAAGATGAAATTAGGACCCTTGAAACTCCAATTACATGGCCAGCATGCTATATTTGGATTATAGGCTTATTCAGAGTAGGTTTTAGAAGTTAATATAAGTCATTATAATACCTTCTCCCAGAACTACCCCTTGGTGTCTCCAGATATAGGCCATTGCTTTGAGGGTGTTGGAAGGGAAGAAACTCCTGCTCTTGGAAAACCAGCTTTAAATTTGGTCTGGTATTGAAGAATTTCACTCTCCCTAAATTTTGGAGGTCATCTCATCCTCCAGATAAACCCAGCAGAAGCTGACAGCAAATCTGTACATTACAAAGAAAGTACCTGTGCTTCAGCTCTGGCTCTAAATCATTTAGCTAGGGGCCTTTTCTACTTGTTATAAGATTTTGGACTTTATTTTAATCAGCAGATTTTTCCTTTGAGTAGAATCTCAAATCTCTCTCTTATGAAAGTCATGCTACCTTTGCCTTGCCAGGTCTTGGAAGAAAAAATAGAGTCCTCTGAAAGAAGCAGCCTCTTAAGAAATAATTGATTGACCATTGCTCTGGATTTGATTCACTAAGCTTATCATCTCCTACATGATCTGCAGAGAGTATGAGAATGCAAAACTTGTGTGGTTTTTCAACTTTGGTAGCCTGAGCAAGGTGGAGGTGGTCTAGCAGGGCAGCGGTGTTATTATACTGCTTTGTTTAGTATTAATGTTCACAAACCACAGAATATGCAAAGGCAGAAGTCACTAAATGCTTTTTTTCCTTGGGGCAAATTGTTTCAATACCTGCAGATCCACCATCTTCATTGTATCCTAGTGGCTCAAAATAACACTTGGGTTACAGTGTCAGTCCCTAGTAGGCTTTCCTGTTCTTCTTGCTGGCATTTCCCTGATACCTGTGGTATTAGGCTCTTTGAGCTCATCTTTGAACCTGTGAGTTTTCCCACATAAATGAGGAAAAAGGGAGGAACTAGACAGGGAAATGGCAAATATCATTGAGATCAAGGTTTAGTGAAGAGAACATTGGGCTGAGGACTCACAACACCTGCTGTCATTGGGTGTTTTGAATGTAGGTAGTTATTTTCCCATGCTTCTGTAAAATGGGAAATTTGACTTGCCCCATATCCTATGGAGAGATGTTGGGAGGGCCAATTTCAACATGCTGGGCACCCTGGAATATTAATTTTTCCTTTAAACATCTTTGAAATTATCTACTTATGCATAACCCATCTGGGTTTAGTTTGTGTGCTTGCAAGTAACAGGGTCTCCCCAGAAAGTTTCAGTTTAAAGGTTTTTCTTAGAAATGATTGGCCCAAAGGGGAACTGGAGTCTCCCCAGTAATCTATCAGAGAGACCACTGTATGGTTGAGTCCCCTAAGCTGTGACCAGCAACAATCCATTCGAGATCCAAGTCTATCTGTGCTAAGTTCTCTGTGGCTTAGGAGTTCATGGATCTCCACACCAGCTTGCTTGCTTGCTTCCTTTCTTTCTTTCTTTCTATTGGTCACGTTAGGTCTTCATTGTGGTGCGCAGGCTTTTCATTATGGTGGCTTCTCTGATTGCAGAGCACGGGCCCTAGGCATGCGGGCTTCACTAGTTGTGGCACTCGGGCTTAGTAGTTGTGGCTTGTGGGCTCTAGAGCTCAGGCTCAGTAGTTGTGGTGCATGGGCTTAGTTGCTCCGCGGCATGTGAGATCTTCCCAGACCAGGGCTCAAACCCGTGTCCCCTGGCAGGTGGAGTCCCAACCACTGCATCACCAGGGAAGCCTTCCACTCTCACTTTCTAACATAAATGAAACTCAGCTATTCCCCAGTTCTCTACTTTTCCTACCATGATTTCTCAAGCTGTCTCCTGCTTCCATGATGTGTTTCATCTTCCTCTGCCTCCATTAGAACTGCCAGTTCTTAATGTTCTTGTTACTCAGAACTTTGGCTTATTCAAAACTTTAGCTTATTCATGGTCCCCACTCACTCTCCTGACCTTTTAGATTCTGCAGCTGCTCTCATCTGGTTCTTTCCACATTTTTAAATTCAACTTCATGGAAGAGAGAACATTTAATTGGCACACCTGCTTCCTGTATGGGCAGCACTTTTTAGTCCAGGCCACTTCATAGGCTATTTTCTAGCTTGCACGAATCTCAATCTTGGATCAATTGCCAGCTCCGAGTTCAACCAAATTAGTTCAGGTGGGGGCATGGGGAGTGCAGGCTTTATATGGAACAGGATATGCTTTCTAGGCCTATCCTATACCTAGAGCTTTACCTTGACCTTACCTTGGCAACCAGGGGAATCGGTATAGAGGAGGTTGCAAAGCAGGGGGTCTAGTTTCTGTGGGGAGTAGGAGGAACACATTTAGAGAACACAGAGACTCTTCTCAAAGCAGGACCCCTGCATGTCAGCAAATATGTGCCAGGCACTGGGAATAGAATACCAATACTCAGTCCTGTTCTCTTAGGTGAGTCACATCTCATGAGGTCAAAAAGTAAGACGATGATGAGAAACTAGAGGTGGTGATGTAAACTACTCTTTTCCAAAAGTTTCGTGGTAAAGAGAAGAGTAGCTCAAGATGATTGCAGTGTTGGGAGAATTAATTTCGAGCGTGTGTGTGGAATAAGGGATGCCTAAGCATGTTAGTGGATGACAGCCAAATTGAAGAGGAGGGGGAAAGGATCTTCTGAGGGGCTTCTCCCCATGAGATTGGCTCATGCATTCATACATCAATTTATTGGTGTATCTGCACTCCTTCCCCATGTACTAGGCTTGGTGCTAGCTCTGGAACAAAATACTGCAGAACAAACACACAAAATCCACTGTCCCTTCTTCCCTGAACTCTTCCTCCTAAACCACTTAGGTATGCTTCTGCCTTATGTGCACCTTCACTCAAAGGCTGGTCTTTCCAACTCCATCACTTACTCTGTTTTGCAGAAAGGCCAGAGGAACTGCTTTTGCAAAAGATTTCCTGCCTTGGGCAAAGCCCACCGGAGCCTGGTGATTTGGCGCCCCCCAGGGGTACCCAATCAGCCCCACTCCCACTCTGTGATGGATAAGCGGCCCTGAGGGGCAGAGTGAGGCCCAGCCTGAATGACAGGCTCTTTAGCATGTATCCTGGACGTTTCTCACAAGGGGTCAGGGGAAAGGGAGGCTGCAGCCCCTGGTAGCTCTCCTTGGTATAACTGCCATCGTGAGGCTTAGCATCTTAAGACACGAGTTGAAACCTCATTCTGTGCTGCCCTCGTCCTGTGACATTGGACAAATGACTCTAAATTTCCTCACCTGTAAAACTGGGCCAAGAACATCTAATTTGAATGCTTCTGTTAGAATGAAGTTGGACAGTAACTTAGAGATGACCTTAGTTGGCCCACAGAACTCATGGAGACCCATGTTCTCAGTCTCCAAAGCCTGGAGGGTCCTCGGAGTCTCAGGGAGTGAGGACAGTCGAGTATAAGCCACACCCACTCCTGGGGAGTATTCCTCATCCTGAGAACTTGAGCAGCCCCAGACATGCTGGACTGGCTCAGAACAGGAGGGCCCTTGGGTGGCCAGATGTCAAGTAGCCTGAGTATGAAATCTGGGGTTCTTATGGTGTGTGGACCCCCAGTGCATGCTGACTAGTCTCCAGGTACTGGGTTCAGTTCCCAGGGATCTCAATCCAGCCTGATACAATCATATAAAGATGTAAAACTCTTATTGTTTTGCTTTTCTCTTAGTCTTAAATCATCAAGTGGAAGACAAAAACTTGCTGCCTTGGCAAGAAACGCCTGGCTTTGCAATTAGTCCCTCCCTGAAATTCAGGTCATGGTATTTCAAAAGACAATTTTCTAAGGGAAGACTTTTTTTTTTTAAAGAAAACGCCCAAACTTGCTGATAGTTTTACAAGGATGCTATCGATCATCCTTGTCAACCCTCCTGAAGAACTGTTTGCCTAAGTTCTATTGCTATTTGCAGTACGTCTTCTGGAAGCGGACGGCTGGGGTGGGACTGACCTGTGTAATGAAGCAACCAAACGGCTTCAGACGTGCTAAGCCTCCCTCGGGAACATTAAATCATCATTGGGACTTAGGGCTATCTGTAGGGGGATGCGCTGTACCCTCATCCCTCTCCACGGGATGAAGTACCTATGAGCTTAGGCATAGGTACCTTCCATCATAAAAATCACAGGACATTAGAGCTAAAAAGGAACCCTAGAATTTTTGTCAGTTCAGCTCCTTCCTTTGATAAATGTGGAAACGTAGGCCCAGACAGGTGGAGCAATTTGCCCAGGGTCAGCCAGAAAGTGAAAGCATTAAGATTTGAACTCATGTCTTCTGACTCCTAAGCACAAAGCCCTTTCCACCATGTTTGTCTCACTAGCTAATTCTAGGGGATGTGTTGAACTTTGTGGGATAAAGGTAGAAAGAAGATCCCAGCCAGGGGAAACCTCACGGCGGGCCTGGAGTTGCAGCTGAACCCAGTGGAAGTTGGTGGAAAGCATGGAAGTCAAGGGAAGGCCCCTTAATTGGCCTAGAGTTGGTATGTCAAGTCAGCAGGGAACTGCTCTCTGAGGTAGGGGCTGTCTCTGGGAGGAAGGACAGACACTGTGGCTTTAGAGCATCACTTCTGGGAGGCTTTAAGACAGATTTCTGGTCCATTACACTCTATAAGCTAGAGGAAAGTGGGGGCAGTGGACCTGTTTGTCTTGTTCACTTTGGTGGCCCCAGCACCTGGCATAACCATTCTTATATTCGCCACATTGATGGAGTGTACGCTGTGGCCTGGTCTATAACAAGGTGCTGGAGAGAAAATGAGGACCAGACACTGCCATTGGCTTAGTCATTGCAGGGATTACAGTTCAGTGGCAGAGATAAAAATGAAATTGTCACACAAATGCGAAATGCTGATGTAATGATAAAATAAAATTACACATCATTTATGTATAAGTATGTGTCTCAAAAAAGGGATAAGAGGATACATACCAAACTCATTGTGGGAAGGGGTGTAGGAGGCCCTCGTGCTTTTGTGAATTGTAGGAATGATTAAAAACAAAAATGTACCTATGTGTTATAAATCAAAATAGTAGTCATTACCCTTAAGGGGAGGTATAGGAACTGGAAAGGGGAGCTTCTGGGATGCTGGGAACGACGTTACTTGACCTTGAACACACATGGATATGTTCATCATGCGAAAAACCATGAAGCTGAATTTTTCAAGTGTGACTTTCTGTTTGTGTTAAGTTTATTCAAAGTGTATTCAGGTATTACTTTGCTATGAATAAGTAGAAATTTAAAAATTGCCACCATGTGAAATGCTACAGAGGTATGCAGTACTATGAGGGTGCATCATGGGTCAGCAGTGGAGTCTCACATCATCAGGGGAATCAGGGAAAGCTTTCTGAGAATATGAGTTTTGAACTGAGGTCTCAAGGAAGAAGGGAGGGATAGCATTCCAAACAGAGCGAGCAGCCTGTGCAAATGCCCTATGGCAGGAGGGAGCATGGTGTAAACGAGGAAGTGAAACAACATGAGTCAGACAGGAATGTAGACAATAAGAGAAATGGTCAATGAGAAGAGGCTGGGGAAATGGGTGGGGCAAGATTATGCCGGGCCCTATTATCTGTGTTAAGAATTTTGATGTTGGTCTTAAGAACTGAGATTCACCACTGAAGTCCTTTTAGTAGGTGATGCCATGATCAGATCTGCATTTCTTTTTTTCTTTTGAATTTATTTTTTTAAATTTTATTTTATATTGGAGTATATTTGATTTACAATGTTGTGTTAATTTCAGGTGTACAGCAAAGTGATTGAATTATGCATATTTAATTATGCATATATTATTTTTCAGATTCTTTTCCCATATAGGTTATTATAGAATGTTGAGTAGAGTTCCCTGTGGTATACAGTAGGTCCTATTTTATATATAGTTGTGTGTATATACAATCCCAAACTCCTAATTTATCCCTCCCCCCTACCTTTCCCCTTTGGTAACCATAAGTTTGTTTTCCAAGTCTATGAGTCTGTTTCTGCTTTGTAAATAAGTTCATTTGTGTCATTCTTTAGACTCCACATATAAGTGATATTATATATTTGTCTGTCTCATTTCACTTAGTATGATAATCTCTAGGTCTATCCATGTTGCTGCAAATGGCATTATTTCATTTTTTTTTTTATGGCTGAGTAGTGTTCCATTGTATATATGTACTACATCTTCTTTATTCTTCCATTGATGAACATTTAGGCAGCTTCCATTTCTTGGCTATCGTAAATAGTGCTGCAATAAACACTGGGGTGTATATATCTTTCCAAAGTATAGTTTTCTCTGGATATATGCCCAGGAGTGGGATGGCTGGATCACATGGTAGCTCTATTTTTAGTTTTTTAAGGAACCTCCATACTGTTCTCCATAATGGTTGTACCAATTTACATTCCTACCAACACTGTAAGAGGGTTCCCTTTTCTCCACACCCTCTCCAGAATTAATTGTTTGTAGACTTTTTGATGATGGACATTTGGAGCAGTGTGAGGTGATACCTCATTGCAATTTTGATTTGCATTTCTGTAATAATTAGCAATGTTGAGCATCTTTTCATGTGAATTTTGGCCATCTGAATGTCTTCTTTGGAGAAATCTCTATTTAGATCATCTGCCCATTTTTTGATTGGGTTGTTTGTTTTTTCGTTATTGAGCTGCATGAGCTGTTTGTATATTTTGGAGATTAATCCCTTGTCAGTTGCATCATTTGCAAATATTTTCTCCCATTCTGTGGGTTGTCTTTTTGTTTTGTTTATGGTTTCTTTTGCTGTCCTAAGCACATTTCTTAATTCTCTAAAGCATAGACAGTAGTGGGCTGTAATATTTAGAAACATTTTCTCAATGCCAGGGAATAACTGGAGGAATCACGAGTAGAAAGGAAAACTTCAAATTAGACACAGGATGTGGTAGGTCTATGGTACTCACCATAAGATTCTCTGCTAGGCATTTCTCTCTCTGCTTAAAGCCAGGCAGTGTACCATAATGCAGAGGCCAGCTCATCTCCCTCTAACAATAGTGTGTTAAGTATGCCTCTCCCACCCACAGTCCAAATCTCTGAGCTCTGCAGATAGAGGAATAAAAAGTAGGGAAAGGAGACTTCGGGTTTCTGGTCCAGCATGTAAGGAGCTTGGAAGTCATCACTCATCCTAACAACAAGCACAAAGCCAAATACACTGAAAAATCAACAACTCTTCTTACATCTGTAGAAGAGGTGTGGTCACAGAGAAAACTGCTGCCCCCCACATTGGAGACACTGACGGACAAGTACGGAGAATCATGACTTATAGGAGCAGAAACCTATGAGCAAACACCTCCACAGGAACCAGCGCTGGTGTAGGAAAATGTGCACGGTAATTGAAAAGTTTCTGGAGACTCGGTGTAGACAAGTCTGAGAGTTAAAAGCTCCAGTGGGGTCTCATTGCAGGCTGGTCTCCACACTGTTGTGAGTTCCACCTCTAGGAGCTTGAATCGACTCTCACAGTGACTATCACAGGAAAACCCCCTCATTTTTCTGGGGCAGGGGGCGGGAGGAACCATTTTTAAGTCTGGCAGGGCATTCTGTTCTCCTTAAGAAAGCCCACCGTCAAGAGAAACCAACCAGATGCTAATGTTCTGGGGTTTAACCAGAGTCTAACTGACCTGGGGGAAGGGAAGTACCCAACTTCATCCTATTACAGCCCTCCTGTCCCACTGAAGGGTTGGAGCTGGGGACTGAGAAGCATTTGTGGAGTTCACAGTCCAGAGGCACAGGCTCACTAGAAGATTGAAAGGTAAACATAACACTACCGAGTGCTTTCCCTCCCTCTACATCTCACCACCACATTACTAAAGGACTATTTATAGCAGTTCCTTTTACCTAGTACACCATGTCCAGTATCAAGCAAGCTATACTAAAAGGCCAAAAACATCATTTGAAGAGAGAGGAAGCCTCAGAAACAGACTCAAATATGGCAAGGATGTTGGAATTATCAGACTGAGAATTTAAGACATGATTAACATGCTAAGTGCTCTAGTGGATAAAGTAGACATGGAAGTATACAAGAACAGATGGACTTTGTAAGCAGAGAGATGGAAATTCTAAGAAAAAAAGAAATGCTAGATATCAAAAAACACTGTAACAGAAATGAAGGATGCCTTTGAAGGGCTCATTAATAAACTGGGCATGGCTAAAGAAAAACATCACTGAGTGTGAGAATGTCTCAATAGAAACTTTCAAAACTGAAAATCAAAGAGAAAAGAGACGGGAAAAAAAAAAAAAAAAAGCCAGAACACAGTATCTAAAGACTGTGGGACAACTCCAAAAGATGTAATATATTCATGATGGGAATGCCAGAAGGAAAGGAAAGGAAAAGAAGCCATATTTGAAGCAATAATGACTAAGAATTTGCCCAAATTCAAGTCAGACACCAAAGCACTAATACAGAAAGTTCAGACACTACCAAGCAGGCTAAATAAAAAACAAAAAACACCCTATACCTAAGCATATTATATTCAAATTTTAGAAAATCAAAGCAAAGAAAGAGTCTTGAAAGAAGGCAGGGGAGGAGAAAAACCTTACCTATAGAGAAGCAAGGATAAAAATTACATCCAATTTCTCCTCAGAAACCATGTAAGCAAGAAGAGAGTGGAGTGGAATATTGAAATGATAAGAGAAAAAAACCACCAACTTAGACTTCTGTATCCTGTGAAATTATCCTTTAAAGGTGAAGGAGAAATACTTTTTCAGACAAACAAAAATTGAGGGAGTAGAAATGCCTATCAAAAAAATGTTAAAAGAAGTTCTTTAGAGTAAAACAAAATTATATAGATCAGAAACTTGGATCTACATAAAGAAAAGAAGGCACAAGTAAGTTTGTAGCACAGACATATATATACTACCAACTGTAAAATAGTCAGTGGGAAGTTGTTGTATAACAAAGGGAGTCCAACTCGAGGATGGAAGATGCCTTAGAGGACTGGGGCGGGGAGGGTGGGGGGGACTCGAGGGGGGGGAGTCAAGTAAGGGAGGGAATACGGGGATATGTGTATAAAAACAGATGATTGAACTTGGTGTACCCCCCCCAAAAAAAAATGAGCTAAAAAAAAAAAAAACTTTTATTTTTTTATCTTAATTGATCTAACAGATAACAGTTTGTTCAAAATAATAGCGACACTGTATTCAACTATATATGCTCATATATGTATATTGCAATATATAGCTTATGTATACATACATGCTCATATGTATTGCTTATGTGTACACACATCTACATGGAATGAATGACAGCAATGATACAATGGATAGGAAGAAGAATTAGGATTATTTTGTTATTATAAGGTACTTACACCACCCATGAATCAGTATAGTATTATTTGAATGCAGACTTGGATTAGTTGAAAATATTGCCAAGTCTAGGGCAAACAATAAAAAAAGGAAAAAAGGGAAAAGGATAACTGATATGCTAAGAAAGAAGAAATAATAGAAACATCTAAAATGCTCATTCAATACCACAAATGGCAGAAGAAGAATGGAAGACAAAAGTAGAAATAAAGGAAAAGAGCAACAAATAGAAAACAATAGCAAATTTGGAAGCTCTTAGTCTGGTTATATCAATAATCAATTTAAATGCCCGTGGTCTAAATACACCAATTAAAAGATAGAGATTGTCAGAGACGATCAAAATACAAGACCCAACTGTGTGTTGTTTACAAGAACCCACTTTAAATATAAAGATACCTATAGATTAAAAGTAAATGTATAAGCTGGGATGAAGTGAGAGAGTAGCATTTACATATATACACTACCAAATGTAAAATAGATGGCTAGTGGGAAGATGCTGCATAACACAGGGAGATCAACTCAATGTTTGGTGATGACCTAGAGGGGTATGATAGGGAGGGTGGGAGGGAGGGAGGCTCAAGAGGGAGAGGATATGGGGACATATGTATAAATACAGCTGATTCACTTTGTAAATAAATAAATAAATAATTTCACTTCTTCAGAAAAATAAATAAACCAATCAGGGAAAAACAAAGCAAAAAAAAAGTAAATGAATGCAGAAAGATATGCAATGCTGATACTAATCAAGAGAAGGTGGGAGTAAGTCTATTACTTTTAGAGAGTAGAATTCAGAACAAGAAAAGTTATCAAGAATAAAGAGGGCATTACCTAATGATAAAGGGGTCTATTCTCCAAGAAGACATAACAATTCTTAATGTGTATGCACCTAACAGCAGAGTATCACACTCTGCAAGGCAAAAGCTGACAGAACTACAAGAAGAAATAGATGAATCTACTATTATAGTTGGGGATTTCAATACCCCTCTATCAGAAGTAGACAGATCCAATAGGCAGAAAATCAGTGAGAACAAAGTTGAACTCAACTGTACCATCAATCAACTGGATGTAATTGACAGCTATCGACTACTTCATCCAACCTCAGCAGAAAACACATTATTCTGAGGTTCACGTGGAACATTCACCAAAATATACCACATTCTGGATCATAAAATACATCTTAGCAAATCAAAAAGAATAGAAATACAATGTCTCTTTTCAGACCACAATGGAATTAAACCAAAAATCAATATCACAAAGATAGCCAGAAAATCCCAAGATACTTGCAGATTAAACAACACACTTCTAAATAGCTCATGAATCAAGGAAGAACTCTCAGGAGAAATTTAAAAATATTTTTAACAAAATGAAAATGAAAACACAACTTTTCAAAATTTGTAGCATTAAGCAAAAACAGTGCCTAGAAGGAAATATATAGCACTGAATACACATATTAGATAAAGAGACAAATATCATATGATATCACTTATATGTGGAATCCAAAAAAATACAAATGAATTATTTACAAAACAAAAAGACTCACAGACACAGAAAACAAACTTATGGTTACCAAAGGGGAAAGGGTGGGGGGAGGGATAAATTAGGAGTTTGGAATTAAAATACACACAGTACTACACATAAAATAGATAACCAACAAGGACCTACTGTATAGCACAGGGGACTATACTCAATATCTTGTAATAACCTATAATGAAAGAGAATGTAAAAATAGTATATATGTTATTATATATAAATGTATAACTGAATCACTTTACTGTGCACTTGAAACTAATATAACATTGTTAATTAACTGTTTCAATAAATGTTTTCTTGAAAAAGAAAATCAATAATCTAAATTCCACTTGAAGAAATTAGAAAAAGCAAATAAAATTAAATCCAAAGTAAGAAGAAGAAATCATAAAAATGAGAGTAGAAATCAACAAAATTGAAAAAAATCTGTAGAGAGAAATCAACAAAACCAAAAGCTCGTTCTTCAAAATATAAATAAAATCAATTAGCCTCTAAGCAGACTAAGGAAAAGAAGAGGACACAAATTACAAATTACTAATGTTAAAAATGAGAGAGGCAACATCAATACATATCCATGGCCATTAAAAGGATAATAGAAAATACTGTGAACAACCCTATGCCCACAAACTTGATAACCTGGATGAAATGGACCAATTCCTTAAAAGACACAATCTGCTAAACTTAGAAAGAAACAGACAATCTGAATGAGCCCTTATCTGTTAAAGAAATTGAATTCATAACTAAAAACCTTCTAAAACAGAAAGTACCAGGCCCAGATGGATTCACTGGTGAATCCTACCAAACATTTAAAGAAGAAATTTTGCCAGTTCTCTACAGTCTTTTTCAGAATATAGGAGCAGAAAGAATATTTCCTAACTCATTCTGTGAGATCAGCATTACCCAATACCAAAACCAGACAGACATCACAAGAAAAGAAAATTACAAACCAGTATCTCTCACAAATACAGATACAAAAACCCTCATCAAAATATCAGTACTAGCAAGTCCAATCCAACAGCCACCACAACCAGTGCAGTGAGTGTGGAAAGCTGTTTCAACATTCAAAAAGTCAATTAATGTAGTCCATCATATTAAGAGTCTAAAGAAGAAAAATCACAATCATTTCAAAAGATGCAGAAAAAACATTTGACAATTTCCAACACCCATTCATGGTAAAAATTTTCAATAAACTAGGAATAGAGGGGAACTTCCTCAACTTGATAAAGAACATCTATCAAAACTCTACAGCTAACATCATACTTAATGGTGATGAACTTGAAGCTTTCCCATTAAGATCAGGAACTACACTAGATGTCCCCTTGTAAGTCCTAGCTAACGCAATAAGACAAGAAGAGGAAATAAATGGTATACAGATTGTGAAGGAAAAAATAAAACTATCTTTGTTCACAGGTAACATAATTGTCCTGTAGAAAATTCAGAAGAATTATAAAAAAAAAAAAAAGCCCTGTAACTAATAAGCAAGTATAACAAGGTTTCAGTATACAAGCTTAATAAGCAAAAGTCAACCCCTTTCCTGTATACCATCAACGAACAAATAGAATTTGAAATTGAAAACACACTACCATTTACATATGACCTCAAAAAATGAAATACTAAGGTATAAATGTAACAACATGTGTACAAGATATATGTGAGGAAAACTCCTGACCTCCAATGAAAGGAAACAAAGAAGAACCAAATAAATGGAGAGATATTTCATGTTCATAAATAGGAACACTCAATATTGTCAGGACGTCAGTTTTTCCCAACCTGATCTATAAACTCAACACATTCCCAATAAAAACCCTAGCAAGTTATTTTGTGAATATTGACAAAATAATTCTAAATTTTATATGTAGAAGCAAAAGACCTATAGTGTCCACCACAATATTGGTGGAGAAGAGCAAAGTTGGTGGACTGACACTATTTGCAAGATTTGTGATAAATCTACAGTAATCAAGACAGTGTGGCATTGGTGAAAGAATAGACAAATAGATAAATAGAGCAGAACAGAGAGCCCAGAAATGGAAACACATAAACATAGTCAATGGATCTTTAACAAAGAAGCAAGGCAATACAGTGCAGAAGAGATCGTCTTTCCAACAAATGATGCTGAAATGACTAGACATCTGCACGCAAAAATAAATCCAGACACAGACCTTACATCCCTCACAAAAATTAATTCACAATGGGTCACAGGCCTAACTGTAAAACACAAAACCATAAAACTCCTAGAAGATAACATAGAAGAAAATCTGGAGAACCTTGAATCTGATGATGACATTTTATATACAACACCAAAGCTAAGGTCCATGAAATAAATAATTGACAAGCTGGACTTCATTAAAATTAAATTTTTCTGCTCTGTGAAAGACAGTGTCAAGAGAATGAGAAGATAAGCCACAGACTGGGAGAAAATATTCGCAAAAGACATATCTGATAAAGAATTGTTATCTAAATATACAAAGAACACTTAAAGCTCAATAATAAGAAAATGAACAACCTGAGTAAAAAATGGGCAAAAGACCTTAACAGCCTCCTTACCAAAGAAGATATACAGAAGGCAAATAAGCATGTGAATAGGTGCTCCAGATCATATGTCATTAGGCAAATGTAAATTAAAATAACATTGAGATACCACTCTACACTTATTAGAATGGCCAAAATCCAGAACACTGACAGCACCACATGCTGGTGAAGATGTGAAGCAACAGGAACTCTCATTCATTGCTGGTGAGAATGAAAAATGGTACAACCACTTTGGAAGATAGTTTAGCATTATCTTACAAAATTAAACATGCTCTTACCATTGATCCAGCAATTTCACTCCTTGGTATTTACCCAAAAGAGCTGAAAACTTGTGTCCACACAAAAACTTGCACATGGATATTTATAGCAACTTATTCACTTTATTCATAAGCTCATTCTAAAAAGAAATGAGCTATCAAGCTATGAAAGACATTGAGGAAACTTAAATGCATATTAGTAAGTGAAAGAAGCCAATCTCAAAAAGCAACATACTGCATGACTTCAACTTAAGACATTCTGGAAAAAGCAAAACTGTGGAAAGAGTAAAAAGATCAGTGGCTGTCAGAGATTAAAGGGGAAGGAGGGGAAAGAGGGAAGAACAGGCAAAGCATAGAAAAATTTTAGGACAGCAAAGCTATTATGTATGATTCTGTAATGGTAGATACATGTCATTATATATTTGTTCAAAACCCGTAGACTGTAAAACACCAAGAATGAATGCTAATGTAAACTGTGGACTTTGGATTATAATGACATGTCCGTGTAGGTTCATTAATTGTAATACATGTACCCTTCTGGTTGGGGATATTGATAATGGGGGAGGGAGGCTGTGCATGTGTGGGGGCAGAGAGTATGTGGGAAACATCTATACCTTCTGCTCAATTTTGCTGTGAATCTAAAAGTGCTCTGAAACGTACTGTTTTTTTAAGTAAGGGAAATGTATTTCGGATTTGCAGTCCTGCCCATAGACAACATTTCCCAGTTTGATACATAGAGAACACTGACCTCCTTCCAGTCTCAAACTGCGTCCTCATTGCTGTAGCTTTGTAAGACAGAAAGGCTCAAAATATGATCTTCCCCATTCCTTCTTCCTCTAGTCACCACTCAGAGGCTCCCAGAGGTGAATTCAAGACTTGGCTTCCAGAGAAAGAGAGGACCTACTTAAAGTTTGAATATAGTGGTTTCTCAGACACTTCTGGCTATCAAGCTATTCAAAAATTATTGATGTACTAACTTAGCTAGAGTATCTCATTTCCCAGTTTGGGAGCCGTGACTAGAAGCCTCAAGGCTGACTAGAGCAAGGTGAGGCATAAACTACCTCTCCCTCCAAGAGTTCTTGCTGCATCTAGATGACTCTTCAGTCTCCATTGGCTTGGGAACCTCACTACAGGTCATTGGCCATCACAGAGCAAAGCAAGAACCAGAGGCAATCTTCTTTACCTTAAGGGTTTACTAGTCAGTGCTAAACATTTGAGCAGCAGGGCTTTGCATATCTTGATCATCACTGTAACATATGATGCTTGACTCTTCTAACCAAGAATGATGTGAAGGGTTGAACTGATGACACACAGCATGGCACAACAAAACTGGAAGATCAATAGAGTTCAATTAGAGGAAGTGATATATCTAAGAGTACCCATAAAAAAAAAAAAAAAAGAGTACCCATATAATTAGAGGCAGAGTTTATTCTAGCCCCTAAATTTCTACCTAGTACTTTATGTACCCCGCTGTACTCTGAGGTCCATTTCAATCCACAGATTCTTGAGGATTCCAGGTGAGTGAATCAAATAGTATAATATAATTGGTTTCCAAAAGATGTTATAGATGAGTCATTTTTTAGCCTTGTGTATCTTTGCTACAACTGAAATTCCCTAGATTGGAAAGCTAGCCTGTGTCATTCATTCATTCAATCAGACAGCAAACGTATTATTGGGCCCTCTTTTCCAGGCAATGGGCCATACCCTGGTAATTCTTAGCCTTCACTCTGCATGGTCTTGAGCTATGTCATTATTCCATACCTTACAAAATCTATCCCTTGAAACAATAGTAGGGTTAAAGTGCTTCTTTAATAATACATAGCAGTGTTAAGTGAAGACTCTCATTGTAACAGCGAGAGTAATGCTGAGGTAGGATTATAAATTATCGACGTTTGAGCCTTGGCCTTTTGAGTCAGTTCCATTTTTCAATACAGGAAAATGAACTTTTTTTCTCATTGACTTCAATCCCTCTTGCTATTTTTTATAGGAAACATTAAGAGACTTTGCATGTCACATGTCTAGCCATCTCTGTCTGGTCTTGCGTTGTCATTAATTCTTGTGCAGCTATCTTAATTCATGACACACTACTGTCACCAGCCTATAAATAATTAATGCAAGGAGACTTTGCCAGTGAAGGCAACTGTCAGGCCCATTAGATTTAAGTCCAATTTCAGTTCCCTTCCTGTATTTTTTTTATTGAAATTTTTACAATGTAGAATCAACTATGAGTAATGCAATAAAATGAGGCTAATTCAGACAGTGGGGGCTTGGGAGAGGGGAGGCCAGTTAGAATGAATGAAAGATATGTTTTTTGAAGTGAAGATTTATTTCTTTAAAGAAACACCATAAATTAAACTCTGCTACCAAAGGCTTTTCTATCGGGACTGTTCTAGTAAGAGACTGCTTGGTTACAAAGAAGAGGGACTCACTCTAACTTAAATGAAGAGACAGGGGTGAGTGTAGCAGATGCTCTCAGGGTGCCCTTCCCACATCCCCCACCCACATCCCCCACTCACTGATTGTTACATGCTGATAGCTTCTTATTGCAAGTCCATCTAAGAGTTATCTCTGGCTGCAGGACAGGGTTGAGAAGTTGACAATTTCTGCAAAGGAGCCTTAAACAACGTCAGGCAAGGGCTGGCGGATAAATACCTCAGCTCCTCACTGTTCTGATAGGACAACTCTGAGGCATGTCTACATCATCTCCTGGAGGTTACCCAGTGGGATTGCACCCCAGCAGGCCACAGTAGTCACCTGCTCATTAAGACATCTTGTATTGGCTTTCTTCCCTTCCTTGTTTCAATTTCTCACTCCCCTGCCAGTGCTTCCTGCGATCACCTCGCACACTATTTGCACTCAAATCTTTGTCTCAGGTCTACTTCTGGGAGAACCCAAACTAAGATTGCAATAAAAATAATGGAAGGCTTCAAGGGATGATCTTATTGAACATGTAAGACTAATAACCAAGATAGATAAAGAAATCAACCCATCCATAAAAGTCTGCCCTCCATGTCAGTAGAGAAACTAAAACTCTCAATTCAATGATAGATCTATAATATTTTAATGACAAACATTGCAATAGCCCTTTTAAGATGTGCTAACTTGTCACCTCAAGTCCTGCCTTCCCCATCGAAGAAGAGTAACCTAAGTTCTCCCCTCTACATGAGCACATGATAACCTGAGAACAGTTCCCTGCTTTCTTTGAGCAATGCAATTAATATAACTGGTATTTCAAAAATTATGAGTCTTAGGTCTTTGTTTCCTCCAACAGGTCACATAGGAATTGAAACTATGAAGTTAGGAATTCTTAGAGGTCTGATCGCTTGTCCCCAAACCTCTGTGGGCACCTGCTCCTTTCTCCTACTTTAGATTCTCTGTTCTCTGATTTGTTGTTTCTGTCATTGGCCCAACTCCAGCAATACCTAAATATGGCCACTGTGTTTTACTTGAAGTTCCCAAGGGGAGGAGAATTCAGTTGGCTCTGCTGAGTCCATGTGTTGGTCCAATTGGCCATGGCCAGAGGAAGGGCCATCCAGGCTCACCCCTCCACTGGGGGTTTGGGATAAAAGAGAAGATCCAAATAAAGAGGGATGGGCTGGCAAGACACCCAAAAGTATAATATTTTTTCCTGTTTTTTTGAATTGAAGTACAGTTGGTTTACAATATTGTGTTAGTTTCAGGTGTATAACAAAGTGATTTGGTTTACATATGTATATATATGTATATTCTTTTGTTTTCAGTTCTTTTCTGCTAGAGTTTATTACAAGATACTGAATATAGTTCCCTGTGCTATACAAAAAATTGTTGTTGTTTATTTTATATATGGTAATATGCATCTGTTAATACCATACTCCCAATTTATCCCTCCCCCTCTTCCCCTTTGGTAACCATAGATTTGTTTTCTATGGTATGTCTATGAGTCTGTTTCTGTTTTGTAAATAAATTTATTTGTACTTTTTTTTTTAGATTCCACATATAAGTGATAACATATGATGTTTGTCTTTCTCTGTCTGACTTCGCTTATTATGATAATCTAAGCTCCATCCATGTTGCTGCAAATGGCAGTATTTCATTCCTTTTTATGGCTGAGTAATATTCCATTGTATATAGATATACCACATCTTCTCTATCCATTCATCTGTTGATTGGCACTTAGGAGAAATCATAATATTAATATTGAATATCTATTAATAAACAGGATATCTATTATTATGATTAAGTGGTGCTTCTAAGGTGCTTAGGCTGCCTGAAGTTTGTTTTCTTAAGTATAATACCCTTCCCCTTCAGTTTCTTCACTGGCAAATATTTGCTGTGCTGAATTGACCCCAAAATTATAGTGAGATAGTGATATTCTATTTCATTTTTCATGGTGGCTATATTAATTATCACAGGTTTCTCAGCATTTTGGACGAAGTCATATTTCCTGTTTGTTTTCATTCCCTACATGCCTTAGCATGCCTTTCACAATACTCTGTTCATATTAGGAACATTTTTGTTGAATGAATGATAATATGCAGGATACCGTGATTCACTAAACTGTGGTGTCTTTTGAGGCTCCTTTGTGGAAACATAAGCATCTGGTGAAAAGGGGGAAGCATTGCCAGCTACAGGCCAATTCATTTATTGCATTGTTGAGGATTTGTAATCACTCTGAAATAGTCTTTCCCTAGGATAAGTTTTAATTAGTCTCTGGAGTTGATAATAAGTGTGCTCATGTGGTTTTGTGTTTCTGTTGATTCTGGCCTGATGAATAATGTCTTAGATCTGCATTCTGTGCACTTAATAAAGAACAAGGTGTGCCTGTTGGGAGGCAGCCTTGCAGAGGGATCAGCAACGGGTGGGGCTCTGGCACCATCCTGTCTGCTTGAGTCCCGGCTCTGCCACTTACGGAGTGACCTCAGGTAAGTTGTTTAACCCTCCACGCGTGCTGGCCTCACATGAAAAGTGGAGCGCGTAATACTCTCTGCCGTGTAGGCTCATTTCGAGGATTAATTCTAGAGCAACGCTTGGACCTGTGCTTAGTACAGAGTCAGCTAAAATAAAGTAAGCAGGTATAATCATTATTTGGTAAAAAATGGGTGAAAAGCTTAAAATACAATGCAATACTGTGTAGTAAACATGGGTTGTCTTTTCCATGTGTTTGCATATTGTCGAGAAAGATTACTCTCGAACCTTGTAGTGAAAATGGAAACCATTTCAGGAACGTTCGCCATTGGACAGACAGGTTGGGTGGTGCTAAGAAAACTATAATACCTGTTGGGTGTCATCTCCATGCTGGGCACTTTAAGTGCATCCCCTCATTTCCCCACACAACTCACTGGGTTTCAGTCAGATCTGTGTGGCTGCAGATCTCGCCATGCCACTCTCTCTTCCAAGTTAAATAAAACCCATGCCCATCTTTATCCAGAAGCAAGTAAGAAGGCGGGACAATGCGTTTGAATCCACTGTCTGTCACTCGCTTATTCTATGACCTTGGGTGACCTCTCTAGTCCTGTCTCCTTCTGTTTTCTACCTTAGCTTGCTTTACTTTCTTTGTGGGCAAACTCAATATCAGTTCCAGACAACTCAAGCCCTTCAGTGTCCTGGTCCTGTTTCTCCAAACCCCCAGACCATGTTTACCGCTGGGCTCTACCCTCTAGACCACGGCTGCTTCAACTGCCACACCCATTGTGAAGCAGCCAAACCAGTGCCTGAGCTCGGATGAACAAGGAGCCAAGGCCCAGGGTGTTCCTAAGCCAAATACTTCCTCTTGCTTTTGACGTGTTTTCATTCCAGGGATCAGAGAGAAGACTATATTTATGCTGTAGCTCCAAAGAAAAGACACTGAAACATCAGTCCTGCTTTAGGCATCCCGCTGTGAGGGAATCTTTCCTGCATTCTCAAATTTCAGTGAAGCAACCGACTCTTTTTTTTTTTTTTAAGAACTTTTATTGAGATACAGTTAACAGGCAATAAACTGCATGTATTTAGAGCGTACAATTTGGTATCCCAATCTCCCAATTCATTCCCCCCCAACCCCCGCCGCTTTCCCCACTTAGTGTCCATATATTTGTTCTCTACATCTGTGTTTCTACTTCCGCCTTGTAAGCTGGCAACCAACTCTTAAAAATAACAAATCGATTGGAGGGTTTTTATGTCCACAGGCTGACTTCTTGGAGAGTTTTGATATGACTGGGAGTAACTCCATGAAGTGTCACGGAGTACCACCTGGTATATAGCCAGGCTAAGTGAAATATCACTGGTGAGTGATATTACATAGGGGCTTTCCAGTTGATTTTCCATCTATCTCTTCGTGTGCTATTTAATTTCATTTGTTTGAGCATCGCTTTAAAGCAAATGTTCTCACTAGTGACACGTAGGTATTAAGGAAACAAGGAAGGATGCAAATTCTGGTCATGCTCATTAGCAGGCTTTTCTTAAAATAGATTGAATGCCATTTCCAAGGATTTGATAAATTGGACAAAATATATCAGCATGTCCTTCCTTCTTCCTCCCCCTTCACCTGGTCAGGACTAATGAATTACCATCTATTGAATGATATGCATTGTCTGTTTCTGCTGCATCTGGGGACCTCGTCATGCAGGCTTCCTTCTTTAATTATCTGACTCCAAAGAACACTTCAATAGTCTTTTCAAGAACTTCGGAAGTTATTATTTCACTTTTGAATGTAAGAGTTACTCTTCCCCTCCAGACACATAATCACTGATCATTTTCTTCGTATGAAATTGACAATTCATTTGTCTCCTAAGCAATAAGACATGACTGCCTCTGTGCATAATGAAGGATTGCAAAGCCTGAATTTATCATGAAGCACATAGCAAAACTAATTGCATTTAACCACAAAAGTCTAATCAGCATAAAGGATTCAAATATAGACACTCATTGGATGCTAGTGCCAGGACTTTAGAGATCATTTAACATCAGCACAGTTTATAGATGAGAAAACTCAGGTACAAAAAGATTAAGAAACTTCTGAAGGTCACAAACTAGCTCCTGCTGAAGCTTGGTCTAAAACCCTGCTCTTCACGGTCTTCATACTTTTTTTCTCTTAAACTAATTTTCTCATATAGTAAACGTTTTGAAAAGGGATTGAAATGTATTTTTCAATGTACTTGAGAAGAATTGTAATTTGCTGAAGAACATAGACTTTTTAAATATTAATGCAAGATCAAGTCAGATGTGACCTATACCATGCAAGATTTCCAGATCTCACCCTAAGCTGGAAGAACGTTTTCCCTCTGATTTCTCATATGACATTCTTCACCTGTCATATGACACTTGCCTCTTCCTATCTAATAGTTACTTACTTGTGTCCATGACTTATCTTCTCTACTAGATGATGAGATCTTTAAGAACAGAATTTCCACCTTTTATATCCTCGTGAATTTCCTAAAGGCCCAGTCCACTGGCTAGTGTGGATGTAGAATAACAATCTCTCTAGCTCTCTCTTCTCTTTCTTTTCTTTTCTGTACACTTTTGTGCCAAATTCCAAGAATCGCTAGAACAATATTGACTCTTTTAACCTGAGGAAAGAATTTTCTGTTTGTTTTAAACCAATAGAATGATGCTACAGTGCAGCTGATATACAGGATATGCAGTAAGTTGAGCAGGAGCTCTGTAAGTGGATAATGTAACAGTATTGTGTTTAATTTCATTATTTCTGGCTTTTAGTACATTAAGCAGAGTGAAACAAAGCTCAAGCTAGTGCAGTATTTTAAATAATTAAGGAGTGTGAATTTGCTTTTCTTTTTGCACTGCAGTTTTAAGAGAAAATTAAAATTTACAATTTGCTTTTTTGTTGTTGCTGCCTCTAGAATTAGAAAGAAAGCTAAGATTCCATTGCAGCCATCTAGAAGAAAGTCAAAGGTTGGGCAATATTATTTTAAAGCTCTCGTAGCTGTTTTATGACTTTGTTCATTTATTTGGTCAACCAGTATTTACTGAACACTAACAGGAGGTCTAGGTTTGGAGATGCCAACTCAGTTGCAACAGGCACCTCAGTGTTTAAAACAGTGAAGTGGGCCTTCATGACCTTTCCAGAGAGGGCCCTTGTGATTTGGCTCCTGCTGCCTTTTGCCAGGCAGAAATACAGCCCTGTATTATTATATTCATAAATTTTTCAACAGAAGCTTGTAATCTAGCTTTTTATGAGAAATCTAGCTATTTTTAAATGTTGGTAATTAATTTAAAAAAAACCCACTATGTGGTTCAAATAAAATGGGCTTGCAGCTGGATGCAACCTGTGGCCACCAGTTTATAATCTCTGATCTAGAACAGTGCTTCTCTTAACGTGTGGAACAGAGACGAGCATCAGCACCACCTGTGAACTTGCCGGAAATGCACATTCTCAGGCCCACCCCAGATTTAATGAATCAAAAATTATGGGTGCAGGGCCAATAATCTGTGATTTAATGAGCCCTCCAGGTGATTCTGATGCAGCTGAAGTTTGAGAACCATAGTTAGAGCTGCGCAGTCCAATATGGTAGCCACATGGGACCAAGGAGCACTTGAAATGCAGCTCATCTACACTGAAATGTGCTCCCCGTGTAAAAATGCATGCTGCTTTTCAAAGGTTTTGTATAAAAAAAAAATCTCAAATTTTTTACATTGATTACATGTTGAAACTATATTTTGTAACATATTGGGTTAAGTCAAATTTATCATTAAAATTAAGTTCATCTGTCTTTTTTCACAGTTTAAAATACGGCAACTAGAACACTTAATATTACACTTTATTGCCATGGCTCACTGCTAGTCTAGAGTATGGTTTTGGGGGCAGGGAGTGTGGGTTAGTGAGGCTGAGGCAGTGAGGTGGAGATGAGCCTTACAGGACTTTGTAAGCTATGTTAAAGGCCTATATTTTGCCCTTATGAAACCTTGAAATGATCTAAGCTAGTGAGAATTATGGTCAGATTGATGTTTCGGATGATGCTGACTGGAGAGTGGCTCGTGCAGTGAAGGGTGCTGCACTGTACACAGAGACTGGATGGAGCAAGCCCGTGGGGAATTCTGGTCTGGCATGACCACAATCTGTGTCCTGTTTAATATATTTATTCAGTGCATATTACTTAGCTCGATGGAGGAGAAGGGCTCACCCAAAGTATAATCTGTGTCCTCTAAGGAGGGTACAGTCCAGTCCAGAGAAGAGACACTGAGCGGCGGGTTGAGATTCTAGTTGGAGTGCTAGGAAGGAGCGAGGACTGTGGGAGCTGGTTGGCCTGAGATTGGATCTCAGCTCCACCACTTACTTGATGAGTGATCCTGGGAGGTCACCTTTCTAAGACTCTGTTTTCTAATTTGTAAAGTAGGAATAAAAGTAGTGCCTACCTCATAAAATTGTGAAGATTTAAATGAGCCTCCCTTCCTTCTTCCTTTCCTCCCTCCCTCCCCCCACTCTCCTTCCTGCTTCCCTTCCTCCCTCCCTTCCTTCCTTCCTTTCTGCCTATCTACTCTATCTGTCCATCCATCCATCCATCCAAGAGCTTAGAGCAGTGCACGTTGTAAGCAACTGCAATTGTTATCACTACTCAAGGGGGACTGGAATGGGGAAGAGGGAGCAGAGTTAAGGAGTGAGGCAGCCTCCATTCTGAACTGGAATGCTGATGTTAAAGTACTATTTTCAAATCCTAGTATTACAAAGACCGAATACAGCAGAACAGGATGGATTAAAACATTTTAAGTTTGGGACCACTTTGATGTCACTTTCCTCATTTTGTTAGTTTCTTTCACCCTGGTCTGCATTCTTCAGCATTCATGCTTTCCCTTCTCTCTAGGAACCCACTGTGTGTTTCTCAGTCTTACCCAAACCATCATCATTGTCAAATAAAGACCTTCAGTATCTCCTCTTGCAGATCTATTTCCTTGGACCCTATGTCAGCCTGAAGAAGGCAGTGAGTAATGATGATTTCTAATGTCCTTTCAAGAGAGTGAAATGGGCATTAAATTTTGATCACTAAGTGAGTTCTGGGCAAGTAAAAGAAGCTTCAAGGCAGACATTTCTAGCACATTGTTTGAAATCTGAACATTTTAAGCACACTTCCAATGGAAAATGGTGAGTAGCTTTCCCATGGCGTACCCAGATTATAATCCCAGGAGCAGTTTGACCTGTCCCATGTCTCACCCTCCCTTCAGTATAAAACCTGATTTCACATCCTCTAAAAAACCTTTGAGTTTTCGCCATAGCGCTTGGCTCTCACCCTTCTTATAACATTCATCCTTTTTGGAAACAATGACTAAACACAGACTAGAAACCACCAGAATGTTCCATCAAGGTGGAACGGCTTAGATAAATTATGATAACAACATAATGGAATACATGCAGTCGTTAGGAAGAATACGGCAGTTATTTATGCACTAATATGAATGTTCCTCAAAATAAATTAAGTGAAAAAGATGTAAAGGAGTTTATATCACTTTGCTTCATACAATGTGTGTTAAGAAAGAAAAAAATACATAGTATTTTATTGACTCTAAGATGCCATCCATTGTAAATGCATTATTATTTTATTTATCATTAAGAAAGAAAAATTGTTGTCAATCAAAATTACGACATCATGATTAAAAGATATTGTGTCTTTCGGAGATTAAAAACATGTAAGTTTTAGAATTGATAAAATATGACATATTTGTATTTACTTTGTGTGTACATGGAATAGCTCTAGTTATCACATCCTGTATAAACTTAGGGGACTGGAGCTGCTCTGCTCAGTGGGCTCCTCTCTGTATAGGCTGCGTTGACCACAGAGCTTTAGATACACGTCTGAGAGCCACTGAAGGAGGCCACAGAGTGGTGTGTTCATGTGCTGGTATCTTTATCTGGTGTGTTGATTTACTAATCTCTTTTTCTGGTATCCATCCTTTGTACTGACTCCTTGTTGGTTTGGGAATCAACAGTGAGACAACTTAGAACCAAGTCCAAGTTGTGATTCTTATCCATCCTGGAAACAAGAAGAGATGCTGTGTTTTTCACTTGCTCAGCCTTATTAAAAAGGCCACAGAGTTTGGTATTCACTCCATGGGTGATGAGACACCACTTACAGGAGTACTTGTTACAATTAATGAGCCAATGTTGATGCGTTATTATGGAGTGTTAAGATGGATTGTCTTCTTTTAATAAGACCCCTGGCCACGGAGGAAGGAGTGGGGGTGGTGGAGTGGGTAGGGAAGGTTCCTGTTCTAGGGGAGATGCAAACAGCTACTGGAGTTTACTCTCCTTGGTGTTTTCCCTTGCACTGAGTGTACCACCCGGCATGGAATACCCTCAGGATGTTGTGCATAAAAGAAAATCATCAAAGGAGCGTTACAGGCTGAGAAGTGGGAATAGACTGAAAGCAATGGAAACCGGTATTTGACTCCAGGGAAACACTCCCTATTTTATGAGGGTGAGTCAAAAATTATCCGCACTCCGTTTATATTAAAACTTCTGTAAATTCTATGGCCAGAGTGCGGATTATTTTTGACTCACCCTCGTAGGCCTCTTATCAAGGGCTCGGACTCTCAGGAAATGTTCCTAGGAAGTCTGGAGAAATTCTGTGGGGTCATATGGGATAATTGAAACGGAAGGAAGGTGTGTTCAGAATAAGACATCTCAAGTACACCATGCCCTGCAAATATGGTACAATCCCTTCCTGACACTGTTATGGGATAAAGAAACCACATTGTGTCTTATGGCGTTCTACTAGGCTAGTCCTTTTCTGGAAGTACACATCTTCCTCAGCTTACAATGGGGTTATGTCCTGATAAACCCATTGTAAGCTGAAAATATCGTACGTTGAACATGTATGTAATACACCTACCCTACTGAACATCATAGCTTACCCTAGCCTACTTTAACTGTGCTCAGAACCCTTACATTAGCCTATAGTTGGGCAAAATCATCTAATGCAAAGCCTATTTTTATAATAAAGTGTTGAATATCTCATGTAATCTATTAAATACTATACTGAAAGTGGAAAACAGACTGGTCATGTGTACACGGAATGACTGTGTCTCCGTTGTTACTCTCTGTCTGGGAGCTGTGCTCGCTGCCACTGCCTGGCATCAGGAGAGAATCATACCATATATCACTAGCCTGGGAATTCAATGTGATTTATGACGATCAAGGTGTCCCTCTCTGGTGGATTTTACCCTTGGGGTCACACGCATTCCAAGTGTTCCACATGCCAAACCTGCTCAAAAAGAGTGAAATTGCAGTTTTTCTATGAAACCTCAGTAAACAATCAACTCATAACCTCACCACAGAGACAGTTTATAGTCAGTCACTTTTATGAGCCAATTTCCTCAAGGGCTACCAGGCTGGAGAATAATCTTCCATTGAGATTCATGCCAGCTCAGGGCAAAGAACTAGGTCTCAGGGCCCTGCAGGTCCCAAACTTTGCCTTCTTGGAACATCCAGAACAACCCTGACTGTATTACAAAGTTCAATGACAGGGAGAAATATGAGTACCTGGTTTTCTGAAAAAGCCCTTTTCACATGCAACTAAATTAAGGAGCATAAGCATCTCCTTTAAATTCAAAATCTCCTTTAAAAAAATTAAGGGTTCAAGGGAAAAAAAGACAAGGTAAAGTAATTTTGCAGGGCCCTTTTTAAAAGAAGAAGATGGAAGTGTTATGAAAGTAAGATAGCTTAACTGATCAAGCATAAGCATGACTGAGAAAAAAAAAAAAAGAAATTGCCTTTAGTTTTTTTTTTTGTAATTAAAATCCAATGTAATTGGAAGGAAAATGTTTTCAGCAGTGATGTAAAGGTAATTCTGCTAATTGGTTTTTAAAAACAGAGACAAAAAATGTAAAGTGGGTTTAATGACTTTCTAGAATTATTTACAATGGCATAAAAATCCCAACTGGTATCAAATATGTGTTGGAAGAGCAAATGCAATCTAAATTATGACACACACGTTCATGGAAACATAGCTACTTTTTAAAAATGAGTTTCAAGGTGATTATACCATTTTGAATTCCCACCAGCAAGGCATGAGTTCTAGTTGCTCCATATCCTTGTCAGCACTTCTCGTTGTCAATTTTTAAAAATTTTAGCCATCCTAGTGGGTGTGTAGTGGTATTTCATTATAGTTTTATTTTGCTTTTTTTTTTGGTGATGAAGAAAATTGAGCATCTTTTCATGTGCTTATTGGCCATATATTTTCTCTTGTGAAGTGTCTGTTGAAATCTTTTGCCTACTTTTATTGGACAGTTTGTCTTTTTAGTGAATTGTAAGGGATCTTTATATATACTCTGGGAACAAGCTCTTTTTCAGATACCTGTTTGCAAATATTTTCTCCTACTCTGTGGCTTGCCTTGTTATTTTCTTAACTGTTTTTCAAAGAGCAAATTTTTTTAATTTTAAAGAAATCAATTTTATCAGTATTTTATGGTTCATGCTCTTTGTGCCCTAAGGAATCTTTGTCTAAGCTAAGATCATAAAGATTTTCTCCTGTTTTCTCTTAGAAATATATTTTAAGTTTGAGATCCATTTTGATTCATTTTGAGTTAAATTTTGTGTATGATAAGGTTAAGGGTTGAGGTTCTTTTTTTTTTTTTTTTCCCATACAGATATCCAGTGGCTATTATTTTCTAAAGTTAAATCCTTACCATATAACCCAACAAGTTCATTCCTCAGTATTCAACTAAGAGGATTGAAAACATACCCACACAAAGATCTGTACATCAATGTTTATAGCAGGCTTAGTTATAATAGCCAAGAATGAAACAACTCAAATATCCATGAATTAATTAGTGAACAGATAATTGTGGAGTAGTCATATTATGGAATACTACTCAGCAATAAAAACTCACAGAATGCATATGCAACATGAATAAATCTCAAAAATACTATAGTACTTGAAAGCAAGCAAACACAAAAGGCTACATAATGTATAATTATATTTATTTGAGATTCTAATAAAGGCAACACGATAGTGATAGAAAGCAGATCAGTGGTTGTCCTGAAGCTGGGAGTCAGGGTAAGAAATTGACTGAAAAGAGATGTGAGAAAACTGTTTAGGGTAAAGAAAATGCTCTATATCATGACTGTGGAGTTGTCTACTTTACTGTATATAATTGCCAAAACTCTACTTTTAAAGTGGGAAAATGTTACTGTGTGTATATTATATCTTAATCTATGAACAGGAGAAAATGGAAGGGAAGTTAGTTAAAATTTTAAGAGTGATTCTCTCTGGAGGATTGATATTTTTAGCATTCTGTAATGACCTTCTTTAAAAATATCTGCTGAGATGCACAGTTCATTGAGCTGTATGGCCCTGTTATTATACAGGAGACTTATTGATGTGGTGGGGAGCTCTTGGGCAGGGGACGTGTTCTGCAGTCCTATGATTAGGTTGCAGAGTTTTAGTGAGCCCCTGGGGCTGTGACCTTCACAAGTGCTTCTCCGATTTGTTTTTTCCCCGCTTTAGGAAAGACAGGTAGGCTAGAGGTTACTGGAGTTGGGTATTGTCCTTCTTCCACATTGGCAAAATAGTTTCTATGAAGGGCAGGCCTTGTTAAGAAGGCATATTTAAATATGGCTACTTTCCCACTCCTTCTGCTCAAAAAGTGAGGCGGATTTTCCTCCTGTCTTTACTGTGAGAACATAATAGGGCTCCAGGAGGTAAATCTCATGAAAGTGTGGGGGCCCTCCTAAGGCTGGATGCCCCTGGTATTTTTAACTCACAAACTCGTCCACACTGAGGCCTCTAGCAATTTTGTTAATTACAGATTAGATTTTCCTAGCCTGGTACTGGTTACCGAGAGTTTTCTGCTGCTGGCCTTCTGTTCCAGTAGGTTGTGATTCTCTATATCTGCCTGTCTCTTCGGGTGGAGGGATGGGAGCAGCAGCTTACCATATGACCTCAGTTCTCTGGTGGATCTAAGAAGAGTTGCTGGTTTTCAGTTTGTTCAGCTTCTTTCTTGTTGTGTTCATGGGAGCTCCTTAAATGCTAGATGAGACACTGGCAATCTTAAGCTCTTCTCTCCGGGTGGTAATAGTATCAGTGTTGTTTTGTTTTGGTTTTTTTTGTACTTTTTGTACCTTTGTGCTTTTCTTTCCACATTTTCTACAACGTGCATACATTCACTTTATAAGAAAAAATAAATGTTCTCATAACAGAGAAAAAATTTTAAATGAGTTTAATCTCTGTTGACTTGGAGGAAAATAAGGCAAGTTGCAGAGAATAGTACAGTACTTAAAAAAGAAAAAAACCACCCAGCTTACTATCTATTGTACATTAACGTGACTTTACAATTTCATTGTCATCATCAGCGCAACCTAAATATTCCAGGAGAGTCTTGTCCAGCCAAATAACTATTGTTCATTACATGACCTCCTATAAGACGCATCAGCTCTTCAGTAGAAAGCCACACAATTGATACTCATGCCCTAAGACTCTTTGATCCCACCTCAAAATCCTTACCTTACTCCTTACTTACTTTACTCCTTCCACCAATCCTAAACTATTATATCACGACCTTTACCCAGTCCTAACAAATCCCACACTGAAAGACACTTTAAATCTAATTTCAATAAAATCCAACTTGACTTTCCCTCTCAAACTACCAAAGCTCCATCAAGGTGGTGGTCTCCCTTACCACGGTAAGCAACAAATTCAGCTTCACCTTGTTACCAGGTTACAGTGGTGACAGCTGGTCAGCTGACATTTGATAATGTATATGAGTCTATGAGAAAAAGAAGAAACAGGCAGAAGTAACCACATCAGGCTTTTAAAGCTGATTGCCTGGTAGGGGTGAATTCTAAATTAATTTTCTTTGTATAATTTCACTGGTTGTGGTGGATACATGTCTACTTTATAATCCTGGAGGAGGAATTTAAAGTTTTTACAAGAGAATTAAAAAGTGCATATATTTGCTGGGGGTTGGGGGACTATGAGTCCATTTCCTTTGAGTTTATAATCCAACAGTGAGCCTTGCTTCATAACAGTTCTTGGGTTCACAAAGAAGCCTCTTTCAAATGGAAAAACAACAAGGTCCTGCTGTATAGCACAGGGAACTATATTCAATATTCTATGATAAACCATAATGGAAAAGACCATGAAAAAGAATGTATATATATGTATACCTGAATCACTTTGCTATACAGTAGAAATGAACACAACATTGTAAATCAACTAGACTTCAATAAAATAAATTTAAAAAAAAAGACAAAGAGGCCTCTTTCGAGTATATATATTAAAAAAGGAACCAGTGTTTATAAACAGGAAAGTGGTTTTCCTGTAGTCTTGACTTAGCTGTCTTGCTTTAGTCAACTTGGAAAATCCCTTTGGAAAATACTGAAAATGATGCAGAATACAGATAACTCTTGCATAAAGGGCTTAGTCATTTGGAACTTGTCGCTTCCACCCTCTGTTAAGTTCAATGTCCTCAACCACACCAATGATGAACACAGTTCACTTGGACATTGATCTAGCGACTCTAGACCTATCAGTCATTGTTTCTCACCCTGTGCCCCATCATTTTTGATGACTTCTCCCCAAGTACAACAGAAATTGAAACTCTGAGATTCATATGACGTGATATATGAATAAGGACAGAAATTTTACTTTATCTGGTTTGACGCAGCTCTTATTTAGTAAATTTTAAGAAGAGGAATATACTTGGCCATTCCTCAAGATATCTGTATAGTGAGATTGACTGTTACTATAAACTTCTCATGGGAACTACATGTATTCATGAGGGAAGACTATGTTTCTACCCTTCTGCTAAGGAGACCAAAAATATTTCCCCCAAGTATTATACTTTTTCAGTCTGAATGAAGTTCAAGTCAAGCACAGTTGCAGCTTGCTTCCTGGTAACATGTATGACAGGAAGGCTGTGTCAGAGAGAAAACATAGTCACCCTTTCCAGTTATTCCCATTTATGTTGGTTTTACTAGAGTGACAATCGTGTCATGGATGTGTATGCCTGTACCAGGCACCTAGATCAAGATCAGGATCACCAAGGCCTCATCTGTTCCCCAGGAGTGAAATAATGGGGATTAAGAGTCTGATGGATTTAGCAGTGCTCCTTCAATTTGAGCATGCATCAGAAGCACCTGGAAGGCACAGGTGCTATCCAAGTCAGCTGGATCTCAGTAGCCTTTAGGGTCCAAAAGCAGCTGGATATAAAGGACAAGCTCTTGGTCTTTGGGGAGTGGCTTGTCACTAAGAAGAAAGAGCCAGGGTAGCAGAGGAGCCCAGCCAAGAAAATTGGATCTTAAAGTTTCACTCTCAGCCACAGAAACCAGAGACCTACGCCAAGACTCGTATGTAAGCCTGGTTGGGTCAGCAAGTGCCAAGGAAATGGGTGCCTGGGGCTCATCGGTAAGATCAGCTCCAGGCCTCCGTCATGGGGGAGGCAGGGAAGCTGCATGCAATAGGGGTTTTAGAGGCAAACAAATCTCACTTTTGAATTCCGCTTTGGTACACTGGCCACAGCTATTCAGTCTCTTATTTGCATCATCCTTATTTATAAAAAGGGAATCAGAACTATGCCTTCTTCCCAGGGTTCTGGTAATTAAATACTTCTAGTAGAGGATCAAGTACAGTGCCTGATACTCTTCGTTTCCTTCCTCTACAACTGCTGCTTTTGGAAAGAACTAAGTTTACCAGTGGGCTCAGCTACTGGAAGTGGGCAAGGCGGCTGCCATGACCAGGTTAAAAATAGGCCAATGTGCAGATGCAGGATGCCTCTTGCTCACGGATGAGCACGTGCCCTGCCAGCTCACCACTGTTGTATGAGCCACCTTCCTGCCTTTCCTTTCTACTAAGGCCAGGGAGAACAACATACCAAAGACAGCAGAACAGCAATTAGAGAACATCCTGCACACAACAGACATCCTAAAGCATAAAGACAATGGTTTGGATGGCTTTAGAATAGCAACATCTCTAAGGCTGAGAAGAGGTTCCAAGGAGACGTAAAGGATAGGGAAATACAGAAATGGAAACAGTGAAATAAGATTGTTTCTTTGAACTGATATCAAAGCATCTCAGGAAGAAAAACTAATGTTGTTTAGTTTTTCATGGGATTCTAGAACCCCACTGTGGTCAGCAAACTGTAAACAAACCAAGAAGGGAAACTCAACACATTTTATAATGCTCAGACTAACTGGAAATTCAGAGCTAAGTGGACCTTTAGAAGGGCAGAAATTTCTTAGGAGGACTACATTTTGGGTGGGTCAGATTTCCTTCAAGATTCAAAGATACATTGGCAATTCCTCATATGATGAAAGTAAGAATACCAGAAGTGTCCTTAGACAATTCTAAGAAATGCAGTTTCTTAGGGCCAACCCATTAGAGATGACTGAAAACTCTTCTGTTTTGGTCCTTGTCATAATCAGTTCCGTAAGAAAGACGGTGCCAAGCTTTGGCTAGCCTGCTTTGTAAACTTTTACAAACAGATGCAAGACAATCTGTGGACAACTGAGGAGATGTGACTATGGGTCGTATATGAGATACTAGGGAACTATTGTTAATTCCCTTTGGTATGAAAATAGGACTGTGGTTTGGCCAGGAGATGCCTCTATTCTTTGGAGATTTGTGCTGAGGGATTTAAGGGTAAAGCCTTACAATGGTTGTGACTTACTTTCAAATGGTTTAGTTAAGGAACAAGCGGATGCATCCACCTCAGTACAGATAACTGAATTTCATACCTTTTTATGGCTGAGTCGTATTCCATTGTATATATGTGCCACAGCTTCTTTATCCATTCATCTGTTGATGGGCACTTAGGTTGCTGGACCTAGAGTCTGTCTTACAAAGCAAAGTAAGACAGAAAGAGAAAAACAAATACCGTACGCTAACTCATATATTTGGAATCTAAAAAAAATGGTCCTGATGAACCCAGTGACAGGGCAAGAATAAAGATGCAGATGTAGAGAACGGACTTGAGGACACGGGGTAGGGGGCAAGGGGGAAGCAGGGACAGAGTGAGGGAGTAGCACTGACATAGATACACTCCCAAATGTAAAACTGATGGCTAGTGGGAAGCTGCTGCGTAACCCAGGGAGATCCACTTGATGATGGGTGATGCCTTAGAGGGCTGGGATAGGGAGGGTGGGAGGGTGCTGCAGGAGGGAGGGGATATGGGGATATATGTATAAACACAGCTGAGGCACTTTGTTGTACAGCAGAAATGGGCACAACAGGGTAAAGCAATTATAGTCCAATAAAGAGCTTAAAAAAAAAAAAAAAGAAACAAGCAAGGTGGGGTGGTGAGGCAGGGCGCTGAGATCAGTCACTGCCGGACCTTAGGTGGGTATATGGGTGTTTACGGAACGCGTCTTTCCGTTGAGTACGACTCAGATCTTTCTAAATTGATGTGACTATAGAGTACGTACTAAACAGTAGCATAAATCTGTGTTACCATTTCTAGGCATACCTCATTTTACTGTGCTTTGCTTTATTGTGCTTTATAGAATCTGTTTTTCACAAATTGAAGTTTGTGGCAACCCCACCTCCAGCACGTCTAGTGGTGCCATTTCCCAACAGCATTTGCTCACGTCATGTTTCTGTGTCACGGTTTGGTGATTCTGATACATTTTCATTATTATGTTTGTTTTGGTGGTCTAGGATCTTTGCTATTACTACCACGACGTGCTGAAGGGTCCGATGATGGTTAGCTTTTCTTAACAATGAGGTATATTTTAATGAAGGTACGTACGTTTATTTTTTTAGACATAATGCTACTGCACACTTAATAGACTACAGTAGAGTGTAAACCTAACTTTACATGCACTGGGAAGCGAAAATACTCGTGTGACTCACTCTATTGTGACATTCACTCTGTTAGTCTAGAGCTGAACCTGCAATATCTCTGAGGCGTACCTGTAGATTTTCTGGCAAGTGAATAGAATTTAAGCCACTAGAAAAGATTGCGTGGGGGCTAAGTGTGACTCGGTCCATGTCAGCATCTCTCCTGTAGTGTATGTCTGAAGTCACAAAAGCAATAGACTCCTCTCCTTTGCGACACATCTGGTTCATTTCAGAGGATTCTCTCAGTCTTAGATTTTATTCCTATCATGTGTGCTGCAGCAAGAGCTTGTCCAGCCCTCTGCAGGAGACTCTGACTCAGGCACCAGGGTTTCAATCCCCTAGAACTCAGAAACCAGAGGCAGTGTTTGTTGAGCTCAGTTGTCTCTTTATTAGGAAAGCACCAACACCACATTCTTGGAAATTACTGGAATTTTATTTGCCTCAGGCTTATGACTTGCAACCAAAGACATTGTGCAAAGAAAGCAAAGATTAAGTACACTTTAGGGAGAAGGAGACGGTACACGTTGGTAACACAGGAGATCAGGTTGACAAAAGAAGCCATCCATTACACTATATAGATTGCAATATTCAATAGCGATGTCAACGAAACTTTTTTTTTAAATCAAGAGCAAAAAAATTAAGCAATGTTTACAGTAGACATAAATCTTATACAATTCAAAAAGCGTTTTGTTTTTCAGATCATAGAGCATAAAATGGAAAAATGTCTATGTAGGTGAAGTCTAACTACTGTACATTTATCACCTATTAAAGTTGCTTATATGTACCACAGTGTAAAAAAAAAATACCGAACAAACAAAAACCTTGAAAATTGCCTGATGAAAAATAAAATAACCAGTGGCTTTTAATGGCTTCTCCTGGTTATCAGTGCTACAAAAAGACAAAAATCTTCTCATCTGAGCAGGTGATAAAACCAGGCACAATCAAACCGTTACCAAATTAGACCCACCCATAGAAATATACTATCCACCCACATATTTTCCATCAAAAGCTTCTTTGTTTGTTTTAATCTTTGAATCTTTGAGGCCCATTTGGTCACAATATGTTACAAAGATTTGTGTATGTGTGTGTGTGTTTTTACACCATGATATCATATGTTTGTCTGGCACTATCCTAAAGCTAGTTTATAGATGATAATGATATAGAAACAACCCAGTGCCCATGTGACAAATGAACTCACTGAGTAGAGACGAGAGAGGGGAAGAAGTTCAGTTCTCCCAAGGAAAAAATGTCCGTACTGATCACTCATCATCAGTCCCACTTGCTTCTGACTGTTCCTAAAAGTAAAAAATAAGATTAAAAAATAAGCCATCAAGAAGCAAAGTAGAGAAGAAATGACATTTTGGAAACAGTTAACCCTCCTAGTAAAGAGGCATCAACAGCCTCTATGCCGAAAAGGGGAGCTCCTACTTGGAAATCCCAAAGCAATGCCCACCGTCTATGCCAGTGTTTTGCTCTCCTGCACTTGAGTGCGAAAAGTTCATGGCTAATTTTAGCACTATGTCCTTAGAAGATTCACGGGAGGAAAAAAAATTCCATGCATTTGCTGTCTGCTCATGGAAAGTATACTTAAAGGAAACACAGGATTTTAAATGTATTTGAAAACGCTTGTGTCAAGGGTTAAGGCTGGGTGGGGGGTGGGATAAGAATGCTGAACCTTTCTCAACAGACCCAAATAGCAGTATGTTGAAGGAAAATCAAACCAGCATACATGCTAACATGAAAAATTAACTTTCCAGAAAAAAAAAGAAGTGGGTGGATGGTAGGGAACCTGAAGTCCTCTGGAAAGTGAATGAAATGGAGGGCCCTTCAAAAGGCACTGTATTAGAAGCTTACACCAGCACTGCTAACTTGTTGACCACAGAGTCAGGGATAGTGTGCCAGACTAAGTTATGCTCTTGGAGTCTGAATTCAGCCGCTACTATTTACTTACATGACCTGCAGCAAAAGACACATAACCTAAGCACTGACTTCTGTAAGATGTTGAGAGTGACATCTATCTTAGGATGCTAATATAAGCATTGAATACGGAATGCTTAGGACACAGGAAGGCCCTTATGTCAGGGCCTGGCTCCATCAGTGCTCCCTGAATTTTTCAAATATTAAAAATAACACCTCTAGGTACTTAAAGATTCATCTGGGTTTTCTGCATGACACCTGAAACAGTAACTCAATCCCCAAACCCTGACATCATCACACTTTTTCTCAGTCTTTCATGGAATCATTATTTCCTCTATATACTGCTGTATACTAGGGACTATACTGGGTGTATGGACATAAAATATTAACCAGCCATGGAGAAAACTCTATTTGTAAGTAGGCACTGGAAAGATAAGAAAGGGGAAAGGGGAACTTGATTTAGTAGTTTTTCATTTTCGAAGACTATTCAAAAAGGCAATAAAGCCCCAAATTCTTTGTTATAAATCACGCAGCTCAGTTCACATCCCTCAATAATGAGATCTCACCAAATCTTTACATTTTCATTTTTGGGTAATAAAGTGTAGAGGTTGGAAGGGGCCTGGGAGTACGACAGGGAAACAGAGGTGGGGAGAGCGTTCCGACTGCAGGCAAGGCAGCCGCACTTACGTTTTCATCCAGCTCTTCATCGCTGTCAAAGTCGCTCACTACGGGTTTGGCTTTTCCTCGATTTGGCCTTTTCTTGCCTTTTCCTTTGTCCCGGCCTTTCTCATCTTTTTTGTTGAGCTTGATTTTCACCTTAACAGATTTTGCTGCAACAAAACCAAAACAGACAGCAATGAGGAATCACAGGGAAATCGTTTTACAGGTAATAAAATGATTGCCTACCTGCAGATAACAAACCCAACATCCCGGAGTGCCCAGAATGTTCTGGATTGATTCATGCCTGTGCTCCACTGTCCTGTCTAGTACCCCTTGCACTTGCAAACATGTCTCGGTTTGCAGGATAAGTTACACAGTCACACTAAACGGGCAACAAGAAGGAATGAGGTCCCGGAGGGAAGCTGGCCTGGGTCCTTTCCAGGTCTCTTAATGGCTGAACAGGGATGTTCCTAACCAGGATAGCAAGGGCTGCCTTACCTACTGCGTAGAGGGGTGTGGGCATTTTTTAATTTTCATCTAAAAAAATTATTTTTATAATTAATTTTTATAGGACTATAGTTGTTTTACAATGTTGTGTTTCTACTGTACAGCAAAGCAAATCAGCTATAAGTATACACATATCCCCCTTTTTGGATTTCCTTCCCCTTTAGGTCACCCCAGAGCACTGAGTAGAGTTCCCTGTGCTATACAGTAGGTTCTCATAAGTTATCTATTTTATACATAGTATCAATAGTGTATCTATGTCAATCCCAATCTCCCAATTCATCCCATCCCCTCCTTCCCCGCCTTGGTGTGCATATGTTTGTTCTCTACATCTGTGTCTCTCTTCCTTGCAAACAGGTTCATCTGTCCTGTTTTTCTAGAGTCCATATTTATGTGTTTATATACAATATTTGTTTTTCTGACTTACTTCACTCTGTATGACAGTCTCTAGGTCCATTCACATCTCTACAAATGACCCAATTTAGTTCCTTTTTATGGCTGAGTAATTTTTCATTGAATGGCCATCATAAAAAAAATCTACAAATAACAAATGCTGGAGAGGGTGTGGAGCAAAAGGAACCCTCTTGCATTGTTGGTGGGAATGTACATTCGTACAGCCACTATGGAAAACAGTATGGAGCTGCCTTAAAAAACTAAAAATAGAATTAATATATGACACAGCAATCCCACTACTGGGCATATACCCTGAGAAAACCATAATGCAAAAAGACACATGCACCCCAATGTTCATTGCAGCACTATTTACAATAGCCAAGACATGGAAGCAACCTAAATGTCCATCAACAGATGAATGGATAAAGAAGATGTGGTACATACATACAATAGAATATTACTCAGCCATAAAAAGGAACAAAATTGGGACACTTGTAGAGACGTGGATGGACCTAGAGACTGTTAATCAGAGTGAAGTAAGTCAGAAAGAGAAAAACAAATATTGTATATTAACACATATGCAGAATATAGAAAAATGGTACAGATCAACTGGTTTGCAAGGCAGAAATAGAGAGACAGATGTAGAGGACAAACATAAGGACACCAACAGGGGAAAGCGCGTGGGATGAATTGGGAGATTGGGATTGCCATATATACATTGCTAATAAGAAAAAAACATCAAATTGTACACTTTAAATATATGCAGTTTATTGTATGTCAATTATATCTCAACAAAAGTTCTTAGGAAAAAAAAGTTTACGTAAGTGTAAAGGGTGGCAAAAAAAGGCCAATGATTTTGCTGTGTAAATAACTTCAGTTGGCTTAAAAAGAAATTCATAGTTGAATATTTTTAACAGCAGAGAAAGGTACAAAATGGAAAGTAAAAACAAAACAAATGATTTTGAAAGGTTTCTTTCCCCATCTCTAGTCTCTCACCCTCCTGTTCTCTTTCTGATGGTTATTTGCAAATACATCCATCCCTGTGTGTATATGATTCTCTATCAATAAATGACATAAAATTCCATATAGTTCTGTATAGAGAAAATATAAAGAATTCAAGTACATACACATACAGAAAGATGGCACCCATTTCCACTTTCATAGGGCTATTCTGAGGACAGAAATAAACACTTTGAAGAAAGAGGTCAAAGCTTTATGCTATAGTTATATGTGCACATCCCAAGGTACACAGAAAATCTATTTCCTGGCATTAGGAAACAGATTTGTTCTGGGACAGGTGTCCATGCAATAGCATTTTTAGGAATGGATGATGAAGTGACTGAGAATGAAAGTCTCTTAGTCAAACCAGTTTTGTCAGAATATTATGTTTGGTAGATCTCAAGGCACCTAGAAATAGATATTGTCATGGAGGGAATCGGCTCCAGAAAGAATCTCAGAGATGAGAAATTTTCAGACTTCTTTTGTGAAGTGGAAGGACCCACCAAACATTTCCAGAAATGAAGTCTTCCGTGGATGTAGAGGCTAACAAAAAGATGAGAGCAGAGCTGTTCTGAACTGAAGTGTAGGGGCAGCGTATGCTCTTCCCCCAACCCAAACAGGGCAAAGGCTGGTAAATCCTAGTCACAAAACAGTATTCCTAGTCCGGGCTTCCATCTATCATACCCAAATGTCTAATTTGCTATAAGGTGGGGACAAGCTGCTTTGGGTGGAGTAATTCAGGACAAGAAGAAAGGACTGGGGACGAAAAGGTCTACCTATTAATGGAAACACAGGAAGATGTGAAGGCCTTTAAAAAGTAACTGGAAAGAAAAAGTGAATTATCTTGATCTACACAGAGGTAGCTCTTCCTGATACAGGAGTACAGGAAATCCATGGAAGGTGTGAAAGGGCAGAAGACTGTCAGTAAAGGTAAGAAAATACAGCCTCAAGAACATAATCTAAATGACCACTGGAGTGTGGGGCACTCAAAAGCTATCAGGCTTTGTGAGTCAGTGGCTATGTCCCTCCAAAAAACCTACCTGAAAGGCTGCCATGGGCAACTAGGCTAATAAACTGGACCATCAGATGGACCCTTTAAATAGCATCCTAAGGCTTTATGATACCACTACATGGACCTATGACAAGTTCCAATTAACCAGGGTGGTAGGCAGAATAATGATGGCCCCCAGAGATGTCCATGTCCTAATCCCCAGAAATTGTGAATATGTTAGTTTGCATGGAAAAAGGGATTCAGCTGACCTTGAGATGGGAAGATTATCCTAGATTAACCAGGTAGGCCCAATCTCATCACATGAGTCCTTCAAAGTGGAAGAAGAGGACGTTCTGATTCAAGAAGGTGACACAGGAAGATCCTGAACTCAGCTCTTCCCAGGGACACACCGAGTCTAAGATATATATGGAACAACTTCTCCTGAAAAAGACCTAAAAACTAGCTGAGTGACACCTACACACTGGACAAATGAGGACAAACCCACATGGAAGCAGGTAAGAAAGGCAGAGAGGCTGAATCATAATCTCATGATCAATGCCATCCTTGGTGCAGTGACCCATAACTGGGAAGGAACTGACAACCTGCAGCTTCTCCTTGAGGAGTGAAGGTTTGAGCCCCACATCAGGCAGGCACCCTGACTTTTAAGACCTGCACCTGAGGGATGCCCTCAAAACACCTAGCTTTGAAAACCAACAGGGCTACAGCCAATTCAGAAATGGCTCTTAAAAGTCTCACGCTCAAACTCACCTGTCCCAGGACCCAGCTCAAAGTCAGCTGCTTGAGAGGCACCCAGACTTTTTACGTAAAAGAGGCTTATTGGCTCACCTTAAAGCATCGACCTGGGGAAAGGCATCTAACTTAACCCACATCTAAGGGCTGACGCTCACCCCTTCCAGAGAACTTGGAGGGTGGGTGCTATCTTGGCACTCTCCCTCTGCCATACTCCAGAGCACTAGTGTCTCCTGGAGAGGAGCTTTTGCATGCATCTGGTGCCCCAGGGGATACCTTCAGATTGCCTAGCTCTGGTGGCCAGCGGGACTTAGGCCGTGTGGTCCCACAGGACTGTATATTTGCGTACTTTAAAGGCTGCTGCCTGAGGACCTGGCTTCCACTCAGCCTGAATCTAGGTGCCGAGATCCTTTCTTCTGGGACACTGACAGGTCTTGGCGCACCCTCAACTATCAGGAGCCACTCAAAATAGGCTGCTTGGACAATCACAAAGGTGTAATAGACAACAAAAAGCTAGAATGTAGGTTGAATGATAAGGTTCATCTTCTACGTAAGGCCACTCCTTCAAGACTGGGAGAGATGGCTGTTTTATCAAATGAGAGAGACGAGGAAAATAAAGAGAGGAATGTGTTTCAAATGAAAGAACAAGGTAGAACCTCAGAAAAAAAGTCTTTAAGGAAACAGAGCTAAATGACAGCTGATAGAGTTAAAAATAATGGTTGTAAACATGCTCACTGTACATGGGAGAAGAATGAAAACAGAATGAAAACAGAATGAAAACAGTGAGAACTTCAACAAAAAGAAAACACAATTAACCCTTGAACAACACCAAGGGGGTAAGGGGCACCAACCCTCTGTGCAGTCAAAAGTCTCTGTATAACTTTACAGTTGGCCCTCCGTATCTGGGGTTCTGTATCCACAGATTCAACCAACTTCAGATTGTATAGTACTGCAGAATGTATTTATGGAAAAAAACCTGCCTGCAAGTGGACCCACGTGTTGTTCGATGCCAACTTTACCAAAGAGAAGTCACAGAGCTGAAAATTACACTAGAGGGGTTCAACAACAGACAAGATGAAGCAGAAGAAAGGTTGATGATCATCCAATCAGAACAGCAAAAAGAGAAAAGAATGAAATGGAGTGAAGGTAACTTATGGGACAACATCAAGTGGACCAATAATGCACACTGTAGGGCTCCTAGAAAGAGAAGAGAGAGAAAAGGGCTGAAAGCTTCCATAACCTGCAAAAGGAAAGACATCCAGATCTAGGAAATCCAGAAAGTCTCAAATAAGTGGGACCCAAAGAGACCCACACTAAGACATACTATAAAATGTCAAAACTTAAACACAAGAAGAGAATCTTAAAAGCAGCAAAAGAAAAACAACTTTTTATATATAAGGGAACCCCCAGAAGACTATTGGTAGGTTTTTAAGCAGAGACTTTGCAGTCCAGAAGTGAGTGGCACAAAATAGTCAAAATACTGAAAGAAAAAAACTTTCAACCAAGAATATTCTACCTGGTAAAGTTATCATTCAGAATTGAAGGTGAGAGAGAGAGTTTTCTAGATAACCTAAAGCTAAAGGAGTTCATCCACTAAGCTGGATTTACAAGAAATGTTAAAGGGACTTATTTCGGTTAAAAAGAAAGGGTACTAGTTAGCAACAAGAAAACACATAAAAGTATAAATCTCATTGGTAAAGGTAAATATATAGTATAATTAATGGATTAATCACTTCTAAAGCCAGACATAAGTAATAAAGTAAAAGATAAAAGTAGTAAAAATAACTATAATAATTACTTAGGGGATACACAAGTATATTCCCAAGATAAAAAAATGTAACATATGTCATCAAAAACAAAATGAAGGGAAGGAGTAAAAATGCACAGCTTTAGTATACATTCAAACTTAAGTTATCAACTTAAAATAGACTCTTCTAAGTATGTTATAATATGTAAGCCTCATGGTGTCCACAAAGCAAAAAACTACAGTAGATATACAAAGGGTAAAAAGAAAGGAATCTAAGCAAACTACTAAAGAAAGTCATGAAATGACAAAGAGCAAAAGAAGAAAAATAGAAGGAACTACAAAACAGCCAGAAAATATACAATGAACAAAATGGTAATAAGTATGTATCTATCAATTATTACTTTTAATGTAAATGGACAGAATCCTCCAATCAAAAGACAAAGCCGCCAAATGTATAAAAAACAAGACCTATCTATATGCTGCCTACAAGAGACTCATTTAAGCTTTAAAGACACACACACACTGAAAGTGAGCAGGTGGAAAAAGGTAATTCATGCAAATGGAAACCAGAAGAAAGCTGGGGTAGCTATACTTGCATCAGGCAAAAGAGACTTTAAAGACCATAATAAGAGACAAGAAGGGCATTATATAATGGCAAAGGATCAATACAAAAAGAGAATGAAACATTTATTAACAGACATAGAGGGAGAAATAGCAATACAATAATATTAGGGGACTTTAATACCTTTCTTTAATGGACAGATCATCTAGACAGAAAATCAGTATGAAAACATTGGCCTTAAATGACACACTAGACCAGAGGAACTTAACAGTTATATACATAACATTCTATACAAAGGCAACACTCCAGGATAGATCATATGTGATGCCTCAAAACCAGTCTTAATAAATTTAAGCAGACTGAAATATCAACAAGCCTTCTCAACCATAATGGCATGAAACTAATCAATTACAAGAGGAAAACTGGAAAATTCACACTTATGTGGAGATTAAATAATGTGCTACTGAACCAGCAATGGCTCAACAAGGAAATCAAAGGAGTAAATTAAAAGATACCTTCAGATAAATGAAAATGGAGATAAAACATACCAAAATTTATGGGATGCAGAAAACGAACCCTAGGAGGAAAGTTCAGTGATAAATGCCTACATCAAGAAACAAGAAAAATCTCAAATAACCTAATTTTATACTTCAAGGAACTAGAAAAAGAAGAACAAATGAAGCCCAAAGTTAGTAGCTGGAAGGAAATAGCAAAGATCAAACTGGATACAAACAAAAAAAGGGAGTAAAAAGACAACAGAAAAGATTGATGAAACTAAGGACTGGTTCTTTGAAAAGATAAAAAAATGACAAACCTTCAGCTAGACGCACCAAAAATAAAAGAGGGAGGACTCAAATAAAATCACTAATGATAGAGGAGATGTTACAACTGCTATCAGAGAAATGCAAAAAATCAGAAGAGACTACTATGAACAATTATGTGCCAAAAAATTGGACAACCTAGAAAAAAACAGATGAATTTGTAAAAAGATAAAACCTATCAAGACTGAATCACAAGGAAAATAGAAAAGAACCAATTACTAAAAGGAAAGTGAGCCCACAGTCAAAAACCTCCCATCAAACAAAAGTCCAAGATCAGATGGCTTCACTGCTGAATTCTGCCAAACATTTAAAGAAGTAGTAAAATTAATACCTATCCTTTTCACATTTTTGCAAAAACAAAAACAGAAGAGGAGGGGACACTTCCAAACTCATTGTATGAGGCCAGCATTATGCCGATACTAAAATGAGACAAGGATGCTGCAAGAAAATTACAGGTCAATATCCCTGATGAATGTAGATGCAGAAATTCTCAACAACCTGTTAGCAAACTGAACTCAACAATACATTAAAAGTATCATATACAATAATTAAGTGGGATTTATTCCAGGGATGCAAGGATGGTTCAACACCAATATAGCAATCAACATGATGAAGGATAAAACTTATATGATCATCTCAATAACATGGTACAGATGAACTTATTTACAAAACAGAGTCAGATATAGAAAACAATCTTATGGTTACCAGGGAGAAAGGGGGTGGAGGGATAAATTGGGAGACTGGGATTGACATATACATACTACTATATTTAAAACAGATAATAAGGACCTACTGTATAGCACATGGAACTCTACTCAATATTCTGTAATGACCTATACAGGAAAAGAATCTAAAGAAGAGTGAATATATAACTGACTCACTTTACTGTACACCTGAAACTACCACAACATTGTAAACCAACTATACTCCAATAAAAATTTTTAAAAAGAATAAAAATAAAGTATCTGACAAAATTCAACATCCATTTATGATAAAAACTCTCAACAAATGGGTACTGAGGGAACGTACTTGAACATAGTAAAGGCCATATATAAGCAGCCCACAGTTAACATCATACTCAAAGAAGAAAAGCTAAAAGCTTTTCCTCTAAGATCAGGAGCAAGATAAAGATGCCCACTCTTACTCAACACAGTATTGGAAGTCCTAGCCAGAGCAATTGGGCAAGAAAAATAAATAAAAGGCATCCAAATTGGAGAGGAACAAACTGTCACTATTTGCAGATGACATATGTAGAAAACCCTAAAGACTCCCCCCAGACTGTTAGAATGAATAAACAAATTCATTAAAGTTGAAGCATACAAAATTGATATACAAAAATTGGTTGCATTTCTATACACTAACAACAAACTATCAGAAGAAGAAATAAAGAAAATTAATCCCATTTACAATTGCATCAAGAAGAATAAAACACCTAGGAATAAATTTAACCAAGAAGGTGAAAGACCTGTACACTGAAAACTATCAGTCATTGATGAAGGAACCTGAAGAAGATACAAATAAATGGAACGATATTCCGTGCCCACAGATTGGAAGAATTAACTGTTAAAATGTTCACATTACTCAAAGTACTCTACAGATTCAATGCTATCCCTATCAAAATTCCAAAGGCATTTTTCACAGAAATAGAACAACCTTAAAGTCTGTATGAAGCCACAAAATACACTGAGTTGCCAAAGCAATTTTGAGAACAAATAGCAAGCCTAGAAACATCATGCTCTGATCTCAAACTATCTTACAAAGCTATAGGAATAAAAAATTATAATACTGGCACAAAAACAGACACACAGATGAATGAACATAATAGAGAATCCAGAAATAAGCCCATGTATATATGGGCAATAAATTTACAACAAAGGAGCCAAGAATATACAATGAGGAAAAGACATTTCTTCAATAAATGGTGTTGGGGAAACTGGACAGCCATATGCAAAAGAATGAAACTGAAACACTATCTTATACCATACACAAAAATAAACTCGAAATGGATTAAAGGCCTAAATGTAAGACTGGATACTATGAAACAGAAAAATACAGGCAGAACACTCTTGACATAAATTGCAGCAATATCTTTTTCAACCCATCTCCTAGAGTAATGGAAATAAAAACAAAAATAAACAAATGGGAGCTAATTAAACTTAAAAGCTTTTGCACAGCAAAGGAAACTATAAACAAAACAGACAACCTACAGAATGGGAGAAAATATATGCAAACGATGCAACCAACAAGGGATTAATCTCCAAAATATACAAACAGCTCATGCAGCTCAATAACAAAACAAACAACCCAATCAAAAAATGGACAGATGATCTAAATAGACATTTCTCCAAAGAAGACATATAGATGGCCAAAAATCACAAGAAAAAATGCTCAACATCACTAATTATTAGAGAAAGGCAAATCAAAACGACAATGAGGTATCACCTCACACTGCTCAAAATGGCCATCATCAAAAAGTCTACAAACAATTAATGCTGGAGAGGGTGTGGAGAAAAGGGAACCCTCCTACACTGTTGGTGGGAATGTAAATTAGTACAACCACTACAGAGAACAGTATGGAGTTTCCTTAAAACACTGAAAATAGAACCACCATACGATCCAGCAATCCCACTACTGGGCACACATCTGGAGGAAACCATAATTTGGAAATATACATGCACCCCAGTGTTCACTGCAGCACTATTCACAATAGCCAGGACATGGCAGCAACCTAAATGTCCATTGATAGAGGAATGGATAAGGAAGATGTGGTGTGTATACGCAATGGAATATTACTCAGCCATAAAAAGAATAAAATAATGCCATTTGCAGCAACATGGATGGACCTAGAGATTATCATACTAAGTGAAGTAAGTCAGACAGAGAAAGACAAATATCACATGGTATCACTTATATGTGGAGTCTAAAAATGTGATACAAATGAACTTATTTACAAAACAGAAACAGACTCACAGACATAGAAAACAAACATGGATACCAAAGAAGAAAGCTGGGGGGAGGGTAGACTAGGAGTCTGGGACTAACATATGCACACTACTCTATATAAAGTAGATAATCAGCAAGGACCTACTGTATAGCACAGGGAACTTTACTCAATATTCTGCAGTAAACCATATGGGAAAAGAATCTGAAAGAGAATGGATATATATATAACTGAATCACTTTTCTTTATACCTGAAACTAACACAGCATTGTAAATCAACAATACTCTAATACAAAATAAAAAAATTTTAAAAAGGACATTTGTGACAACATGGATGGACCATGAGGGCTTTATGTTAAGTGAAATAAGTCAGAGAGTGAAGGACAGATACGATCTCACTTATACATAAAATTTTAAAAATTTTTTTAAAAAAACTGAGCTCATGGATACAGAGAACAGATATGGTGGTTGCCGGAGGTGGGGAGCTGGGGTGGGAAATGGGTGAAGGGAATCAAAGGCATAAACATCCAGTTATAAAATAAGTCATGGGGTTTAAGGTACAGCACAGTGAGTATAGTTAATGATATTGTATTGCATATTTGAAAGTTGCTAAGAGAATAAATCTTCAAAGTTCCTGTCATGGAAAAAAAACTTTTTCTAACTATGGGGAGTGATGGATGTTAACTAGATTTATTTATTGCAATCATTTCACAATATATACAAACACTGCATCATTATGCTATATATCTGAACCGAGTGTAATTATTATATGTCAATTATACCTCAACAACAGAAAAAGAAAGTGGATGAAGAGGAGGCTGAAGAGAGGGTCAAAGAGATGCAACATGAGAAAGAGACATAAGGAAACGCATTCTCCGCAGGAGCCCCCACAAAGGAAGGCAGGCTGCTGACACCTGGATTTTGGCCCAGAGAGAACCACAGCAAACCTGTGACCTACAGAACTGTGAGATAATAAATGTAAGTTGTATCGAGGTACTAAGTTTGGGGTAATTTGTTATAGAGGCCATAGAAAATTAATATGCCAAATCTCAGGAGAGATTAAAGAAACTCAATTGATAGCTGGGATAAGAAGGTAGCTATTGGAAAACAGATTAGAAATCTGGATCTAAAATAAGGAAATGTTTAACTAAAATATGATTATGTGGATAAAGAAGATGTGGCACATATATACAATGGAATATTACTCAGCCATAAAAAGGAATGAAATGGAGTTATTTGTAGTGAGGTGGATGGACCTAGAGTCTGTCATACAGAGTGAAGTTAGACAGAAAGAGAAAAACAAATACCGTATGCTAACGCATATATAGGGAATCTAGAAAAATGGTACTGATGAACCCAGCGGTAGGGCAGGAACAAAGACACAGATATAGAGAATGGACTTGAGGACAAGAGGAGGAAGGGGAGGCTGGGACATAGTGAGAGAGTAGCACTGACATATAGACACTACCAAGTGTAAAACAGAAGGCTAGTGGGCAGCTGCTGCGAGCACAGGGAGATCAGCTCCATGCTTTGTGATGATCTAAAGGGGCAGGATAGGGAGGGTGGGAGGGAGGCTCAAGAGGGAGGGGATATGGGGATATATGTATACATATAGCTGATTCACTTTGTTGTACAGCAGAAACTAACACAATATTGTGAAGCAATTATATTCCAATAAAGATGTATCAAAATAAATAAAACAAAATAACGATTATACAGACTTAATCCTCAAGTGCTAGGATATTAAAACTAGAGAGTAACCAGATGAAACTGAAAGAGGTTAAATTAATACCTAAAAGGCTGAATCACGAACAAGAATAATATCGAGCAGATGCGGATGTGGGGAGACAGACACTCATGTACACTGCTGACAAAGATATCAACTCCGTTCTGTGTGGCAATATGTATGCATCAGACGTTTTTTAAATGTGTGGAGTGATTTATGGGTTAGAATTTTCAGGACAGCATTATTTAGAGTGAGATTACTATGTTCTGGTACATTCATTACTGGATGTTAATATATACTGCTGTATAAAAACTCTCATAGCTATGGGAAAATGTTCGTAATAGAAAAATCGTGCTACAGAAAAAAAGTGTGCTATACTTTTATAAACAAAATATCCATGTATAGAAAAAAAAACTAGCAGGCAACTGGAATTAAATCTATATTGGGTTATGGAATTATACAAATTTTCCTTTCTTAAAAATATTATCCAAGTTGTACTAAGTATGTAATTAGAAAGAAATCTAATAAAATTTTTTAAAGCATATCTATACTGTTTTACATAGAAGACTATCAACTGCTAGGATTTATGACTTTGAGAGGAGGTATGGGGTGAAAACATAATTAGGTAAGAAGAAATTTTAGACTTTTCAAGGCAGGCTTAACCTTTGAAATATCAGCATTATCAACGTGACTGGGACTAGATTAAGGCAAGGGAGATACCTGCCTTGGGTACAAAATTTAAAGCGGCACCAAAACTCAGTAATTAAGATAAATACTATTCAATGCAATGTTTTAAAATCTCAAAATTCATGCCCCCCAAAATCCATGATTAATAAAATATCAAAATTTAAAATAAAGACAGGATCAATATCCGATCCATGAGGACAAAACGGACCACAGCTGGACAATTATTTTCTAAGTGGTGATTCTCAAAGTGTGGTACTGGGTCCAGTCACATCAGCATCCCCTGTGCACTTGTGAGAAACACTGACTCTCAGACCCTACTGCAGGCTGCTGAATCAGAAACTCAGGGGTGAAGCCCAGCAAGCACCAGGTCAGGGAAGCACTGTGCTGGGTAAGAGCTAGGCAGTAGTAACAGCCATGCTGCTAGAAAACGTATATTACGCTGATTTCCAAAGGCGCTAAGCTCTTTGCATGGCTGGGGGCATATTTAGAACCTCAGTTTTACAGAGGAGGAAACTGAGCTGGAGCAGGGTTAAGTACACCACCTGGGGTTGCCCGGCTGGAACACGGAAGACCTGGGTCCAGACCTGCCACCTCTGCCCTGTGAGCATCTGCGGGAACATCGAAGCAGGTGGCCTGGGCCAAAGACGTGGAGACGCCACACAGACTTACCCTCTGACTCTGACTCTTCTTCATCTTCCTCTTCCTCCTCTTCATTACTTTCATCCTCACTCTCTTCCTCTTTGGCAATTTTCTGCCGAGCACTCTTAAAAACTGACTGTAGGACGATGGAATCTTCATAGATCTAAAGGGTCAAAGTGGCACCTGTTAAAAACCTCAAGCTGGGGGCCCGAGGTTCACAGTCACAGCATGCTCTTTACTGCCCTGGGCCACACACCAGCTTTACCGTACGTGAATTTTAGGAGAAACATCAACATTAGCATCGATGCCTACAGGAAAACCCAACAGGAAAACACCAAACTTAAATCTACAGACATATTCTTAAAGGGCAAGTCCACGTGCATTTGAAATGATTTCAATGTGTGTATGTGCACATGCTGGGGAGGGAAGGGCTCCAATAAGATGCCCTCTCATTTTTGACAGCAAGACTAGTATTTGAAAAACTATATTTCTTGTTTAAATTATTCCATCAAATACTGTGGTAAAGCAACCCTCATTTTTTAAAAAGAATGCAATTCTCCTAACAAAATGGGGGCTATTATTCGTTACTGAGCTTATCAGTACCAGCCAATACTACTGCAATCAATGCTTTCTCTGTAGTGTATGCACATATCTGAGCATAGCCCTGTGTAGTTGCTGAGGGACATACAAAGCTGAAAAATGGTCCTTTTTCTCAAAAAACTAAAACTAGAGGTATCATATGATCCAGCAATCCCAATTCTAGATATATACCCAAAGGAACTGAAAGCAGAGTCCTGAAGAGATACCTGCACACCCATGTTTACCGTAGCACTCTTCACAGTAGCCAAGAGGTAGAAGCAAACCAAATGTCCATCGACAGAGGGGTGGATAAAAAAAATGAGGTCTATCCATACAGTAGAATAGTACTCAGCCTTAAAAAGGAAGGAAATCCTGCCGCATGCTACACAACATGGATGAACTTTGAAGACATGATGCTAGGTGAACTAATAAGCCAGCCACAGAAAGACAAATACCATGTGATTCACTTAGATGAGCTATCTAGAGCAGTCAAATTCGTAGAAACAGAACGCAGAATGGTGTTTGGCAGAATGATTAGAGAGTTTTAGTTTTACAAGATGAAAGAGTTCTGGAGATCTGCTGTGGAATAATGAAAATATACTTCACACTACTGAGCTGTATACCTAACAATGGTGAAGATGTGGGCTTCCCTGGTGGCACAGTGGTTAAGAATCCGCCTGCCAATGCGGGGGACACAGGTTTGAGCCCTGGCCTGGGAAGAGCCCACATGCCGTGGAGCAACTAAGCCTGTGCACTACAACTACTGAGCCTGTGCTCTAGAGACCACAAGCCACAACTATTGAGCCCATGTGCCACAACTACTGAAGCCCGTGCACCGAGAGCCTGTGCTCCGCAACAAGAGACGCCACCGCACTGAGAAGCCTGTGCACCGCAACGAAGAGTAGCCGCTGCTCTCCGTAACTAGAGAAAGCCCGCGCGCAGCAATGAAGACCCAATGCAGCCAATAAATTTTAAAAAATGGTGATGATGACACACGGGGACTGGGCCATTGGGGCAGAATTTGCCAGAAACACTAGAGTTGAGCTGAATCTTAAGAGTGAGGAGGATGCCATCAGGGGTTCGAGAAAGGAGGGGAGCTTTTTTAGGAAAGGAGAGCAAGGAGAAAGGTGGGGAGGCAGGAATAAAAAAGATGCATCTGGGATGGCGCCATTGTCAATCTCCTGGTTATGACATGGGACGATGTCACTGTCTTGCGACAAAGTCATGTGTATCTGGGGAAGCAGGTGTTTATGGGACCTGTCTTACTGGACCATGAACTGTTTCGGTTGAGGAATAGCAGGAAATGAGGCCAAAGAGGTAGGATATGACTTTAGAAAGCAGACTATGAGATCATTTTAGATTTTAACAGTATACAGGGAAGCTTGAAGCTTGGTGGGCAGTAGATGGACAGGATACAAAGGTGCTTAGAGAAAGATAAAGCCGCATCCAGGAGGGCCTGGGAGGGAAGCCAGGCAAGAGGCCACTTATCACTCCAGTTCAGGGGTGAGGCAGTGGCTGTCAGCAGACAGGGAGGCTGTGGGACAGGGTGTACACCACAACGTTGCCACAGTCCTATAAAGAACCCCCACATCTATCCACAAACCCTAAGCAGTCATTCACAAAAGACTTCCTTGTTGATGCTTGTATTTCCGCTCTGCGTCCTAATTTGCACCTTAAATTTCTTTGAAAAAGGCTTGCTTTCACAACCTATTGTTTTGGTCAAAATAACGTTCCTATTAACTCTCATTAACTGGAAAGGTACGGTCTGTTCAAGGCGCATTCTGAGGAGCCCCACATTCTCCAATTTAGTGACTGGAACTGACAAGAAGATAAAAAAGCCTGATCAGGAAAGAGGTTTAAGGAATTTGATGGTGGCTTGACACTACATTGGATGGCAGACCCAGTGACCTCTCTTCTTGTTCTTTCTGCCTCGTGGGTATGGGAGCATAGATAGGAAAAGGGGAGTTCCTACAGAAGGTGAGCGGAATTGAGGTGTCACTAAAGAGAAAGTGTCCTCCACCTACTTAGTTATTTTAATAGTGTCATTTACTTGCAGACTTATACTTGCTAACTACAGAGGAGTAGAGAGAATTGCAATTGACCTAATAAAAAGCATTTGTGTAACAATTAGAGGAAAATGGTTGTTTTTTGTATCTATTTTTTGTTTTAAAACAAAACAGTAGTTTCAGCTCCTGATGCAAAGTTACCGGCAGAAAAACGCAACATAAACATAACCAAATTCACCATCTCTATGAAATCAAAAAACTGTGCCTCTAGCTTTTAAGCATTGCATTGTTATTAACTTAAATTCCTCCTCTGATTAAAAGCCAAGCCTTTAAAGGAAGCACAAGTAGGAACTAGCATAGCTATGGTACAAAGGAGCTGGCATTAATTAGAAAATGCCAAAGCCTCAATTGACTTACATAGGCAGCGTGGAAATATAGGCTTTTATTTTTCCTTTTCTTCTGCCAGGATAGTAGCGATGGTACTGGCATTTTAAACAAAATGAAGTATTTTACTTAAAAGAACACAAACATGTTGAAGGTTACACGTCTCACCTGGGATCCCTCCAAGTTGAATGTCTGAGCATTGTGACAGAGAAGCATGACGTCTTTCTCCAGGTCACCCAGGCTCCGGTACTTGTGATTACGAATCCTTTCCTGATGGAAATTTCGGATAAAACAGAGGGGGGGGGGGCGGGGGGTGTGTGTGGAAATACAACAATTACTTGATTAACAAAGCCTGATTTTCCCTTTGTCTTCCCAGTACACAGTCCTGCCAGGGAGGTGGGACTACACAACTCCAGGGGGTGTCATCCACAGAGACCACCCTCCCCCCTCGTATTCCTTCTTGGAGTAAGGAGCACATGATGGGACCCAGGAAGAGTAGTGGGATCGAGGAAGGAGTCTGCAACTTTTTAAATAAAATGCACTATAATCAACACGAGCGCTCAACATAATGATTACGTAACATGCATTTAAAGGCACGAGAACATCCCAGCCTTTTTGGTGCCGAGCCCTGGATGGGTGTCAGTGGCAGTCAGATAGGTAATCACTGCCAAGTGCTACCTGTAATCATTTCAATGGATTTACACGTCTACTTTATTTACTTAAAAAATAAAGTTTGTAAACAAAAGACCTACCTTTATTTTTTTGAAATCCACTGGTTTCCTAATTAACTCATAGTATTCTGGTAATTCTTTTCTTGAAGGTAACTGAATGAAGACTTCACTGAGCTGTCGCCCTGAACTGTGGGGGCGGAGGGGATAGGGGGAACACACAAGAACATCACAGATCATGCACTACTGAGGAAAACTTGTATTTTATTTCCGAAAATGTCAAAAAAAAGCAAATGACATCCCATCCATATAGACACAGGGCTCTTTAAATCAAAGAAAATCCTACAAGTAGATGGGAGATTAATGCCCCCAGTGCTAACTTCAAAAATCACATGAAAATACCAGTAGGTCTCCACTTCTGTCATTCGTATGGGAAGCCCCCCGTGGATTTCTCTTTCAGCGTGAATCTCTCTTCGGTTTGATACAAATATTTAAAATGGCCCATTCCACCAAAAATTCCATTTCTAAATGAGTAAGAATTGAGTTGGCAGAAAAGAAAAATACTGACTTTATTTCCATATCCCTTTCTTTTCAGATTCACTTTACATTCAGAAAATAATATATTCTCTGGAAACGCACATGAAAAGCTTTTGTATGTACCAGGGACGGTGTATCTTTTCGGTCTTATTCCGTTTAGAGCATGTTTACACGCTGGGACCCACACACACCTTTATTATTACGTGCCAGAGGAACCCCTTCCCCTTGCCTAACCTCATTTTGTGTGTATGGAGTAATCTGTACAGAAAAGAACAAACATAGTTATCAGCAAGTTGTGGCTGCCTCATGTTCCTGGGATCAGTGCTGTACCCTCCCCGCAAATTCATGGTAGCTTTATGTGAAAGCACGTTTAATAGCAACAAACGCTTAGCATGTTGTAATTTTGAGAAACAGACTATAAAGCGATATAAGCGTTTAACATCACTTGATGTTAGAAGCAGACATGGTCAAAGGAACAAGATATTCGTCATTTAGGTCCAGGATCCTAATATCTGACTCAGCCTATCCAGATCAATAACAGCTCGGGAGATACGATACAGTCATTTGTCACAAAAAAATCTCGCTTCCCTTATGATGCCATCTCTACTTCCTTTGTGAAGCCAGGGGGAAAAGAAAACCATAAATCACTGCTATGTAAATTTTTGGAAGGTGATTCTAAGAGTGCGTGAGAAAGCTAGAAGCAGCGGCAGAGAATGAGTGACAATATGCTGTTTTAATCTCTAGTCCCAGTCGTATAATTAAAAAATAATCATAATGACAGTTATCATAAAAAGGCATGCGCAGTAACTCAAATGGTTGCCTAGCAACCAGTGGGGAAAATGCTGAAGTGCAAAGGGGCCTGCATAAATTAACCGAAAATCCTGTCAAAGGGATGGGCGAGTTTTTCTGTGATACTGGGTCAGTGTTTTGTTTTATTTTATTTTTTAATGCATATACAGGCCTCATGAATACTAAAACCAGGGGCCAACACAAGAGATATAAGAAGACTGCAGTTTAATAGGAAACAGGGTTTTAAGATTATTCTGGCAAGAACCAAGGTATTCTCTTAGCCTCAGCCACCCCTACCCCCCCTTCCGGTTGAGAATGCATTTGTAACGCCAGAAATTATACCACATCGTAAATGACAAAAACTATTTCATTTGCTGTCACCTTCAACACAGGACCACAATCTCTGGTCTGTTTTTCTTTCTCCCATTTTGAGATTTAAATACACAAACATTTCACCAGTCTGTACGTGAATATCTGAAGGGCAGTAAGAGGAATTTATAGATATCCATTTTTCTATTTCTGTCAGTGACTTCTTTATAATTAGCATTCTTTATACCCTAGCAACAGAGAATCAGACCTCTATGTAATTTTGGATTTTAACACCTGACCCTCAGTGACACCTTCCATGTCATTTTCTACATTGCCAACAGATGGTGTCATTTTTCTACTGACAGATTACAGGTACATCCTTGCTTTGTACACCTGTGATGGACGTACTGTTAATTTCATCTGTGCTACTGGCGAAATAAGAAATAAGCAGTTTGCACTCAGAGTGTAATAAAGCTCTTCCCAACAGGGGCAAAATGGCTAAAACAAACTTGGTCTTATGTCCTGTTCTTAGGACACAGGAATTCTAGACCCTATAAGGAGACAAGTCCAGAGTTATCTGTACTCACAAAGAAAAGGGCTGAATGTTCTGAGACTCAGGGCCAATACTGTAAAATGACATAAATTTATTTGGTTTTAAAAATAAAGGCTCATGTGGCTTAATATTCCTATCCCACTTCCTTTACTCCCCCTCCTAAGAACCAAGGGCCTGAGCTGAAGGAGGACCTGGACCCAATCTAAGTCTTCTTGCGGTTCCATTGGAACCATCTCCATTTTAAACACCACAGTCCGGCTTTCGAAGCGCTGCTCAGCTCCTTCTCTGTAAACCCTGTTTGTGTTGCTGACTTGACCCTTCTGATCAGAACAGCCTCTCTCCTGTGGACCCCCAAGTACCACGCCCAATCCCCCCTTTATCACAAATTTCATGTCTCCAGGCCTGACCCACCCCTCACTCCATGGTTAGAACGTTCCCTATCCTTTTCTCCCTCCACATATTCTATTATCCTTCCAGGATCCAGAACCCTTCCCTCCATAAAAATGGAAGAAAATTTCCTCAATATTAAACCAACTTTCCTCAATACTAAACAACTCTTGGTACCTGGCTGCTCAGAACTTAATTCTATGCACGATGGTTTTTTTTTTCCTCTCCTCCACAGAGCGTGGGAACACTTTACGTGCAGTCAAAACCCTTCCCCCATCTCTATCAGAGGGGATAGTTCTGGGGGCCACCCTGGGCAGGAAATGTCAGGTGGTCCTGGAGGACATCCAGCTTTTATATAACCATAGAATGCACTGAGGCAGCAGGACCACTTGCTAATGTTGCTACGGTAACTTATTTTTTCCCTAAATTCAAGGTTAAAAAAAAAGGTAAACAAAAAAAAGGAAGTGAAGCAGCCTGACAGAGTTTTGAATTCTTGGCATTTCTTTCTCAAACTTAAGCTGCATAAATGCGTTTTCATTATACCTTTTTCAAATACTTTTTTTTCACTGCCAGAAAGCTTTTTTTTTTTTTTTTTTTTTAAGTACAGAACAATGGACTAATTGTACAATGGTTTGCAGAAGGTGTTCCGTTTCTGTTGAAATGCTTATCCTACCCCCAAGGTATTTTCCATGATGTCATTTTACACATTTAAAGCCTAAGTATAAAGTGTTATCTCAAAGTGTGCTGTTTGCCATGACAAAACTGATACCTGTCCCCCTCCTCCAAAATGGTCTGATTTCAGACCTATTTCGTACAACAATCTATCACAGAATAAGAAACATGACCCTGATAAGACATAGGGTGGAGAGGGGAGGAGAATAACCTAAAATACAAATATAAAGGAGCCCACTGCACTTAATAGAGTTTACAGGCGCTGGTGGGCAGACACATTTCCTTTCCACAGAGGTGAAAGGGCAAAGGGACACGTGGCTATGCTGTCATGGTGTATGAGATGGAAAAGCCCTACATGCCACTATGTTAAGGGTGGTTTGCAAACCATGCATATAGAGCTTACACACACACACACACACACACACACACACACAAGAGATGGGCTTTGCTATGCTTCATATGGGAACCAATTTTTCTCCCATTACCTCCACAAACCGAACAGTAAGAATTTCACATCTGTACTACTGTGACTTTAAAATGATGACTACAGACATTGTAAATATCACATAAATAACAGCTCTACCTTCGATTACAGTTTAGGTAAAGCTGGAAGAGTGCATAAGACTATAATACTAGCTAAGAAACCACTCCTTTAAAATGCTAGCTAGCATGTCTTTCATGATATTGATTCACTCTTTTTTTTTTTTTTTTTTTTTGGCTGCTTTAGGATTTGTCTTTTTTACCTGCCAAAGCTGATCTGTTGACAAGCACTCCTGATGGATGCTTCTGGAAAAGTGATCTTAACTAAAGCTGAAATGGGTTTTATGTTAGTTAATGAATATTAAAATGTGGTTATCTTGCCTCCTTAGGAAAATGACATCATGACTTAGAACATCCACTTGTAGTTGGAAAGGTTTTACAGAAAATTATTACAGTCCTAAAGGAATCAAAGATAGGAAATCATTTTGGGAAGAAGACCATAAAAATTGGGTCAGCGTTGTGGGGCACTAGGTGAAAGCATGTGTCTTTTTTGCAGAGTCAGATCCCTACAGGGTTTGATAAACACCATATAAAATGCACTGAGACCTGAGTAGCACTCTGCTTATCTAGAAAACCCCCAGAAACCTGAGCCAGTCACAAGAGAAGTGTCAGAGCACCCGCACTCTGCATTCTCTGCTGAGGTCTCTCATCAGAGTCTTACTGAGTATTGACGGACAATACTGATAATTCCTAACATAAGCCTGAAAATCTGACATCCCACCTTCTTGAAGCTCAGAGGCGGTAATAGCAAAACAGAAGGAGATGTGGGTTGACTTGCTTTTGGTAGTGGGATGGATAGCTGTAAAAATCACCCCAAGGGTTGCATTAAGGCCTAGATATCTAATATGCCTGAGTTATCAACCGAAATGAAGTGACATCAAGTTTACGCGAGGTACATGACCCAACGTTGGGAGGCTTAAAGGGCTCGCTCAGCTCAATAAGAAAAGCATCGAGGCTTTAACAAGAGTCTTCAATGCAATCACACTCTGATGTATGGTTTTGCTGTTGGTAATCTACTCTAGGTTGAAATATGGATAAAGATATATATATGTTATATGTATATGTAAAGATGTTCGTCACAGCATTATTTAAAATAATTTAAGGCAGCCAAAATGTTAAACAATTGGGGAAAAAAGCAAGTAATGGAATGCTAGAATCTCAAAGTATGTATTTTTAAATTATATGCCTTAAAAGACAGGAAAAAATGCTCATTATGACATTCAATGGGGAAAAAAAAAGCCCACAGGATAGCAAATTGTAAATGCAATACACATTCAACTAGGTTTTTAAAAAGGGATGAACTAAGGACCAGAAGGAGAAATGCCAGAGCATAAATAAACAATAATAATGTACCCTTGTTCAACAAAATGAAGATTTACAATCTAATGTAACTTGGAACCATACTGTCATCCATAAATAAAGTAGGCCTCAAATACGTTTATGGGTTACCTTCTTTGAAAACATGCTATAAGTCAAAAATCTAATTTGATTTTTTCCAGAGAAACGTCGTCTGAGGGGCATATGACCAACATTTATTTATATCACCGTAAAAAGCACAGTTCATCAACTGGCACCTTTTAACTCTCCCATATAAAGCCAAATAAATACAATAGAATAATAGAACAATAATCCCATAAATTTTTTATTTACTACATTACAACCAACAGACTCTACTGTATAAAGTTCCTATTTATTCCTTCAGAATTCTCTCATTGAACTTATGACTGCAAATCAGAGGTGATCACTGCGAAATGAGATTCAGAGTATTATTTATTTACTTGTTTAGACAAGCATTTTGAGGAGATGACTGAGAAGACTATCTATCACTTGACTTTTTAGAAATATTGACTTGGGACACCTAGCTGCTTCTCCTCTTTTTCTCACTCGACACGTCATCATAGCAGGTGGAGGTACAGAATTCTGTCCATCTGTCTCAATGTGAACCCACCTTCCCTTCCACCCAATATTCTGTCCTTTGATCTTTCTCGCGGTCTCTAACTTGATAATGTTAAAAAAAAAAAAAAAAAAAGCTTCAAAGCTTTTGGCTGATTTGTGATCAAACTCAAAAGCACAAAGCTTTTGCAGGCAAACAAAATCAAATGCCTCTCTACCTGAGCTGCAAATCCCAAATGTCACTTTGGTAAAGGGGTGTGTGTATGTCATAGCAGGCACCTCTTCGTGCCACTTTTTCCTATAATGGCGGTTTTAGGAAATTCTTAAAGAAGACACATATGAGGTGTGATTCTAAAGGAACGAGGCAGATATTTTCCCCATGAATATACAGGGACGTTTATGCCCAAATAATTGCCCTCTTTCAGAACAATCCATTTCTAAATCAAAAGACAGGGAGTGGTTTTGAAGACAGCTTATCAGCCCTGTTAGGAAATCATTTTTGTTGTTTCCAGCTGGGACTGCTTCCCACCCTCAGACAGAGGTCATTTATGCTGGTTGTCCTGAAGCTTTGAGAGGCAGAGACCCTGGGCTCCTGGGTCAGGCTGAAGCTGGAAGCCTCAGGGAAGTCTTCTGTGCCTCAGAAAGCAGACGGACCAAGTTTACCTGTGGGCTGCCCACCTGCTGTACATGGGTAACACTGGCTGAGCATCACTAATAAGCATCAATTCACTAGGAGTCCAAGCAGCCTATTCCAGTACACATCGGAAAGTACCAATACATTTAAGAAGGGCAAGATAAAGCACTGGAATCCATGCTTCCCTGAGCTCATTCTCTCTGGACTACATGCGCCTTCTGACCTCTACGTCTGCACTTCCCAATGTGTTCCATGGAACAGGAGCCTAATGGACTATTAACAGTGTGCCCTGAAGCAGGGGCTTTCCTGGTCAAAGGAGTTTGGGAAATGCTGGATTAAACAAAGCTCAACAGGCTACGTTACAGCAAAACTCCCCAGAGCCTCTAACTGCACTGGGAATTTTCCAAGAAGTTCCAGGACTGGAGTTGGAGGACCACATTCTGAGGAAGCATCACCGTGGACATCACTTGAGGTCTGACTTCCTCATGCTGCTAGGACACAAGACAGACGGCCAACCCTGTTGCTGAGCCCAAAGCACCTGAACAGAATAAATGAAGAAAGGCTCTTCACCTAGAACTAAGGCTCTCTGAGTGTATCCACTTGGTCACACTTGTATCTCAGGCCAATTTCTCTGTAATCTAATTAAATGCAAAGGGGCTTGAGCCTGAGATCCGGTCATAGCCTCCCGCCCCCATTTAAAGAAATACTGAATGTCTGGTGCCCACGTCGCTAAAGCTAAATTTTGTCCAAAAGAGCTTCTTGACTGGTCCTGAAGGGACAGTCAATACTAACCACATAATCACAACATTAAGGGCTGTTAATAGCCAGAGAATTCAGATTTCCTGGGATGGAGTATGTGTGGCTGGGTACCGCATGCCACTTTTCTTTTCAACCCTATTTCTGTAACCGTAAATTTCACCAGATTCACTTACCACTCAGGACAGAGAACCAGGAGTTATCTTTATAAATCCATCTCTCACATCTGGTCTGCCCCTAAGCCCTGTCAATCATACCTCTGAGTGTTTGTGCTCGTGCCTTCACACCCACCGCCACGTCCCATGCTATGCCCCTCTTCCCTTGCACCTGATGACCCAGGCATACTGAGAGGTGTGTGGTCTCTAGAGGGGTCCTGTGTTTCCACACCTCCTCCCTAGCTGCCTACACACATGGGCCTCAGTACCTCGGCTCCCCCCAGCCCGTCTACTTGGGGGATTTCTACTCCTCTCACAAGCCACCCACTGACCTTGCTTCCCACCCCCCGCCACCTGGCATGTACACTTGATTCATACGGTAGATCTGCATTATTCCTTTATATAACTCTTTCCAACTATGCTTTAAGGCATTCCAGTTTACTCAGTTACCCCCAGTTCTCAATACGTACACAGAGATTGACACATAGAAAATGCTCAGTGCCTTTGAAGACATGGAGGGGTTTTTCTGAAAAGAATTTTTAAAAATTAATCATAATGCAAGCTCTGAACAACATGTCTTAAACTCAGGTTCCTGGGGAAAAGAAGCATGTGACAGTAGGGGACCAGACAGACTCTGAAGAGTCCTGAGGAAGCAAACATCAAGCCCCTTCTATGCCTCTGGAAATTGCAGTTTAAATGTATCTTCAGTAAAAGGATTTATCTGGGTCCTAACTACATATGGCCATATCGTCTCCTCAGAAAGCCCAGGCAGGACGCTGGGGGCTCTTAATACCCTTTAAAGTTATTAATCCACTTTTCATGGTCACGTGACTATTGATGGACGGGGGGATGTGGGGTGAAGGAGCTTATGCCTGGTCCTATTCACTGCGCTGGGCACTTAGCCTACATCATGCCTTTTAGACCTTAAAGCCTCCGTTCTACATCATGGGGGTGGAAAGGTGTACCATGTCGGTTCATTATTTTAAGCCCAAAAGAGTCAAGTGTTTCCTGTTTCAGTTCCGACATTCGAATCCAGACTGAGTTCTTTCTCACAACGGCAAAAACAGAACGTCATTCTTGATGCCTCTTAGCACACAGTATGGTTTGTATGTCTGGCTGCCAGGATTGCTCCCTAATTACAATAAGAAACGCCAAAAACTGGCAATCTTGCCCAGCAGGTTCACCTTCACATGGACATGGGTGGGTACAAACCACCCCCCTGTTTAATCTCCCTAGATAAAGGGCAGTGCCACAGCTGGTGATGGTATCTGTTCTGAGATACAGGACACAGCTTCCATTCCTTTTCCTCCTGGCCCATAGACTGGATCTGATACTAGCGGGGAAAGAAGTGCCAAAAAGAACATTATTGAGTCCATTGACAAAAAAGGAATATGGATGGCAAAGTACTGTATCAATATTTTTTTCTTAAAGTACAGGCTGACCAAAAGGGGGAAAGAAATGTTATTTTCAATATACTAACAACAACGCCTAACCCTGGCAAAACATGCATGTCATCTCTCTCTCACAAAATCTCTAGGAAAAAAGCATTTCTGCTGTCCACGTGACAGAAGCAGAGGCACACAAAGGTTAAACAGGCTGCCTTAGGACGCTGAAGACTGTACATGACAGGTAAGCCCAGAAGTGACGTCCTGAACCCCACCTGGTGCGCAGACCCTCCGCACACCGCGACTGACTCCACAACGTCAGACAGGGCAGGCACACGCACGCAGCACCCCAGGTGCTTTTCACTACGCCTCGAAACCAAGCCAGCAGGGAGTTAAGAGGCCCGCGGGATGTGAGGCAGAAGCTGCGCTGGAAGGGACGGGAAGCAACAGAAACCCATCTCCAGGTAATGCAGTCCTGCTGGTGGTGGCTCCTGATGCCTTTCTAAGAAGTGCATTGACAGGACGGACACGCCCAAATTAAAGCACAGCACAAACAACTTCGAAAGCCACGACAGGTGTTTGAGAACATCTGTGCCTCCATCTCCCACTCCAAGGAGGGTGATCAAGAGGCCACTGGAGAAATTTGCTTCCGAAGGCCGCGTCTTTAGGGATCTGTCCGTTTGGTGGACCAAGGGATACCTGTATTTAGAGACAGGGGAATACAAGACAGATCCTGACCTGTTTCCTTCTATTTCCAACTGAGAATTACTGGGCACCTTCTCCACGTTACACCTGCGGTAGAGTAGAAAGAACACTAGAGTCAGAAGACCTGGGTGCTCGTCCCAGCCCGGTTCCTTCTTCCTAGGCTGCAGACCTCGGGTAACTCATGTCACGCTCCAAGCCTCGGTCTCCTCACCTACCTGCCTTGCCAGCCTCAGGGGAAATGCCTGTTACTCTGGTCTCGTTTCCATCCATGGTTCTAGAAGCAGTGGAAGACAGGCAGCATTTGCTTGGCGGGGGTGGGGGGGTGACCTTAGGAACGTAGCTTTAGCCTATCCGAGTGTCGCTCCTCGTTTGTACAACGGAGATGATACTTACCTCGGAAAACTGTTGTGAAAATTAAATAGGATACTGTACTTTGTTACAGAAACCAGCACACCGAGGATGCACCAAACCACAGTCTACCTCGGTTTCCAAACACCATCTAGGCAGTCAGCTCTCCTTCCCAGACCTCCATTCTTTTCTAACAGTTGATCACTGCGTTAATGATCTTCCACTGGAAATGACAGCCATGCAAGGTCTCCGGCCCTTCTCTGGGCCTCTAGGGAAGCCTCTTATGTTGAAGATTTTGAAACTGCACCGCTGGTGTCCCTTTGTGTGGTGGCAGAGAAGTGGCTGAGAGGTGTGACGCACCCTGGGAAGACCCTCCATCCCCTGTAGATCTTACACCAAGCAAAGACGGTGCCTTTGGCAGACACAGCCCACGTCTGGCCACTTACACATCCCTTGTCAAGAGACGCTGTCCACTGTGACAGCAGGACACACGGCAAAGAGGGCAAAGCATGAACCTAGGAGTGGCGAGGCAAAAGTACGGGCTATATGGGAAAAGCAGAGGATCAGCTGGAATGTCTGACATACAAGGGAGAGCTGCATGTTGGAAGGCGAAGGTGGGACGGTCCTAGGGCCAGGTGGTGGGAGACGATCCTTCCCATGCTGGGAAGTTCAGTCACTATCGGGTAGGCGATGAGAAGCCACGGAACGTTCTCGAGTAACCATCTGACATGAGGGGATCCATGTCCCAGAGAGAAGGCAGGAGGAGGAGCAGGCAGCATGTGGCGGTCCAGGCACGGCCAGCAACGGACAGTAAGGACCTGACGCAGACAGTGCGTGAGGACGCGGAAGTGGTGGGGGCCTGGGGAGAGATGCTGAGGAAACTCTGTCTGTAAGGGCGTGTTGGGAATAAGACACAGAACTGGGACCGCTCTTCTTCCGACACATTTGGGACCCTGAGTTGATGATGGGGTTAACGAAGGGGATACAGAAGCTGAAACAGACCGTGCTGTCTCAGAATGGGTAACAGTGAAGAGCATTCTGTAGACATGTTACAGGACATACTGCAAATACTTTGGAGAAAGGTGGGCTTGGTTCTATGATCTGAGACTGACGGAGATGACAACCCATCGGGGAAGGGAGGCTCTGAACCAAGGAGATTCCAACAGAACAATTCCAAATGATTCTAATAAGGAGTGTGTGGGGACAGACCTACGTGGGTCAGCAATCTGACTGAAAAAAAGCACAGACCAAACCAAAAAGCGTATTAAATGACGGTATGGATTTGGCTTTCAAAATGCATGTCACTACAAATCAGTGTTAAAAAGACACTGGACGCTGGTGTGATTCGTGTACCTTGGGTGGAAGCCTCGGGACGATGACTAAGGCAAAGCCTTCAACATAAATACCTAAATGCACTGCAGGTGAAGCACTTTGGAGAGAGAATACTGGAACAGGAAAAGGCAACTTTTTAAAGTAAGAGCCCATCCCTTCTGGAATATGGGTTGACTATATGTGGGCCCTTAAAACAGTAGCTCAGCCTTATGCAAAACGAGGGAAATGCTACAGATGACGTTCTATTTGTACACAGGCATTTGTGTACAGGAATTAAACAAGTACACTTGGTCCTTGGGCTTGCAGTATCCCAAGTCCTTGGGAAGTATAATGTAAGGAGGTAAAATGCTGGCTCTCTTTTCCCAGGTAATTGCAGTGATAATGATATATATATATATATCTGTGTGTAATGCAGTGATACTGTAATGATATATATATATATCAGTATCACTGCATTATAGGTCATTATATATATATGATTATTTTTAATTTATCATTTATATATATATATTTATTTTTCCCTCTAAAAGGGACCATAAACAAGATAACGTTATCATATTCTTAAATAAGGGGCTCACGTGACCCCGCCTTTCCCGAATTCCCCAGGCCACCCGCCTGTTCAGTACTATCCAGACTATCTCCTCCACTGCATAGCGAGCTAGTGGGGGAAGTGCTGTGAGTGTTTTTTTTAACCCTCTGGCCCTCAGGACTGGAAAGAAGAGGGGAATGCAATGAATATTTCTAGGATCAATGAATGACTTTCTACAATTTTGGGGAGAGCTAAAATTCAGAACAAGCTGAGGCTTTCCACCATTCTTAGGGAAGTCATCAGTGTTTTTTAAAACGAGGGGCAAGAATAGGACAGGGTATCAGGTATCGTGGCCCCACGTGCCAGGGTCAGGAAGGTATCTCCCGCCTCCCCGCTGCTTCCCTTGTCCATCCTCAGAGCAGCACCTGAAGTCCAGATCCCCTGCAGACAGCAGGGCCCATCCTCCCAGTACGCTCCTGCTAGTCTTCAAACAACTGTTAGAGGGGGAGGAGGTGGCGATAACCTCCTCACATTCTGTTTCCAGATTCTTCGGGAATGTGAACAATGCTCAGATTTGAAAGGCAAGGCATAATAAATGCTGAACAAAAGCTACTGATAGGAGAGTCGGTAGAGCATATCAAGAAGCTTCAAATGAGTTCAAGTGTCCAGTTGCAAACTAATTACATCCTGAAAGAGTGTGTAGATTGCTTCTGCTAATGATGTTTAAGAAATCACAGAGAATAGAAATGGAATCAGAAGACTAGAGATAAGCAAAGGTCCCGCTTTCAAGACGGCTGTGCTTGAGGTGGACCCTTGGTCAAAATTTAAAAGAAATTATTCAGATGCCACGGGGCTATTTAGAGAAGATAAATAACATCATTAAGTACCAGTAGGGGGTCTCTTAGAAAAAGCCACAGCAAGCTAACCTCAGTTCATTCTTTCCCAGGGTTTCTAGGTTGATGGATTGGAAAGGCCACAAACACGGTCTATCTTGGTTTTAGCTTTTTTTTGATAACCTTGAGAAAGGAGAGATGAATGTGGGTGACATGATAGCATGGTCATGTGAGTTCACAGATGGTTCATAAACTTTTAAGATTATTGATTAATAAATTCACATCAACTTTAAGTGATTTTTCAGCGGCATGTTATAGAAGACCTGTCCTTTGCCCTTTAGAAGTTTCTCAGCAATAGCTTGTAGCAAATCTTCAGATGACAGCAACTTAGGAACACAAGTAAACGTGTTCTTTGTTTTTTTTTTAAAAAAAAAAAGACAAAAATCAGTGTTACATCAATAGACTAGAATGATGGGACAAAAATCAGTAAGATGAAACTATATAGGAACAAGAATAAGCAGATATAGGATAAAAAAAATCAGAGGTTTATTTAGCTGAAGGCTAACTTTGGCAGCATTCATGTGAGAAAAGAATTGTGTGTATGTTTTGCGGGAGAGGGAGTTTTTCAACAAGTCATGTTTTCAATGTGAGTTAATTCTGAGTCAAGGTTGGTGGAAAAAGTTAACACACTCTTGAGTTATGTTAACAGAATTTTGGTGTCCAGAATAAGGAGGCTAACCATCTGGCAGTTAGCTGCCGTCAGAATACCTCTGGAGTTCTGGGTGCCGTGTTTTAAATGGGACACTAAGAAAGTTAAATGTGTCTAAGGAGGGGCACCAGGATGGTAGAAGTCCAGGTATCACTCAGATAGCAAAGTGAGGTGTTTCAACCGGAAGGAGAATGTCCTGAGGCAGATATGTTTATGAGCATTTTTAAAGGACATTTCTCGGAATGAGAACAGATAGACTCTCTGGAGTTCCAAGCAGAACAAATAGCTAGAAGTCAGAGGGCTGAGTCTGTTTTAATACAGGAAATGCCAGTTTAGAGCGTTTAGAGCTGTCCTTTGGTGTCTTGAAGGGCTTCCTGACGCAGTGAGCTAATGCTGGGTGTGTCCGCACGAGGTAGATGAGTGGTCTGCTAGAGGTGATGCAGGGGGACACATCTGGGGCCTTGGACCAGGTAGAGCTAAAACTAAAACCCCTTCTAACACTAAGGATCTCCTCTAGGAATCTCCCTCCTCACCCAAGTAACAATAAGCTGTGTCTCTAGATTTGGAATAGCTCCACCAGACCCCACTCTTCACAGGGGCAATTTTAAAGGGTGTAGATGCAAATTAGGATGAATCCCTTTTCCAAGAAATAAAGGGTCTCAGGTTAAATATATATAAACTGAGAATATAACTTTAAAAGCACTCTATATAAGTACGCTTGACAAATCAAAACAAAGCCTTCCAATACTACTTCATATAAAGCTTTCTATTTAGAGAAATAAAATGGTGGGAACGGTAACAACAGATCAGTGTTATCTGTAGTAGAGATTACCGCAGAAAGATTTTACATTTGTGAATCGCACAGAATTATTGGGTCTTTGGGGGCTGGGTCATATTTTTTAAAAGTATCCCCCTAAAAAAATTAGGACTGGCACTGAAAATAAAGGCAACAAATAGACACTTAAATTATCCTAGTTCTTTTTAAAAAAATAGATACATCTGTCCCAGAACCATGCAAGAACTTTGAGAAAAAAACAAAAAACAAAACTGTCTCATAAGAGCTAATTAATTCTTATATATCAGTTAAATATAGATGGCAGTTCTTATTTAATACGCTGCTAATGTACATGACTGTCAGAGCCCTAACATTTGACTGAGGTGATGGGAAGGAGGTTGGTCCCGGTGGTATTTCTTTCACAGGTAGGTTGAGTTACTATATTAGTCACTGACGTTACTGGTGCAAAAATCTCAACACATGGAGAAGTACATTTCTCAGCAGCATTTTCTAAAACCAACCAAAAATATGATGTCTCTAATTAAGGCTCTCCTAATTTGAGTGCCTCCTACTTGAGCACCAAATCTGGTAAGAGACATGAAAAACATAAACAGAGTGCTTTTTTTTTTTTTTCCAGAGGATGGCTAACACGAAATATACATGAAACATGCAGCAGCGGAGAATTCAGAACATACTCCCCCGAATGTACATAAACGTGGGTGCTAACAGAATGGGCCTTACCAAGGCATTTTAAGGAAAAGTAAAATAAGTACATAAAACCAGCGAAAGGGGGAAAACAAACAAGTAATTCAATGTCTGCATCTTGAAATATTTAAATATCCTCTCCCTATCGTATAACCAAAGACATGCTCCATTATCAGTCCCAGTGAAACTGTGTTTTCTGGTTTTGGAAATAACAATATGAAAACCGTATGAGCAAGGACGGTTTCTTTACAGTGCTCAGAGCTCCATTCACCCGCCCGATTTGCTATAAATAGTCTGAAAGCCTGATTATTAATAATTAAACTGTTCAAAGAGCTATATTAACTCATCAAATCCTCCTAATGCCTCTTGAGGCAGGTACAGTAATCATTCCATTTTGTGGACGAGGAAACTGAGGGTCAGGGAGGTTAAGGAAGTTGCCCGGCTGCCCCACAGGCAGCAAATGGTGGACTCAGGACTCAAGTGCAGGTAGTTAAACCAAGACAAGAGCTTAAGCAACTGCACTGTGCTTAGCTGAGGTTCAAGGGACATGACTTCATACTACTCTGTACATGGGGGTGGTTTTTGGAAATGCCACCGGCCCGTAGCCCTGTGCATCAGGAAATCACAAGCCTACGAGGCTCTGGAGCAGCAGGAGATATAAAGGAGTGAAGGGGGCCAGGTGTGAAGAACATCATGAGAGATGGCAACGGACACGCCATGCTGGGGGGATGACAGTGACCCATGGGGACGGTGGCCACCTAGAGCAGGACAGCCCTTGGCGCGGGCGTTGGGGGGTGGAGTAGTCTCTTCTCCACTCCTACTGTTACCTTACGGAAGGCTGGGTAGAGTGCTGCCAGATGTTTAGGGTTTTCAAAAAAGGAGGGGGGGACCCTGATGTTTTATAAGAACTCTCTCCAGCTTTATGTGTTTGCTTAAAAAGGAAAGAAAGAAACATGAAATGAAACAATCTGTTGGTAGTATGTGGTCCACAGGCTAGGGACCTAATCTTTTACACCATTAAAGGAGGAGACAGCCATAACCTGGAATAAAAGGCCTCACGTCCAAACCTCCAAGGACTTTCTTGGCTCTTCTCAGTGTTACAGCAGCCCTAGGCTCACTCAGCAGGTAATGAACACAATATCTGTTAAATACCAAGGCAAACCTGGTCAAAGCCACAGACATTTCCTCTCTCCCGAGACAAAGGCAAAAAGTTACAGGTATATGCAGAGTGATGCTCTCTACTTATTTTTCTCTACACCAGGGGCTGATAAAATAAGGTGTAATTGTCCAAGCTGGCTTCCTGGAAACTATTCCTGCCTCCAGCCAATCTACCAGTACACGTGGGGAGGAAGAAAAACTTGACAGAGAGAATTACCAATTCTTGGTTTACAAGGAAATGTGTGTGTTCATCTGGGCAAAGAATGATCTTGTGGCCAAATTTTCCTTCCTAGATTACTGTCATTCTCCTGTGTCAATGAACAGCTTATCCAAACCTAACGCAATGGGGCTGCCCTTTGTGGCTACTTTAGAATTCTCAAAGGGAATGACTTAAAAAAAAAAAAAAAAAAAAGGAAAATAATAGTGAAAATAGTAAGATAGTAAGCTGGGAGAGAGACCTGGAGACCTGGTAGGTAAAGAGGAGCAAGAAATTCTGACCCTTTCACACCCATCTGCTCCTATGCCCCTTGCACCATTTCTGAAAAGTCTTTATATCTTCTGTAAGGAGCTATCAATAAAACCCCATGGTTGAAAGTTTCTTGCTTTTTATACTACTTAATCTTTATGATGAGGTTTTCTTCCTTGTATTAAAAACATGCACTAAAGTTACAATGAAGAACTTAAAGCACAACTTAAGTTATTCGTGGTAAACAATTCCAGGTATATAAAGCAACACCAGTTAATGCCGAAAAGTTTTGGTAACTAAAAATCGATTCATGCCACTGTTTAACGTAAAGAAATAAAATGTGTTTTTCTATCAATTTTTCAACTGAAATGAGATGTGATCTTCCTATTAAAACTGCACCACATGATTACTGAGTAGAAACCAAATAAACTAACCAAAATGTAGCCTAACTAGTTTATCGACTATGTAGGGCTGCTTGACACTCTAAAACATCTTTTACTTTGGTTTCCAAATAATTCTTTACTGTTTAAAAATGGCCTGGGATAGTGTCCAGTACAGGTATCTCAAAGTTCACATTCAAAAGTTTCATGGAAAAGAGGTAAATTTGCTGAAAGACCATCCTGTCTAGGCAGGGTTATTAGAAAGAAAGACTTCAAACAGGTGCTCAGAAATTCAAGTGTCTTGGAAGGAAAGAAGGAATGGTATTTTTGATGGAAGCATTGGTTTGGTTTAAAACAAAGTCTTAGCATGAATATTTACCTTAAATATGCTAGGACTCTTTTTTTTTTTTTTTTCCCTCTAACAGCTCAACCTAAAGGTATAATTTCACTCTCTTTCTAATCCTTCCACATCAATGGTGGTATTTTGGGAATCTTTAAGAATGCTTCTCCAGCTTAGATTTCTTTTTTTTCAATTTTGTCATCTAAACTCCTATTTCCAAATATCTTAAATAATACCTGGTAAAACATCACACAAAATATCAAGAGCAGCCTCTTTGAATAGAGTACACGTTTACTGATACCTCTGGAGCAAAAACCATGAAACAGGAGGTAGAGAGGGCCTTAGAACCCAGCACACACCTTAATAAATCTTGCTCTGTGGGTAGCATTACCTGTGGTCTTAGTGAAGATGACGGAGGTGAAGGAATGAAACACTCACCTGTCTTTGTAGTTTATCACAGTATCAATGATAGCATTCATCTGCTTTGTCAGTTTAGGGGGATTTGGTGACAGTTTCTCAGCTGGAGGGCGACCTCTCCTCTTCTTGGCCTTCTCCACATCTTCTTTTGCAGGATCTTTATCCACATTTCTTCGTCTTTTTCGCTTCTTAAGCCGTACTTCCTCTTCCATTTCTTCCAAATTGCCGTCTTCAATGGCCTGTTAATAGGGAAGGAAGGAGAAAAATTCAAGACAAGAGAACACCGAAGAGGAAAAAAAAAAAAAAACAATTTAGATAATTAGAAGAAAATGAAACTAACAAAAAATAAAAGTTAACAGTAATCAGTGAAGTAAGAAGAAAAATAGAAGACCACCATATTGGATAAACGCATCTTTAACCAAGTCTATTTCATGAGCAAAATATGTGAAGGCCTGAAACACTAATAGCAAAGAATGTGACAAATATGAAAAGCTCTATACATTTAAGTGTTTGAAGATAACTAAAACCAAATGACATTTCAGCTTGATATAAGAAAAAGAGCTTTATTGTCTTCTTACTGTAGAGGGTAAAAGGTAAACCAAAACAAGGGGTGAGTGAAGAAAAAAATCTCCCTAAGACTACATCCTTACAATCATATAAGCTTTGACCTTCTCTTCTCTGAGGTTTTACATCAATTTACTCGTGCTTCACAACATAAATCAAAATTCCATCCAGATTTTCTTCTAACGTAGCAATTAGCAAACAAGGAAACGGGAAGTACAAAGCCACATTCCTGGGTAAACGCACTTAAATCATCCGATAAAGAACACACACACTCACAAACAAAAAACACTTTTTTTTCCAATTACCTGCAAACGCTTGCTTTAAACCAGAGCCAGCAGCACTAATGCAGAGAGATAATAAAATAGCTATAAAAACAACCAGGTATAAAAAGAAACCTGTTCATAAATGGCTAAAAGATCCATGTGACAGACCCAGAAGTTTAAACTTTTCTTTCCCCCGGTAAATCTCAAAACTTAAGAAAAATAAAGGGGAAAAACATAACAAAACAAAAAACTGCAAAGAAAAAAACAACCACAGATAAGAGAAAATTTGATCATGGAAAAGAAAATTTTTAAAAAGACCTTTAAATTACATTTCAAGATTGGCTTCTCACACAAAATAACTGATGTTGTTATTTGCTCCTCCTGCCCCTCAATATTGCCTCCAGTATGCAAATGCTAATCAATCCTTTCTCGAAGCTGAAAAGAGCTCTAATCATAAGGCAATTACCTTCATTTCTCCACAGCACCAAACATGGCTAATATTTATGATCATGTGAGTTTAACAGTCAATATAAAGAGTGATTACAGCTCAGACACAATTTCTTTCACTTATGTACAATGCCTTCTGAAAAAGAAAGGGTTTGTGAAGAAAACCTGGTGCAGAACACAAAACAACCTGGCATGTTAAAAATGCCAGTGGGATTTAAAAAAAAAAAAAAAAAAAGGTTTTCTATGCATCTTCCAACGTGCAAACCCAGAGAAGCAACATGCACACAGACAGAATCCTAAAGGGACAGTCTGAGCCTAGGCCTTAATAATCAAAAGACAATTTCCATCACGATCCTACAGTGTTCAAATAACCACTATGAAGGAGGCGAGGTCTGATGAGTTATGAGGAAAAAGAAAAAAAAGGAAAGAAGAGAAAAAAAAAGCTCCACGTTATTTCATTAATATTCATTTGCCTAAAAGCAGGACACCCACTATACAGCTAAACACACTGCAGCTAAAGCAAAGATGAAGAAAAGGAAATTGTCCCGCAAATCTTGGAGGCTGAACATGCTAATATAAATACAGCATGCAAGGCTGTCAACAGTTAATGGTATTGCTCTCCTCAAGCACCCAGTTACACACAGAAATACGGAGAACACCGGCTTTTGATGTGTTACACACCTACACATGCCTGGGATGTAGCTCTACTGAATCTTCAAGACGGCAACGAAAAAGGATATTTACCTTACCACTATCAGCAGGCCGGCTATCGGAAATCACAGTTAGTGGGGATAAAATTAACAAGCCAGCAAAGCAGCGAGCTGCTAGTCTCTTCATCAGCTGATCAGGAAAAAAAAGAGAGCTGGGGAAAGGCTATGTTTTCATATACAAGTAATTTTATTTTACTGAAAATTTAATACTGAAAGGATTGTGGATACTCAAATCTGCTGTTTCATTCTACCTACTACAAGGCCCGAAGCCTTCCTCCTTCAGCCTGTTTTAATATTGACAACTACTTATCATATTTTTTTTCCCCCTTATTATTCCAGGCAGCAGAATTAGAGATTTTAGCTCAGGTGGTTTCTGATTCTTGCATTTGAACAATTAAGCCAATAAGAAAACAAATTAATATTCAGATTTATGTTTAAAAAATTAAAACCAGGTATGCTTTTTTCATCTTTCTTTTTTTGGTTATTTTAAAGCTCATTCTAGTGCTTTAAGAAAACAGGCTGCATGGTTTTGGAGCAGTTTAAAATGATTTTTTTTTTTTTGGCTGAAAGAATGTTTCCATTAAATGCATGTAAGTAAAAGCAATGTGCATGTTCTCAAGTTCAAGTATTTTAATACAATATGTTATTCTCTTTAAAGAAAATCCCGAACAACTGTGACACTTCACTTTCAGTTTCATGCTGTAAAATTTTTCATTGTTTTTCTTTTCTGTGGGATAAATGAAGAGGGGGAAGTTGTGAAAAGAATATTTCTACTCTTACCACCCCCTCCCCAATTCTGCAAAAAAGGAACAAAGCATAAGCTTGTGATATTTGGACTTTTCAGTCTCTAAATCTGGGAGTAGCTAAGAAGCGAAAACAAATTAAACTGCAAAAAGAACCGGTGAAACGATTTTTATTACAATTGCTAATACGTGCAGATTCTTATTAAATTTAGGTTTTGGAATCACAAGGAAACACACAAAGTACTGACCATTATTCCCCTTAAATTAAGGTTTTATGCAGGAATGCAGAGAACTACAAAACATTTTCCCTCCTCCCCAAAGACCCCAAACACATCCATATGCAGTGCTTTATGTTCAGGGATTTCTAAGGGTCTTTTTCTAATGGAAATCAATTCACTAAATATTTCCCAGTGCTTTTCGCACTTAGAGAGTGGAGTAAGATTACTCCTGCCTGTAAGTAAAATTATTCATGGAAAATTTTAAACTGTTCTCCTCTTTAAAAAATTATTTATTCCTCTGGCTTCACTGACACCACTCAGGGCTAGGGGCGAGTGACACACACACAAAACTTGCTACACAATGCTCAAGTACTACCCCACAAAGAATTCCCTTCCAAACCTTTTACCAGCACAATATTGAAATAAATCACAGAAGCAAACCCCCAGTTTCCGACTGGTGACGTGTTGCGCAAGAGTGCGAGCCCTAATTCAACATACAGACGGCTCCCATGCCGAACTGCCTCTAGATTTAATGAAGTGAATAGGAAGGAAGTCGGGGAAAAAAAGTGTACAAATAAGAAATTAACACTTTCCTTCCCTACCCAAACGGTGAGACACAACTACAGGGAAGTTTGGTGAGGCACTTCTTCCCTTAAAGGCATACGGCACCCATTTGGCTCCCGATGTCACTAAGGAAAAAAAACCCTCTGGGGATAAAAATCCCCAGCCAAGTTAAAATAGTTAAACATATTTCAGCCTGCGTTTTTTCCTGAATGAAGCTGGGAATTACTCCTTCCTCCACTGGATGGCAACCTTCTTCCCCCTCCCCCCCTTTTCTCTTTCTCTTTCAATTTTTTTTTTTTAAAGAATACATGGTCATGACACAGAATGTGTAGGGATGAGATACAGAGTGGCTCTTTCCCCAATTAGTTAAGAAAGCAGCGTGTGTGTGTGTGTGTGTGTGTGTGTGTGTGTGTGTGTGTAGGTTCTGATAACAAAATGCAGGAAACAATTGTGCAGGATTAACTGTTTTAAAGGAAACACTTTGCAGCTTACAGAGCACATGGCAGACCCGGGAATCAGCTGCACGTGAGTCCAGCTGTGTGCCCTGTCATCCTGACACACACTACGTCTTTTCGTGAAGGCTGAACGGTCCTGAAAGTGTGCATTATCCTTGCTCTTCTCAACCTGTGGTATAGTGGGGTGCTATTATACGTAACTCCACAATACCAGGCAGCAGCAGAACACATCCATGCCTATGAATAGGTAAACAGGAACAAGCAAACAAAAGCCACAAGCAAACTCCGGGCGCATTGTTTCACTGTGGTTGTCGTTTCCACTCAGCGTCTCCAAATCCACCAAGCAGTGCGGCACAGCCCTTACCGTGGAACAGACCGTCTTAAGAAAAACTGAAAGGAGCAATGAGAAAGCAATTCTAGACAATGCACGGGGCATCTCTGGGATATCAAATGGGAAATTCAGTCTTCTAAATGTAAATCTCTCTCATATTTAAATATCTGCCCCCGACAAGGTCTCACTTTCTCTGTCTGTCTGTCTCTCTCCCTCTTCTCTCTCTGGGGGGTCCTCCTCCCTTATGACTCTAATTGGATTCCAGAATAAGACCCAAGGATGCTGCTGGGGGTGAGGGTGGGTGTTACAGAACTGAGGGCTAAGCAGTAAAGACAGAGAATTGCTGCCAGTTACATGTCAATTCTAGTGCTTCCTGAGGACCACTAAACCTGATTCCAATATTCAGGGAGACTAAAACTCCCTCAAGCCCCGATAAGACCTGGAAGCAAATAATACAGGTAATGATCCCCCAAGCAACCAGAGCAATTGTAGCAGCGACAATCAATAAGTGGAAGAAAATTTAAGATTTCACGTATGAGAAACTTTCTTCTAATACGAATATTAAACAACAAAAAAAATTGAATGTGGAGCTCTTGCTCAAAATGCCACATCACTTAGTCACTTGGTTTAATAAAGACTGTAGCACTTTTGGATACAGAATTCCAGACCCACAGCTGAAAATGGACAATTGTAAGTTTTTGATTACCATGTGAAAATGAAAAAAAGGAGGCCCTCGTGAAAATGGAGTCGGGAGGCCAGAAGGGGGAGCTCTCAGAAAGCACCACTCCACGTCAGTTACAGGAGCACTGTCAACTACAGACCCCAAAAGAAGATTCATCAACAGCACAGGATCACCAGCTACAGGACCCAACAGGAACAGATGTATGGTTGGCCCTTGAACAATATGGGTTTGAACTGTGTGGATCCACTTACACACTGAGTTTTTTCAACAGTAAACACTACGGCACTACACGATTTGCAGCTGGTTGAATCCTCAGTTGGGTGCAGAGGACCCGCAGGTGCAGAGAGGGCCGACTGTAAGTTACACACAGATTTTTGACTGCTGGGAAGGTTGGCGCACCTAAGCCCCAAGTTGCTCGAGTCAACTCTCCGTTGCATCTCCTCTAAGAAATCCACTAACCCAGCAACTCAGCCAGTGAGAAACCATCATCACCCTGAACTCTCCCTTTTCTCCACTGACATTTTATTCAAAACAACCCTTCCCAACTTCTGACTTTTTCTCCATAAAATAACGTTCCCCTCCTTTGTCTGTTGGACTTGCCTATGGTTTTTGTTATAGCATGCCTGTCCAGAATAACAATTCTCTGCTATTCCTGAACAAGCTCATTTCTGCTGGTAAAATAACTTTTATTTTTGAGGTCAACAATTACCACCCTCAAAGCAATCTGATAGACAAGTATGTATAAAATCAAATTTCCAGAGGTGAAATAAGCAGGACCCAAAAAGATAAATATTGTACGATTCCACTTCTATGCGAAAGGAAAACAATGGTCCCAGGGGTCGAGTGGATAGGGGTGTGGGGAGCGACTGATTCGTGAGTACAGAACTTCAGTTTGAGATGATGAAAAAGTCCTGGAGTGGAGAACGGGCATGTGTACACAACAAGGTGCTGAAATATACACTTAGAATGGTTAAAATAGTATATTTTACATTATGTGCTTTTTACCCCAATAAAAAAGTCCCTGAAAAAGAAATCGGATTCTCTAAATATTAAGGAAAAATCCCCAACAACTGCAGGCTCATACGTGTTCCTAACACCTCAACACACAATGCTAGTGAAATCTTGCTGGCTTTCCTTCCAAACTCAAACCTTACAGTATTTCAACAAGAAGCACGCTTGGTCTTGCCCTGGCCAATGACTAGAAGCCTTTTCAAAGATCCTCAATTATTCACTCATTCAGTGTTATTAAGGAAATATCCACGATGTAAGGAAATATCTGTACACAGGACATACCTATTCACAAACTATACTGTTGTTAACAAATACCTCAAATACTCAAGAAACGAAACAAGTTAAGCTGAAGGCTAAGTTTATTAGCATAGTTTAAAAAAATTTTTTTTTCCCTCTGGGATGCAATTAACTGGTGACAATTTAATAGATTCTCATTTCTTATTTCACTCATTTGTCAGGCAACTCAGATGCCGGCTGCATTACCAGCTCTCCCGAGTTGGGGACTGAAATGTACAACGCTGGCCATTAAGGGAAAGCAGATGGAGGCTCAGTTTAACTGAATTTCCGGTACTGAGAGCTGTGCAGTTTCTTGTTTGACAACTTTAGATCACTTTTGCAAAAATGATCCAAGGCTCCTTCTTTCCCCTGCTAATGGCATAAGGAAGCCACATAAGGACACCTGGAGGAGGCGGGGAAATGGGGAGCCACAGTTTACACAACTGAGACGAGGTATCAATAAATTAGTACATATTTCAGGTAAAAGAAACTGGAGGTTGGGAAGGGGAAAAAGTACAGGGACAATAAAAATTTCAGCGACAAGATCAACTATGTACCTTTTGGGCAGTATTAACCACAATGCTTTCAGAGAAAGACTTAGATTGAGTGGAGGGTCGCCGCCCAAACCTCTGGCCCTGCAGACCCTACCACATTACAAGCATAATGTGTTAACCCCTTTGTTCTTACAAGCTAGGCAAGTCCTATGCTCTAGCTCCCTTGGTGGAACTGACCACAGAACCCAAGAGAGAACTTGGGAGCCTGTGAGAGGCTTAGAGCCACAACGGAGAATTAAAAGAATTACGGTTCTGCTTTCTTATCCCAAGACCATTCATCTAGTTACTATCAACTCCTAACAGCCAGAACTCTACCTCCTCACCTGTAGAGCAGAGCTTCCCAGGGAGCCTGGGCCACATGTGTACTTTAAGGTTCTCAGGATCCTAAGAAAACGAAGACATGCCAAAAGAAGGTAACAGATTGCGGCATGATTTCAGTGCTTACAAAGAGTAATGCAATGCTTCTGAGATGGATAGTAAAACACAATGATTAGGAGTATCACCTCATTTGGAGATGATGACAGATGGCAAAGTGCAGTTCCTGGAACCAAATAAATGGTGCTCTTCGGGGCTTCCCAGTGACAGGCCATCCAGGAGGGACAGAGCCCCCACCCAGGCTTATAGGCTACCAGTGCAAGACCAATTCTCTGCTCTGTAAACCCACTGTGGTTAAAGCAACAAGTTCAAATGAGAGGGGGGTTGAGAGTAGGGTGCTTGTTCTGCTTGAGGCAGATGCAAAGAAGGCCACCAAGAGCCAAGTTACAAGGGAGGAGGCCACATAAGTAAAGCCACACAAGAAATCAAGAGCACAGCAGTCTGAGGCCATTTCATCGAGGAAGGAAAGAGCACCAATTTCAATACATCTTAAGATACATGGCCTCATGAATCCTTCCACTACCACCATCACCACTGACAGCAGGAGCAGCAGCTAACACACTATTCACCATGTTGCCAGGCACTTCGTGCTTTATACGCATTTGCTCATTTAATCCTCACAAAAGTCCTGCGAGGTCCTGTTATCCTCCTCATTTTACAGGTGAGGAAACTGAGGCACAGAGAGATGAAGTGTACAGGATTAAGAGATACAGACTACTCCGATGGGCAGGACGAGGGGACAACCCTCAGAATGGGAGACAAGGGATTGGTTTCTGAAGTATGTAGACAGTTCATCCAGCTTGGTATCAAAGGGGCAGACGGCCCGGTCAGAAAATGGGCAGAGGACCTAGGTGGGCATTTCTCCAAGGAGGACATACGGATGGCCGGGAGGCACATGAAGGGCTGCTCAACGTCGCTGATTATTGGAGAGATGCAAATCGAGATGACGGTGAGGTATCACCTCGCACTGGTTAGAGTGGGCATCATCAGAAAATCTACAGACAGTAAATGCTAGAGAGGGTGTGGAGGGGGGGAGTGCTCTTGCACTGTTGGTGGGAATGTAAATTGTTACAGCCACTATGGAGAACAGTATGGAGGTTCCTTGCAAAACTAAAAACAGAGTTACCATATGACCCAGCAATCCCACTGCTGGGCATATGCCCAGAGAATACCATAATTCAAAGACACATGCACTCCAATGTTCATCGCAGCACTATTTACAACAGCCAGGACATGGAAGCAACCTAAATGTCCATCAACAGATGAATGGATGGAGAAGATGTGGTACATATATACAATGCAATATTACTCAGCCGTAAAAAGGGACGAAATTGGGACATTTGTAGAGACATGGATGGACCTAGAGACTGTCATACAGAGTGAAGTGAGTCAGAAAGAGAAAAACAAATATTGTATATTAACACATATATGTGGACTTTAGAAAAATGGTACAAATCAACTGGTTTGCAAGGCAGAAACAGAAACCCAGATGTAGACAACAAACATATGGATACCAAGTGGGGAAAGCGGGGAGGGTTGGGGGGGAATGAATTGGGAGATTGGGATACCAAATTGTACACTCTAAATACAATGCAGTTTATTGTATGTTAACTGTATCTCAATAAAAGTTCTTAAAATATATATATATATATATAAAAGAGAGCTACAGGCTACTCTGTACAAAACAGCTAAGCAAGGATACACCACACAGCACAGGGAATTACAGCCATTATCTTGCAATAACTTTTAGTGGAGTACAACCTGTAAAAATACTGAATCACTATGCTGTACACCTGAAATTAATGTAAGACTGTAAATCCACTATGCTTCAATTAAAAACTTCAGTCAGTCACAGACTGAACTCTGGGACTCTGGAAGTGCAGCTGCGTAAACCACACCCTAGCTGGGAGGTTATTCTACTTTACAGCCCAGAGTATGAATCTGAACTATCAGGAAAAGGCTAAATGATGCTTAGATAAATAACACAACTCAAAACATAACACGGTACATCTCAGAAACACTTCCAGCAAAGACAGACAGACACACGCACGCACACATGTATTACACATGCACCAATGCAGTCCTTGCTTTGCATGGAAAAGTGACCACGCAAATCGAAACTGAACGAGGTTGAAACTGAACAAAGTCATCCTGATAATCAATGGGAAAATGATGATCATTCCATGACACTGACAAATTTATGTTAAAGCAGTAAAAACTTATTGTGGGTTATGCATTTCCAAGGAAGTGAAAAGCACAGTAAAATGAGTATTTGGTAAACTAATTTAAAACATCAGACATATGACATTAAAGTGGTTAAGAAAAAACGTATCAAGAATATTTGGATAGCACTTGGCTTCTTTTTCTTCTCATCAAAGAACTTACGGTGCAGAGCAAGAGTCTTTCCTAAGCCTTGGCAGATTGCCAAGGGTCAGCTTTCCACGTTTTATCCTTTTGCCCTCTCAATGTCTTGAAATCTCTCAGAGCTGCTTTAATGTGAAGTTTTCTTTTTTTTTTCTTCCTGCTGGTGTCACTTCCTCTGGGACATCTTCATCCTTTTCATCACAACCATTTTCTTCATTATATGCTGGTAAGTTTGCCTTCGCTGAGTTCCTCTGCACCGAATATGTAGTCCACTCCCAAAGGCCACTTTGCGACCCTACATCTTTCTTCACTTAAACTCGTGATATGGTTGTCTTCCAAAAAAGATCTGTCTCGTCAGCAGTAAACATCTGTGATCATCACAACCTCCTGCCTTAACTGATCTTTGGAACCTGGGTGCAGACGTCCCAGCCATGCCTGTATGTGCCCTGGCAGCACCACCAAGCCCACTCAACAATAATCAATTCATGCCCCTTTCAGAAATGGTGAGATCAGCCTTTACGAGCAGTAAAATATTCTTCCCCAGTCTCCTGGTAATTATTTTCTTTCAATGCAGCAACTAAAGTCAACACTTTGGCCTGAACCCTAGGCAAATCGATTGGACATATTATTACTACTACTATTATTATTGTCTTCAATCCAAAGTAAACACTCAAATTCAACCTTTAGTGGCTTCATGTTCCTAGCGCAATTTAAAATATGTTGAGGTGACTTCAGCTTGCTTTTTATATTCAACTGGCTTTTTCAGTCTGGTTTGTATTGTAGTTTCATGCAGGACTCCTACTTCACTTTGATGTTGCCCTTTTCAAATCCAATTTCACTTCCTGCATTGTTAGCTTTTGTCTCTTTGCTCCACTTTCATATCTGGTGGTCTGTTTGCTCTCCTGATTATTTCTGTAGTATGTTGTGTGGGTTTATCATTGGGATGCAAGGAGGCACCACAACTACATGCTTTGCTGTCTGTAAATGGCCTGAACAACAGATGCTCAGGGACCAATCACCAACACACTTTGGAAGAAGTGATGTGATTGGTCACTTATCATAATATGCACCTGTTATTTATACAGTGGACTGAAGAGCTAATAGCAAAGCTTATAATTTACACAGTTACTATACCATGGTGTTATGACCTGAACTGTATCCCCCTGCAAAATTCTTATGTTGAGGGCCTAACCCCCAGTACCTCAGAATGTGACTGCATTTGGAGATGGGGCCTTTGTTAACTAAGGTAAAATGAGGTCATTAGGGTGGACTCTAATCCACTATGACTGGTGTTCTTCTAAGAGGAGAAGATTAGGACACAGACACACACAACCCTGCCAATACCTTGAACTTAGACTTCTCGCCTCCCGGACAATGATAACATCAATTGTTTAAGCCAACCAGCCTGTGGTACTTTGTTATGGTAGCCCGAGCAAACGAACACATACGATAACTGGAATGTGTACTTGGGGGACTGAATTTTTTTTTAACTCTATCACGGTCATGGAAGTTTGTACCTATTGCAATGGGGCAAAACAAAGACTGGCTGTATGTATATAAAACATCCCTTTGAGTAAGTGAAGGCAGCGTTTCTCTTTCATGCCATCCTAGAGCGTAAGGGAAGCTGCCCTGCTCTCAGCATGTCCTGCCTGGCATCTACGTTCCAAAGCAGGCAACTTCTCCTGGCCCTAGTCTCACCCGGTGGGTCTGGGAATGGGCCCCTGTCCCCAGGATGGCCTGTCTCCAGGCTTGTGCGGGGCCTGGCCTGAGGGTCTCTGCATAAACACAAGTGAGAGTGACTGGCTGAGTTAGTTCATTTCTCTTAGGAATTTGAACTACACGTGTGAAAGAGCATGTCCACATTGGTGTGAAAGTTGAAGCTGAAGGAAGGTCATGAGGTAACACATGGCCTGAGATGTTATTACTATAAACTATGAACAAACAGGAAACAAAAGATATGCAAAGAGTATGCTGTGGGAAGGAGAAAGAGTAGCTGGTCCCAAGGATGCCACAATTCCATAAACACAACACACACCAGTATCTGGTTAGGCTATACAGACCATGCATGTGAATACACATACATACACGTACACACACACACGTGCATATACACACACACAGTAAGAGAGTGTCAGCAGAAGAATGTCCGGTTCCAGTTAAAGTTGAGAAGCCAACTGGGAAATGTACAATAATTTCAGATTTACATTTGCTCAAGTTGTATCCGTACGGTACTTCTAAGTATACAAAAGGTTATTTGTCAAATATGACTGTCCTTCCTCATTTAATGCCAAGTCAATAAAGCTAAAAATTCTAAACAGAATTTTGAGCCCCAGTTAGCTCAGCAATATACATATGTTGCAAACACAATTTGCAATGCAATAAAGTTAAAATGAATCTCTAGTTTTAAAGCACAAACAAGAACAGAGGTAAACATGACCAGGTTTTGCTAGTAAGCACACAGCACTCTTCTGGCTTTGCGTGGTTTCTGGTTTCCGTAGCTCCATGGTATCCTGAGCCAGGACCAGCAGTTTTGCTGGGAATCCCCAGCTGAAATCAACATGGGCAGAATCTGAGATCCTGTCAACCAAGACAGGGTCAGCTGCCTGCATGGGGCAAACATAAGGACAGGCTCTAACGGGCAGTGGCATTCCTGTGTAGAAGACATCCCCTAAAATGCACTTCAGAAACAGAGCATCTAGAGAAAATTTTACAAGGTGCAGGCCTGAGCAAATCTGCAGGAAGCTTGTAGGCTCCCTCAACGGACCTCTACTTAAGACTCCACCCACAGCGTGGACCTTCTGCTCTCTCCACCTGGCTCCGTACCAACACTCAGCTGTAACGTCCAACACCGTGATGCCAGTTATGCTTGCTGTTGGAACTACATCATTCAGTCAGATATTACATAAAATTAGAGTCATGAAACGAAACAGGGTTCTTATTTCTACAAACAGTGAATACAATCAAAACTTCATAAAAGACAAGTTGCTTAAAAGCAAAAGAGAATATAGTACTGTTGAATTTGGCAAGGGCCAGATGCCCATAATTTGGGAAGAGCCTGCCCTCAGTGTGGTTTGCTGGTTAAGTGTCAGGATTCTCCCCCAGGTGACGGATGGGTTAATTAACTAGACGAGGGGAATCCTTTCACCATGCATACCTGCATCGGATCAGCACAACACAGACTTTACATCTTACAATCGTGTCGGTTATACTGCAATAAAGCTAAAAATTTTTTTTAAAAAGCTTCTCACTCTAAAAACAGCAACACTGGAAATCTTAAGTGATACATAATGTGTGTTATTCACGCAAGATAAACTACAGGATTCTAGAAAGCAGACTCAGAGGAAACCCCAGCCTTATATCACAAATGTGGCAAACAGATATACCTTATGTTTTCTGTTAAAGTTTTCATCTACATACAAGTGATGCATGCATCATTTTCTCACCTTAACTAATACTTTCATTGACAGACCGGCTACTGGTTCTGATTATTTCGGTTAAGGTGGCTTCTGCTGGTGTTTTTCTTTTTGGAATAGGGTCACAAGGAAAGTCCTATTAGCTTGCTTGTTCTTTTTTGTCACCCAGTCCTTTACTCCCCTGCACAGAGATGTAATAGCTCCGTTCTGAGTATTTCCTGCGTCGTTATGGGCTACACCCCACTGGTCAGATCTTAAATACCTCTTTCATCACGTGCCTGCCCTAGTCACGTTCTTCAGTTTTCCTCAGCGAATCCATCTCCCACCTGGAGGCTTGGGATCTCCAGGACCTGATCTTCCCCCTTCTGACCTGCCTTATTTCCTGGTGTGTGAACACGTGGAGAACAACAGGATCACGAGCCCGGTCCCTCCCCAGAGCACGCCATGCTTCTTCCCCTCTCTGTGATTTCTCACGCTCCTCACCTGCAGTGTCTTCCCCAAACCCTCGTACCCAAGGTTGCTGCCCGGCCTCAATGATCCACCCACTACTCAGGACCTTCCCCAGCTGTGAAAAGTCTGTTTGTTTGTTTGTTTTTCCCCTTAGAGACCATGCCTTATTTTTTTCAGTTTCCCTACAGCATCTAGCACCGTCCTAGGATGGAAAAGCTAGGGAGTATAAGGATAATTGAACACAAACTCAACTTTTAGACAGGGCTCCCTGGGAACACTGCTCCTGGGTGTCTACCAGCTTACTGAATACTACAATTGAATTCAAGTGTATCAGTTCTAGAGACGTCTATGTTAACCCTCAGGTACAGGTATCAACTCTAGCGTCAGTCCCTCTCTTCCCTACATCACCCTCTAGTCACCATCCCACGTCTCACCTTCCCTTTACCATCAACTTCAGAGTCCTCGATCCTGAAAAATCTACTCCCTGGTCACACAGTAAAATTCCTTTAGCAACCAGGACACTGATATTTTTCAAAAGTTGCCCAAAGCTTCCTATATCCCGTATCTATTAATCTCCTCTAAAGCCTATTTACTTTCTCTCCCACTGCTCTTTACTTAAAATCTCTCCTTCCTTTAACGCTCCGGTCTTGGGATTTCCTACCTTTTTTCCACCACATTTTCCTTCCCTTAAAAAAAGATTCCCCAAGTTTTCCTTAGGCACTCTTCTTTTTCATTCTCACTGATTTTAAATCTGCAGTCAGTTGTGGCCAGTCACCCCTTCTGGGTACACAGCAGGCATCACTAATAAGTCTGATGTCCTCATCAGGTGAGATGTCTCTTAATGAGCCCGGGAGGACTTGCTGCTGGGGGAACTTCCAAGCTGCCTTCCTAGAGGGGTTATGAGACGCACCCCATGAAGGCTGCTGGATGGGGGTGCCTTCGGCCGAGCAGCCTGGACACAGCCTCACAATCCTCTGTGTGCTGACTGCGTTCTGAGCAGCCCCTAACTATTGACAGCTGGCACCTGTGAGGAGTCCAGTCCCCTATTCTGGATGCAGAATCTTCTGTGGAGATCCAAACAGCCCCTGACTTCAAGTGTGACCTCAAGCCACTCGGTTTCAAAAATTCTCTCTCTTGCCTGGCCTTCCCTTTGGAGTTACCAATCAGGATGTCCAATACCCTAGCAAAAGTCCCCAATGACATCCATCTCTTTTCTTCCAACAGGACGAGTATTTCTCTTCTGGATCCTTCTGTTTCACTGCAGAGCAGCAGCACTCCCCACCCCCACCCTCAACTATCCAGGCTAGAAACCTTTAAAATCACCAGTTTCCCTTAACATACTCCACGTCCTGTCACTCACCAGTTACCTCTAAAACAGCTGATCAGCAATCGTGTCCTTGCCCTTGTTCTGGTCTTCCCTTCACAGGGTCAGATATAATGGTCCCCCTTAGGGGTTTCCCTCACCCTCTCTCGGGCCCTTTAAATTCATCCTTTATAATGCAAATGGTTACCTTCTCTCCATTTAAAAGCAGGGACAGGGCACTCATTCTCAGAATTCCGAGATGTTCAGGCTCCCATTCTTTCCATGGAAGAGAATAAAGCCCAGATTCTTTGGTCATGCATAGCCGCCACCCGAGTTTTTCTCTTATAGGGACTCCTGTCCCTACAAAAACTCTCTGCTCCCAACGCGCAGGGTCACAGTAACATGTGCCACACTTCCACGCCTCTTTGCGGTTCCTGCAGACCGACACCCCGCTCCTCTTGATCCCTCTCTCCTACCCAAATCATGCCATTTCATTCCTACCATGGACCCTGATCTCTCTTCCCCTGTACTTTCACAGTATATTACCAGTACTTTTGTTCCCTATTTAAATCTGCTTGGTATGAGTTTTGGCTTTGTCTTAAAATATGTCTGCATCCCTTATAGGTCTGAAATCTCCTTGGGAATTTTTTAAAAGTCACTTTAATAAAAAAAAAATAGCCTCTCAAGGCATTATACTGATGCCTTGCTCACCAGTGGGACCCCAAAATCTTGTTGAAATAAAATTGTCTTTATTGTTTACTCTTCTGCTTTCTCCAAATGACAGGGTTTACCAGGGAAGTACATTCTAAGGTCGGCTTAAAAGATTACTGTTCAAGGAAAGGCTACAGGATTATACAGTGAATTCAACTAAACCAGATAAATGGGGCAAAATGAAGATTTTTGTGTTCTGTTTGCCCTTCTGCAGTCCACTCTTTAAACCACCTCTATTTTAACTGGTAATTATACAGTCTTCTGTCTTGCTGCAGCTTTGGGAGTTAAATGGTTTAAATAAGATATTCGATCCCAATGGCAGAAAGGACTCTCTAGGCTGGACTGATGATGCAGACCAACTCCCCTTGCTTATTAGCTCAGAGGCAGAGCTGTGTGGGCAACTCAGGTGAACAGGTAAGGAGGAGAAAGGGAGGGGCTCTGGCCTCCCTAGAAACAGGGCAACAGGAAGGGTAGAGAAACTGACCTGAGTCCCCCAAAGCCCCCAGAGCCTGCTGCTGGGTAGAAGGAAGTCCACAAAGGAGGCCTTTCTTGAGGAGTGGCCGGGCTAACCGCCTTCACGAGGTGTGTCTCACATCCAGACCAGGAGGCTGTCTTGACGTTCTCGAGTGGCAAGTCCTCCCAGGGTCATTAAGAGAGTCACCTGTTGCAGATCTGACCTGAGCTCCCGCACCTTTTCAACAGTGGCCGAAATAACAGGCCAGGAGGAGGTAGATTGAGTGGGCAAAGGGGCTGTGAACCGGAATGTGATTTGTCTTTTACCAAACCCCATACTTCCACAGACATGCACTGATGTGCATTTTCAAAATCTAAAAGGTAATATAATCAACATTCAATATTAAAAAATATACTAAATGCTATGTACTAAATGTTAAATCCCAAAACCATCCTCCAGGCCTATGAGGCTTAGTTCCTCACCTGTAAAATGGAAGAAATAATATCTATTCCAAATCTGTAAGAGAATTAAACTGTGATGTGCATCTACAGTATCCAGCCTAGCACTGTCTGGTACAGAGAAGGGAGAGGATGTACAGAAACTGAGAGAAAGGGTCTGATCTGGCTCAAGACAAGTCTTGAAAATTTTACAGGAATGAACTTGGATTAAGGATTCAGTCCTGGGAAGGGGTATGGTGTGATATGAACCGACTTTATGACAGTAAAAAAGCCCCAACTATATAACAGGAGAGAGGCAAAAAGTTACCTTTATTTTAAAAAAAATTTTATTGTGGTACAACTGACATACAACATTATATAGGTTTCAGGTGTATCATATGATGATCCAACATCTTTATACCTTGCCAGACAATCACCACAATAAGTCCTGTGACCGTCCATCACCGCACAAAGTGAAATTTCAGGATTTACTCTCTTGGTAACTTTCAAGTATGCTCTACAATACTGCTGACTACATTCACCACACTGCATGTTCCATCCCTATGACTTAGTTATTTTATAACTGGAAGTTTGTACCTCTTGCCTCCCTTCACCCATTCTTGCCTACTCCCTGACCTTCCTCCCTTCTGGCATCCACCATTCTGTTCTCTGAATCCACGATTTTGGTTTTGTTTGTTCATTTGTACTGTTTTTGAATTCCACGTATAAATGAAATCATATGGTATGTCCTTCTCTGTCTGATTTATTTCATGCAGTATAATTCCCTCAAGGTCCATCCCTGTTGCTGAAAATGGCAAGATTTCTTTTTTTCCTTTTTATGGCTGAGTAGAATTCCATTGCATATATACACTACATTTTCTTTATCCTTCATCCATTGATGGACACATAGGTTGTTCCCATGTCTTGGCTGTAGTAAATAATGCTGCAATGAACGCGAGAGTGCATAAATCTTTTCAAGACAGTGATTTTGTTTCCTTTGGATACGCACCCAGAAGTGGAATGGCTAGATCATATGGTAGTTTTATTTTTAATTTCTTGAGGAACCTCCATATGGTTTCCATAGTGGCTGCACCAGTTAACATTCCGACCAGCAGGAAGGTCCCCTCTTCTCCAAATCCTCACCGACACTTGTTATTTCCTGTCTTTCTGAGAACAGCCATTCTAACAGGTAGAAGTGACCTCGTGGTTTTGATTTGCATTTCCTTTATGATGAGTGATGCTGAGCATCTTTTCATATGTCTATTGGCCACCTGTATGTCTTTTTTGGAAAAATGTCTATTCAGATCCTCTGCCTATTTCTTAATCAGATTGTTTGGGGTTTTTTTGTTTGTTTTTTTGCTATTTTTGTAAGTTCTTTATATATTTTGGATATTGACCCCTTCCTTGCTGGGTATATAATTTGCACATATTTTCTCTTATTCAGTAGGTTGTCTTTTCATTCTGTTGGTTTCCTTTGCTGTGCAGAAGCTTCTTAGTTTGATGTAGTTCCATTTGTGTATTTTTGTTTTTGTTGCTTTTTCTTTTGGAGTCAGATACAAAATTCATCACCAAGACTGATGTCAAGTGGCTTACTACCTAGGGGTTTCTAGGGGTTTTATTGTGTCAGATCTTACATTCAAGTCTTTGATCCATTTGGAGTTAATTTTTGTGTATAGTGTAAGACAGTGGTCTTGTTTTATTCTTTTTCTTTGCTGTCCAGTTTTCCCAACACCATTTATTGAAGAGACCTCCCTTTTCCCATTGTATATTCTTGCCTCCATAGTTGTAAATTAATTGGCCATCTGTGCATGGGTTTATCTCTGGGTTCTTTATTCTGTTTCACTGATCTGTATATGTTTTTATGCCAATACCATAACATTTTGATTACTATAGCTTTGTGATATAGTTTGAAATTGGGGAGAGTGATACCACCAGATTTGTTCTTCTTTCTCAAGATTACTTTGGCTATTCAGGGTCTTTTGTGGTTCCATAAAAATTTTAGGATTGTTTGTTCTATTTCTGTGAAAAAAATGTCATTGGAATCAATAAGAATTGCTTTGAATCTGTATTTTGCTTTAGGTAATATGGACATTTGAACATTATTAATTCTTCTAACCCATGAGCATGAAATAGCGTTCCATTTCTTTGAATCTTCTTCAATTTATTTCACCACTGACATATAGTTTTCAGTGCACAGGTCTTTTACTTCTTTGGTTAAATTTACTCCTAGGTATTTTATTATTTTTGATACCATTCTAAAGGGGACTGTTTTCTTAATTTCTCTTTCTGATAATTTGTGGTTGGTGTATAGGAACACAACTGATTTTTGTATACTAGTTTTTTTGTACCGTCACTTTACTGAATTCACTTATCATTGAGTTCTAATGGTTTTTTGGTGAAGTCAAAAAGCTATCGTTAAAAGAGAGGAGGAAACAGCCTGTGAAACTTGAAGTGGAGACATAAAAGCCCTGTTTACAAGTAGCAAAGATGGCTCTTCTGGTGTGGGAAGGCATGCCCCCACATGTGCCTTAATGGCTCTTAAAAAAAAAGAAAAAAGAAAAGCCAGTCCTTTGGCAGCGGGTGCCCAGGAAAACAGGGTGTTCTTAAGACTGACTAGAAAGGTATGCAAATACTAGGAACAACAGGCTGGGGCCTGATGGGCGTCATGGGTTGGGATTTACTGAAACTGCTATAGAAGAGCCAAGCCTCATAACAGGTTAAAAATAATCCTGAACGTAATGGCACCAAAGTAATCCCTGTCTGTGATTTTACTTGGCTCCTTTCCCAGCTTGGGTATGTGAAGGTCAATGAGATTATAGGTGATTCTATTTTTTTCCCTCCATCTTCCATATTTCTCATTATGCTTTTATGATGGAGGAAATCCCTCCAAACAAACTTTACTTTAAACTTGACTTTTCTTTAAAAATATTAAGCTCCAGGTGTTTTGGGAGCTGACTATAAAAATGCAGAGATACAACTCATAAAAGCACTAATAAACAGTCATTCACTAGATTCCTGTAACATGATAAAATGTTGCCAAACAAAACCCCTACACTGGGTTTGTTAATTCTTTTGCAAAACACATGTTCAGGCCAGGGATTCCCCTGGAATGTTGACACTGTAGTCTGTTCGAGGCCACAATATCCTTCCCAGACCTTCCAATAATATCCCATGACATTAGTGTATTCTTTTTTAATTAAAGTAAATGCAAACAGATTTGGTCTTGATAATTTGGTGAAGAGAAGATCTGTTTCAATGAACAGAACAGATCAATTTAGCAGCTGTTATGTACTCTGCTTGGTACAGGGATTTAAAAATAATGGCAAGGTGGGTAGTTTCTTCTTGATGACAAAGTACTACAGAATTCTTGGTCTTGGTGTGTACAGGACTGCTGAAGCCCCCAACTACCTGAGCGGAGAAAGAGAAAGTAGCTCCTGGTGGCAGGTAGATATTCCCTTCACCAGCTCTACCACGCTCGTGTGCTGTCCATCCTATACTATCAGCACACAGGACTCAGCTCAACTCTCCAAAGGCTACCAACAGCCAGTTCGTCCTGTGCACTAGATCATGTACTGAGTCCATCAACAGGCTATAGAACCCCTTGTCAGCCTGCATTTTTGAGAGAAAGCCTGGCTAAGAACAAGGAGAAAAATCTCACCCATACCCCTCTGAGTTTTAGTTCCTGAGGGTTGAGTCTCAGTTAGAGCCAGACCAGGGCAAACTCACATAGTCCCCTCTCGGGCCACCAAAGATAAAGTGAAAGAAGGGCAGGCAGGAGAGAGGGGCTGTGCTCTCTTCCTCATCCCCATCTCTCACGTCACGACTCCAAGGTACAGAGAAGGAAACAGTCCCAGGGAGATGAAGCGACATAGCCAAGATGTCACCCAACAAAACAGCACATTTGGAACCAGAGCCCTGATATCCTGATGCTTGAGGCCTGTCCTTCCACTAAGTTAGGAGAAGCAAACTATGGATGAGAAGAACAAAACCACTGGCAGCCTCTGTAAAGCTGAAGTTTTAAGGATGCCATTTAAAATAATCTTTGGAAAATATTCTACAAGGTCCAAGGAAAAGATATTTCTAAAACAACAGCGTCGTGCTTTAGGAATATACTTTTTACTATGGACTATGACCATGGAGACCTTACATATGGGATTTCAGTAGGAGTGGCAAGACTAGAATCAAGCTTTGCCTGGAGCAAAGTCTCATGGTCCCGTCTACAATTTCTCACGATTCTGACAATTCAACACTCTTTCATAGAAAATAAGAAAGGAAGCCATCTGAAAGGTACATGGTCTTATACTTAAAATCAACGTTCTCTGTTGGAGACTCTCTTGTACAAAAATAGAAATGAAAACCCAATTAATTCAGTACTTTCTTTTTTGCCTTTTCATTTTGAGTGAGATTAGATATATTAATCTGGTTTCTGCTGAAAAAGAAATGAGGGTTTAAGCTAGGAGACAGCTGTTGTAAAATCTATGAGAATTTCCAAGGAGTAGCTGGGTTGAAGCAATGGTTGCATTTTTTATGCATATTTGAATAGTCTTCATCAGTGTGTTCTGAAATGAGAACAGAGCCTTCAAAATCTTGAAAAGCTCGAGAGCATGTATGTCAAGACTGCACACCTTTAGAATTCTTTTTGGTAAGAAATCTTTACATGAATATACAGACCGTGACTCTAATGGGAAAGAATGCCAGTAACTTCCACCTTGATTGGTATTGGTAGACAACAACAACACAGGATTCCACTGACTTAACCAAAAGGACATGAAGTGTAACCGAATCCCTCTCCTGCCCCTCCTCTCTGGCTGGTACACTCACTTATTCACAAATATTTATGGAGTGTTCACTATGTGTGAGGTACTGCCCTAGTGCTGGGATAAGTTAGTGGACCAGACAGGCGAAGACTCTGGCTCTCCTGGAGCTTAGTACCAGTGGAAGATGCCAATGAGCTAACCTTTATTTTTTTTATTTATTTTTTAATTAATTTTTGGCTGCGTCAGGTCTTACTTGCAGCACGCTGGATTTTTGTTGAGGCGTGTGGGATCTTTCGTTGTAGCGCACAGGTTTCTCTCTGGTTGTGGAGTGTGGGTTTTCTCTTCTCTAGTTGTGGCATGCAGGCTCCAGAGCGCGCGGGTTCTGTAGTTTGCGGCACGCAGGCTGTCTAGCTGAGGCGTGTGAGCTAGGTAGTTGTGGCACGTGGGCTTAGTTGTCCCACGGCATGTGGGATCTTAGTTCCCTTGACCAGGGATCGAACCCACATCCCCTGCATTGGAAGGTGGATTCTTTACCAGCGGACCACCAGGGAAGTCCCTGAGATAATCTTTAGATGATGGCAAGGGCCAGGAAGAAAATTAACATAGGTTACTTGGCAGTTACCAGCAGGGCCTGGCTCTTTCAGCTAGGGTAGTCAGGGAGGGTCTGTCTGGAAAGAGACCATTAGGACAAGGAGACAAGCATGTGACAATCTGGGAAGGAGCCTTCCTGGAAGTGCACGGGACCAGAAAGACAACCCAGTCCGGTGTGGCAGCTACCCAGAGAGCAAGAGAAGATGAGATTCAAGGGCCAGGCAGAGGCCAGATGGCCACGGCCTTGGAGACTGTGTTAAAGTGCTTGGATTCAATTATACTTGAGGGAGGCTCCTGGAAGGGTAGATGTGGGGAGTGGGGCTGGGGGTAGGGGGTCATCAGAGCTTCTATTTGCTTTGGAAAGTACCCTCTGACCTCTCTGAGTAGCCACCTGAACTGTTCTGAACAAAGAGGAAAGCTATCCTCTAAAATACCGGCAATCTGCAAAAGTCACACACTTCCTTCGACTTATTATTGGCACCTAAATCCCCAAATCCCTTTTTCTTTTGTCCGGGTGGATGGCGGATGCACTGTTGTATTTCTCCTCCACTGGAGGCCAAGCAGGGTGGGGAGACACCCCAAGGAGCAGAGGTGTGGCTGTTAGGGAGGCGTGTGTCTCCCAGAAACAGCCAGGAGATGAACGCCGTTGCCAACCGTGTCTGGAGGCTGTACCGTGTGCCAAAGAGCAGCTGCCTGTACGTCCTCCAGAGCCTGAGGATGGGAGGAGGGAAATCATAAATGACACCCCCGGAGACAGGACACTAAAAGTCTGACATGAAGGAGGATGCATGTTGTTTAAACTCTGCTGACTTCCTGAACAGTTAAAAGCCCTTCCCGTTAGTTCGTCTCACAATCTGTTCTAATCTCTATTAATTCCCATCTGTGTACACTTGGAGACCTGCTCTTGACGAGCTCTTTAAGGTGGCTAAGTGTGCAATATTATCTCTAATAGCATCTCTCAAATCTGGCTGTTCATTGCGCTAACGAGGCGGGGGCGGGGCAGCCACAAGCCTGGCGATGAGCACCGCTCTCCCCGTGCACGCAGCACGTGGAACGCGACCTCCGCCACGTTCAAGAAATGGGCGCTGAATGGAACGTGCTTTCTAACAGCCTCCATCACTGGACCCACTGATCAGAAAGAAGAGGTGATCACCAGGAAAAGCACAGTAAGGAGGAAAAGGAAAGCAGCTTCACGTGATTTCAGAGGTTGTCTGTGGGTAGGTGGAGGGGGCCGGCACATTAAAGAGCATGCAACTCCACCCCGACCAAGAGGCCTGACCCAGATCACGTAACCTAGCTGGCAGCAGGGCTGGGACCCGCACACCAGCTTCCTGACTGCCAGTCCTGTGGTCTTTCTGCAGCCACGGAGGGTTACGTGGAACACCAGAATCCAGAGAATTTATAGCTGAGTGAGCACAGGTTGGCGGGCTTGAGGTGAATAAGCCTGTGGGCATGTCCCATAACATACCCAGCAAGGAAACGTATCACCCTCCTTAATCCCACCAATGAATGAGGACGCGAGCCTCTTTCTCCCACCCTTTCATTTTTCTTATGTCACCCCAAATCTTGCCTTTGAGACACACAACAGAACTATCTTCTTTCTTCTTTTCTTATCACCTAGATTTTCTCTGAAATAATTTAACACTTTTTCCTTAATAGCTAATTTTTTGGTAATCCTGATAGACCTGGTTCTATGTTACACATAATTAAATTTCAGAAAATTCTATGAAGAATGAGCTATTATTTTCCCCATTCTACAATGGAGCTACGAGAGGGTACACTTTAAGCATCCAAAGTCACAGAGCAAAATAGGTGGGACTGGGATTTGAACCCTGGTTCATCAGATTCTAAGGTTTTAATCTCTTAACCACAATCCTAAACTTCCTTGAGAGATAGACATCAAAGACATAGTTCTGACACCCACCCATACATAAGCACCGTGACAGTAAAGTCCCCTACTCTGTCTCTAGCTTCTTAAAAAAAAACTGTACCCTCCCTGACCCTCACTGGGAGAATGAAGTCATTTCACAATGTACACCTATATCAAAACATCACAATACACCTTAAGTACATACACCTTTTATTTGTCAAAAATAAATAAATTAGGGGCTTCCATAGTGACGCAGTAGTTAAGAATCCGCCTACCAATGCAGGGGACATGGGTTCAGTCCCTGGGCCAGGAAGATCCCACATGCTGCAGAGCAACTAAGCCCGTGTGCCACAACTATTGAGCATGTGCTCTAGAGCCCACATGCCACAACTATTGAGCCCACACGCCACAACTACTGAAGCCTCTGGGCCTAGAGCCCGTGTTCCATAAGAGCAGACATCACGAGAAACCCATACACTGCAAAAAAGAGTAGCCCCCGCTCTCCGCAACTGGAGAAAGCCTGTGTGCGGCAATGAAGACCCAACACAGCCAAAAATAAAATAATAAATAATAAACTAAATCTTAAAAAAATTAATTAAAAAAATTATTTTCGTAGCTTTATTGATAAAAAAGCAAAAAAGAATAGGACAAAAAACAAATCTTGATTCAGAAAAGCAAGCAGTCATATTTCTAAAACCATCTATTTCTATGCAGTGGTTGAAGATAATGTGAACTTCTTTGGGCTCCTTAGTATCTGTAAGCCAGATCCAATTTCCCATGGTCACTTTCAGTGTATGAGTTAGATTTCAGAGCTGAATCCTGATTTCAAATGGTTGAAAATTTGAGACTAGAATTTCCAGGCATCACAGTTTTCAAAATCAATTGAAACAAGTCTCTCCCACTTCTCAGCCTTTAATACTTAGTATTTTAGTTGGCCCTCTGAGTATACTTTCTTCTATTAAACTGACCCTACTGAATTTTGACCAAAGGGAACATATCAGGTCCAATTGCTATGAAAACAATCTAGCCAATGGATTTAAGAATGAAATAAAAAGTATAGAAAATTATCGAAATTTTCTTACTACTGTCAAACGTGTCCCCCAAACAATTCACAACTCTGACCACCTTTAATTCGTTCAGTACTTCCTCCCTAAAGTGCTGAAGCACCTTGAATTTGGCAAAACCCAAATCCATCTTCTAGGGCCTTAGCTCTCCCTTGTGTATAAAAACGGAAATGCAGCGTGCTAGCCATTTTGCCCCAGTAAATCTGATGACCCAATTGGAAAACCAAAAAAATGCCATTCGGTAAAAGAAAAAGAAAATGAATTCTTATGTCTTTTAACAAAATGCAAGAAAAGATGACACAAAGTGACAAAACAAAAGAGGAGCAGCAAGCTATCATGCACATTATACTTTAGATAAAGGATCCCCCCCAAACTTTGCCAGTATACAATAAGGCCCTTTGGGAGAAAAGGACATCTCGCAGCATCACTGACGCTCTCAGCTGTGATGACAGCTAGGAGATCCCGGCCCCTGTCCGATTTCAGGCTGGATCATCCCATACTTAATCCGGCCCAAACCGAGAAGACATTATCCTGTTTCAAAGATTTCTAGAGAGAGAAAAATTCTCTTCGTGTAGATAAGGAAATACTCTATTATTTCTCATTGTGCATTTCAACAGAATTTCAAGTATTTTGTTTCAAATCCCAACTTCTTTAAACTCTCTGGGTACTCTTTCCAGTTCTCTGTGACTAACTCTTGTGGATTTCTCTGCCTTCCCCCGCCCCCCCAGCCACCTGCATTGGGTTTAGCACAGGCTGCTTGTAATGGAACGTTGACTAAGGGATCTCATCCTGTGTTTGCAGCTGGGGTTACGTAGCTTTTCGAGACACACAGGTCAACGCCACTGAGAGGTGTCACGTGTTACTTTACTGTTGTCTCTGCGATGATGTGGTCCAAGAGTCTCCTACTCTGTTGTCTCCACGTTGAGCTGTGGGAAGGGGAAACCCCCCAAATCCTTTTTTGTGGTCAGGAGATCTACTTATGGAGATGTCTTTCAGGCACCGAAATTATGGGAAACTCAACCTCTTATCTGGGGACAGACTGGTTGAGGGGAGAAATGGTGCTCTGTGCTGCCTTTCCTCAAGGTCCCCCCAGAAACCCTGGGGCTTCTAAAGCTAGCTGTCTCTCTGTCGTGAGATTTGAAGATCTGAGGAAGTGAGTTTTATCCCTATCATTTACGTAACATGGTTTGGGGCCCAACCGTACAGGGCATTATAGAAACAGAGCTTATACCATCACCAGGAGCTTATAAAACCCAAAGAAGCATCCTCACATTCATAGGTAAGGACCACACCAGCAAATAAGAACCTTTCCAAATTACAGTTTAGAGACATCAGATCAACTGTGAAACAAAAGCATACTCCAAAGTTCGTTCTCTCCGTCAGGCTGGCAATTAAATATTATACAGAGCACATAATTTAGATTGCATTCCAATTATCTTCCAGTGCTGTAGGGCACAAGTCACTCACTCGGCAATTACATACATTCTGGGATGTCACTAAATGCTTAGGAAGGGAAGGATTCTTAAGTTGGCAGAAGGACCAAAGGAACAGGAAGAATGGAAAAACCAGGCATTCCGGAATTCACCCTCCGCCCGCTGTGGAGCTTTACAGACACCCCAGTTTTACAGAGCTCCTGCCTCAATCATGATTATAATACTAGAAACAGCACAGCCCGTGCACACATGGCTGAAGTTACACCAAAAACACCTGGCCCACTGGGCTCATCAGATGTCTGCCAGTTTAGGGGTACGAATGCCTGCTCTCACACAGAAATAAAGATTTTTTTCCCAAGAAATTATCAACATGAGCCAATTACTGGTTATGTGCAAACACACACACACACACACACACACACACTACATAACAGAGCACTGTTATCACCTTGGGTGCCCCATGGGAAAGCTATAAAATGTTAATGGACATAATACTTTTAAAACCACGTTAGCATTCTCTTCCACACTTCCTAAAGGGACCATTCCCTGTTCAGGGGAGCCACCTATTGCCTTCAGGAGGATTAGGATAAAGTTGGTATGCAAAGACAAAAAGAAAAAAGAAAAAAAAAAGCCAGAATGACCCCACTGACTTCCAAAAAAAGATTTGCGAGTCTACCATCAGACAGCAGTCTCAGTCGGGCTTCCTTGATGGAGAGGAGTTCCCTCAATTCCAAAGGAGGTAAGCCTGGTGGGTGGGGATCCCTAGAACTGCTCAGCCACAGTGACGGGCACCGTGGCCAGGCCACGTGTGTATGGCAAGTTGCTATATGGCAGGAAGGCAGGGTAGGAGCCTTCTGCCCTGGAGAGAGGGGGAGTTAAAAGGAAGAAAGGTAGGGGCTTCCCTGGAGGCGCAGTGGTTAAGAATCCGCCTGCCAACGCAGGGCACACGGGTTCAATTCCTGGCCCGGGAAGATCCCATGTGCCGTGGAGCAACTAAGCCCGTGCACCACAAGTACTGAGCCTGCGCTCTAGAGCCTGCGTGCCACAACTATTGAGTCCATGTGCCACAACTACTGACGCCTGCGTGCCTAGAGCCCGTGCTCTGCAACAAGAGAAGCCATGGCAATGAGAAGCCAGCGCACTGCATTGAAGAGTAGCCCTCGCTCGCTACAACTAGAGAAAGCAGAGAAAGCCCACACACAGCAACGAAGACCTAATGAAGCCAATACATAAATAAATAAATTTATTAAAAAAAAAAAAGGAAGAGAGGTAAGAGGTCAGCCCTGAGGATATTGCTACCGGTAGGATTTATAAGCCGTTGAGCCAACCCCACCCATGGGGATGCGACCCCGATAATATCTCTGCACACCAAAGCTCAGGGGTGCTCTCTGGTTATGACCACACTGATGTGCCAGGAGGGGAATGCCCCTGATTCCATGAGGAGCGGGCAGGAGACTGTGCCCCCTCCCAGAGATCATCCTATATGCCTCTTCATTCTCTTGGTCCTCCTGATTTGTATCTTTCATGATAAAACTGGAATCACCAGTAGTGCTTTTCTGCTTTTGTGATTCACTGTAGCAAATTGCTGAACCTGAGGGGGTCATGAGAACCCCTGAATTTAGAGCCCTTCAGTCAGCAGTGCAGGTGGCCCTGGGACCCCCCAAAGTGTGGCTGGCATCTGAAATAAGCCCAGACTTGTTGGGGACTGAGCCCTTTAACGTGTGGGGTCTAGCTCCAGGTAGTTCGTGCCAGGACTGAATTCCATTACACCAAGCTGGGGCTGAAACGGAATACTCACCCTTCAGTCTCCAAACATGGTATATATCTGAGGGGGGAGGGGGGTGGAGAGAGCAAGAGGAATGAGGCTGTAAACATGCCCGGAGGTAGATTTACTATGCAGGTCATGAAGTGTGAGCTTTAGGACTCTCACTTTACAAGCCCCTCCCGAGGGTCTGGGAGGGTCCTTCACTGTGTGTTCATACGGTCAGAGACGTTGACAGAATCTGCAAAAGTGAGACATTTTTGTACTGCTTGTTTTAAAGAGCTCCCTGACCTACCCCACCATCAGATTCTGGCGGCTTGGGGCTTGACAACCCCCTGGTGGTGAGACAGTGATTTCTGCAGAAAGAGGCTGGATGCTCCTGCCTGTTCTAGCACCATGGGTAGAAAGCAACCGAGTCTGCAGATTCCCAGCTAGGGCACAAAAGAGCTGAGAGCGCTGAGAAGCCAGAGAAGCTGGGAGTCCTCATGAGACTTCAGACTGCAGGGAAGCTGCCCACTGGAGATTCTGGCCAGACGTTAACAGCACATTTCATCAAAGACACCAAAAAGAATAAGGTGGGACTAGCTGCGTGTCAAGACCCCCAGGGACAGGACAGACCAGTAGTCCTGCACTGAGTCACGCAGAGATCCACCGGACAGGGCACCTGCCCTTGGGAAGGAGCCCCTAGGAGAGGTCAGGAACAGCCCATAGAGGGCATGGATGTTGAAATGACTGTCCTCAAAAGCTGAAGTTCACTTGAGACTGGTGAACACCAGAGAAGTTGAGGTTTCCTCAATGGAAACAGGGATTTCAAAACAACTTTAAAAACCTTAAAAAAAAAAGAAAGAAAACTGAGCTGTTGTTTGAAACTGTGATCATCTTCATTTAAAGTAACATGAATACAGAAAAATTTTTTAAATCTTCCAACTCAACAGATTGTCTAAAGGACATTGTGGGAATTTTTAGCATACTATGATTATAAAATAAAATCCTTTTGTGATGACATGAATAAAATTGTCAAAGAAACTGGCCACAGCACTTAAATGCAACCTAAGTGTTCAACAAAATCTTACCTTCCTGGGCTCACAGCCAGACCACATTTCCCAGTTGCCCTCACAGCGAACGTGGCCACGTGACTGAGTTCTGGGCAATGGGATGTGAGCGGAAGTGACAGAACCATTCAGGCCTGGCCCTCAGAACTCAACACACCCTACTCCATGCTGTGTTCCCCACTTGCAGCTCACTGGGATGGGGCTGACTAAGCCTCACAGAGGCTCTGCAGCCTGAATCCCTGAATGGCCACGTGGAGAACAGTTGCCCCCACCAACCAGAAACACCCGCCTTGGACTTCTATGTGAGAAATAAAATTCTACTTGCTTTCTGGGGTTTTTTTGTTTTGTTTGTTTACATTTTTATTTATTTATTTATTTATTGGCCGTATCAGGTCTTTGCTGCTGCACACGGGCTTTCTCTAGCTGAGGCGAGCGGAGGCTACTCTTCATTGTGGTGCACAGGCATTGCGGTGGCTTCTCTTGCTGCGGAGCACAGGCTCTAGGCACGTGGGCTTCAGTAGTTGCGGCACAAGGGCTCAACAGCTGTGGCGCACCAGCTTAGTTGCTCCACAGCATGTGGGATCTTCCTGGAGCAGGGATTGAACCAATCAACGTCCCCTGCATTGGCAGGCGGATTCTTAACCACTGGGCCACCAGGGAAGTCCCTCTAATTTGCTTTTTTGGACAGGCCCATGTTTAGGTCCATCCGTCGCAGAAGTGCATATTACCTGAGGCTACACTCTTACACGTCAGTCTGGTGCTATTTCGCTTTGGCAATCAACGGGCTCTTGCTATCTGCATACAAAAGTCCTGAAAGATCCAGTATATCAGCGAGTCGGGACAGCGGGTAATGTTGGCAACTACCAAGAATAGTAAGAAGCTGGATCTGAGCTGTGGTAGAAGCACAGGCCAAGAAAGGCAAGAGCGCAGGGGAACATGCACTTAGTGTTTATTTGTGAAGCCATCCCAGAAGTGGTGGCCACTGAGGCAGGCCCTGAAGGATGAGGGACGTTCAGAAGAGAGAGGGGGGAGGGGAGTTCATTCCAGCTGCAGATGAGTCCTCAAATGCCTTATCCAGTGGGAGGAGACGCTAAAGACAGAAAATACATTGTTCTGTTCACTCCAGGGGACAGAGTCAGGACCAGCAAGGAGCAGCTACAAGGAAAGAGGATCCCATTCGAAGGAAGGAAGAACTGACGGTCAGGGCTGACCACCGGAGAGGCTGTGCAGACCAAGGGAGGAGTGTCTCCTCTACCGATGACCAGCCTCTTGGCACGGGCGCCACAGAGAATGCACTTTAAGCACGGGATGGAGAGCTGTTCCATTCAGCTGCCTTCCAACTCCGGGATTCTATGTATCTTCGAAGCCTCTGCCAAGCCGGCTTTGTACAACATTGCCAGGAGAAAGGAGAATTATTTTAGCCCTGTTACAGCATTTCTTACACAACAGTCCTTGCCAAATTCCCTTTCAAGGCTGCGCCGCCTAGGTTCGTCCAATGTGTTCAGTCACCGGCCAGGGGAGACTATCTCTGCACGTCCAGGCCCATCAGAACCCCTTGATTAAAACTTTACTGTATAAAAAAAAGCTTAACAGGCTGATATTAAACAGGACTGCTGCTGGTGAACAAGAAAACAAATGACCGTAAGCATCCATTTTGAATGCTTAGGCCACAAGTCATCTGTGTTCATCGCGTGGACTGGTGAACAGCAAGTTACCAGCTCATACCAAATATGGACACACAGTTTCCACAAGACTGGATTACAAAAAGATACATTACAATCAAGCTCTACTGAGAACAGTTTGGAGCTTTTTGGGTGACTCGGTATCTTGCAAGGTGCCTTAAGGTGAAAATTATGAACGCAGTATAGCATAGTCTTGTAAAACTAGTTTTCCATTTTTAGATATGCATGTTATAGACAAAAGGATGGGACTCCGGTGAAGAAATACCATGTAGGAAAAAAAGGAAGTCTACTAGATACACAAACACTACCTTAACATTACTGGTAAATTCGTCATTTTCTACTGTTCTCTAATAAGGTTATCATTTCATCTTCACAAGCATTCACTGAGTTTCTACTGTGCAGTAGCACAGAGCGTCATCAGTGATATAAACTGAATGAAGAAGAGAAAAAATGAGGTATTCTAATCTTGAAAACTTCCTAAGATTCATAACGTTGTTTTTTGCAGAGCATTTGCCACTGATTATTTAAAAAAAACAAAAACAAAAAGAGGATACATCAGCTACTTTCGTGCCCAAGAAACAATATTATTTTGCTTGCAGTGTCTGGAGATTATACATATTTTAAGATTGACTTTAAAATGTTGGCCTAGATTGTTGTCTCATTTCCTGTGATAATATTCCAGGTATTTAACTTATTGCTTACATAAAAGAGAAAGGGAAAAGAATTTTCCCGAGCTCAGAAATGACTATTAAACTAAAACTCTTCCCATTACAGAATGGATCTTAATTATACAACTACAACCTCACAATAGTGAAACAAAAGAAATTCATAAAACCGTATTCTGAGGCCACTGGAATATCTGGATGTGACGGTAAAACAATCACGCAAAAGGTACATTTCATATGCCATTGTTCAACCATAAATATGAGCAAAGCTTTCTTAGTCTTTCTTTTCAGGATATCACAGACTTCACTCCTTTCGAAATTTAGGTCACATCTCTCTCATCATACAACATCCTGAGTAAATCACACTTCAAGTGGTGCCAAGACCCGTCTGCCTTTGAGATCCAATCTCAGAATATTTCCCCCATCGCCTTTCGACCCATCTACCTACTTGCAGCCTGGGTCCTAAAATCCATGTTTTACAAAGCTTGAGAACTATATTTCCTTTCGATAGAATGAACAGCTCATAAAAACAGCTCCTATTTTGTTTGGTTTTCACCCAACCACGCTTACTATTTCTAGCGTGCATTGACCGGCCCCGCCTGGAATGCACGTCCTAGGTTGTTCTGTCTATCTTGGTACTAAGTCTGCTCCCAGTAACGGAAAGTACGGCTAAACCTTCAAAGGGAGGATTCACACTGGCCTCAGCACTCACACACCTGGCTCCTAGGAGCATTTTGATATTTCTGTGCTCCAACAGTAGGAGATATCATTCCACAGTCAAAGTGAGAAATCAACATTTTCCAAAGCAGAAAACAAAAAGACAAAAAACCCCCAAACTACAGAATACCATTTCCAAGGGTCAGTGACCTGAGTCTCAGGCCCCCATCTGTGATCGATGGATCAGATCGAGCTAAAATCGAGCCCCCAAGTGCATCAGCACTCACAGATTCTGTTATTTCCAGCCAGCTGTGTGATCCTGCAGAATCACCTAACCTCTCTGGGCCTCAACTGCTTTGTCTGTAAAACCAAGAGAGTACAAAGGTACCTTCCAGGGCTCATGGTCTATGGCTCTAGGAAAAAACAACACAGGGGCTGCTCTCCTGAACGCTCTCTCTGCAAGACGTGCAAAAGTGCAACTCTGATTAAGGACCATGAAATCAGGGGGAACAATTAAAAAGTCCTCTAAGGCCCCCTTTCACATTTTGATTCCAACTCCGAGAGGGCGAGGCCTGACCAGGCAGTTGGTCATAAAACATTAGTGGGTCTCGTAGCTCCCACAGCCCTGCGTTTCAACGGCCGACTCTGCTCTTGCAAAACAATTCTTCACTGTCTTCCAAGGCCATGCCTTGAAATGTAGAATGACGTTATCGATATTCAAGGGACCCTTCCCTTTTATAGGCAACTGGTCCCCCTCGAAGAGATCCAGCCTCAGGCCCCTGAGTTCTCCGAGCTAACAACACTCCACGTAGCAAGAATTCGAGAAACCCATGCCTACCCTCAGCCACTGCTTCTCCGTAAGGGCGTCGCTGTAGTCCACGTCCCGGCGCTGGCGAGACCCCCTCCCGAAGATCTTCTCCTCCTCTTCTTCACACGTCAGGCGCTCCACCTCCGCGTCATCCTTAATAATCCAGGAGGGCAGTTCATCCTCCTCCATCAGGCGGGGCTTGCGTTTTGGGTTCCGGGCATCCTCCCTCCGCCGGTCCATGTCCATGCGCTGGCGGGAGGAACAGAGGTGTCACCAAAGGGAAAGGGCATTCTGTACTGTGTAGACTGTGCAGCACAGAAGTCTTTTCACATGTCACCTCCTATGGCTGCAGGGTCCCTTCAGCTTCTCCCACGGAGCCTCTGTATCCTGGCTGACTTGTTTTAGCTCACCCCCAAGGCCCAAATCTCTTCCCTGCTCCTGTACCTGTCTTTGAAATTTATTTACGCACTTAAAAAAAATACTCTTAAGGGCTTCCCTGGTGGTGCAGTGGTTCAGAATCTGCCTGCCAAAGCAGGGGACATGGGTTCGAGCCTTGGGCCAGGAAGATCCCACATGCCTCACAGCTACTAAGCCTGTGCCCCACAGCTACTGAGCCTGTGCTCTAGAGCCAGCGAGCCATAACTACTGAGCCTATACGCCACAACTACTGAAGCCCCCATGCCTAGAGACCATGCCTTGCCAACAAGAGAAGCCACCACAATGAGAAGCCCGCACACGACAACAAAGAGTAGCCCCTGCTCTCCGCAACCAGAGAAAGCCCGGGCGCAGCAATGAAGACCCAATGCAGCCAATAAATTAATTAATTAATAAAAAATACTCCTCTTTAAAAAATTCCTTTTCTTAGTCTATGTGGGTGCAAAAGCTTCCCCTTAAGCAATAGTGAGAAAATTCAAGTTGGGGATGTATTTAAAAAATATGATTACAGCGAAAATTGCCACAAGAATGTAAATCAACTATACTTCAATTAAAAAAAAAATGAGTTAAAAAAACCCATGAGCCCTGGTGATACAACTCATTGCTGTGCTGGCATAAAAGTATTCTTCAAACATATAAAAGAGAAAGTTCATTAAGAAAATTTCCTTTACCTCAGCAGGGTTCACGCTTTTCATTAAACAACCAGGAAAAAAAAGATCGGCCACCCAAGTGTCTCTATAAAATAACCACCCTTGGTCGGAATCGGACATGTGGGCACATAACTGGTTTATTAGTCAGTCAGCCACGAGTGTATTGAATTTTCAGTGCACCCTGGGCTCTGGGAGAGGAATGTCCTTCAATTCTTTAGTTTTCAAAAAGCTTAGCTCTTATGCAAATATTATGCCACAGAGTGACAGACCTCAAAGGTAATATCATCTCCACTGATATAACTGAAATGGCTCCCTTTCAAGAGCCTTTAAAATACCTATTTCCCATATGCAGTTTATTGTATGTCAATTGTATCTCAATAAAAGTTCTTAAAGAAAAAAAAAATGCCTATGTCCCCACCTCCTGCTTTCTTTTTTTAAAAATCCAGTGCCCTAGTAAATAAACTAAGTGCCACATACTTGCCTTTAACCTGTAACTAAACAATTTGATGGTTAAAAAAAGCAGATAAAACCTCCACTGAATTGCTATATACATTAGTTCTATGTATGTATCCCTGGCTAGACCACTTCTACAAGCGAATAGACCATTAACCATTAAATGATTTACCTTTTCCCTCTTTCTTCCTTCGGTTCTACCGTACTGAAACAGGGATTCAATGTTAATTTTTTCTTAAGAGCTAAAACGGGTAACAAAATGTAAATGAAATTTCTATTGGAATTCGACCTCTAGAATCTATTTAAAGTTCAAAGTTCCTTAAAGTATGCTTCAATATTTTTGGAAATCATTATATCCCCAGGATGGGGTTGGCTTGGACCATGGTGGAGTCCCATTGGTAGATAAATGCGGCCGACCTGCTCTGTCATGTGCTATAGTTAGCTGGAGAGGCTGCTCTCAATCCTGCCTTCTAATGTTCTGGCAGCAGGAATGGGATCCACCAAACCTTCGTAATTAGCTCACAGAGGATGCCTTGTGGACAGTGTACTCTAAAGAGGGGCTTCTCATGGTAACCTCATAATAGTTATTATTAGACAGCTATCAAGAAAAATCATTTTTTGTTAAGGCACTACCCAGAGATGATAAAATATTGCCACTTCAGTTTCTGGTTATATGATTACCATTTCCTATACTGAGACTTGTAAAATGACTTACGCCATGCATCAGTCCACAATGGAGAAAATAAACCTCTTCTAATATAAGAGAAAATAAATTGCACTTGCTTTATTTTTTTCTTTTAGGAAAGATGCAAAAAAAATTTTTGATGCAATTTTTAATAAGTGTAAAGTTCTTATGAGTGTATCTCTTCCCAGAGATTTCTGCTTGCAGAAGACCAGTACAAAAGCTGAAGTTGATATTCAGCTGAGCCTAATTAATTATTCAGATACTACATGAATATGTTTGTCTTAAGACCCAATAGCCTTATGCTAACAAATGCAATTATTTTTAAAAGTACTGTTGCCTTTGTAGAGAGCAGAGCAGCTGAAAAGCTTCATGTGTGTATGTTAGCAAAATGTTTCAGATGTGTATCTTGACCTGTCAAAGATCTCTTTTAGGTAAAAATCAGTGTAAGAGATAACTTTCTGAAGTCACATTTTTAGGAGAAAACAAGAAAAATGTTCAAAAGAAAGGTTTTATTTTAAAGAGACTATCTGCTTGATGTGTGCTATTTAACTACGTCTATGATATAAAATCAAATAATACGTCTGTTAATTTTATAGAAAGCTAACTTTTTTTTAATAATCGTGGATAAAGGGTTTAAATATTTGAATTCCAAATCTAGCTCACATCGCATTCTTATTTCTCACTACAGTTTTTTAATCTGAGTGAACTGGCATGTATTCAATTTGATTTCCTGCCCCCTGGTGGAAGTGCTAATGAATAGTGAATTGGCCAAAGGCAGCCGGCTGATTAGAAGACTTTAAACAACCAGCGCTAAGCAAACCAAACCAAACCAAAGCAAACCAAACCAAACATCTGTATTATCCAAAAATGAGAAATCAACCTTTAAGAAACAAGTACCACATTCACAAAGTCAAAATGCCTACAGAAAAGTACTCCCTAACCAGCTTCACCTGTTCCAAGCCTGTTCTTTCCATGGTAAGATATTCCCAAATGAAAAGAAGGCTGTGTCCTGGCCAGACATCCAATTTTTTTTTCCCGGAGGCTTTCAATTTCTACAAATACCCCGCCTGAAGGGCAGAAAAGAGAAGCACTCTCTTTCTCTTATTTCGGGGCTGCTGATGGAAATCTCCATCTCTGGGCCTAATCTAATTTGTATAATGGCAGACAGCTTATCCCTTCCAAGGGCCTCGAGAGTATCTGAGGCTAGAGCGGTGCTGAATTATTGCCAATCAGTGATCAGCCAAGGAAGCGGAGGGCCTCTTGCCTCCTCGGTGTTCCCCAGCAATCTGCATTTTAATAAGTTCCTCAAGGAGAGAAAAGATGTCTATTTCCTATGTGTAACTCCAGTCTCCTCAGAGAATAATCTATAAAGGTGGTGATCAACAGTATGCGTTCAGAAATTTAGGTTTCATGAACACCCTATGTGGCCCATGCTGGTAGAGCTATTTTTCTTCAAAATGGCCTTAGCTGGGCAGGATGGTTCATTTAGGAGGGGGGGAAAGGAGCACATCCCAGAGTAGGGGTCTGTCCCATGGCTACCGAAAAGTTTCCTGAGAAGGAATTAAATGTCCTTTATCTTGAATCACTGTGTGTGAGCACAATCACTGTTCCCAAGACAAAAGTCACAAAATCATAAAAATAATGTGAGCCTCCACGCAGCTGGGGCTCCCTTCTCAGACTGTCTAGGCTTAAAGAGGTGGAAATTGCAAACCCTGTGGGTCATATTTGGCCAAGGGTCATATTTTATTTGGCTTGAAGTGTTAAATAATAATAAAAACCTGAATTTAGTTGCAAACATTTTGAAATCCGGAGACTGAATACAAAAACCTCGCTTTCTAGCGTCTCTTGAAAATTTGGAATTTCTAGCTACATGGGGCTTGCAGCTCCGTCCCCCTAAGACAAAGCACCCTTCCCGTTCACCCTTCACCACCATCCACTCACCCCTGTCCACTTGCTTCACTCATGCCAATCACTTGCCTGAGACCTGGGGGCTTCAAATTTGGGACCTCTGATTTGGGGGTTCTGCAGCATTCGACCACCAGAGGTACAGTTCACATTTACTCACTTACTCCACAACCAGGCTAAATAGTAGAAAGATCAAAATGACTGAAGATACTGGGGGGGAGCCTTGCAACTTTATACATCCTGACCTATGCTGCCACCCTCACAAGGCCTGAAATGTTGCAAATGCCACCATTCATTCAATAAACATTTATTAAGCAACCACTATGTGCCAGAAACTGTTCTGAGCATTGGGGATATAGAGGTAAATAAAACAGCTATAGCACATGCCTTAAGAACACAGTCTAATATGAATTCTGAGGGCCTCCCTCACTAGCCAAGGGGCTTGCTCCCTTCCCTACTGACCTTGTGGCAGGCCACGCACATAAATCAAATTCGGGTTTCAGCAAAATTACAGATGACTATGTCTCCTGGAATGTGAAGGCTGAAACCATGCATGTTAAATTGTCAAACGTCAAGGTTCTTTTGCATCTGCTTTATACTAGTGAAATGCAACCAATTTTGGTCTTTAAGTGAAGGCTACACCTTGATGCACATCTGGAAGGTTGCTTAAAGCAGGCTCTCTTCAACAGTAGGAAGAGGCAGGACTGCATCATTTCACTTGCTCTCTGCTCCCCCTTCTTCACCCCCCCGGGAGCGTATTTGTTTGGATCCCTAAGGAGACAGCTAGGGAATAGCTGTGAACTCTGCCCAGAGGAGCAGGGCAGGTTTCCTGAAGGACGCTGGCTGGGATTAGCAATGAGCTGGAAGTGGCAGCGTGTCTGTGGTAAGCTGCAGACCACATGGCCTGTCCTGAGGGCACAGCTGCTCCTCAGCCCTGGCCAAACGCTTCCATAGAGAGATGCGGGCCTGGTATTATTTTGCCCATGCTCATTTTTCAAGAGATGCCAGAAATCAGAATGCTTTTTGTGTTGGCAACAGATTCGAAATTTTTAAAAAACACAGCATGGGCCAAACGAAATATGTCTGCAAGCTAAATCCAGCCAGTTTGCAGCCTCTGAATTAAAGGAAAGGCCCAGGCATCACAAATGAAATTCGGCCAGGGCACACAGGCCCCAGACATCTTGTGTTTAACAGAAAAGGAGAGAGAGGAATGAAGCGTCTGTTTCCACGATTTTCTGTAACATTACCATAAAAAGATCAAATTCCTCCTCCCGTCGAGCGATCATTTGGTTCAAAGTCTCATCATCAGGTACTTCATCTTCTTCCTGGGGTTAAGAACAAAACAGGATGATTTAACAGGCTTCAGAAGAGAGGCTGGACAACTGGGGCGAAGTACTGATGATTACGGTGGACCTGCCCTCCGGACCCGTGGGACCCCATTTCTCAAGCCAGAAAGAAAACAGAAGGGTCACTGGGTTTAGTACCTGCCGTTATTATTTTGCAACCAATTCCAACCATCTTCCCAGAGCAAAATCTGTTGAGGGAGGAAACGTGGTGCACTCTCTAAGAAATACTGGTTCTCTCAGGGAGGGTGTGTCTCTTGATTCCCTTACTTTTAGAACAAGTTACTAAATGTCTCATGACCTCATCTGTAAACTGGACATGACATTTCCTTCATAGAGAAGATGCAGGATTTAAATAAGGAAATCCCCATGAGAAAGGGCCTAACATTAATTCTTCTATTAACCTTATGCCCAACATAAATGCTTATTTTCAAAGCCTTACAAAGAACATGAGTATGTGAAACTTAGTGACTAGGCACACAGGAAGACCATAAAAATCATGTGTGTGTGTGTGTGTGTGGCAAATACATAGCCTTTAAAATATATTTAATCAATGTACTTCAGTGGGCACTATTATGCTAATATTAGAGCTGTGGTCATGACAACTCAAAAGGTATCAATAACAAAGTCCCCACAAAACTCTACTTAATGAAAACATTAGGGACTTCCCTGGTGGCGCAGTGGTTGAGAATCCACCTGCCAATGCAGGGGACACGGGTTCGATCCCTGGTCTAGGAAGATCCCACATACCGTGGAGCAACTAAGCCCATGCACCACAACTACTGAGCCCACGTGCTCAACTACTGAAACCCGTGTGCCTTAGAACCCATGCTCCACAAGAGAAGCCACTGCAATGAGAAGCCCGTGCACCACGATGAAAGAATAGCCCCCGCTTGCCGCAACTAGAGATAGCCCACACGCAGCAATGAAGACCCAATGCAGACAATAAATTGATTTTTTTAAAAAAGAAAATAATTTAAATGAGATAGAGAAAGCAATTACATAAGGCCTCACGTTTTCATTCTATATGTTAGACCAAGGCCCGTAATGTCTCTGAAAATTCCTCAGAAAACAACAGTTCTCAAATTTTTCAGAAATGTTATGCTGTGATTTTTCACACTTAAAAAAAAGATTCTAAAAGCTGGGCAGATACTATAGAACTTATCACCCAAAGTTATTTTTATCATATGTTGAGTGAGCTTATTAAAAATCAAATGGGGAGTTTCAGTGTATCAGCAGAGGGAAGAAAAGAAAACCCAGAACTTCAAACATTCAATTTCCCAAATCGTATATACACACAAAGCAGGGCAACTTGTTCTAGAAAGAGTATGAGTGTCCCAGCAGCTTAAATGAGATGACTGTTCCCAAGATAATGTCTTGCGCACTATGTCAGAAATGAATGCAATTCAATAGTCAAAACTGATGACTCAAGATAATAATTACTTGTGAAAAACCTTCTACGCTAGTTCATCTCTAGATGGAAGGCAATTTGTCTAAATACATTATTACATTTAATCTGACAAAGAAACAGAGCAGCTGGGAGTGGGCTGAGACTTCAAGGTACAAGGAATTTGGTTCATGCATCCTCTGGTGAAAAGATGTCCTGCTTTGCCCACCCTATTCCTAGGACCACGATATCCCCTCATCGCCTCTGCAGTGTGGGTTGGACCTCCTCCAAGCCCAAGATGAGAAGATGCTCTTGTAAACTGGCAAGAAGCCTGCCCACAGTGGCCTGGCCTTCACAGAGAACAAGTGGGCAATACATCTGCCTGGGTTCCTCGTGCCCTAGTGCCCCATGGCCCATCGACCATGGTGATGGCTGCCACAGCTATTCGGGACCAGTGCCCTTGACTGCAGGCTATCAGTGTCCCCAGACAGATATCTTCACATCAGGACACATGCCATCCAGAAAATGGTAACACTTGTCTGACACATGGATAGCCTGGAAGGGCTGTGTAGCCTCAGCAAGGCTGCTCAGTTAGAAGCAACTGGCACCAGATAGCACTGCAGGCTCCACCTGGTGGCCCTCAGGGTTAGGAGACATTCGGTCCTGTCCAAAATGTCCATAAGACATTATGTTCATGCCAAAAGGTTCTTGAGATTTGGCCCTATCCAAAACACCCATGAGTATATTTGGTTCCTGCCAAGTGATTTTGGACAGGACCAAATATCAAGGATTTCTGGCGTGGACCAAATGTCTTGTGGACCAAATGTCTCATGAATGGCTTGGACAGGACCAAATGTCCTGCAAGGGCTCTCAGGACTGGGAGAGATCAGCATCTCCCTAGGAAGATTGGCAAGGCCTAGCAAGGTTGGAAAGCTAGCTCCAGGCAACCCTACACTCCATCTAAACCAGGCTGGGTACTATTTTCACAAGGCCTACAGAAAACAAAATAAGCAAAAACATCGTGGAGCTTCCTGGCTGAGTATCAGCTCTGCCCACACCTGCTTGGTGACAGTATATATCACTCACTCTAGTATTTTATTTTTTAAATTTTGTAAACACCAACAACAAAAAATCACCTGAAAGTCTGATTCTAAATTTGTACCAAATATTCAATTTTGAGAATCAAATCTGTATCAAAATGTTCAATTTCCAGAATCAGACCTGGTGAGTTATTTGAGATCAAAATTTTAAAAATACGTGTGAAAGTATGAATGTATATGCATAAGCATTTTTCATCACTTTAGTGAAATCTAATAGGTAACTAATTCAAATATATAAGACTGACAAGTGAAGAGGCATAACAGAAAAGTGCTCTTCAATTTGCAAAAAGATTCATTTCAGGATTTCTTTAAATATCAAGAACTACTTCACATTTTGACTTATTTCAGAAAAAAAAAGTACATGAGCTTTTTGAAAGAATTTGGCTTATAATTTATAGAAGATTTCAAAAACATCATACTTAAGGTGAAATCAATCTACAGTTGACCCCTGAATATCTGAGGTTAATCCATGTATATCTTATAGGGGGCCGTCCACATTCACAGTTCCTCTGCACCCACATGTTCAACCAACTCTGGACCCACGTAGTGCTGTAGTATTTACTACAGAAAAGCATCCGTATAAAAGTGGACTCACACAGTTCAAACTCTGCTGTTTAGGGATCAACAGTATATCTAATATATGTAATGAAAATATTCCACACGAATATGTAAGAGAAATCCACTCTTCCATTTACAAACATGGGCACGCCAAACCAGATTTGTCCATCCCAAGCCGATTTTATGATAAGGACTGGTGCTGGTATTCTGTACAGTTTTCAAGAGTACATAGACTGATGTCTTTTAATCTATTTTAAATCCATTTGGGGATGAAAATTTAGTATAGAACGACTAACACTGGCAATCTAAAAAAATACAGCTGAGATCCAGAGATCCCCTGAGAGAAACATAATCAATGCATTCTTTGAACAATGTTGGCAAGTAACAAGAGATTTTAATTTTTTTTAGCCACTGATTTTTCTCAGCCCTTGGTCAGCTCTTACAGGAGAATTTGGGGTGGAGGTTAAGGTCACTCTTTTCCAGTAAAAGTATGACTCAAAGAGCTAAAGACAGCTGTGAGGGCTCATCCTACAAACATACTGAAGTGCTGTGATCCCTGATCAAAAGGCGAGAGAGGCAGAGGGCTCTGAAGGATGGAGAAAGAAAAGGCAAGGAGGGACCCTTCCAGCTTTGTCTTTTGTCTCATCTAGCAGTTTTGTTCCTGCAAGTATCCTCTCTGCAGTTCTGCATCTGCCCTACAGAGGGCAGCGCTTACAGTACAATCCAGCATGCAGGTTGCACCTCCCCAGCAGAAACTAGGGAAGTATCCGCTGGCCAAGCCTGTAGCTCCCTCCAGCAAATGCTCTTAAGACACTCGTTTGGATAACTTTCACAGGCTTTCTGTGCTTGTGGTGTAAGACAGCAGCTAATTTATTCATTTTAATTAACGCCAGCCCAGGAAATTCTTTAAAGAACAAAGAGGTTCTTCTTAATCCTTGCAAGGCACAAGGTCACTGTTTGATTTCATAGGCTTGGCTTTCTGTGATACCTCATTTTCCTCTTCGTGCTCCAGTATGGCCTGCAGGAACGCCCTCCGCTCGTGGCTTGAAGACTTCTGATCAAACATGCCCGCCTGGATCACTTTCTGATCCACGTTCAGCTTGTACTTTGCGGCTGCAAGGATCTTTTCCTCCACGCTGTTCACGGTGCAGAGTCTCAGCACGCGGACCTCGTTCTGCTGGCCGATGCGGTGAGCGCGGTCCTGCGCCTGCAGGTCCTGTTTGAGAGAACGACAGGCTTGAGGGCTAGTGTGCCTGGATTAGCCGAGCAGACACGTCGCCCAGCCAAGAGGGAACTATGGAAGTGTTATTTAATCCACCTTTACTAATGCAAGATTCTGCTTACCGTTTTAAAATATACAAGCTACCTTCTTTAGAAAAATTCAAGGTCATTCCTAGCTGAGGGAACCTGGGTTCAAATTAGCCAAGCCAACTGGAAATACATCTCAGGTTTTGAAATGCAGGTCTCAAGATGTTTTTTCTTTTCCTTTTTATCTGTCCCTAGGTTCACCACCAGATTTGTCCCTAACTAAAAAAATAAAAACAAATTTGATGTCAGAATTATGACTTGTATATTAACTACAACTAACCCTAAGTTGCAAGGTTAAAGGAAAGCGTTAAAAATGATTTTTAAGACATCACTGAATTGCATACACATACATTATACACATACACACACATCGTTCATACGATGATTACCAGTGTCGCAGATTTCCTGGGATCTAGTTCCATCAAAGACTCAATCTTTAGTTTGGGGAATGAAAAGGATTGCTAGTAGAGTAGTAAACTGGATAACTGGCGTGGGGTGGGGGGTGGGGGGTAGAAATTCAGCACTGTGTATCAAAAGTGTTAAAATTGGGTATGGCCCCGACTCAGAAATTTCACCTCTTGGAAGTGTATCCTAAGGGAATAATCACCAATATGCACAACACTTACATTAAGGATGCATCTCTCAGCATTATATATTATGTACAATGTTTTTTTTTAAAGCAGAATTAAGTAAACAGTTAACAGACTGGTTACATAAATTGCAGTCTTGTGCACGTATGCACCAATATACTACATTAAAAATTATAGTCATTAAGAAAACTTAATGGCATATTATAAAACTATAATACGTGAAAAATACATTATATATAACATTATATGTTATGTACATAATGACCATATGTGTATATATTTATCTATATGCACATTAAGGCAAGAAGGACAAATACCAAGTAGCTAATAATGTTTATATCTCCAGGTAATAAGATTACAGGTGTTATTAAATTTTCTTCATTTTACTTTCATGTGATTTGGTGATTTTTTTTTTTTTTTGCTGTTTTGAACATATATTACTTTTATAATAAAAAACTAAGGTTTTAATGAAATCTTTAAATACAAACCTTCATTAAGCGATGAAGCAGAGTTACCTAATTTTAAGGCTATGCAATAAAGACTTCTTGGTATGTCACTTTTGTCCATTCTGGTCCAGGTGATGCTCTCTGGGCCAGTGCTAATTAGTTATTTCCACGTGTCCCTCATTAGACCCCTGTACATTTTTAGGGCAAAGGTTCGTCCCCTGTATCCTGCATCCCTCTTTTGCACAGAGCTGATACCTGATACCTGTAAGCCCGTCGTCTTGACCAGATGCGTTTCCTGGTCACCCAGATAGCACAAGGAGACAACAGGCCAACGTCTACCCAGGAGACCTGTCTTTGCTGCAGGGACCTTTACAATTAAATGACTAATTAGACAAAAGTTTTTCCTCAGAATATATTTGAATAAGTGAATATAAATATGGGAAGAACTGAACCATGAATACAGCCGGGGCTCATCCAAATGAGCAGGTTATTTTCCAAAGAGGAGAAAGTGAGGTGGATCACGAAAACCCAAAGGGGTGGGGGTGGGGGCCAGCGGAAAACCCTAAACTTCATTTTCAAGCCCGGAGCTCCGTGCATCTCGCTCCACACGTCTTCACCAGAACGGCTCAGCAGCAGCCACGCTGGCAAGTTCTGTGTCCTCAGTCTCAACTGTTTCCTAGAACAGCGGTCACACACTCGTTCCAAAATGGACCCAGTGGTAAATACTCCAGGCGGTTTGGGCCAAGAGCAAACACTGAGCAACTGTTCTCACCGAAAGGCTGATAATGGATTTTTCTTTCTTTTTCAATTTTATATTTTTCTACTTTAAAATGTGAGGACCATTCTCTGCTTGCAGGTGGTCCAAACTCAGGTTGCGGGCCAGACTTAGTCCCGCGTTGCAGTTTGCTGACCGCCATCCGAGAAGATGCTGATAAACCACAGAACGCTAAGGTAGTTTGCCCAAACTAATGGCCATGCTTAAGTGACAGGCATGAAAACATTACTCTAGTCGAGCATAGCAGGTGGGAGTGAATCCGCCTACGGCACACATGCACGTACCTGCAGAAGTACATGGCCCGGTGTGAGGAATTTATGCTAAATTAGACTGGAGGAAATGTGGGGTTCGGTGTTTTGTTGCCTAAATTTTAGGTAATACGCAGTGAAAAGTGAACTGTTGGGTGTTGGGTATGCATGTAATTTACTTTCTTCCACTTTCACCTACTGGTCATAAAAGTGTGTGTGTGTGAGAGAGAGAAAGAGAGACAGACAGACAGACGGAGACAGAGAAACAGAGAGAGATGCACAGATGTCCCAGCATCCTTTCTCATGGAAAACCAGCATTTCCAGAAAGAGTGATTTCCTTGGATTCTTAGCAGTAGTGCTGTGCCAATGAAGGTAAACAACTTAGACACTATAGAAATGTTTACCTTGGAAGATAAAATCTGGTGAACTCACCATTCACCTATACCCAGGCTACTGTTTCTCCCTGAAGATTTAGGCAGCAGCAAGGAAGGTAATCTGAACATCTAACCATACTGAGCATCCCGGAAGGAGGGGGAATCACACATTCTTCCCCTAGATACCCAGCCAGGCTCAGTGCCTGTGGCATAACAGCCTCTCAATAAACGTTTGTGTTACAGACACCGAATCACCACGGTAAAAGGAAAACTGCAGGTCTCTCATAGGAACATGAATTCTACCTGTGCTTTGGAATGCAATGTGGGATATAAAAATATGTAAGGTATATAAAAATATTTCCTGAAGACTAATATACTTTATGCTGGTTGCCTGCAACCCTTTTCAAGGTCAGAACATTTCCACAGGAGCTGGAATTTAATGTCTTCACCTAGAGAGAATGACTGGTGGCCACCTGCAGCGGTCAAAAGGTTTGGAACCACCACTTTATTCTTGAAATCAGGGCTCCCCAGCTGTGTGAGAAAACCTGCACCTGAATCTCCTGAGAGCGTGTGCCTAGAGAAATCTGCACAGTCTATGTAGGTGGGAAGAGCTACACAATGAAGAGCAGGGTGGCAGGGAATGAGAAGCAGGCATGGGTTGTCTTAAAAGCTCCCTCATAATCCTAATGCACCCCTGAAGCCCCCTTCCTGCCCAAAACAACTTCTGTAAAGCCTTTTCCATCCAATCTTCACAACGACCTAGGGAGATGGAATGATTCTGCATATTTACAGTTGAGGAGCCCAGGTTAAGCTGATGTAGAATTCACCCTCCTATGTGAGAGCTACAGTTCTCCTCTTTACTATTCTGAATCCACATTTGTTCCAGTATGAATCTAATCTTCACGAATATCACTCCACCAAATATCTTGCAGGCCTCCCAGAATAATTCAGGGAAACCGTGCCACAAGGGACCTATTCAATTTGTTGTTGTTTTTTTTTTAATCATCAAAGTACTCCTTTAAAAGGATAAATTCTAAACTTATCCGCCTAAGAGAACTTAGTAGTAGATGCTCCCTAGAATTCTTTTCTATGTATTTTTTTAATTGAAGTATAGTTGATTTACAGTGTTTCAGGTGTATAAGCTACAGTATTTTTTGATGAATAAAAGACTAACTAACATATACAAATTGTTTGACTTTGGGGAAGTTACTTAAAGCTTCCTGGGACTCATTTTCCTTGACTATAAAGATGCAAAACAGTAATATTAATAACCTCACAGGGATACTGTGAAAACGAATGAAGCAATGACCAAAAAGAGGCTGGCATCCAATAAATGTTAGTTGTTTTTTGTTGTTTTCATCTTGGAACAGTTTTGATTTATCCTAAAACAAATATACTTGCTCAGTGCCCATCTCAGAAGGTGGTGGGGTGGGGTTTAAAACTAAGCAGAAACTTGAGTTTTGGTCCCCCAAACTTGAACTCTTCAAAGGCACACAGAAAGCGTGTGTAAGAGATCTCAATATTTATATTTCACGGGAGATAAGAAAACAGCCATGATAATGTGCTGGGCTATTTTCCCTGTGGAGAAATGGTCCACTCGTTTAGAAATGTGCTCTGCCTCACAGATGTATATGAGGGAACCACTAGTCTTTCAGTTCCTCTCGAGAAGGGAGGCTTGGGCACCTGAGTCCCAGATGTGCACACCTGATGGGGATTCCAGTCGCTGTCAAAGATGACCACCGTGTCGGCTGCCTGGAGATTTAGGCCCAGGCCTCCAGCTCTCGTGCTCAGCAAGAAAATGAAATACTGGGACCCAGGTTCGTTGAATTTCTTCAGCAAAGCAGCACGATCTTCAGACTTGGTGGTGCCTGAGGGGATAAGAAAAATAAATTTGCCAATTAACTCCTGTCTGAAAATGGCACAAAGCTAGACAAAAAGGCCTGCTTCCTTGAGAAATAGACTCAGACTCCTCTTAGTATTGGTGAGGTAATCCCCTAAGGGTTTTGCACTTTTGAAAGGAACTTTTGAACATCTTGCAATTAAAAAAAAAATTGATACTAAGAGACTTTTCTCTAATCAGAAGGAATACTCTGTCTACTACTCATTGTTCCAAAAGGTGGAAAAGAGTTTAAACATTCTGACAGGGCATCTGTGAAATTTACAAATCCTATAACATTCTTGTGCTAACCTAAAACCTGGTGAAAACATTTTCTGGATTTATATTTATGCTTGAAAACACCAAATAATTTAAAACGCGCGCGCGCGCACACACACACACACACACACACACACACACACACACACGCCTAAAAGGATGTTTATAGTGGCTTAAAGCTACTTTGCCAATAGGCTTTACAGTGGGGACTTGTTTATGCCCAAGCAAATGGTAACAAAAGGAAACCGATTTCTACTATATTTTCCCATTCGGATGGCTACTGAGTGTGATCTGGCTGCTAAAAACATAAAAGTGAACAGAATATTTTTATCCTTGTTAGTAAAACTTGAAGCCAAAATAATTAAAAAAAAAAAAAAGAATCTCTCAGTCGGTTTCTCATGTTGACATTCTGCTCTGTTGAGTACAAAGGATATAAACTAAACCCAAACAAAGCTGCATGTAATACACCTGGCAATTCACCCCACGGTGTCGGATGAGACTCCAAAATAGTGAATAAGCAGAGGGTATGAAACCCCAGAGAATGGTGCTCACTTTTAGGGCACAAAGGCACTCAGACTTGCATCCCGAATCAGCCCCTCAATCACATACAATATATTTGTAATGGATGTACCTGGCCATTTCATGAACTGCACTGTGGAAAGGAAAAAAAAACCTACCATATTCCATCTGAATATGTTTCACCAGACAAGTGTAGCTGCAGAGTTTTGAAAAAGGCCTTAGGCTGTTGGGAAATACATATGCATGTTACATGATAGTCCCTAACTGCCTGCTATACAAATATTATTTCTACATGTTGTTCTTTTTTAAGGGTGAAAATATACCAGCAATTTATTTCAGAGGATTAAAACATTTAAGTGACTCCAGATAATGGAATCAAGTTACTGTGGAGGTTCAAACTCCCAAACATGGGGGGATCTGTTTTTCATATTAATAAAAATAGTAAGTACCCTCCTGAGGAGGGAAAAAGAACATTTCTGAATACAGCAAACGGGGACTAGAAAAAAGGGGCTTTGGGAGTCCCCACTCAATGAAGCAATGTTCTTCAGAGCTCATTTTACTTTCCAGATCAGATTTCAAGTTTAGCAACCTAGTCAAATCCTGCAGTGATGAACTGCGAGAATTTAGATTTGGGGGGAGGGATATGAAATGTGTTTTGTTGAATGAGGTTTCAAACACATGGTGCCCCTTCTTCTTTTATTTTCAGAATCAGCTTTCTGAGATCATGGTGAACCATCTGTTCAGGATGCTAACGGAAGACATGTTCTGTTCTATCATGAAACCTTTTTGCTACATCATCTGTCCAGGTGCAATGATTTTTAAAAAATTACTCCCATAGATTACTGGTTTACAACATATTTACCCTCTGCCTTAAACTGAAGGAAATGCCAGAGAAACCCCCCCCCCCAAAAACAAAACCCAAAAAAACCCCAGCAACTTCCAAAATGGGGAAAGACGTTCCCAGAGATCATGGTACAGTCGTCCCTTTGTGCCAATGGGTTGTGCACCCAGGGATTCAACCAACAGTGGATCAAAAGTATTCCAAATTAAAAAAAAAAATTCCAGAAAGTTCCAAAAAGCATAATTTGAATTTGCCAAGCACCAGCAACTATTTACAAAGCCTTTACAGTGTATTAAGTGTCATAAGTGATCTAGAGATGATTTAAAGCATATGGGAGGACGTGCATAGGTTATATGCAAATACTACACTTTTATATCAGGGGCTGAGCATCTGCAGATTCTGGTATTTGTGGGTATCCTGGAACCACTACCCTCTTGGATACTGAGAGATGAGGGACCAACTATATCTGTTTTCTGACATCAGGGTACAAAAACTGCATCTATATACTATGAGGGTAGAGGTTCACTTTTGAACCGTTGAACAGAAAAATAATCAGTTAATAATCACATGCATTAAGATACAAATAAAACTAATAAGTGGAGATGCCTACTTGGGATGAAATAACCCTAAATGCAAAATAAAGCACTGAAAAACAAAAGGAATATCAAAATCATCTGGTCAAAGGAGTTTTTAGGCCCTGTGCTAGATACCACAAGCGAACAGACGGACTGTATTATCTGGTGTGTATTTAAACCGTATACATAGCTTGGAGCTATGGCATTCCTTACAAGGTCCCAAATTTGCCCGATTACGATTTCCATTAGTCAAAGGTTCCCCAAGCCAAGCTCTTTGCTGATCATCAGCGATCTTTGGGACGCTGCTCAAGGAGATTCAAACTACCGTGCCAGGGTTTATTCCCAGCCAAAGAAATGCCGTCTGCAGGTGGGCACAGGATTTAAAGTGTATCAAGTCCATGTTCTTTTTTAGACTTTGATGTAGCACATAACCAAGAATACAATTAATAATAAGGGCAATTGTGTTGAAAATTGCAGAATTTGCCAGAAGGAACACTGCCAGGCTTTCATGATTACTCATTTTAACTCAGTTTCAGCTGCCTTTGGAAAATGTTGTCTTCTGGGATGTAACTTCATCGCTTGCTCTCACTCAAAAATCATTTCCAGTGAAAACAAAAGACTATAATGGAATCGTAGTTAAATCTATTCATGCAACCATAATCTTTGCAGGAAAAAAATCTACTTAGCTGTCATCAAATTTTTTCTCCCTGAGGTCAAAAATCTGGGACATCAAATTCAGTAATGAAAATCTGAAGTCAGTTTAACAACTGGGTTAAGGGGGTGTAGTTGGAGAGTGGTACAGTTGGCAGTGTGTGTACCAATTTATCCACGTGTATGTCAGTTGTTTGCCCATCAATTCTCTCTAACCCCCCAAACAAATGGCTGCTGTTTCTTTCAGGCAGAAGCCCATGCAGGCTTCTCAATGCCATCTGTAACACGTAATGGAACTTGCTTACTTGCTTCCTTCAACCTAACGGTAAGGCCTTTGATGGCAGGATCAGTGAGCGCCATGTTCTCTTGAAACAGCCTGGTCGTTTTCAATCAATCAGTTTACAATTTTTGAGTAAGTTCAGAATCAGTCTTAAAGTGTCTCTAGAGAAGCAACCTGCATTTTCAGAGATGGAATACCTCAGGCTGGATCTGCCCAACTGCTTCTAAGCTAATCTGGCATCACAGACATCTGAGTTAGAACCTGATTTCACCATATGCCTCATGTTTAACCTACGGCAAGTTAACTCATCTCTCTAAACCTCTGTTTTCTCATCTGTTAAATGGGGATCATATCCATACGCTGGTATAAGGGGATAACTGGAGCTTGTTTGCTGAGGAAACTTAATAACATGCATGAAGTGCTTTGTGTGGCATCCCACGTGCAGCATTAGGGTCACGACTATCAGGATTAATAACGATAAGACAGCAACCAACGGACTAGTGAAGACACCCTCTCAAGCCAGCAAGAACACATTAGAGAGATTTTGTTTCAAGGAAATCACTTCTTGCCAGTTTCCCAGACTCAAATATTCCAAGGCCGCAGTCCCGAGAGAGCTGAGGTTCCAGACAAAATGCCACCAAGTAGTAAACAATAGTTCTGCAGGACACCTGTGCGGCACTGCACATTCAAGGAAGACACAGCTGGCCGCCCCTCACCTGAGCAGCAGTGAAGGAGGGCTTGCCTTTCAAAGGAAGAATGCTGATGGAGGGCTGGACTTAGTCCTCACAGAGAGGGAGGAAGGGACAGACTGGGTCAGAGGACGAGACACAAGGCAGATTTTCCAACAGGCAGACTGTGGCTGATAGAATCAGGTCATGAATTCGGAATCAATGTTTACTGAACTATTCATCTGTTTTCAGTGACTTCAAGGAGGAGAGGTAAAAAAATCTTTAAAAATTCTTGTGCATCAGAAGGTATAAGTAATTTAAAAGTTAATAATGCCCTAAGAGGTACACCATATAGAGAATTCACTTAAAAACTCAAGTAAGAGAACATATAACAGGTCTGAGGTTGATATCTATCCAGTTATATCTAATTCATGGCAAAAGGGGACAAAATGCTGGATTGAAAATAAAAGAACACCTTTTAATGGAACATAAACTTTAAATTTCCTGTTTAACAATAATAACTTGAATACTGCATTAGATAAAAACTGGTATTAGTAACACCATCCTGGTGTAAATTAGCTCCTATTCCTACTTACCACTCTTTGAAAATGTTACCCCCCTGCCATAGTATGAACATTTTAATATCTTTAATCTCTGACATACCAGGGCTGCCATCCAAATCACACAGCAATTAAGTAAGGATCTCTAAATTCGTATTTTCTTGCATTCATATTTTCTGACTAATTTTTTTTAAGGACATGGTATTTAAATTTCACTCTTAAAATCAGGCAAATATTCTACATAATTTCCAAAATCCAGGAAACAATGAAGCCCTATCTCTTAACGTAGCTCTATTTAGAAAAAGAGAGACGCTTTAATGATAGGTATAATCTTTAATGAACTACCTCAGTGTTACTGAAGGAAGGAGACATAGCCTTTATCCCTTTAAAATAAACCTTCCCAGAAAAAGCTAAAGGCTTGTCAAAATATTCTGTATGGTGCATAGGTAACAGACAAGCCTAAGGGCAAGGAGAGTTTTTAAATTTTAGTTGAGTTTGGCTTAGACTCGTTTATAAGTACCACAATTAAACTGAGTCCACTTGTATTGGCTTGTATGTGGGAAAAGCAGCTGTGTAAATGATTTCCGCTTATATTAAGCTGGACGGTATAAAAGCTGCTACCTGGAGAAGCTGCACCCCACCCTGCTAGTTCATTCTTCAACAGTTTTTACCCCTCCTTTCAGCTGAGCTTGCATCTGAGTGCCTGTTACCCCTGCGCTCTGAGCAGTGTGGCTTCGGAGCCTAATTCCTTACACACTCACCGTCAAGGCGCAGGTAAAGGAAGTTCCGAAAAGCAAAGTAATCCTCCATGATGGTCATGAGAGACGTCATCTGGCAGAAAAGCAGCACGCGGTGATTCGTCGCTCTCAATTTTGGCAGAATACGATCAAGTAGCTCAAACTTTCCTGAGGCCCGATACAGCTCAGCCCTGAACCCAAAAATGCAAAACAAGAAGACAGTATTACTGCTGTCTTCTTGAAGGATCCCGTAGAGCTCTGCTTTTCATACAGTGCCTTGCGCATAGTAAACATTCAATAAATAACTACAGAATGAATGAATGGATGGATGAATGAATGAGTATCCACTCCAACGCAACCGAGAGTATTCATGGAAAAATAAAACATATTACAGAAAACCTATAAAGGGTGCATTATATACTCTAGGTATGATGATAGATTCTAGAAAGAAAAGGAAACCTTTTCATGTTCCTAATACTTTCACTCTGTCTCTCTCAACTCTCTCTGCCCCCCCAGCCCCACCATCTCTCCTACACATGCAAACATGTATATGTTGTCATTTCCTTAAACCCATACTTATTGAGTACATAATTATTAATTTGGGGCATTTAAGATTTATTCAAATACTTACTGAGCACCTACTAGGTGCCCAGCACACTGCCGGCCGTGTGTATAAGCAGAATAGAATCCCTACCTTCCAGATCAGTAATTAACAACGTGTGGTAAGTACTAAAAAGAAAACGAGCAAGTTGCTCTGAGAGCTCATAGCAACACGTGATATCTTCTTTAGATTAGAACAGAGTTTGGCAAACGTCAGCCCTGGACTGCTGCCTGTTTCTGTAAATAACGTTTTATTAGAACTCTCATTTCTGTTTGCCTACGGCTGCTTGCGAGCTACCCTGGCAGAGTGGAGCAGGTGGCACTGAGAGACTTTTTGGCCAGCAAAGGTGAAAATGTTTGAGATCTGGCCCTTTACAGAAAAAATTTAACAGCTACTGGTTCAGAGCGTCAAGGGTGACCCCACTGAAGAGATAACAGTTTAGCTAAAACCTGAAATAAGGAGCAAAAGGCAGCCAGGTGGAAAGAGGGGCTTGGAGTGGAGAGGGGGAGGGTCCAGGAAGTGGAAAGAGTATGTGCAAAGGCCCTGAGGAGTAAAAGAGCCTGGTGAGTCTGAGGAATTGAAAAAAAGGTGTGTGTGGCTTAAGCATAAGTTGGGGTGGCGGGTGGGGTGGCGGGTACACTGGGAGATGAGAGCAGAGATGAAGAGGGTGGGAGGTGGGGTCAGATCCTGTAGGGCTCTATTGGTTTTAGTTTTAAGTGCAACAAAAAGCCAGGTTTTAAACAGGGGGTGATGAGATCTGACATCTTTTTAAAAGATCACCATGTACACTGTGAAGAATGGATTGGGGAGGGAAGACAGAGTCCTAACTTACATAGAAATTCACGTAAAAAATACGATGGTAGAGTGCTGTCAGATAGCGAAGAAGGTTGGTGAGCGGAAGTAGAGCTTTTTTCCTCCACAAGAAATCACTCTCCTCTTTTATCAACAGGGTTGTGTTATATTATTAAAACTTAGTTGTAGGGGTGATGCTGTTGGGAAAACTCACCAGTGCATGTGCAGTCTGGTCTTTAATACTGAAATGTATCATTGGTAGTTGACTTTATGACACATAGAAGAGACATATTTTCACATGTAAGTCTTCCCAATACCCATTCCCTACTCTAAGAACTGTCTGCCAAACACCCCCGAGGCCATGTTTTCAATATGCAACCCTGGCCAACCTGATGGCACCAGGAATGAGTACATGGCCCAGAGAAAAGGGAGAACAGGGAGAGAGAAGGAGAGCCTGGTGGCATGGGTTTAGATGGCTTCCAATTCCTGGTTCTTAGTCCGGCGACACAGTCTGCCCTTGGGATCCAAGAATGACCCTTATATCCTAATAATAAAATTTCCCTGGTACCAAAACAGAGACTTTCCCTTAACGCAAGGTTCTTTTCTGTTGTTGTTGCAGGCATGATTCTCTTCAATGTCCAAATGAAAAATATTTCTTATACAGACCATACTCTAACAAATTACTGTGAAGTCATATATGTTTATAGCAGATGAGACATTTTCCCCTCGTGTACGTTAATGTTACATATCAACTTGAGATTTCATATGATAAATTCTCTTTGAGCTCGAGCTATACTCTTGGTTATAAGTAACAACCCTCTGAAGCTCTGACAACGTTTTTAGAACACTAGGACACTGTTAAGTCTATTAAAGGAGATCTATGGCCTCTGAATAGCCACTTGCTCAAGGCATGCAGTAATTTATATAAAGTAAAAGGGAATGCTGATATCATTTTGGTTAACAACTTCTATATCCTCTGCTGAGAGAGGAGAGCTGAGGAGGCTGGCAGTATGTATTTGTGTGACAGGAAACACTTCAGAGAGAAAAATTTAGGTAGGACCAACAAACTATTTTTTGGAAGAAAAAAAAAATTAAGATTTACCCATTGATGACCCCATTTGAATAGCCTAGGTGTTCAGCAAAGGATTCCTTTAAAAGAGAGAAAAGAAAATGATTTTAAAAAACAGATCTGTAATTATTAACATAATGATTATTCTATTAGTGAGGTCACCCTATCTATTTCTAAAGCACAGTTAAACAAAATAATGAATAAGTAAGAAAACACTCATTATAGAATGAACCAGAAACTCAAAGTTATTGAATTCAGTCTCTAGTTCTCCCAGAAATGTATCCCGTAAGTTTGTGCAAGTCTCCAGACTCTCATACTAAGATGATAGGATTAGTTCACTCATCAAACAGTGATTAAGTGTTTACCGGCCCAGGGCTATGGTAGGCAGGTACTGTGGATTCAGAAAAAAATGAAAGTAGCTACCCCAAGGAGCCTTGAGTCTAGACTAGAGGAAGAGCTTAGTACAAGCAAATCAAAATTAATAGACACACATAAATACACTATGGAGATACTTAACAGTAAAGGTAATGATGATTACATATGTACTGCATACTGTAAGTCTTAGTTTAGTGGAATCCTAACATCCCCTCTGTACTGTGCTTTTCTGTATTATAAGTAAGGCCCTAAATGTACACCACCCCTCAGGTGACCGGCTTCCACTTTTAAAACACAGAACTTAATCACATAATTCCCTCCTCACTGATTCTGTGGGGAAAAAAAAAAAAAAAACCACTGCTGTTCTTCATGTGATTTTTGCATTCCTACTTTATGGAAAGGGAGACCATCTGTGGGGAGGAGAGCACGTCATACCTTCACATTAACCACCAGCTGTCTCCCTTCTCTGCTCCCCTTCCTTCCTGGAGCACGGAAGCTTTCCTCCGAGGGGACCAGATCTTTCCCTTTGGGTTCTACTCCTAAATATGCTCCCCACTTACGGTAGAACCCACCCCCTCCAGATGCTGCCCTGACGGTGAAATTAACACCAATGGACCACTGCCCAAAGCCCTACCCTGATTCCAAGAACCATGACCTTCCTCTCTACAGGTAGCCGGTCCTGACTAGAGTTTTAGGTCCCATCTGTCTCTAAGATAATATGTATCCATAGGTGATTATAAGGTCAGGTATCAGCAGTATTTTAAAAACACCATCTTCATTTCTCTGGTTTGAAGATCCCCAGGGAGGCAGCGAGCCCAGTCGAGAGACTGGGTTTCTAGCATGACGCAGTATGAACGACGGATGTGTAAGTGAACAAAACGAAGATAAAAGTAAAATGTGCACACCATCTCTGATTCACAACTGTGGTGCCTTTGCCAATAACCGTGGGTCCCATGTTCAGGACTATGCTCCTGAACGTTTTGTATATTAAAAAAACTGCAAATCAAACTCTGTCTTTCTACTGACTGCTACTTAAAATGTAAATATGCAGGCAAAGGAGGGCGTGTTACCTAAACTTAGCTTCTTTGATCCCCCTCCCCTCTCACCCCTTCCCAGGTGCTCCAGACAGAAGCTTGAGGGTAGAAGGCATCCTCCCCCTTCCTGGCATGGCCCAGTGTGTCTCAAAGGTACATTCTGATATGATAACCAAAATGGAGTAAGATTGACACTTAATTTTCATAATTTCTAAGTGTCAAACTCCTCTATACTTCTGCAGGGTGAATATCTTCAAATTGTTTTTAGGAAAAATAAGATGGTGGGTGGACAGGTTAACCTGACATGACCCCAATCATTTTCATCATTAGACCTTTTTTTTTTTTTTGGCTCCTCCAACCCAACAGGCAACCCCCACTAATTCATTGATAACTTATAGCTGTTGATCACATCATCGGTTTATCAGACACTTCATATGTTATTTATTTTTAAAGCTTATCCTTCTGCCAGTCCTATACCATCTATTACCTATGACCATCTATTAACCATCTGCTGACAAGTCAAATATGCCATAGCTTGGAGGTGCTGAGTGACTTACACCAGGTCAGAGTTAAAAGTGGCCTGGGGTATGGACCGCACTCTGGGTTCTCCTAGCATGTGTCTAAGCAGGCTTGCTGCTGGGACCTTCCCCTTCGTCCCTTCTTTCTCCTCTCCCTCCCTCCCTCCCTCCCTTCCTTCCTTTTACTGCTGTTATTTTACTGATCGCGAGGGCTTTTTACTCCATAAAGGAAGGGCTGCCTGTCCCTAAGGCAACAATAGTGTCAGGAGTCTTTCTAACTCCCCACCACAGTAGGGACAGGACTCCAGGACAGGGACACAGGTGCAATACTTGCTCTCACCTAACAAGCGCGATTACCAAAAACAAGGTAGTAAAAAAAGTAATCTTCAAAGTCAAGAATATTTCAACCTCATTTCCAGGAATATGCTCCTGAAAGTTAAATTGCTAGAACGTTCTACGTATTAATTTGTTAATAAACTGGTGCAAACGCGGAGGCTGCAGTGGCTTGCCCCACGCCTCCCGCTCAGCAGTACTGGAAAGGAAGCAGTGTCCTGGCAAATAACTGCCGCCAGGACCTCACGCATCTGCGGCAGCATTGAAAAGCAGAAGCTACAACTGTGGCTCCTTTCTCCTTCCGGTTCAAGTCAATGGCTCCCGTTGGGGTGAAACTGTCAATTTAGGAAACTCACTCCCATGTAGCGAACAGGGCATAAAATGTGCTCTCCCCTAAAAATAGCTTCCTAGAGACCAGAGCATCAGGATAAAAGCCTGGATTTACATCGTCATGATAGAAGCCAGAAGGGGAAAATATAAATCTAAGTAACAGACTAACGTCAGTGACTCTTACAGAGAACATCTTTCTCTTCAACAGGTATAAATACATTATTTTAATATTTTTCACAGCATCCTTCTGAGGAAGCTGGATGCATTTATCATTATCTTCCATTTCGGAGCTCCTACCATAACAAGGCAATTCACAGTACTTACCCAAACCCACGTAATAAGCCACAGTTTACAACATTTTCTCACTACTTGAAACTCCTGGTTATAAAATGCCAGGTGCTCAACTGTCGAGCGCCAATGAGAAACCATAACCAGAAAATTCAGGTTTGTTAATTCTACTCATCAGACTATGTTGTTTCAACTTCCACATGTTTTAACCCTCTTTTATATTTTATTTAAAAAAACTGTCTGTATAGTATTAGTAGGAATAGCACAGTCAGCATCAAGGTCTCAACAGAGAACGCAGACTTACCTCGATGTGCTGAAACATATACGGGTGATTGCAGATTTTTCTCAACTGCATAATAGTGTTCATAAGTGTCTTAGCGCCTCCTTTCCCCTAAGGACAAGTAGAGGAGAGTCAAAATAGAAGGTATTAATGGATCAGATATTTCCCATTTTGAAAAAGTAGGCTTTCATAGAAAGAACAAAGGGCCATAAGTCTTCTCAGTAACCCATAAATCTTGTGCTCCAAAGTTCCTGTTACTATTACGTAGTCATTTCTGAATTAGATATAACATCTTCCTTGTGACTAACTTATCCTAGAGGAGGGAATTATGTCCAGCGGATGGCTTTGAGAAATAACTATCTATTCCCTAGGATTCATAACTGTCTATTCCCTAGAAGCATGGAACAGATGTCCAGGGAATGGAACTGGATTTTAAAACCTTCTACAATGCCACCACATCCTCAGGCAGATATATTCTGTGCAGGACTGACATGAGCAGAGCTAACTATTTTGGTGATATGAACACCAAGATGGTGTTCATTTCTAACTGCTCCTATGCAGTTTGCAGGTAAAAGGCTAAGAGATTTTCTTTGGAAGCAACAGTAGCTCCAAAAAAAGGGCCCAGTAATTTGCTTCGACAAATCAGCATTAGCAGGGATGTTTCCTGGGAGTACCCAGTGTCACAGCCCTAAGAAGAGAAGATATATGACGGCACCTCGAGTTGCATCATCTTCCACAACGTACCTTCTTATCTTTCTCCGAACCGTCTGTGAGGAGGATGCCTTTGGCTTGCATATGGCGATACAGAATCTTCTGCAGAGCTGACATGTCACATTTGATCACATATTCAACCTGGGGAGGAAAGAATGGTAAGTAGGTTAAGAGCAGGAGAGAGAAGGTGCCTGTTCTAAGAAGACTGTTGAGACACGGCTGCTGGTGGACTCCTGGAACCACAAAGGTCTCTCTCTTTCCCCTTCCTGGATTCACGGAGGGCGTGGGGTGGTGTGGTGGTGGTGATGGAGGAGACCACAGTCATCACTGCAAAAGGTACCGTTATACTGAAGGGACCTTCAATAAGTTATTTGTCATTGAGGCTAGGGTCATGTTTTCAGAAACTACTTGCCTTGTTCCATATTAGAGAGAGAGAGCAAGAGAGGCTGGCAAACTGGTCAAATTCATAGATGTTCAATACAGAGTATCTTTTTTAAAGTATTTCCTCTGCTTCCCAACTATACCTGCTTTCATATGAACAGAACAGTTTTAGGAAAAAACAGTACCTGACCAATATCCTCTGATTTTCTTGGAAAACATCTTTTAAATGGTCCTAGGTGGCTACCCCCAATACTGATCCTAAAAGGAGATTAATAAGACCCCTAGGAGAGGAATTAGTCCAGAGTTGGACACAACTTTATGACCATCTTCTTTAGAGGCAAGGCCTTGCATGCTTCCATTTCAAATAACAGAAAAATCCAATTTAAACAGTTAAAAGGAATTCACGTGCTGGTGGTTTTGCTCACACCTGCAATACTTCTTGCACACTCTTGATGCAGACAATCTGCCTTGCTTATTTCCTATTATTGTTCTTCTTTATTAAAAAAAATCCCCAGAATACAAATGTGCAATTTTCATAATAAACATCAGATTAATGCCTAGAAATCTGCAGAATGTTATTAAAAGTAAATCAGTAAGCTGCCTAATGTTTAACGAACTGATTAAAAATGATCAGGTTATTTTCGGCTCTGAGGGCCAGGGCGAGGAGGTCACAGATGAAGAGAAGTTGAATATTCATTCAATTGTTGCTTTAGAAGGAACCTGTCAGGCCAGCTGGAACCACAGTTAATAGCCTTTTGCCACTCCTTTTGATGCACCAAATCAGGTTACAGAAAGGTGGGCTCTTTTGCAGATAAGCTAAGAAAAGTAAGTGACCTGTCATAAACTTGTTTTAGTTTTTAATGACCTTCTTGGCCAGGAAGGAAAAAACATCTCAAAGTTTAATAAATAAGGATGCACTTGAGCGGAAAGATGGCAGCGAAGTAGAAGGACATGGAATGCATTCCTCTCCACAGATGCCTCAGGAATACATCAAAAGATGCAATAATTCCCACAGAGAACCAGCTGAACACCAGCAGACAACCTTGGATACCAGAAAGGACTGCAAAGATCCCGACATAACTGGAAGACACACTGAATCCAGGATGCTAGACTACTAGGGAGTCCTCAGAGAACTCTCACAGAGCCCTGTATCAGAGTCTAAGACTTGGCTTCGTCCGACTGTCTGCAACTGCCAGTGCTGGACACCTCACAACAAACTACAAACAAGACAGGAACACAAACCCACTCATCAGCACACAGACTACCTAAAGCCATATTAACCTCAGATACAATAAAACACACAACCTGACATGGCCATGCTCATCAGAGAGAAAAGACACAGAGCCACACACGGGAAAGTAGATGCCAGACCCACCCCCTACTAGGAAGCCTACTCAAGACACTGGACAAACCCCACCACAGGGGCCAGAGAGCAGAAACAAGAGGAATTACTACTGGGCAGGACAGGGAAAGGAGACAGCAAATCCTATAAATTAGACACAATGAGAAAACAAAGAAACACCATGCAGGCAAAGGAGCAGGAAAAAAACCCACAAGACCAAATAAATGAAGAGGAAATAGGAAAATTGCCTGAAAAAGAATTCAGAATAATGATAGTAAAGATGATCCAAAATCTCCATAACAAAATAGAGAAAATACAAGAAACAGTTAATAAGGACTCAGAAGAACTAAAGAGCAAACAAACAATAATGGACAACGAAATAATTGAAATTAAAAATACTCTAGATGGTATAAACAGCAAAATAATGGAGGCAGAAGAACAAATAAGTGAGTTGGAAGACAGAATGGGGGAGATAACTGCCACAGAGCAGGAAAGAGAAAAAAGAATAAAAAGAATGGAAGACAGTCTCAGAGACCTTGGGGACAACATTAAGCACACCAACATTTGAATCGTGGGCATCCCAGAAGAAGAAGAAAAAAAGAAAGAGTCTGAGAAAATATTTGAAGAGCTTATAGTAGAAAACTTTCCCAACATGGGAAAGGAAATAATTCATCGAGTCCAAGAAGCGCAGAGAGTCCCATACGGAATAAACCCAAGGAGAAATACACCAAGGCACATATTAATCAAACTAATGAAAATTAAACACAAAGAAAAAATATTAAAAGCAGCAAGAGAAAAGCAACAAATAACATATAAGGGAAAACCCATAAGGATAACAGCTGACCTTTCTACAGAAACTCTGCAGGCCAGAAGGGAATGGCAGGATATACTGAAAGCCCTGAAAGAGAAAAACCTACAGCCAAGAATACTCTACCCAGCAAGAATCTCATTCAGATTCAAGGGAGAAATCGAAAGCTTTACAAACAAGCAAAAGTTAAGAGACTTCAGCACCACCAAAACAGCCTTACAACAAGTGCTAAAGGAACTTTTCTAAGTAGGAAACACAAGAGAAGGAAAAGACCTACAAAAACAAACCCAAAACAATTAAGAAAATGATAATCAGAACACACATGTCAATAATCACCTTAAATGTAAATGGATTAAATGCTCCAACCAAAAGACACAGACTGGTTGAATGGATACAAAAACAAGACTCTTACATATGCTGCCTACAAGAAACCCACTTCAGACCAAGGGACACATATAGACTGAAAGTAAAGGGATGGAAAAAGATATTCCATGCAAATGGAAATCAAAAGACAGCTGGAGTAGCAATACTCATATCAGACACATTAGACTTTAAAGTAAAGACTATTAACAAGAGACAAGGAAGGACACTACGTAATGATCAAGGGATCAATCCAAGAAGATATAACAATTGTAAATATCTGTGCCCCCAACATAGGAGCACCTCAATACATAAGGCAAATGCTAACAGCCATAAAAAGGGAAATCAACAGTAACACAATAATAGTAGGAGACTTGAACACCCCACTTACATCAATGGACAGATCATCCAAACAGAAAATAAATAAGGAAACTCAAACTTTAAATGACACATTAGACCATCTCGACTTAATTGATATTTACAGGACATTCCATCCAAAAACAACAGAATATACTTTCTTCTCAAGTGCACACGGAACACTCTCCAGGAAAGATTACACATTGGGTCACAAATCAAGGTTTGGTAAATTCAAGAAAATTGAAATCATATCAAGCATCTTCCCTGACCACAACACCATGAGACTAGATATCAATTACCTGAAAAAACCTGTAAAAAATACAAACACATGGAGGTTAAACAATATGGTATTAAACAACCAAGAAATCACTGCAGAAATTAAAGAGGAAATCAAAAAATATCTAGAAACAAATGACAATGAAAACACAACAATGTAAAACCTATGGGACACAGCAAAAGCAGTTCTAAGAGGGAAGTTTAGAGCAATACAGTCCTACCTCAAGAAACAAGAAACATATCGAATAAACAACCTAATCTTATACCTAAAACAATTAGAGAAAGCAAAATGGATTAAAGACCTAAATGTGAGGCCAGACACTATAAAACTCCTAGAGGAAAACATAGGCAGAACACTCGATGACACAATCAAAGCAAGATCCTTTTCGACCCACCTCCTAGAATAATGGAAATAAAATCAAGAATGAACAAATGGGGGAGAAGAATCAAGATGGTGGAGTAGGAGGATGTGCGCTCACTCCCTCTTGCAAGAGCACCGGAATTACAACTAACTGCTGAACAACCATCAACAGAAAGACACTGAAACTCACCAAAAAAAAAAAAAAAAATCACACGTCTAGAGACAAAGGAGAAGCCACAATGAGACAGTAGGCGGGGCGCAATCGCATTAAAATCAAATCCCATAAATGCTGGGTGGGTGACTCACAAGTTGGAGAACAGTTATACTGCAGAAGTCCTGAGGGTTCTGAGTCCCACGTCAGGCTTCCTAACCTGGGGGTCCAGCAATGGGAGGAGGAATCCCCAGAGGATCAGACTTTGAAAGCCAGCGGGATTTGATTGCAGGACCTCTACAGGACTGGGGGAAAATTAGACTCCACTCTTGGAGGGCACACAAAAAAGTGTGCTCACCAGGACCCAGGGGGAAGGAGCAGTGACCCCACAGGAGACTGAACCAGACCTACCTGCTGGTGTTGGAGGATTGCCTACAGAGGTGGGTGGCAGCTGTGGCTCACTGAGGAGACAGAGGCACAGGCAGCAGGGGTTCTGAGAAGTGCTCATTGGCATGAGCCCTCCCAGAGTCCACCATTAGCTCCACCAAAGAGCCTGTAAGCTCCAGTGCTGGGTCACCTCAGGCCAAAGACCACCAGGGTGGGAACACAGCCCCACCCATTGGCAGACAAGCAGATTAAAGTTTTACTGAGCTCCACCCACCAAATCAGATTAAAGTTTTACTGACCTCAGCCCACCCAGCCCAACCCACCATCATCAGTCCTTCCCATCAGGAAGCACTCGCAAGCCTCCTAGATAGATTCCTCCACAAGAGGGCAGACAGCAGAATCAAGCAGTATCAGCAGTATTTCATCTTGTGAAACTGAAAACCACAGCCACAGAGAGAGAGAGAAAATGAAAAAGCAGAGGACTTTTTACCAGATGAAGGGACAGATAAAACACCAGAAAAACAACTAAATGAGGAGGAGATAGGCACCCTTACAGGAAAAGAATTCAGAATAATGATAGTGAAGATGATCCAGGACTTTGAAAAAGACTGGATGCAAAGATTGAAAAGTTTACCAATGACCTACAAGAATTAAAGAGCAAACAAACAGAGATATGCAACACAATAACTGAAATGGAAAATACACTAGAAGGAACCAATAGCAGATTAACCGAGGCAGAAGGGCGAATAAGTGAGCTGGAAGATACAATGGTGATAATCACTGATGTGGAAAAGAATAAAGAAAAAAGAATGAAAAGAACTGAAGACAGCCTTAGAGACCTCTGGGACAACGTTAAACTCACCAACATTCGCATTATAGGGGCCCCAGAAGGAGAAGAGAGAGAGAAAGTACCTGAGAAAATACTGGAAGAGATTATAGTTGAAAACTTCCCTAACATGGGAAAGGAAATAGCTACCCAAGTCCAGGAAGTGCAGAGAGTCCCAGGCAGCATAAACCCAAGCAGAAACATGCCAAGACATATAGTAGTCAAATTGACAAAAATGAAAGACAGAGGAAAGTTATTAAAAGCAACAAGGGAAAAATGACAAATAACATACAAGGGAACTCCCATCAGGTTAACAGCTGATTTCTCAGCAGAAACACTGCAAGCCAGAAGGGAGTGGCATGATATATTTAAAGTGATGGCAGGGAAGAACCTACAACCAAGAATACTCTACCCAGCGAGGATCTCATTCAGATTTGACGGAGAAATCAAAAGCTTTACAGACAAGCAACAGCTAAGAGAATTCAGCACCACCAAAACAGCCCTCCAACAAATGCTAAAGAAACTTCTCTAAGTGGGAAACATAAGAGAAGAAAAGCACCTACAGAAACAAAAACAAAACGATTAAGAAAAATGGTAATAGGAACATACATGTCAATAATTATGTTGAATGTAAATGGACTAAATGCACCAACCAAAAGACACAGACTGGCTGAATGGATACAAAAACATGACCCATATATATGCTGTCTACAAGAGACCCACTTCAGACCTAGGGACACATACAGACTGAAAGTGAGGGGATGGAAAAAGATATTCCATGCAAATGGAAATCAAAAGAAAGCTGGAGTAGCAATACTCACATGAGATAAAATAGACTTTAAAATAAAAAATGTTACAAGAGACAAGTAAGGACATTACATAAAGATCGAGGGATCAATCCAAGAAGAAGAGATAACAATTGTAAATATATATGCACCCAATATAGGAGCACCTCAATACATAAGGCAAATGCTAACAACTATGAAAGAGGAAATTGACAGTAACACAATAATAGTGGGGGACTTTAACACCCCACTTACACGACTGGACAGATCATCCACACAGAAAATTAATAAGGAAACACAAGCTTTAAATGACACAATAAATCAGCTGGATTGAATAGATATCTATAGGACATTTCATCCAAAAACAGCAGATTACACATTCTTCTCAAGTTCACATGGAACATTCTCCAGGATAGATCACATTTTGGGTCATAAATCAAGCCTTAGTAAATTCAAGAAAACTGAAATCATATCAAACATCTTTTCTGACCACAATGCTATGAGATTAGAAATCAATTACAGGAAAAAAAAACTGTAAAAAACACAAACACATGGAGACTAAACAATATGCTACTAAATAACCAACAGATCACAGAAGAAATCAAAGAGGAAATCAAAAAGTACCTGGAGACAGATGACAATGAAAACACAATGATCCAAAACCTATGGGATGCAACAAAGTTAGTTCTAAGAGGAAAGTTTACAGTGATACAATCCTACCTCAAGAAACAAGAAAAATCCCAAATAATCTAACCTTACACCTAAAGAAACTAGAGAAAGAAAAGCAAACAAAACCCAAAGTTAGTAGACAGAAAGAAATCATAAAGATCAGAGCAGAAATAAATGAAATAGAAAGAAAGAAACCTATAGCGAAAATCAATAAAACTAAAAGCTGATTCTTTGAGAAAATAAACAAAATCGATAAACCTCTAACAAGACTCATCAAGAAAAAGAGGGAGAGGACTCAAATCAATAACATTAGAAATGAAACAGGAGAAGTTACAACGGACACCACAGAAATAAGAAGCACCATAAGAGACTACTACAAGCAACTATATGCCAATAAAATGGACAACCTGGAGGAAATGATCAGATTCTTAGAAAGGAATAATCTTCCAAGACTGAATCAGGAAGACAAAGAAAATATGAACAGACCAATCACAAGTAATGATATGGAAACTGTGATTAAAAATCTCCCAGCAAACAAAAGCCCAGGACCAGATGGATTCACAGGTGAATTTTATCAAACATTTAGAGAAGAGCTAACACCCATCCTTCTCAAGCTCTTTTAAAACATTGCAGAGGAAGGAACAATCCCAAACTCATTTTATGAGGCCACCATCACCCTAATACCAAAACCGGACAAAGATACTACAAAAAAAGAAAACTACAGACCAATATCATTGATGAATTTAGATGCAAAAATCCTCAACAAAATACTAGCTAACAGAATCCAACAACACATTTAAAGGATCATACACCATGATCAATTGGGGTTTATCTTTGGCATGCAAGGATTCTTCAATATATGCAAATCAATCAATGTGATACACCATATTAACAAATTGAAGGATAAAAACCACATGATCATCAATAGATGCAAAAAAAGCTTTTGACAACATTCAACACCCATTTATGATAAAAACTCTCCAGAAGGTGGGCACAGAGGGAACCTACCTCAACATAATAAAGGCCATATACAACAAACCCACAGCAAACATCATTCTCAATGGGGAAAAACTGGAAGCATTCCCTCTAAGATTAGGAGCAAGACAAGGATGTCCACTCTTGCCACTACTATTCAACATAGTTTTGGAAGTCTTTGCCACAGCAATCAGAGAAGAAAAAGAAATAAAAGGAATCCAAATTGGAAAAGAAGTCAAACTGTCACTCTCTGCAGATGACATGATACTATACATAGAAAATCCTAAAGCTGCCACCAGAAAACTACTTGAGCTCATCAGTGAATTTGGTAAAGTTTCAGGATACAAAATTAACACACAGAAATCTCTTGCACATTTATACACTAACAATGAAAGATCAGAAAGAGAAATTAAGGAAACAATTCCATTCACCATTGCAACAAAAAGAATAATATACCTGGGAATAAACCTAACCAAGCAGGTAAAAGACCTGTACTCAGAAAACTATAAGACACTAATGAAAGAAATCAAAGATGAGACAAACAGATGGAGGGGCATACCATGTTCTTGGACTGGAAGAATCAACATTCTAAAAATGACTCTATTACCAGAAGCAATTTACAGATACAACGCAATTCCAATCAAATTACCAATGGCATTTTTTACAGAACTAGAACAAGAAATTTTACGATTTGTATGGAAATGCAAAAGACCCCGAATAGCCAAAGCAATCCTGAGAAGGAAAGACGGAGTTGGTGGAATCAGGCTTCCTGACTTCAGGCTATACTACAAGGCTACAGTGATCAAGACAGTATGGTACTGGCACAAAAACAGAAATATAGATCAATGGAACAGAACAGAAAGCCCAGAGATAAACTATGGTCAACTCATCTATGACAAAGGAGGCAAGGATATACAATGGAGAAAAGGCAGCCTCTTCAAGAAGTGGTGCTGGGAAAACTGGACAGCTACATGTATAAGAATGAAATCAGAACACTTCCTAACACCATACACAAAAATAAACTCAAAATGGATAAAAGACCTAAATGTAAGGCCAGACACTATAAAACTCCTGGAGGAAAACATAGGAAGAACACTCTGACGTAAATAACAGCAAGATCTTTTTTGATCCACCCCCTAGAATAATGGAAATAAAAACAAACAAAAAAAAAGTGGGACCTAATGAAACTTCAAAGCTTCTGCACAGCAAAGGAAACTATAAGCAAGACAAAAAGACAACCCTCAGAATGGGAGAAAATATTTGCAAATGAATCAACAGACAAAGGATTAATCTCCAAAATATATAAACAGTTTATCCAGCTCAATGTCAAAAAAACAAACAACGCAATAAAAAAATGGGCAGAAGACCTAAATAGGCATTTCTCCAAAGAAGACATACGGATGGCCAAGAAGCACATGAAAAGCTGCTCAACATCACTAATTATTAGAGAAATGGAAATCAAAACTACAATGAGGTATCATCTCACACCAGTTAGAATGGGCATCATCAGAAAATCTACAAACAGTAAATGCTGGAGAGGGTGTGGAGAAAAGGGAATGCTCTTGCACTGCTGGTGGGAATGTAAATTGATACAGCCACTATGGAGAACAGTATGGAGGTTCCTTGCAAAACTAAAAATAGAACTACCATATGACCCAGCAATCCACTCCTGGGCATATACCCAGAGAACACCATAATTCAAAAAGACACATGCACTCCAATGTTCATTGCAGCACTATCTACAATAGCCAGGACATGGAAGCAACCTAAATGTCCATCAACAGATGAATGGATAAAGAAGATGTGGTACGTACATACAATGGAATATTACTCAGCTGTAAAAAGCAATGAAACTGGGACATTTGTAGAGACATGGATGGACCTAGAGACTGTCATACAGAGTGAAGTGACTCAGAAAGAGAAAAACAAATATTGTATGTTAACACATATATGTGGACTATAGAAAAAGTACAAATCAACTGGTTTGCAAGGCAGAAATAGACACAGATGTAGAGAACAAACATATGGACACCAAGAGGGGAAAGCGGGGATGGTTGGGGGGGGGGGGGATGAACTGGGAGATTGGGATACCAAACTGTACACTCTAAATATACGCAGTTTATTGTAAAAAATAAAAAAATTTAAAAAAATTAAAAAAAGAAAAGAATAAACAATGGGACCTAAAGAAACTTAAAAGCTTTTACACAGCAAAGGAAACCATAAACAAGACAAGAAGACAACCCTCAGAATGGGGGAAAATAGTTGCCAATGAACCAACAGACAAAGGATTAATCTCCAAAATATACAAGCAGCTCATGCAGCTTAATACCAAAAAAGCAAACAACCCAATCCACAAATGGGCAGAAGACCTAAACAGATATTTCTCCAAAGAAGACATACAGATGGCCAACAAACACATGAAAAGATGCTCAACATCACTCATCATTAGAGAAATGCAAGTCAAAGCCACAATGAGGTATCACCTCACACTGGTCAGAATAGCCATCATCAAAAAATCTAGAAACAATAAATGTTGGAGAGGGTGTGGAGAAAAGGGAACCCTCCTGCACTGTTGGTGGGAATGTAAGTTGGTACAGCCACTATGGAAAACAGTTTGGAGGTTCCTTAAAAAACTACAAATAGAACTACCATATGATCCAGTAATCCCACTACTGGGCATATACCCAGAGAAAACCATAATCCGAAAAGAAACATGTACCATAATGTTCACTGCAGCACTATTTACAATAGCCAGGACACGGAAGCAACCTAAATGCCCATCAACAAATGAATGGATAAAGAAGATGTGGCACATATATACAGTGGAATATTACTCAGCCATAAAAAGGAATGAAATGGAGCTATATGTAATGAGGTGGATAGACCTAGAGTCTGTCATACAGAGTGAAGTAAGCCAGAAAGAGAAAAACAAATACTCTATGCTAACTCATATATACGGAATCTAAAAAAATGGTACTGATGAACCCAGTGAGAGGGCAAGAATAAGGATGCAGATACAGAGAATGGACTGGAGGACACGGGGTTGGGGAGGTGGGAGGCAAAGGGGAAGCTGGGACAAAGTGAGAGAGTAGCATAGACATATTTACACTACCAACTGTAAAACAGATAGCTAGTGGGAAGTTGCTGTTTAACAAAGGGAGATCAACTCGATGATGGGTGATGCCTTGGAGGGCAGGGACGGGGAGGGTGGGGGGAGTCATGGGCCGGAGGGGATATGGGGATATATGTATAAATACAGCTCGTTCACTTTGGTGTACTTTAAAAGCTGGTACAAGAGTGTAAAGCAATTATATTGCAACAAAGAGCTTAAAAAAAATAAGTGAAGGACGCACTTAATACAGACTCTGTGTTTTATCGACTTGATCATGGCATGTTTTTAAAGTACTTCGACTTTTTCAAGAGCTGTTAACTCTCCGTGAAACTTGATCATGGTGAAGAAAAATGTTAAACAATTTCAGACTTTAACAAGCATAATGATGAAAATGGCACCGAGAGCTAATATTCTTGAGTTTTTCTATGGACCAGGTCCCGTTCAAAACTGCTTTATGTGCCTTTTCCCATTTCACCACACAAGAGCTGCAGGAGAGTTACATTTAGTGGTGCTCACATTTTATAGATAAGAAAGCTGAGCATGAGAAAGGTTAAATGACTAGCTTGAAATGATGCAGCTATTTAATGGTGCAGTTAGGATAGAACCGGACTCCACTTTCTTAAGCGCTATGCTAAAGATAACCAAGGAGACTTCTAGGCTTCTCAGTGCTGCCCTGATGTTCACCTTCACCTGGGCCTCCCTTCCAGCCAGCTTGTGCACACCTTCCTGAGTTGTGGAAAGGACGGCTGAGGCTTGCTTGTAAGTGCATTAGGAGATGGCAGGTCCAGAATGAGGGACTGGACCCTCAGTCTCATTCCTCTCAGTTAGCAGCGGCTAAGAGCTGGAGGGGAGGGAGTTTGGGAAGCAGGAGGCATGCACGATGATGCCACACAGACAGGGTTGTCAAACAGCCCCATAGTGGCCAAGTCAGCGAGCTCATCCCTAGGACCTGCCAGCTGCTGCAGGATGGGGACATCCCTCGCAACCCTCCTCCCTTGCACCATTAGGGGATACCAGAAGCCGGTTTGACACACATCATCAAAATCACCATCCTAAGTTTCCCAAACTGTATTCTATGTTTGCTCCCTGTAACTTCCCAAACAAGTCCAAGCTATTTTGTTTGTCTTGGCGCTTTTCCTCCAGGCCTGGGATGAGGGTCCTTAGTCTTAGGGCCTCCTTTCTAAATCTTACTCTCCCTGAGGGCTTTGTAAGATCTTCCCCAATCACCATATCTATCAGCCAAAGTCAATCTTCCTTTTCGTTTCCTGCGAAGAAGTGCCCATTATGCTTTTTTGATGGCAATTCCTTACCAGGAAGACCCACTAAAGCACCTCTTCCCAATACATACTATGAATTTTATCATGCACTAATATTAATGTCTCAAAACACAAGTTAGTTTTAGGACATGGGTCAATGTTAAAGGCAGTTGATTTATATCTACATTTCAAGAGGCCAATTTGATGACATCTAATTTTGGGGGCTATTAATGGGGCTGGTGAAAACCCACCCTAGGAACAGGAGAGGTAGCAGGACTTCCCTTTTCTTACCGTCCACCTGTGCCTACATTATTCGTCTTGTTTTCAATCTGCAATCCCTTGCAGAATCTTTTAAAGCCCTTCATTCATTCTGAGGGCCGGGGTGTTAGTTCAGTTAAAATGAGATCACCCTAAAACCCTCTTAACTGGATACGGGGAGACCCACAGTGCTCACAATAGGGGGAAAGCGAAGGAACCAGGCTGTGAGGGTGAATGGATGTCCGATGCCCCAGGTGCGAGTGCTTCCCCTCACACGTCCCCGCCAGGATAACCGATACAGTCTAAGCAAGGTATCTTGACTTTCTGACGTGTAGACGTACCACATGAGTACCAGTGTCCATCTGTATGTTAAATTAATACAGCTTAACTTTTTTATTTTTAAGAGAAAAATTAGTATGAATGGAAGTTCTAAAATCTTAGCCCCCCCATCCCCCGCGCACACACACCTGTGCACGCTCTGGGGGCCCCTGTCCTAGAGCACTTGAACGCCTGGATCCCTCATCCCAATGGGGTGGATGATGCTGCCTTTCATTGTCATGCCATCGTTCAGCGACATCTCACGCCATGCCTCCAACTTCTGGTATAGGTCCTGCACCTTCCAGCCCCGCCCAAACACTGTATAGTGCAGAGCAAGCTGTCAGAGCTCTGCGGTGAGAAAAGGGCAGACTGAACAAGTCTAAGGTAGACGTGCAGACTGACAGTGACAAGGCAGGGAAGTCTCTGTAACAATCACGCCATCTCAAACTCTACTGAGTCTGAGTCACCTCCAAAAAACATGATGGCCCCTAATTAGAGCATGAATTTGAAAGTTCCTCAAAATATGCTGGTGCTGAAGGAAGTAAAATCTATGACTCTTTAATAGGGATGGTTCTCCCAACAAGTTAGACTTATGAGAGCAACTGGGACTATTATTTTCAAATTACATGTAAAATTGGGGTGCCAGCCTCCTGGACATGACAATTATTTCCTAAGATTCCTTATGTTAGTAAATGATCAAACTGGTCCCTTCAAGGAGCTAAACCATGTGGTTATATTGGCCTAGACTCTTCCCCCATATAACCCTGTAGAATTTTTCAACCTTTATTCATAGTTTCTTCCTAAACACTATTACTCACTTATAATTTCCCTTCCAAAGGATGTATTATTAGAACAATAAATCTAGACTACTATGTATGATATATTACCACTTAGTGAATTGAGATTTCCAAGCAATAAGATTAAATTTATGAAAGTCCCAGGTTCTAGCATCTATGGCATAAGAAAAGAACAAAGTGATAATTAATTACATCAAGCATTCCAAATTTTTATATAATGAATATAAAAGCTGCCTGTTTACACAACGCTTTTTTTGTGGTTTTATACAGATTACATCAAAATTAGGGTCGATTTTAGGTATGTCAACCTCTAGTTAATCTCAGACACTGTATACATATTTTAGCTTATTTACACACACACACACACACACACACACACACACACACACACAGCCAATTGCAAGTACAGCTGGTTCCTGATTATATGAAGAGGAGAGTCAGCACACACAACCTCAAATGGGAGCTAAATCGAAAAATCAGTTTTTATTTAGCTTAAGTTAGATTTTATGTAATTCCTTTCCCATGACTTGCCTTTCTTCCTTGAGTATAAGGAATGGATTTTATGCCAGCAGCTTGGTGGTGGTGCTGGGAGGTGCCTGGGACAGTATGTTCCCTTGCTCATTAGGAGTTTCATTAGACGCACTGAGTTATTAGATATTCATTCATTAAAACTAATTTTTATTAAATACCCATTCATTAAAACTAATTTTCTATGAAGTAGAACTGCATTTATCAAATCGTGGCCCTTATATGCCTGCTTTCGTTTCACCTGAGGAATTATGATTCCTGAGGTCACTCCCGCTATACTAAACAAAATTACTGGGGCTAGGACTGGCAAGGAGTTTTTCTATCTTAAAACTCAACAGTAAGAAAGAAATACTAGGGAAAAAAATTAGGCAAAAGATTTAAGCACCACTTCATCAAAAAAGACATATGCATGCCAGATAAGCACATGAAGATGAGTGATGAGATACCAGCGCACAATTATTGAAATGGCCAACAACGTTAAAAACTGACAATATCAAGTATTGATGAGAACGTGGAGGAACTGGAATGCTCATACATTGCTGCTGAGACTGCAAAATGGTTCAGACTCCTTAGAAAACCATTCGGAAGTTTCTTATAAAGTCATGTGTACATTTACCATATGACCAAGCAATCTGACTCCAAGATATTTACTAAAATGAAAAGAAAGCCTATGTTCACACAAAAACCTGTACACAAATGTTCACAGCAGACTTATGCATAACAGTCCAAAACTAGAAACACCTAGAAACAACCCAAATGTCTTTCAATTAAACAGATAAACACACTCTGGTGCATCCACCTAGTAGAATACTATCCAACAATGAAAATGAACCAACTCATGACGTGTCCAACACCTTGGATGTATCGCAAATTCATTATGCTAAATGGAAAACCAGATGCAAGAGGTCTGATGAGACACTGTCTGATTCCATTCACGCAGCATCCTGGAAAAGGCAAAGCTACAGGGATGGAGACTGAATTAGTGGTTGCATGAGGTTAAGGGTAGAGGGAGAATCTGACTAAAAAGTGAGACCACCAGAAAATTTTGGGGGGGACTGGGAGACAGAATTGTTCTGTATTTTGATTGTGGGTACAGTTAAGGTAGCTACGCATTTGTCAAAATTTAGAACTGCACACCAAAAAGAGTGAATTTTATTATATGTAAATTTTAAAAAATTATATGTAACTTTTATTATATGTAAATTAATGGAAATCCACTTCCCTGATTATTTTTCAAGAAAACATTTGAGCATCACTTCTATATAATATTTAGCCTTGTCATGCCATCAGCCACAATTCCCTTCTAGATTCTCTATACAGCTTGAGAAAGACATATGTTGTTTGTGGCTACAAGCAGACGCTGGCAGAAGAAAGCTCCTTACTGCCAAGGATGACACTTAACTGACCAATTTTCCTAAGATAATAAATCCGAACAAGGTAGAAAGAGCAAAGAGTGAACACTGGCCAAACCACATCAACAACAGCTACACATACATGCCAAGTGATCATTTCCTCTACTCACCACGAAAGGGTTATGGGGACAGAGATGGAGCAAGAACACAGAAAGTGCCAGGACCAGAGAACAGTGAGAAAGAACTTGAACAGGAAAGCAGAACTAGAAATCAATAATAGATACAGTAGCGCAGGTAGAAAGTAAGGACTCTGGTGGTAGCAGTTGTTGCCAGTTGAGCCCTTACCAACTGCCAGGCACAGTGCTATGAGTACTGCATCCACTCAGTCCTCTTCTAGGAAGCAGGTATTATCTATTTTCCAGTTCACTGATGAGAACATTGACACCCACTGGGTTAAGTGACTTGCCCAAGTTCACACAATTAGGAAGAGACAGAGAATGCAGTGGGGACCCAGGTCCACTCTGACGGGCAGAGTTCATGATTTCCACTCCACCAAGTTGCCTCCAGGAAAAGGTAGCTTATCCATAGATAATAGTCATACCTCGGAGATAGCACGGGTTCAGTTCCAGACCAACAGAAGAAAGGGAATATTATAATAAAGCAAGTCACACGAATTTTTTGGTTTCCTTGTGCATATAAGTTACATTTACACCACACTGTATTCAATGAAGTGTGCAATAGCACTGCCTAAAAATACATTGTACATACCTTAATCAGAAAATACTTCATTGCCAAAAAATGCTATCATCTGAGACTTCAGTGAATCATAACCTTTTTGCAACAGTACATCAAAGATCACTGACCATAGATCACCATAACAAATACAATAATAATGAAAAAGCTTGAAATATTGCGATAATTACCAAAATGTGACACACTGACATGAAGTGAGCAAATGCTGCTGGAAAAATGGCACTGATAGACTTGCTCGATGCACGGTTGCCACAAACCTTCAATTTGTAAAAAAATGCAGTATCTATGAAGGGCAATGAAGCAAAGTGCAATAAACAAGGTATGCCTGTATATCATACACAGGGTATTTAACATGCCTCAAATATAAAAATCTGGATATTAAAGAGTACAAGTGTACTTTATGTAGGAAATATGCTCTTGAAACTCTGCTATTTTTTTTTTAATTTATCAATACTCAGGAAATTTTCTTGTGAAAAGAGCCGTGAAATAAATATTTTAGTAAAGCAAAGAATTCCTTTGTGCTATAACCAATCACTCCATAATCCTTATGCTGCAAAAGTTTGGATTTTATTTCCTTAAAATAGGGCATACTTTCAACCCGTAACGTGTTTCTAAGAAACCTACCTATAATAGTCAGTCCTGGAAATAAGTAAACAAGATTAAGAAGTTTTATGATATGAATAAATGAAGAACTTCAGTTAATTGCCTTTTACAGCTCTTCTAAAGAAACAAAAGGGGGACTTCCCTGGTGGTGCAGTGGTTAAAAATCTGCCTGCCAATGCAGGGGACATGGGTTCGATCCCTGGTCTGGGAAAATGCCACATGCCGTGGAGCAACTAACCCTGTGTGCCACAATTACTGAGCCTGTGCTCTAGAGTCCGCGAGCAACAATTACTGAGCCTGCATGCCATAACTACTGAAGCCTGCATGCCTAGAGCCCATGCTCTACAACAAGAGAAGCCACCACAATGAGAAGCCCACGCACCACAATGAAGAGCAGCCCCCACTCACCACAACTAGAGAAAGCCTGCACGCAGCAAGGAAGACCCAATGCAGCCAAAATAAAAATAAATAAATAAAATAAAACTAAAAAAAATTCAAATGGAAGAGAATGGTTAAAAAAATGAAAGAAAAAAATAAAGAAACAAAAGGACGTATGGGACAAATTAAAATCTTTAAAACATTCCATCTCTGTAACTTGCAGGATCTCAGTAACATTCAAGGCAGCCACATGACCGCTGTACCCATTCCCCAGCTTATGCAGTAACTAAGGTCCATACTGAATAGAAAGGGGGTTACCCAAAGAGGCCAAGACCACACGAAGTCAAAGAAATATCAACAGCATTCAATCCCCAAGATGCATTCATTAGCAAAATAAAATACTGAGCTATTTAGGTTTTTGTTGGGATAAACACGGTATAAGACTGTGTTAATACTTAATTTTTTCCGACTGCTCATGAGTAGGGGATTAGGGATCGAAATTCTCTCTTAGCCAAGGGATTGATTTTGTATACCATCTTGCTAACTCCCACTTAAAAATGAGCAGGATGAACCAATTGGTCCAAAAAATAGAGTCATTACACAGAAAGACACGACGCAAAACACACATTTCAGGATTGGCTCCTCTAAAGAGAAAACTCACATCAAACTATCTCATGCAACAAACAGCACACAATGCCAGACTATCTATCTGCAAGAGAATGACATGCAGAACTCCAGTGTGTGTGGTTCCAAAATATGATCAGAAGCATATTAAACTCATACCCGAATCCAACCCCAAAAAGTGGCGCTAAGGGCTTAAAAGACATTCTAAAGCACTGAAAAATCAGTGTCAAAAACTAATCTGAAAAATATTTGCTTAAAATGTTCACAGGAACTAAGATGATGTGTCTGTAATTTGCGGGGACCCTATTTTTCACTTACTATCAGAACTGTGACATCCCCAGCATCTAATATTAAACACAATTCCGGGAAACCTGACAAATGTTTACCAGGCCCCTTGATAACAACACAAGCCCGAAAAGCAAAGCCTTATTTGGCTCTAAGCAGAATGCTTCTATAGCGCCTGCGAGAGTGAACTCAACAAGGTTAGTAAAAACAAAATTCTAAACTTAAAATAGACCGTAAATTCATGTAGTATCATGTGAATGTAAGCGAAAGCTAAAATGTAATGAGACAATGAATTTGGTTATTTTAAAAATCTGCCCCCAATCTTCTGGTAACCAAGATGAAATGCTAATATTTCCCTTCTCTCTCTACACTAAATCCCCTAGCTTCCATCTAACAACAACAACAACAACAACAACAACAGCAAGTCCTTTAAGATATTCCCTGGTTACCTGGAACTAAAATACAAGCCTGCTGTTTCAGAAACACAATTTCAGGGGCAGATATTCCAAATATATCGGCGGGGAAGAAACCACAGCTTTTGAATATGCAACATACTTTTTCTGGAAGCTGGGATTCCACTTCTTTCTTCAGTCTCCTCAGTAAAAATGGTCTCAACACCTTATGCAGACGTCTGATGATCAGTATAGTTTCTTCTTCATTTAAGTCCACCTACAAGAGAACCTTAGATGAATTTGATCTTAAAAAAAAAAAAAAAAGATCTTTCACACAGTGACTCTTTATGTTACATTTATTCTTGGTTTCAATATATGATTGAAATTTTCTGTGCATTAAGGCCAGGTTTCTACCCATCAGGTACACCTTAGAATACTGTTCCCACCTGCCTACCAGGTGGTAACAGAACAGCCTCTAAATGTGTCTTTGTCTGATTGCTGAGTTCTGTGGGAAATGGCCCAGAGCCGCCAGTTTTAGATCAGGAGTGTTAACAGCTCAGAATTTTATGGGATATGATTGCAATAAGGGCTGACTAAAGACTGAGGCGGAACATGAGTGAAAGGGCAAT